>NW_028277176.1:23605416-24240833 GCF_051122295.1 Plectrocnemia conspersa | reverse complement strand
ATCGTGCAATCTCTACACGAAAATCTGACATTTTGAATTGCGAGGGATCCCCACAGATAATAGCACCACTTCATTATCCACCGCACCGCACTTCGTTATTTATGAATGATGAGCTCTAAGTAGCCCATATGCCGTGTATTTTTTAATGGACTGTTTATATTATATTATAAAAAAATATAATCCTTTATATTATTAAACAATTTTTATATAAATATTTCTCATACGCTAGATAATTATTTTATTTTAATTATACAAATACACAATCAATACTTAAATATGTAAGTTGCAATATATTTTAAGCTAAAAATGTGTTTAATGAAAAATATGATTTATATTACAAAGTTAGCATATATTAAAATGACAATCGGACCACTCAAGCGAATAATATCATCTGTACGGTGTAGGCAGTTAGAGAATAAATAAGTTTGGATATCGTAACAATGGTATATCAACAAACAGCCCTCTAGTTCGTTTTGTTGGTGCATTTTTATGCACCAGTTAGTGTCTCCCGTGGACAGATATGATAGATGATGTGTGCATAATAATTTAGGGTTGCCCCTAAAATTAATAAATAAAACGTTTACATATATAACTAGAAAAAATACTGAATAAATACGTCTCGCTATAATATATCAAACTATATAATAATTTTATAAAAAATTACAGTACTCAAAGAATTGTATGCATATTGAAATTTATGTACCAATTTGTACCAATATATTACACTGTTACCCTGTTCACTAATATATTTTCCATTAAAAGCAAAACGAAATTTATACGTAAATTTATATCTCAAGATGTATTGCGACTAAAACTAATAATTCTATAACAAATTTCTGAGATAAATTCAGAAGTCGACTTTGAAGTAAATTAAAATAAATAAAAAACATTGTTGGCTATGACTGATGCCTTATTTTACCTTAATTATTAATAATTAATATAATACAACATAATTTTTATTAGCTAGTTTGTTTACACGTATCACTAATACTAAAATACATAAGGTTTTTTATAGCATTATCAGGAAGGAATCTTTTACAAGCAAGCAACTTATATTTTATCTTCAAAGCAATTGGTGATATTTTTTAAATAAGCTTTTTTGTGATAATTTTCCAAAGACAACAGATATTAATATCCCAATGTTTTAATAGTAATATATTTTATTTTATTGCATTTAATATTATTTAAATAAAGTTTTTTTATACAGTTCAGAATTTCAACCCTATCGTAAAAATGCTAAGTAGTTTCAGGGGCACATGCGTCCAACTGTTACAAAAATTACCCCCTAATTGTTGGCCCATCCCCTTGTAACAAGTAGTACACCAGCGATTTCAAACAATGTATTTAGTTATTTTTTTATTATAAATATGAAAAAATAATAATTAAATATTAAATAATAATATATACATATTATTAATTTAATTAAAAAAATACATATCAAAATATAAAACTGGGTTGTATTAATTGGACTTTTTAAACTCAAATAATTTAATTATAATGCAATACAAAAAAATATTATTTTTTGGTTGGTAATTATTTATTATTTCGTTACTCTTATTAGTACATTTGTCACAAAAAAATATCAAACAAAATTGTACACCGGCCGGCACCCCATCGCTCATTTCCGACGGACAAAAAAATCTAACAAATGGGGGTAACCAGATTGGAAAGGGGATGAAATTATCCATTAAAAATATGACCGACATATCAAATTCCAGTTGTGCACTTGTTTGCTTTTACGTAACACCATAGAAGCCTAGACAATGAACAGCCTAACTAGTAACCCCCCGCAGCGCCTAAAATTAAAACTGCACTGCCGAATTATTCCTCATATTTAATCTTTTTTCTATTTATAAAATTTAATTACGCTTTCGCAGTTAATTAGAAAACATGGCGAGAAAATTAAGACGCGAAATACGGAGTTTATTTATTTATTTGTCTGTTATATTTTTTTTCGCAATGTACGTGAATTTTTAATCAGATTCCGGTTGTTAAAAAAGAGCGCTTTGCTCAACTTAAATCCATTAAAAAAGGAAATGGATTTCGGCACGGGTTTTGCTCTCGTAAAAAATACACGAGTAATTACGAGGGTTATGCTACATTATTAAAATCGTTTTAACCGAGGTGTGAGGGTAAATGTTGAACTGTTTGCGTTTTCAAAAAGAAACCGGTTTTTAGCATAAAGATCGTATCATTAATAAATAAATACAAAAAAATAAGAAATTGTGTCAGATTTTATATATTAGGAATATTTGCAGTAAACATATTGTGAGCTTATTTTATCATTGCATGTGTATATTTATAGAATTCCAGATTTAACAAAATTAAATGTTACTCGCATAGTCGCTTTAAAACAAGGGTAAGTAGAGTAACGGGTAGGTGACGAGAACACGGCCACAAAAGAGGCCCAGACATTGCCTTGATGGATTGGCAAGCAGATATGGGATTTGAAACAAATCTCAACAGCGCCTAGCACTTCGTTACAGATTATCCTTTTACACGGGAAAGGGGAAGAACCTGTTTAGAATTTAGGGATACGCCATTTACCATGCGCATATTTGAAATTCTGCTCCAATTATTCACAAGGAAAGCACTGAGTTTAAGTGGCATCTTAAAATTATGAAAATTACTTATATCTAAAAAAAAATATGGTTGATTATTTAGTTATATAAGGATAAATTTATGAAGCATAAGCATTGTGAGATATGAAACAAATATTATTATATTCGATACAAAAGGTAGTGTATTTTTAATGTAAAGAATATTATTGAAAAAATTAATGAAGCAAAATAATCGATATTTACTTACATATGTAACAATATATGGATGGTTAAAAGAAAAGTTTTACTTGAATTAAAATTGAATTTAAGTAAAATTAATTTAAATTTTATTAAATTTATAATAAATAAGAAACATAATAACTTAATATGTAAGACTAAATATACTAATAACACTATTTTTAGGTGTTATACAATAAACATTTTGTTTTGAGGAAATAAAATAAATTAAGAAATTAGAAATATTAATCTATCATGTTTTAAGTAAAGATAATGTTCATAAATTCATTAAAATGTATGTAATTATGTACATATATTGCTATTTTTTCATTTAAAATTAATAAGAATATTAAAGAAAAATTTACGAGGAATAAATAAAGCACAGATACACAACTAAAAATAATAATAAATTAAGAACAGAAAATCTATGGAGTACTTATGTGCATAAAAAATATTATAATGACTATTTATATAATATTTAAGTAAAATGTACAAATTTAAAGATTTACATTGAAATTACACGTATATATTTAATTATTGTATCAATTAGTTAATGCTTAAAAAATTAAAATTATACATGCATATCTACTATATTATTGCATCATAAATACACATATATAATTCTATATGTAACATTTACTACATATAGAATTATATACTAAATTCGACTAATTCTATATGTAAGTATTTAAAATTTAGTGTTTTTTTAGAAATTATAAAAAGATATTTTAAAATAAATTCCAACTGGTTAAAATAACAAATAACAATTTATTTATTTTATACTATCTAGCTTTTTGCTTACATTTAGTTAGTGTTAAAATAATAATAATCCATTAATAATTAGTGTTAAAATTAAATAATAATAAAATAAAATAATAGTGTCAGTAACATAATAATAATTAGTGTTAAAATAATAATCAAACAACAACTCATCAAAATAATTTGAAAAATCTTTGCATGTCCTCAAGTAATCTGTAATAATACTAAAACTTCTCTATTTCTTTGAAATTTTACCGAAAAATAAATAGTTTTAAATAATTTAAATTAATTTTGCCTATTTAATTATTGTTATTATTCATCAAGGCTTAACTGTAAATGCATATTAATAATACTTTTCCATTTAATATTTTTTATAACAAATGTACACCTGATTAGATTTTTAGTTTTTTTTAATTTAAAATAACTCATTACAATACATGTTATCTTGAAGTCATCGTTTCGTGCTGTATTTGTCAGTTTTTAAGTATGATTATATTTAAGCTTTCTAATGTGTGTAATAACTAAAATTTGATAACCAGCAATTATAATGTTATATGTTATAATTTATTTACATTTATCATTTGACCTATAGTTATATTTAATAGCAGTTTTAATGTAACGATATAAAACTAGAAAAAAAACTGTTTACTCTACTAATTACTTAATTAAGCAGATAACAATTATGGAAAATGTTGCTAGCTAAACCGTTTGAAAAAATGGTTATAAATTAGTATTATATTATATTGTTATGAAATAATGCAGAACATTAATTTTCTTGTCATATTTATTCTTTAAAATGCTTATATTTTTGCTAGTGTGGACATAATACGCCATAATGATCGTAACTGTCAAGAATCTTCAATGAATGCCATTCTCATTGACGCCTTAACAAACGTCAAGACAAGTGTGGGAACATCGATGATCGCTCATTGTTGCTAACAATTATTCCCAAAGGGATTACGCCGGCGAAGGAGAGCTAATCCTTTTTGTTGCAAAATAAAACAAACAGACAATGCCGCTTCTATATAGTATACATAGGTGAATGTGTGCAAAATTTATTGCTGTTCCTTCCTACACCGCCTGTCGGGGGGTGAGTCTTCCTTTATCCAGACTCCATACATTTTTTTAGCATCCCTCTTCATTTGAATCCTATTCAAAAAGCAATGCCACTATTCCACCACCGGACAGGTTGAGTAATGTTGAACCCAGCGTGTGGTAACCCGTACGTGATTAGTACTTTATTTACCTATTGTTCTTGCACAAGAAAAAAAATCGACGCCTGACAATAAACACTTTTGTATAGTGTTCACGTTTCGTCCGATGATTATTTCTTGTCTCCCCCTTTCTATATTGTGTGATTATTCGTACGTTCGAATGTAGACATAGTTTCGTGGAACGACTCCTGTTGGCTATAACGACCATTACAATGGTCGTTAAACGAATCAAACTGCGCTAGAGAACGCTAGCAATATCAATATAAAGAGGTGTGCCGAATATTTTTTATTAGCTTACATATATGTACATATTTCTTCGCCTGTACTACATATATGTGTATGTTTTATTAATAAAAAAAATATTATATTACAATATAACATATTGTGTTTTATAATATTTTTTCTTCTTATTTTCGATAGCAAAAAACTTCATTTTGGAATTTTTCAATAGTTTATATGCATTTCAGTCATTTTTTACATTTTGCTTCATTATTGATGTAAGTGAAATAATATTAAAAAACTATAATATACATATGTATGTATTGTTTGTATATTTCTAAAATGAAAGCAGTTAAATTTATTTAAAATTTAATTAAAAAATAACACTAAAAATATTATAATGAATTTTTAAGGCTCAAGATTATCATTGGTTTTTATTTAACATTTTTTTAGTATTGACATATATAATATAATAATATAGTGTAGTAAAATGCTTTTACCTTAAGAGAGTAGAAACCAAGGAAAAAACCATAATCGGCAATTACTGCGAATATTTTTTTATCCTAATTTAAAAACATAGTAAGACAGAAAATATTTTAATAATCTATAATCAAATTAATACCGACAGAAAAATATTTATTTTTATTATTTCGTGTATAACTTTTAAATGTAAGTAGTTTTTAATATAGCATTTACATATTTTCACTATCATTGTCAATTTAATCTATATATTAAAAAAATAGTATTTTTAAAACACGTTTGCTAAATACAATGGATGTTTGCTTGATAAAATCTGCCATACATATATGTTGGAATTCATTATTAATTCAAGGCATAGAAGGACAGATTGAAATCAAAAATTTATCATCCGTCCAACTTTATTAAGCATTTCTTTTCATTTTATTAGACTTGTCCCCTTCGCTTCAGAGAAAGCCAATATTTGGCCACGGCTGTTTAGTTGCCCGATATAAAGTCGAAATTGTTTCCCACTAAATGAGTCCATAAACCGTTATTGTGGCAACGCCTGGGGTCAAATCCCGTTCTTGAGTCAACCTGCCCGGATATAAAAATAAAACTCCATAGGCAAACAATCAAGGCTGCTCCCCGTTTGATTAGTGCCACAAGACGAACACAGTAAATAACAATCAGCATTAGATCCGGTGTTTAATTATGCGCTTTACTGCCTAAGCTGCGTTAATCAATCAGAGCTTTTGTTGGATGGCTTTTTTGCGCTTTTTGCGGGTCCCTGAGGTGGTTTAAAAAAAGTCTAAAAATTGCGCCGTACTTCTTTAATCTTGTCCAGTACTTTTTCATCGTCGTCAGCCATGGGGTGACGTTCTTGAGGAGGGGAGGACCTCCTCTCATCGCAAAGCAATCGGACGGCCGTAACAGTTAGAGGCCTCAACGACCCTCTCGGGGGCCCTAGCTCTGCCCCACCCCACCATGATACCTTTCACAGTTCACAGGCCCTGTATCTGCCAATATTGCGTTGAATTTCCGCATAGGCTATGTTGTATCATCACCATCAAATACAAGATATACGGCTAGCAGATATAATTATAGTGGCAAAACTAAACCACTTAAGGTGGCCTTAGACCTCAAATTTGCTTTCAATGAATCCATTTAATTTACTTTTTTGATTTGTTTAATTGAGAAAGTTTATCTCGCAAACTTTTATACAAATTATATTGTCAAAAGATCGATATTTAACACATCGTATTTTACTACTGAAAAGATATAAACGCGTAGCAATTCTGCGTACGGAACTGAAGTTGTAGAGTGCAAATAATTCAATGCACAGAGTAGAGTAGTTTCATAGGAGAGTTTTTTTTTGTATAAGATGCATCTCGCCTCGGACTACCTACATCACAAATGTGGATAAAAATAATCATAAAATTGATAGTGACTACCATTTTCTGCCATTAATATTTTGAAACATTTACGAATACTTGCCATGATCAAGGATCTCGATAATGTTAAGTGCCACATTAATTGAGCAGAAAACGAATAGGGGATTTTTACTTGCGTTCGTTACTTTGCCGCAATGAACATTTGTTTTTTTCTCAACAATTCATCACTGCTAGATAAGAGTATTACCTATTAATATAATAATAGTTAGGCAAAAACGATTATAGCACAGTGAAATGCGCCAGTACAGAGCAAAATACTGGATTGCACCCTTAAAAAATGGTTATGTTCTGTATCTAGTGGAATTGAAAGAGTTTAATACGAGATTCTACCGCCTAACTACAATATATTGATTGCACATTAAAAATACATTGAATTTCATAATTTTTATAAAGACTCGGCAAAAATTGCCAACAAATACTTGGCTGTAATGTTTTAGTATATTCACTACATTGTCTAGACTTTAGAGTTTTTATTTTTTACATATAGAGCTTTGCAAAATGATTATTTGTAAATTTACCAGATTAACCAAACCACTTGTACTAAGTTCCAGAAGTTCTTCACCTACCAGAATGATGTAAGAAGGCATGTGATTAAAACGACGAATACATATTCATGTAAACTTATGTTGTTTTAATTTACAAATAAATAATTTTAGTAACACTAAAACATAACGAATATATTTTCAAACCAATATAATATATTTTAATAATGAATATTGTAGTTTTAATATAAAGTTTAGCGTAGTTTAACTCTTAAGCCACGGAGCACTCCCTTTTTTAGGGTTATTTTCTAAACGAATAAGACGCGTGTAATGGCGACCTTTACGGTGTCAAATTGGTTTTTCACAAATAGGAAATTCGCCTTTGGCGAAATCGAACAGGAAACCTTAGTGACTATACACGAGCTTTTTAGACGTTCATTTGATAGTCACGAACGTATTGATGTTTGCATAATACATGCGAACTTGCAAAGGATTTTCTACACGCGATTGCCAGAAAAATGAGATTAATATTTAATGTTGGTTTATCACAAAAATATTATATAATAATATTATTTTTAGTCTATTATCCAAATATGCATGAAAAAGCTTTTAAAATTGGCAATAATTGAGTTTTTGAAGAATTTCATATGACTACTTAGTCAAACGATCACGTTTCTTTGTACCTATACATGTATATATGTATGTCTCTGATTTATAAATTCACAAATGAATTATTCACGGGTTTAATGTGGGAGGTTGGTCCTCGTGGATGAGGTCTCTGAGGCCATAATCCTCCTGTCTGTGGGTGGAGAGAGGTCACGAGTTTTCTCGCAAGAGACCGCTCCTTCTGTGCCATATTTTCCCCAAAGTCACCTTCAGAGCTCGTTTCTCTCTTGCTCAACTCGAAAATGCCATTTTCCGTTTCTCTTCACCCATATATCGCACAGAAAATTGCTCCGCACGCTCACGCTGCGAAGTCGGATAACGCAAATATATGACCCCATACACGTTACGATGAATTTATTTATTGTTTATATAATTGTATGTTGAAACATTAATTTATTATTAATTTATATTATAATAACACTAAAAAACAAGCGAATAAAAAACCTAATTATTTTTATATATAAAAAGCTATTTTTTAAAATGTCGAAAACTAGAATATTTAAATATATAATATGTTTTAGTTTTGGTAATATTGGTTTTAAATGAACTCTTACGGCGCTTTTCTAATGCAATATTGCCCTTAAATTTAAATATATAATACAATTAGAAAATAATTTTATTTCGAGGACTGAAAAATAAACATTATAGTTAATGATATTAATCGATTAAATTGCTTAATATATTGTGTATGTTACGTATTTTTATAATGAAATGCGTAAACAAATTTTACTATAACTTTTATACATCTATGCATTTTTTATTATCATGTATAGATTACTGATAAATTAAAAAAAATATATCCACGTTTGAATGAAAATTGATTTCAAAAATCACACTTACTTAGGGTTTAGTTTATTGATAGAAAAATATAATAAATAAATCATTTTACAGTTATCTTATCTGTGTAAAGAGTCTTTTTAAAATTCCTATTACCATATTCTTGTCAAGACATTAAGAAAATTTTAATTGTATTTTTATGATAAATAGAACATTTTTATTGTATTTAAAGCTAATTTTATTTTTTACATTATAATTATTAAATTCTTATATAATGATTTTTTTACTAAATTAATCAATTTTACATAGTAAACTGCTTTAATTATATCATTTAACAATTTTAGAGAGTTAACTGCTGTAATTATTATTTCGTTGTGTTTTTATTATTTCTGAAAATGTGATAAGGATGACTGGCCAACTTTTGGTTTATTTTTTTTAGCCTTGTTTTGAAAAAAGCTGAAATGACGTTCATGTTGAACTACAATTCTAGATTTTCAATTTGTATATTAAAGATTATTGCGTATTTTGGCTTTATGAAAATTACTAATACGCAAAACCCAATGCTATTCTAAATACCTTTATCTGTTTCGAACACAAAACAAAGGCAAAAAAAACTTTGTTTTTTGATTTACATGAAATTAGGCATTTTGCAAAATTATAATAATCTGTCTTGAAGTGACGAGTATTATTTTTAATTTTTGTTGTAATAGAATTAACCGGAGTTTATTCTGAATAATTATATTAGTACGAAACGTAGCGTCATAATTTATAAGAAAGAGTTTTTCTCCGCCGTGCTTTGCTAATTAATACTAATAATTGATGTATGATTCGGCTTCGAAGTCAGACTTCGGCAGACACTCGAAGAGACTAGTAGATTCACCCCGCCTGGCTGACGTGCCTCCATCGAGAGACGCAAAGATACGACCTGAGACTCCCGAACATGATAATTGCAGCTACATGTACTGCCTCTAGACGACACCTACAAGACCTCTAAGGATCTTTCACCGTCATCATCCATCCGCCAGCTTTTCCACAACTGCTCGGAGAAAACATCGCACCCATCATAGTCTGTCGCAAAATGTAATATAATCAAATAAAATTCCAACTAGATTTCACGTGCGTCTCACTGGCTACGAAGTCACACTCCTTAGGGCTACAAAACCTTAAAGTACCATGAAGAAATAATGAGGCAGGTTCGTTTTTATTATGTATGATAAATCCTCATGCCAAACCTTATGAAAATCCTGTGCAATGCTTAAAAATGCTGCAGAGCAGTGTCGTTTTTCTTTCAGATTTAAAGATATTTTGTTAACAATTATGTTGACCTGTTCAATCGTCTTCCTTTAAGATAAATTGGTGATGAGATTTTCTTGTTTTTGTATTGCTTTTAATCCTTGAAGAAAAAACTTTTCCAAGACATTTTTTTAAGATCGGGAACAAACTAATTGGTCTGTAGGACTCTGGTTTGACGGTATCCTTTCCTGGTTTTCGAATTGTTATATTTTCCATTGATCAGGATAGTATGCTACTATTAATATAGCATTAAATATGAATGTAATGAATTTCACGCCTTTTACTGGTAATAACTTAGCAATAGTTTAGAAGATAATCGATATATAATAAGTGTGATATAACATCATTCCTAAATTTATTGAATAATTGCAAAGTATATGGGCCGCTTAAATCGCAAAACGGCGTCGCCGGGCGCCGCGACCTTCATCCCCGTGAGGCGTTCTCTGCGGGCGGGGCCTCCCGAGCGACCTCTCTTATTGGTCCGGCGCGCCACCGGGGCCTGTCTAATTGGACGGCGCTGGGACCGCCCCGCTTGGGGCCCCAAAACGCTTACCCAAGAGATCCTACTATATTTTGACCTCAAATCCATACAAAAAATCATTTAAAAATACATAAAAAATAAACAAACAAATATGAGGATTTTTTCATATTTTTGTGATGATAAATGATTGATTTTTACGTAAAGGTTTGAGTATAGGATAAATCAAATATTGCTATATTATTCAGAATTAGGGCCTTTTTTGCGTGGTTTGTTAAATTTTATTTTTGGGAATTTTTAAATATTTTTTTGGTAGTGGCTAATATTTTTTTTGAATTAAGGAATTTAAGTTATAATTATTTTTAAGGCTACCCCTTGATAGTTCCAATTCCCGGGGAGCTCAGTCGTTCGTTTGTCCCTCTCTTCCCGGGGGAGCCACGCCCCGGGGCCGTCCCGCACCCCTCCCCGGACGCCACTGACGCCTCTCCAATACTCAAAGGCATTCCGTCACCGACGTCCTCAGAGGGACGACGCTCGGTTCCCTCTCGAGATGCCCGCGATTCGTCCGTACTCTACACACTCGGTGACTCAAAAACGCGATTCTAACAACTCCAATATATAATCACGATAAATCAATATAAAACACAATTTAAAATATCAAAAAACTTAAAAACACACAAAAGTGAAAAACAATCTAACATATCAAAAAAGTGCAGAATAGATTTTTTAAATAAAACAC
The DNA here is from genome assembly GCF_051122295.1 of Plectrocnemia conspersa. NCBI lineage: Eukaryota > Metazoa > Arthropoda > Insecta > Trichoptera > Polycentropodidae > Plectrocnemia > Plectrocnemia conspersa. Next base: position 24,229,519 of record NW_028277176.1, on the reverse strand, counting down.
ACATAATAATAAAAGTGCTAAAATCGGTTATAAACATACCCAAAAAATAAATTTCAGTGCAGTGTTGTTGTTATTGTCCAAATATTGTGTATATTGCGCAATCGTACTGTCAAAATTCAACTCACGTGTCATTATGAGTCTGAAGTTAGATTTATAATATTGTATCGACTCAATCTTTTTAAATTCATAATTAAAGTGCCCGTAAAGGCATTTGTATAATATATCAGGGGTGTTCAAATTTCGCCACAATTCGGTCGGACGAGTTGAACGCGGCTACGGCCGGGTACACAGGTTCGCCATGGCCACCCCTGGAATTGGACCCAGTGGGGGCATGGGGCCGGAAGCTGTACCCACCGACAGGGCCAAGAACTGCTGGTAAGTATTTTTTTTTTAACTTTTAATGACCCCCTGAGCTTAATTATAAAATATATATTTAATAATCCTAAGGGGGTCTGATGTTCGGTTTGCATCACGGAGATGCAAGTGGCGGTTTACACACTCAACCCAGAGGTCCTGTAACGTCTCTCAAAGAAGAACCCTTGACGAGAGCGTGGATGCAACCGGCTGCCCTGGTAGACAATTCAAAGTAAGTGTATTATATAAATTGTTTTGGTTAATAAATAGATAAACAATTTAATATACCAATGGGAGCAAATTTAGTCGATGGCAAAGTGCTTTTAGCCGACAACCAAAGCCTGTTAGCTAACCAATATTATTGATGCGGAACATAATTGGATAGTGTTATGTCAGGGGCGCTCAATTATTCGCCCTCGGGGAGTGTCGTAAACATGCGCTGTTGACCCATATTTTCATTGATAAAATTCGATAAAATAATGAGATTTAAGTATGATGAAAAATACTCTTATAAAATATATATATATATATATATATATATATATATATATATATATATATATATATATATATATATATATATATATATATATATATATATTTATCTTATTAAATTGTAGACAAATATTTGGATCAACAAAGTAATATAAATAATCAGACTTTATTATTTTAAGTGTTTTTACTAAAATAATAGTATTTAGTATTAAAAAATATATTTTTATGAACCAAATTTGTATTTGTATAAGGGAATACAAAATATATAAAATATACAAGATTTATAAAGAATTATAAAGATACTGTATATGCTGTTTTTGTAAGACTATAATATTATATATTATAAGATATAAAATACGTTATTATACAGATATATTCTGTTTAAAGAAAATATTTGAATATACAAATTATCCTAACTTTAACTGTTTACAAATATTGCAAGAGATATATTTACACACATGTATTAATAAATATTAATTGTGCCACTTTTCTCTCATTAATCGAAAACATATTCTATGACAATTTTATATCTCCTGAATAATAAATAAGCGTAGAAAACCTGTAAAGTCAATTTCAAACTTCACTATCACTAAAAGCAATAAATACCGCGAAATGTCTAAAAATAAAACTTATTTTTACTGAAATTAAATTATTTTCTAACTCCTGTCTTTAAAATATTGTATTAAACTTACCAACTAAATTAATTTTGCTAATAGCCAATTGTTTATTAAAACAAGAACATATATAATACTTTAGGTCTAAATATACGAAGGTGCTTCTTTATTTCATTAATTAAACTTGCTATATACTATATATTTATATTTGCAGATTGTCCGATGAATATTATTATATTAATTAGCACTTCCATACTAGTTTCTCTTAGTCGTAATTGTTTCATTACATTGATTTACCGTTATGTAAATCTTTATTTATGATTAAATATTTATTAAAACACTCTAATGTATATATAAATACTAAAACACTTAATCAATATTTCTAGAACACCTAGCCATTCTAATATTATAATAGTTCTACAATTAAAAAAATATTTTTATTTAAAACTACGCTCAATGCCCTATTTTGTAATTCTTGTAATATAATTTAATCTAATTTATCATATTTAATATTGCTGCTGCGAGTAATTATTATTTGAGGTTCACTTTAAGTTATTTGATTTTATATATTAAGTAGAAATATTATTCTAAACTTATTTTTATAGCATAAATTTAATAGAATACAAAAATAGTTGCTGAAAGCATTAGTGATTCCCTATTTATTTTTCTTCTATCATTAATTAAATTTGCTCTAGTAAAAGCTCTCTCTGGCATCTGCCAACTTATTTATTGTACTCGTAAAGCGCTTCTAAAGTTGTCAATTTATTCCATAACTTATTCATCTACATTTTATATTAAAAATATAAAAAAAAACAATTATGGCTTATGAATATTTCGCTAAAATTTACTTGTCTAAGGTAAAAATTGGACTTATTAACACAGAGGCGACTGATTGAATTATCCACTTTTTCGCCACTAAACCTCCACGAATTTCGGTAAGCTACTTAAGCGTCCCACCACCTCGTTAATTAATCTCGTTCTTGGCAGGGGCGCCTTCTCGCGGGCGCCGGGGGCTCAAACTCCGCCCGGTTGGCCACCCCTGTTCCTGTCCGAAGGAAAAATGAGCAGAGCGCTCGTCCCGAAGACGGCGTCACAATTAACCTCATTACCTTTGGCGGCGCTAAAGCGAACTAATTGCGTTACTGTAATACGATATTGTTTTTAATTAAATGAGCTATGCGAAAATGGCTTGTCATGTCTTCAAAAATTTTCAGCGCCGAATTTAATTTGCTCCGCGGCCAGCCGCAGTTTAGCGACGCGGAACCGGGTTAATTAAGCCAATTTAAATGCAGTTATTTAAAAAAAATAAAAAGTTTCTTAAATATTTGGGAAACTATGAGACGACCTTTAGCGTCGTTATTAATTGGCGTCTGTCGTCGGCACGTCACTTCTAAAGACCCGGCAATCCTTCACCGATTCCGGACGGGTGGTAGCGCGGCAAATTTTCTTAATGCTAATCAAATTTGCGGGCCTGTTTGTCGAATAAATAATAAAAAAATAAATGTTTTCATCCTCATTTAGGTGTTACTATTACATTATTAAAAGTTTAATAGTCAACTTAAAACATCGGATATCGCAATTAAAAATTATTACGTGAATTGTTAGGTTTAAGAATATGTTTAACAATTTTAAAATATAAAACATATTGTAAGCAATTTCAGATGATCATGTTTTTATTATTTTTTAGTAGTTTTGTCATTTTATTCCTAATAGTATGTAAAAGCTCTTTTAAACCATAAAATTTATAATAACCTTTTAAAATTGATACCCAAAAAATAAGTTCACTTTTTTATTAAATAAGATTTTTTTATTGTATCCCTGTGATATCTTCAACCCGTTTGTCAGATAAATTATTATTTTGTTGAGTTATTTATAGTTTGATCCTTACATAGGTGATACTATTATATTGATAAAAGTTTAATAGTAAACTTAGAACATCAACTATCTTTAATAAAAAATGATATGATTATTTTTTTTAGAAATGAAATACTAATTTTATTTGGATACAATAAGCAAACCATTTATTCGTGTTATTTACAGTGAAAGTCTTAAAGAAAACTTTATGATCAGTCTCCAAAAACTAAAAGTTTTTTTATAGCTTATCTGTGATATTTTTAAAACTGTTTATTTTATTGTAGCTATATATTATAGATTATTATTTGCCATTTTTTAGTAGAGCCTTGAAATACAATATTTAATTTAATATTTTACATCTCTTGCTTATTAGTTAATTGAGCTTAAATATAACAAAAATATGTTAAAGAGCTATTTATATTTTTATAAACCTATGTATCTATCATTAGTCGCAATAGCGACCTATAACTCTAAGGAAAACGTTGATAGTCGTAGCAGATTTGAAATTGGTAAAAGCTGCATAATAGTTTAAATCTATAAAAATACATATTTTCCATTTACAAAGAATCTGTCTTGAGTCTTACGCTCAAAATAATTTATTTGTATGATTGTATATGACGTTTTTTTAATATATAAAAAATAAAATATGTTTTTTTATATTATTGCAACGCACTACAAGTTATAAATTATACAATAATAATCTTAACAATAAATAATATTTTTAATAAGAATAACTTAGCTATATTTATGTATAATTCCTTTAAAAATATTTCTGCTAAATTTGTATGTTGTAGCTGCACCATTTAAACTATCTTCTATTCGATTTGGGTTAATGCTTTCAATTTAATGTTTAATTATTAGATACAATTATTTATTTATAAATGCATATAAAAACAATTATAATAAAATTGCTTTTAAGAACAGTAAATCTATAATTTTAATTGAAAGCAAATATAACTATGTATTAATTAAAGTTTTTACAGTTTACTCGTTTTAGAATCAATTTTGTATATTTATAACTATTGATGAGCAAATTAAAACACTAAATCAATATATATATTTTTACATTAAATAATGGGTATTGATTTTTTTACAAATCTTGAAATCTCATATATATTATTTGCATGAAATAAATACCATATGATATACGTAGAGTTTTTTAATTATAATCGATTATTAAACTTTATCTTAATGTGATTTATTAATATAGAGGATATTAATTAAAAATAACGTTAATTCACCATAAATTAATTTAATATATATTTAAATATTAATAACTTTCTAAAATTTTGATAAATTAGAAAAAAATGCATGATTCTGGTTCGAAAATTTTACGAATGCATGTAAGAATTTTTTTCAGTATTTATTAGTAAATAATGATACAGGTTTTTCATAAAACTTATCTTTTCATAGTCAAACATATCTTTCCTATAATTAAGCCTGAATACATATTTTCAATGAAAATTGCTTTCACTTCACTCATCGTCAACTCCAAAAATGTTTTTGCTAAAAATAAAGTAAGCAGTAATTATCCTACTTAATATATTTATTATTGTTTTACCTATTTTTTAAAACTATATACTTATAGTGATATCTCAAAACTTTTAATCATATTCTTACATTACTAATAGAGTATATAACTATTATATTCACAGTATATTGTTACAATTGATTATTTATTAGCACGATAAACGAGTTGTATATGTCACTGTTTATTGATTAAAAAGAACCGGGTTCAAATTCCATATGGATCTCAGTGTTTTTTATTTAAATTTCTATCGCGTCTGAGAGATCAAAATTAGTTAATATACAATTCCGATTAATCATCACAGGTTAAGCTTACCTAAATGTTCTTAATCTCACGGATGAATATCGTGATGATTAATTAAAATCAAGATAAATCGTACATAACAGGTAATAATTTTTTAATTATGAGTTTCCTTAGCTCATAGTATTAAAACATATCTTAATATATCAATCACTTAATAATAAAACTAAAACATAATTACGTAAAACAATGTGTTTTATAAAGTTAGTACACTATTTTCAACATCGTTTATCATAAACAACGGTTTCATTTTCATCAGCTCCTAATGCGTACATCACGGGTATGATATGTTCATTAGCGGCATATCAACGAAAACCGCCCATTAAAAGCCAGCGCCGACAGGAAGGTCACAAATAACGGTGACAAATTCGTTCTTCAAAACCTAGTTAATAATATAATTATGATTATTACCGCATTATTTATGACAGCGACGTACAGGGGGCGTGGACCGTCACGAAATCAAACGCACGATTTGAAGCACAGGACACTTCGTCAATGTCACTACAATGATGACCTGTGGACAGGATCCATTTAGCAAACTACGTGGCTCGTGGTTAATTAATATTGTTTACACTATTTCACGCCCCATTGGGCGAGTGTAATAACGTTAAGATTTTTTCGGGTGTGAGGGGTTTTTCGGCCGCAAAATAAAAGCCGTCCCAAAAATGGAATAAATCATGCGTACCGAGTTCGCCAGCGATATGTGTACGCTTTATGGCAATCAAAAGTGTGCGATACAGTGACAAAAGCAACGTTGTCATTATCGATATCGCACGTTTTATTCGCGCGAGAGAACGCGCCAGGGATGCTAAACATTTTTAGTTATTCGTTACTTAATAAAAAAAATAGACATACTGTCTTTTACATCATAATTTTTTTTTATTAAAATTAAAGTTTTGCTTTGACAAATATAATACAACAAAAAAATATTTCTTGGTTGTATTTTTATGACTAATTATATTTTAATATTACATATTAAATTTAATAATAACTAAGCTTTGGTTTCTGGATTTTTTTATAAATTTTTCTGTAATATTTTTTTGTTATAACATAAGAAAAAGTTTTTTAAAATACACAGATTAAAATTTGAGTACAAGAAAAATAACACACACATAAAATATAATTGTATTAAGCTATGATTTAACTAAAGACATATTTGCTAAAAAATAATATTTGCTCGTTTTAAGTAATATATATGTATTATAATTAAAATTTATTTATACAACGATACCACCTTTTATATTTTTTTCACATCATACAAATGTATATCTTATAAACTGAACAAATACAAATAAATATAAACAAATTTATTTAAGCTTTATAAAAATATTTGGAAAGTAAAGTTTCATAAGGATAAAATCTTTTATGATATAATATAGAGATACATAAACATGTATTTTAATAAAAAAAATATTTATAATTATTTTAACCAATACCTTTACATATAAGTGGTAAATATTTCGTTAGCAATGGCAAATATATTAAATCAATAATCAGTGTCTAAATTTTCAATCAAAATAAATTTGTTGTACTGTTTTTTTATTGAATTAATATATATAAATATTAACGTAATGTTACAAACTAGTTTTCTTATATAGTAATAGAAACATATTATTATTGATAGATGCTATTATTATAGAATTTAACTTGACTATGTCCTTAATTACATTTTTAATAAAATACATAATCGAAGGATACAATATTTTTAGTGTGACAATATGTTTATCAAAATCAACTGAAAGCAAAATGTTTTTTATTTGCTAAAAAATATTATATATAAATATTTTACCACCCCTGATTTGGAGAGTAATTGACATGGTCAGGGGTGGTACACAACGTGCTGGCGAGCGCGAGTACGTGCTCGAATTGCCGCGTAATAATCGAAATCGAAATAACGCGGAATAATCAGGAAGCGGGGCTAATAAATTCACTTCGACAATCATTTCGCTATTGCCCTGCAACACAGTACAGTCAACCCAAATGTTAACAGCGTCTGACTATTTCAAAATCATATTAAACAACTTGTGAATGATAGGTACATATTTTTACGATAATAACGATCACTATCGCGAATATAATTTAAATAATTCGATAAAGTTTTGTCGGCAGTTGACCCCCCCATTTGTAATTTGGCCCGCGGCGAACGGACCCCAAAAGCCGGGGCTCGGAATTAGCCACCCTCATTGTACCGACAATAATATCGTTGTTGCATAATTTATGCGTCGAATTCGCCTCTGTGCATTTAGCGCGGATCGCATCTGTTTACGAATTCTTTCCCGGTTCTGGAATGCAGACGCGTCATAATCGATAATAAATCACTGTAGAGCAAACACAATAGAATGTGCAATGTACCGTTTTGTCATCCTTCAAAGGGTTTGCAGATTTGTCGCTAAAGATAATTTCTCTAGAAAAGATTCTCATGCACAAGACAATAGACTGTCGGACGTCGATCATTACTCATCTCTGTCCCTCCATCGACACGTCAACCACAAATAAAGACATTGAGCGTGTGAATATATTAACATCTTTACCACTTTTTTTTTAGTATCGGTGTCGGTCGAGCACATTTCGAGAAGCAGCCACCTAGCAATCTGAGAAAAAGCAACTTCTTTCATTTCGTGGTTGCGTTGTACGACAGAGCCGGACAACCCATCGAGATTGAAAGAACAGCTTTCATAGGATTCATCGAAAAAGACCAGGTAATAATTTCAAAGTCCACTTTAACGTTATTAATTATAACATCACGAAACGTCTCTAGGGCATGGCGTGTTTCACATTATACATTACGGCAAATAATTTATTAAATTCTGAATTTTAATCTATATATTTTTTACGTTTAGGAAACCGAAGGGCAAAAAACGAATAACGGAATCCAGTATAGACTGCAGCTCCTTTACGCGAACGGTAAGTCAACTATTCCTATTTAGATCTAATTAAGTAGAAAAAATATCTGCAGATGACATCTGGAGCATAACTGAATGCTGCACAGGTGGATAAATCCCATGATCTACTCATCGCGGAAACACCTGTTGGGTTGTCGGTATGGTTGTTTTTATGCTATTAGCCGTATTGATTGAATACAGATAGTCTCAGGAGAAAAATAAATTGCCAACACATGACAATATATGTAGTTAATTAAACTATAAAAATAATAAGTAAAAAGTTATATAAAAAATTGATTAGATGGTTAAATTGTATCTAATTATAATTGTTCACTTATTTGCTGCAAAAAATAGTATCTAAATTATTGATTTATTATTGAATTTTGATACTATATTAAACTTTAATAATTTTAATAAAATATTACGTTTTTAACCTCTACAAAAATCTTTAAAAAATTACATGTATTTCTTACATTCATAATATCAGATAATTCGTATAACTTTAAATTTTTGTAGCAAAAAAAAAGTAATGTATGTGATGAATCAAATACGATACATAATAACTAACAGGCTCAATAGTTTAATTCAACCAACCTTATAAATTTAAGCAACCATAAAAATAAAAAATACTGACCGTATTTCTGATCATTATTATACTCACTGGCCGGTTAAGAACTGACCACTGATGAAAGTGGCTCGCCATTTAATAAAACTACTAAAACTACTTAACAAATTATTATCGAAATAAATGTTTTTTAAAGAAGCTAACCTTCTGTACCGATAAATAAAACCATAACTAAAAAAGTGACTTATATGACTTATATAGTAATTTATTTGACGTTGAAATTAAAAACTTGTTTTTAGACTCTGTTCAAAATTAATTTAATAGTAATCCTAAAAAAAATATATGTACTGCAACTTTACTTTTTAAATACCTTCGTTTATACATACAAATTTATAACTATAATATAACATTTAATTTTTATTAATTGCCCATTTAAAGTCATAATTTTTTCATTTAACTTTTTGGACAATAAAGCAATATAAGGACCGCTTAAAACATATTGTATTAAATTGAAATTGTTATTCATTAAACGACAAATTATTGTACATATTTTACTGATGCAAAAACCTATTTTTTAATACATATATCGATTCGAATTCAAGGGATAAAGCACGCGACCATATAAGTGCCGAAAGGCACAATGCTTAAGGAAACAATTAAAGTCGTATTTGTGGACAACTTTTTACAAGTTTCAAATATGGCGAACACCTGCAATACCTGAATACGAACATCTCAGACATGCCGATCAGCGACTAATCACAATCGTTCGGTGCCTTCGGCTTTTGGTAGAAAAAGTTTCGCATTTTTACGTTTCGTCGGATTTCTGCGTAACGAGAAGGCATGGATAAAGTTTGCATGCGTTGCTGTACGGCATATTTCCGCGGTATTGTTTGTAGTTGAAGTTTGTAGCTTTCTCCGCCAACATTAAATGTGCGGTCAACGTTTAAGGTCCGTAGCTTTGGTTGGGGTCCCGCGGGGACTGAACCGTGTGTAACCGCATCATCAGGCATTACTTGTGAGCAATTTAGTTTTCACAATGCGAATCTCGAGCAAATGAATACGTGAAATGCCAGATTTGCAAAGGCGGAGATCGTTTGATAACACTTTGTTATTAATTCAAGACCTTATATTGGCTAGTGCGTTTGAAATCGTTTATTTTGTAATATTATTTCAAACCTACAATATCGTTACCCACATTAAAAATATTATATTGTAATTATTTTGACACAAAAATAGATTTAATAAATTTTAAGGTTTAATGACAGCAATCCATTCATGTTATAACATATTTTTTTATTTATCTTCGATTGAGCTTTTAAATTTTATTAATGAAATTATTATTCTAATATTATTCCATATTTAAAATGCTTTAAAATATTTTTAAGTTATATTATATTAAAATAAATTAATATTAAAAACTCTGATCCGAATATTCGTTTTTTTAACTACTCTTTATATATATATTTATCCAACTATTCGTTTATATTTACGCACAGTTGTGTATTATTTTCTGTCTATGTATTACAATAACATAAGTAGTAATTGTTTTCTCTGATATACCACTTTTGCGAAATTTATCATTTTTTTCTTATATCACTTATAAGAGCCATGGTTATTACAAATATTGGCCAACAAACAAATAATGAGTAAAACAAAACTTTTTTATAATGGCTGAAATTCTATAAGTTACTCATATTTTCGAGTTAATGTTGTGCAGCTTTGGACGTTCTCAGCAACTGGTATTAAATTTATTTATTATATTTTAAGTCAATACAAATAATGTTATGAATAATAAATAATATTTTTGGAGCAAATCGAGTTTTTTTGACCGCAAAAATAATTAAAATGAAACTTCGTACTAATTTAAAGTTTAAAACATACAAACTCAACTATGTATAAAATATAAATGAATAGTCGTGCTACTTTTTATTGTTTTTTTTTTTTTAACATTTTGTATGTATGAACCTTTATTTTTCGATTATTCATTACTTCACAAATATATTCGAATATTTAAATATTTTATCGTTTACTATTTGATATTCAAAAAGTTAAAAATAATGTACATATATTTGAAAACTTTTATTCGTACGTAATATATTTATTTCAAGTTTAGTTAGGGTTTATGATTTATATTATTTTTTAATGTAGATAAAATAAAAGTATTCTTGTTTATACCAAAAAAACAAAAATAATTTTAATTAGATTGTTATTATTAGATTAACTACAAGCAGATACGTTGTATATATATATTTTAGAGCTAACTTTTCAGTTTAAACTATAATTAAGAGATGTTTTAATAGAAATACTGAACTTTAAAAATAAAACGTAAATAGTTGTATTTATTTAGAAAATTTATTGCAAGGTTAGTACACTAGTGGTAATTTTAATAAAAATTAGTTCTTATATTAAGTACTTAAATGCCCTTAAACTCACCGGTGCATCATTTGATGATTGTTTTTTTAAACAAATTAATTTTTTTTAATAAAGTTTTTACGAATTATTAAGAAAATATTTTATATTAATTATTAATGATTATTGTACTAGCTTCTTTATTTAATACACCAAGAGTTTAAATTTATTTAATTTAAGAGATACAAACCCGTGAAGAGAAATAACAGGTGACTCACTAAAAAGTCGCTGGCGTTTAAAGGGTTAAATGGTCAGTTAATTGAATGAAACTATTTAATATCTGATACATTAAATGCAAAACGTAAAGGATTCACTGTAGTTTTTGAATATGATAAAAATAATACTTATGTAATACAAACGGAATGAAATATTTTCAATACAATTTTTCGCAAATCAAGAAATTGAGATAATCATATATGACGTTGAAGCCCTACAACTTGTATATAGTGAATTAATATAATTTTAGAATATTGTTTTTTTTTTGATAAACATATTTTATAATTAATGAAATATTTTATAATAAATTGTCTTTTTAAAATTTTTAACTGACCATTTATAATTATTTACTGATCGTACGGTAAAAATATTTATGACTTTTATTTTAAAGTTACTGACCACGTAATTTGTTACGCATATAAAATTATTAATAAAAGTAAAATTTTTTTAAATAAAAAAAATAATAAATAAATAAAATAACATATATATTTTATATAAGAGGAAAAATAAAATAATAAAGAACCAAGATATATGAGCAAAATTTAAAAAAAATTATATAAACTGAAAAATAAACATTAATTAATATAGGTACATCACCACCAAAAATATTTGTATTTTCCTTGCAAGGTTAACATGACCTACACAAAACTACACTACGTAAATTATTGATAATATTACACGTTATTATATTGTATATATAAAGCTTTTTTCTGTGTTTGGTAACATACATGTAATTTAAATTATTACCAATATTGTTATATTCGATTTAATGAAACCATAAATCTACGAATTTTAGTGTATTTTTTAATCATATTTTACGGCATATATTTAACATATATTTATATCAAAGTATAGGGTTACAAAATATTTATTTTTTAATATAAGTAGTGTATCGATTCAATACAAATGCTTAAATAAAATAAATTTTAGTAATAATATATAAAAAAATCATATAAAAAATGTCTAAAATAGAATATATTATAGGTAGAAATATATGACATAGGTAAACAAATTAACTTATTAAACAGTTTTTAATGAACATACAAGAGATCTTTGTCAATTTTATTAAATTAAAATAGCATTGTTTAAATAAAAATTAATAATTTATGTATACCTATTTATTTTTATATGTGTCATTTATATTTAATTTTATTAATAAAGTAAAATGTAGTATAATTAGAATATTTCTAAAGAAAAATTTCAAGACCAATTTATGTAGCGCTGTCTTTTTTTATCCTTAAATATAATCTATTTAAGCAATAATAAGCAGACGCATTTGGATTTTTTTTAAATAATACATTATCAACATGCATTTTAATCTAATACATATCATAGTGATTGATAAAAAAAAATACTAATTAAAATTTAATTTATGCATATATTCACTTACCGATCATTAATGCTGCTATCCTAAATATTTTCTTTAAATCGTATAAATCGCGTTAGCTGTGATTTTATTCAATTCTAGTTATTAATGAGACACTTATACGGTCATTGTACTTATACGAACTGATCGATTTCATTTAATACACTCACGATCTTCGATAGTAATCTCAATTGCGAATACCTCTTCTAATTGATTCAATGTGTACGCAATACGCGGCAAGTGACGATTCGAGGCTAATGTTAAATTGATTTAATGTACATAGGTATACATGTGTATAATATAAATATGGACGGGTCAGCATATCGAAAGCCCTGCTAGGCCCTTTCGGGCAAACTTATGATTGTAAATAAATTAAATATATGGAGCTTCCGATGTGACCGTAAATGGAAGGCCCTAACCGCTGCGGATTACCTCAGACACGGGCCAAGTACCTAGGTACGTATACCCGTTTGCGTACCCGGATAACGAAAATTTCACGCCCGATACAGGTAACTTAACGGCGTCTTTGAATTGGCTTCGAATTATTGTTTTCGTGTAATAACGTTGTTTTGTGACTATAATGCGATTATGTAAGTTTCTATTGGTTATTATTTTAAATAAGCATTGTTGGAAAATTTACGTTAAAATTCATGAGGGCATTGGGTGGTATTAATAGCGTGAAGTACGCCGTATCAAAATGGAAACTTATTTAGAGATTCAGCGAGTCTGGGTTGGTTATTCGCGTCTGTTGTATTTAATTATTAAATAATATATAGCATATCTATAGTTAGCAAAATTGTACGAAGCAGTTGTGTAATATATTAGGAAATCATCATTCTTTGAATAATTGTGGGAAATACACCGTATTTTTTGTCGCTCTACTGCTTTATAAATTAAAATTAAGCACACATCTGAATATCATACATTTACTTTAAATTATATTGGGATTGAATTAAACTTTATATTAATGTTTATTTTTTAATGCAATATTACTTAATCATGAGACATGAGCCTTTAAAATTTGTTGTTGTTTATGTATAATACATACATATATTCAGAATATTATACTACTTATCTTCATATTTTAACATTTACGTACACAAATCGGATTTTTGTAAAGGGAATAATCGCAATATAAAATAAAATAAATAAGAAAACGAAGCCCGAGGCAAGATCAAAGACATACGCTATGTTTCCGCGTAACTCACGTCAAATTGCATTATCCACTTTACTTCCGCGCCGTAAACGTGTGAGTCAAACTTTTACACGACGCTTTAAGGAAATAACGTTTAAATTTGATGTATAAAAATAAAATTCATGGTCCCCTCTACGAGCCGTAGCGCCGTGCTACGACTTCCGCTAAGTGGGTGTTCCATATTCGTGCCGTAGCCGTGTAGCGCGGAGCTTATCTTAAATACCCCGATGTAACAATTCAAACGAATGTTATTGCATCCCGTGTAAAACCTGTCGGTTTCAATTTCAAATCGTTTGATAATTTTCTTGTAACTTTCGTTTTAATAATGAACGTATAAAATAGTAATTAAACATATTTGCTCAATTTAATTAATAAATAATATTTTAAAATAACTGCATCACTTGCACACGTTTTGTTAATATCTGTGTTAGCTTTCTGGCATTAATGTTACATTATACAAAACGAGCTGCAGTTAGACTGGGAAAGTGATATTCAACCTTTTACTTTCTAAAAATAATTTTAATAAAACATGAAGCATATAGGAGAGAAACACAACACAATAATAATGAAACTTCTAGATATAAAAAGTGTGCTTAAAAAAAAGTTTAATATATTTTGCACAATTATATAAATTGAAGAAAAACTCGTTTTAGCAACATATAGTTATATACTCTAATTTAATAATTCATTTTCATGGTGACGATGCCTTCACATAGTACTCTTCTACTTGGTCGAACATATAACTAAATGTTTTTTCAGTAGCGTCTGTTTCATACCTTTTACTTTGCATATCAAAATGAATCAAAATCAAAATTAAAAAACACTAGAGTTCAAATGGGATTCGAACCCAAGTCTTTTAAGTATTTTTCATTATCTCACAGTCACACAAAAATATCTTTTTTAAATTTGAATAATGTAATGAATAATAATTAATTTAAATGTAATGAATCAAATAATTTTCAAATGAGTTTATAAAATTTTAGCAGTGATTCCGCAATAACCCACGGTAACGCGTGCCACACCTGAAAATCGCTGATCTCGCGAGGTCTGCGAAGGCTTGTACCGCCTCCGTGTATTCCTCGAGACGAGTCCTCTGGGAGTTTTTTGCTCTCTTCTTATCGACTATGTAAATACACTTTTGCGCTATTACAAAATTTGCCATTTGTGCATCGAAACGATCGCTTTTTATTATCATCCTTTATAATTTTTCAAGTGAAACGATAACAACTCGGCTTAATCAGCGAAAGGCTGGCGCCGCGAGGCAGATCTCCATCTGTCTGTCCAGATAACTAAAATGGTAAAAGCGGTCGCTTTTATTAAAGACGGGTTCTATATATATAATAGTTACACTAATTAAAACAATTATTTCAGTTAATGATTTAAAAATCACTTCAATCTCAATCTCGGAAACTTTCCGGGCGCTCTGTTTGTTACTGCTTTTTGCGCTTTCTTCTTTCGGATTATAAATTGTCGCGTCATGTAATTTTAACCTGTTAACAAATTGCGGAGTCATTTCGTGTACAAAACGGAGGGATGCTGTTGTACGCTGCGGTAAATGAGATAAATGGTGCGAATGGCGTAGTCTTTCGTACGTGTCTCGCGCCTCGGTTTTTCCAACCCCACCTAGCTTTGCTTAGAAATATTTCGTTTGTGGGGTGTGTGTTTTGATTTAGTTGTTTTCACATTAAAATTTCACTGTGTGTGAACGAGAGAGAGTGTTAATAAATTGAGCGAAATTGTCGGTGTAAACGCTAACCGTTTAAGCGGCGAACAAGATCGGTTTAATCCAATTACGAAATGAAAGGCTTATATTATTGAGTCCTACTGTTGCCGAGTTTCTCTATTCTACGAGCAATATTCAACATTTAAAGATGTCAAATAAAGTCTAAAAAATATTATTTTATTGAAGTGATTTATGACACCTTTCTTTTACTTTTATATTTGAATAAATTGCAAAACATCGCTTTTTTATATTTCAACATAGTTGTCAAGAACTTGAAAACGACTTTATAATTCTAACGGCATTAAATTCTTTTCATATTGACAATTCTCATAAAGTTACTTGATCGTTTAAACTTATTTCTGTTTAAAAGACGACGTTATTTTGAGAAATTGTCACGGTCATAAACACCAACATTAACATACTATAATCATATAATATTTAAATAATTAAAATTATTGGAAATGTAAATGAATATTATTTTATTAATCATTAATATTATTTTATTATCTAGCCTAACCGTATAAAATTATAAATTATAGTTTATTACAACGCAATTAAACTTTAAATTGTATATGATTTCGGCCATCACAAAAAAATAAATGTGATTAAAAAACATGAATAAAACCAGGATAATAAATGGTTTAATCATATCAAAGTCATGAAATCGACTATAAAAAAATTATATAAGGTAATCTTGAAAAAATTGTCGTATTTTTAATGTAACTAAAATCTTCTCCTATCTTTCAGTTATTTTTTTAAATATATTAACAAAAAAATTTCAGGCTTTGATTCAAAAGATTTCCGATGCTTAAATTTCAACAGCTAGCAATACTGGCTGCTAAGACTTAAATCATAAAAAAGGCATTCATTTAAGAATAACCTAATATAATAGTTTGATAATAAAAATTATTAAAAATTAAAACGATAATTTTTTTAAATTTATGTCCAACCTCAACTTACTGATTTATATATTATATTTAATAATAATGCAATTCAACTTATCTAAAAAAATACTGATAAAAAGACATATATGATTTCATCTTTCACAAAAAAATACATGTGATAAAAAAACATATCAAGGTATTAAATCTTAATGGCAACAAAATGCAGACTGGTCTAATCATAATGAACTAAAAATACTGATTATGAATTTTTTAGCAAAAAAAGTACAATAATACTTAAGAAGACTGATATACATAAAAAAATACTGTTTTTATCATTTTTTTATACTTAAAATATATAGTTATAATCTAGAGTGCAAATCTTAGCTGTACATAAATTAAATTTGTATTGTGTACTAAAATATATTTTAATTAGTAGTAACAATGGTATAAAATAAAAGTTCTTAGTATTTTTACGAATCGAAAGAAAAAATATGAATTTTAACTTTAAAACATAATAAAAAGATTAAAAGAGTAATATTAATTTAAGTTTTATTTATTAATGTATTAAAGTGTTACAATTTTTTAATTTGATTAGGTCAATATTTTTATAAAAAAATAATTTATATAATAAATATATTATTCCTTATGTTTTATATTATATATAATATAATCATAATTAATTAGATAATTAAAATCTTTATTAATTTTATTATAAGCAACAAGAAGCAACAAGTGCAAATTAACCCATTTATAATTTATAAGATCTGACCTATCCAATTACAAAATTAAACGCTCTATACATTTACGTTTATTTGCATTAAATTTCAATTTGTAATTAATATTTTTTATATGTTTCAGGTGTTAGACAAGAACAAGATATCTTCGTAAGGTTAATCGACTCCGTGACCAAACAGGTAATGACATATATATTTTAATTAAAGTTATATACATGATGCGTGGGTTACTAATTATTTAATTTATTTTTATCTAAAACAGTTAGAGTCTCACGACATAAATTTATGAGATTACGCCCGATCGTTAATATTTAATTTTTTAATTACTCCTCCCCTTCATTTGTGAATAATTTATGCAACTATGTACATATAAATTGCGAGGGTGGTGCAGATCTGATCCCTAATGTAAATTGTTATCACTCCCTGCAAGTACGGAAAATATGCAGGGCCCCTAGTGCAAACAGGTCTTTTCGACCCATTGTGTTGAATAAAGAAGTCCTAAGCTCATTGTAAACGTATCTTTGGCGATTTAGTAAGCACCCTATGTTAAAATACATGGAGAGTAGAGCGACCATAATGCGTTGTTGGATCGATTTCTGACTCTGGTTAGGATTATCAAAGTTTGATCAAAAAGTATTTATTTATTCTTTAATATTAATATTGTCCCTTTTAAAGTAGTCATCAGATATTTATATTTCTATAAAATGTGTATTATTAAGTAGTTTATAGTTTACATAAAAATTTTGCCTTTGTTTCCATTATAGTCGCAAAACGTTGACCCTTCAATGTTATCTTTATCTGCGGATAAAATAAAATATCGCAATAATAGATATAAAATACTGAAAATAGTTAATACAATAACGGCATAATGTCGTTTTTAACCAAAGATTTATGTATTAAGAGTTATTTGCATACAATTCTGGTAATTTTCTTCGGATTGTTTCATGTATGTAAGTAGTGTAAAACTACAGAGTAATAAGTGTTTTGAATTTAATTAAATAAACATTAAGAAAACCATGACATTCGATTGAACTTGACGTATTTTTATTGGTATTAACTCCTCAAGACGCTTTTATTGAGATGATCGGATCTTTATTACAACTTAATAAACATACATCCATGATTCACCACATATTTTATTCTAAATAGTCAGCGACTTCATTTAACATTTGCTCAGCAATTTCTTTGCGTTGTTGTTTTCATTAAAAGGTTTTGAACCAATTTGGATACTACTCGTTTCATCGCCATAATGCCAGTTAAATTAATTTTTATGAATCGTACAAAATACTAATTGTTCAGCGATCTTTCTAATAGTGATTTGGTGATAATTATGCATATACAAAAATGGATCGATCCACTTCGATTAATCACAGATCGTCGAGTTACGTAAGAATTTTGGGCTCCCGTATTTATACCCGAATTGTAGAGAAAATTTTCAACAACAGCTGTTACAATTTTACATTCTTTATATTTTGAACAAGATGAAGATAAAAAATCTCTTTGGATTATAAAAATCTGGATTTAATTTCACCGACAGGTAAATTTTATGGCGTAACATTTAAGAAGCGAATCAACATTTTTTTCCATTCAAATACTTCCGATCTATATTAAAAGTTTCAAGAAATGTATAAATAATAAATATATTATATTTTCAAACATCTGGAATAGACCCACTCTATTCATGCAGTTTTACAATAAAGCATAATTTAAATAGTTTATAAAAAAATTTGTACTAAAATGGATATTTTTTTATTAAATAATTCTTGTATCGATAGCCATATTGAAGGTATTTTAAATTACATACTTTACATTGAGATTAAATTATTTAAAAGTATGCGTTGCCTTTACAAGCATTTATATTAAAGATATTTAAAGAGTAAGCAAGCTATTTAAAACGTATAATTAATTTTATTTTAATAATAAAATATATTGAAATTATTTCATAGAATAGTTTATTTTTTGCTCTACTGGTGTGAAATAAATAATGCTTTCCCGATAACAACACATCGATGGTCACCTCAGCAAGACTGACTGAGGTCGCTTACGACTGTCCGCGTGCGTGACACGTGGCAGTCACGTGACCGGTAACCGCCAATCGCGCAGCCACTGATTGTGTTGTTATTTCTTCCGATCGTGGGGTCTTCGGCGACCCCACGTTGTTTGATCGCCGCGGCCGGTATGATTAAAAACAAATACGTTTTAGGTGGAGTGAGTAATAAGGGAAGCAAGCATGTTCGGTGTTTATTTTTATAAAGATATTATGGTTTAGTATTTTCTCTCGTTCGCTCTCGTGCCCCAAGAACAAACGGCTGTTACAGTCTGACGTGAAAGGAAACTTAAGCGGACGAATAAGAACAAGAAGGCTTTGAGTTAATTATTTGGTAGCCATAAATCCCTGTTAATTGGGTATAGCAGAGTCGCGGTTCACGAGACGCTTATGGCCTGTTCACTTGTTCAATGGCGCACTATTAAATCTGAAAAATATATTATAATATCATACTATGCTAAAATAAAATAATAATTAAAATTCATTATAAATAAAATGTTAAAGTTTATATCTATTTATAATGCGCTAAAGAATAAACCGCTTTATTATGTGAAAATTTTATTTTACTAAATTGAAAAAAATATAATCTTTTAAAAACGTAAGTTAGCTAATGTGATATTTAGTAACTAGAATTTTTTGCATGAAACTATCACTGTCAGTATGTGAGCAATCGTTGCTTCGATGAGTACTTTGCTCATTCTGGAGTACCACATGGATCAAACCTGGGCCCTCTGTTTTTTTTTGTTATTCATTAACGACATACATGCGGAAATTAAGAAAATGTTTAGGAGCTCACACAAATTCAGATTCACTATTTTTACAAAAATCGAAAGCCTCCCAGCATAGACAAGTGTCACATAGTCCCATTTACCAGATCCCCTTCCTCGGTGAAATTATCTTAAAGTATAGGGGGAATTGTTTTAATCAGAAATATTTCCGTTGATGACTTGGCAGGGACGTTCGAGCATGGATGGTGATTTTGTATGCACATCAGCAAAGTTTGCGATAAGGCGTCTAGGATGCTCAGTTTTGTTATGCGTAGCGCGTGTCACTTTATTACTTTATTGTACAATATGTAGTGTTCTAAATATGGCTATTTTATCTGGAATCCATGTGAAGTGTTGTTGGAGAGGAATTAAAGAAAATTTCTCAGATATCTAAGGGTCGTATCTAACATATTTCTCATCTTGCGTTGCTTTGAATATGAAATATTCTCACTATTTATTTATTGTTTTTTTTTAAAGACTCTCCGTTAATTTTTTTACGGATATGATGTATCCTTTAAAATTATAACTTAAAGAGAACATATTACAATATTTATTTTGGATAAAAGAAATGTCAAATTAATTAATAAAATTTGTCGCGGGGCGCACATGGACGCGTCGCGTGACGAGGTCTCCTTGTTAGACGTAACTACGGCTAAGGGTTACAACGTACACGTAAATTTCGTTTTACTGCGCTCGCCGTGACTCTTCTTTCATGGAAGCAATAACGATGAATATAGTACGCAGAAGGCGCCCGTTACAACTGCGCCATTATGGACGCGTATCCGTTACTACAATAACTAGGGCTGCCAGGTTTGCAAATTACTAAGACGACATGATTCAAAATCAAGGACAATCTAAGACATCCTAAAACAAAACTGAAACTTATATAATATAGGGCTCTCATAAAATGCTTCGTTATATTAAGAAACGTTTTTTTCCCAAAGAGAACAATAAATCCCTAGTTTATATACATATATTTAAAAAAATATATTAAAATCCCAGCATCACATATGCTACACAGCTGATGAAATCTAATAAAATATGAACCATTTATTATTATGAGTTGGGAATTTAAACTGAGATTTTCCCCTGACGTTTCCGGAGGACTAAAAAAAGAGGACATGTCCGGGAAATCCCGAACACCTGGCAGCCCTAACAATAACCCCTCCGATGGCATCGCCCACCGTGTTCTGTATATATCGCCGTTTTATTTTCGCAAATTCCACTATTAAATAAACACACGCGGCTCGCACAATGGCGGCGCCGGTGTTTAGTGGCGCCATTACCGCAATGCCAATTTATGCGCCGCCGCTAAAATGTCAATGCTGTAACATTAACTCATCTGCGACAATGCCGGTGGCGGGGGTGGGGTAGTAGTAAGGGGGGCAGTGGGGTTGAGTGGGCGCTGAACTGACGATTGTGCGCTTATGTTGATGATGCGTTGCAATTAGGCGAAATTGGACAAATTGTCGACGATTATGTCGATTGTTAAGGCCGTGTTGGGAGAGCGTGATCGATGCGTGCAACAAAATGTGACGATTTATCATATTATTCATCTTTAAATAAGAGTTATATTGCATTCGGCTAAATACATGATATTACTTAATTCGATTCCCTGGTAAAAAAAATAATAACAAGAGATATTCGTAAATTAACAATACGTGGTCACCTTAATACTTGGAATTTTCTTGATACCAACATCATAGAAGTCTTGCACCTACTCTTTTTTAGGCATTCAACCTGAGATTTTGATAGCTTAAGCTCATCAACCGTTTCATAAAAAAAATTAATCATGACAAAAGCAATGGAAAAGCCACGTACTTACATGTAAAGTAATTGACACGAAAATTTTAAAGGTGCACCATAATTAAACATTCTGTTTTTTAGATTTTTTCATTTTCCATTTACCACATTTTTTTTTGGAAATTTTGACATATAAAAAAATATATGTAATTATACTAATACAGTAAATATCTTTTATTATTGATGAACAGATAATTAGATAATCATTAAAGAGAACAAATTTGTATAGAATGATATGTTTTAATGGAACCTTTTTTACATTTTATAACAAAATATCTCTATGGATTATTGAGAAACTGAGATTTAAATTCGCTGACAATTACATTTTATGGCGTACCTCAGTGAAAGGCCCCCATATTTTTTTTTAAATATTTGGATTCTTACGCAGAGCGGCTTCTTATTATCTAATTAATATGGTAGTTTTTAATTTGCCGAAGCAAACATATTTTTTTACAATTCAAATACTTATCCAGTGGTTTTGAAACACCTTAAAATATTCATACAAATTTACTTTTTGTAAAAAAAGGCTACTGATTTTTCGAGCAAATCATTTTAGAGAAGAAAATTGTAATAAAAAATAATTGAAACTAGGGCCTTGTTGACTATGCCACGTCACGTATACAATAGCTGAAATGGCAGTAAGTTTTTACTTGAGTTGTATTTTAACGTCTCAAATATCTCTCGTATTTATAATATAAATCACGTTAGAGTTTTATGATGTAATCAAGTGATCAAAATATACATTTATTTCCCAAACTAGTTGTTATATGTTAACCCAAACTACTTTGCTGTGACATAATGAGTAACGGTAGATTTAATTTTTCTATTAGATCGCTCAAATTTTGCCAGATTTTTATTAACCAGTATTTAGCGCAATATTTTTTATTTTTATTTATTTAAAAAAGTAGCAAATTTACAATAGTATGTATTGATATAATATTCTCCACAAAAGAGACTTTTAAAAAAAATATGCTTTTAAAATATATTTTTTATTTACAAATAAGACAAGAAGTTTTATTATAAGATATTTTTAAATTTTATTTATGAACATTTTTTCATAATATTGTTAATAATATTATAATAAAACCATGAAGATTTAAGAAAAATATTATCCTGACAATTCTGTTCTATTGATACTTACTATTATAAACTCGTTATTTGTAAATAATCAAAAATATTTGTAAACAATCAAAAAAAGCAATTTAGAAATAAGAAAAAAACAATTTCATACAAAAATATTTATTGCATACATTCTTATATATTCATATATTCTTTCTTGATGGTTATAATATATATATATATATATATATATATATATATATATATATATATATATATATATATATATATATATATATATATATATATATATATATATATATATATATATATATCCTTATAAGTAGTACTATTATTATAAAAGCGTTTGTTTATCATCACAAGCTAATAATTGCATTTAGTTTGTAGCTTTCAAAAATAAAATATACATTTTTTTACGAATGATAAAATTTTTAGGAACACTTGTTTATAAGGGATTTATATATATTATTATGTATAAGTCATTGAGTTACTGCTGGTCAAAGATGCTAGTGGTTTCTTAAATTGGACATCTGATCTAACTGACATTAAGAACTAAACTTAATTACGGTAAAAATGGCAAATAACCACTTTTGCTTTTTAATGACTCATTTATAAGAAAATTTTTAATTGTAAAAATTATTTAAATATAAATTAATTTTAGATTTATGTATGTTTAAATTTTTATTTAATATTCTACGAAAAAATATCACAATAATTATATTTAGATGCGTAGTGTAATTTTCTTATTATCTTTCAGACCTTTTTCTTAAAAAATGTAGCAATTTAAATTGTAATATAGCGATTTTTTTATTATAAAGTACATATTAAGCAGCTTACGCTTTTTTTCACACAGCCTAACTTTTA
Source organism: Plectrocnemia conspersa (assembly GCF_051122295.1). Classification (NCBI taxonomy): domain Eukaryota; kingdom Metazoa; phylum Arthropoda; class Insecta; order Trichoptera; family Polycentropodidae; genus Plectrocnemia; species Plectrocnemia conspersa. Next base: position 24,205,839 of record NW_028277176.1, on the reverse strand, counting down.
TTGAGAAATATCAAAATGTTAATAATTGTGAAGAAATATTTTTAAATAGGTGGTATACACATACATTAAAAACACCATAATTCAGAGATCGATCGATTATCGGTTTTTTTAGTGAAATAAATTTTTACAAATTCACTAATAATGTTTAGTTTCTACACATTTTAACTGTAAGGAGTTTTTTACAGTTTAAATATATATTCAAAACAGAGACTAAAAAAATATTGAATCTCTCACCTCATCTTCTGGGGGCGTAATCGTGTGACGTCACAGCGCGTACGCTTATGTATCATAAAACCGTCATAAATCTCCACCGGGAGAGCTCCCGAGCTTAACGGTTTCCGTAATATTTGTTGCGTTTAACATAAATTTGCTTCAGCGATATATTACTCCGCGGGCTTTGCTATGAAATAGCGCCCCGACGCTAAAACTCATAACAAAGTGTTAGCGCTCAAAGTGTGTAACTCGGCACTCAACCGCTTACTTTGCTCTTCATTATTTTAATTTCTATACGTTTAATGTCTTATATGTTAGCTCGTACATTCAACACCTACGTGTATATGCTAGGTTTATGTTACATGAGGCTTGTATAATATTTTGATCAGTTTAAAAAAAATATATTCACAAAATATGGTAGCTCTAAAGATTAATGAGTTGAAATTATCGTTAAACAAAGTTAACATGGCGATTTTAATAGAAAATGTAAAATAGAATTTTCAGTTTTTAATTACAATATAAAACAATCATTACGATACATATAAAAAAAAAATTCGCAGTAAAAACAATTTAAAAAAAATAATACAATGGTTAGCAACTGTATCCTATTGACTGCCTTAGTTTTTACTATAATATATGAAGCTTAATTTGGACACGGATAAAAAATAAATAGTGTGCAAATTTAACCCATTCATTCTTGTTAACTAAATATTAAACTTTACACAGTACATAGTTGTTATCATTGGTGTTTAATTTAGTTAAATTTTACCTAAACATCTTATTAAAATATATTTTTTTTTATTAGTTTCTGTCTAGATCTAGAGTACTTATGCAATCACCAGAGAATTTTTTTTTGTCTTAATTAATTTACATGAAATTTTTATTTATAATTAATGACTTAAAAAAATAATACTTGAAATAAGATTATATTTTCTTGAACTCTAAATGCATCTTTGTTTGCTATTTATTTTAGTTTTTTAAAATTAATTTCTTTAATGCATTTTTTATAGCTAAGCAAGTTGAATTTCACTGTGTTATAATTTAATTTGCCGAAATACACATATTGCTATATACATATTTTAAATCATTTAATGCTATATGATCAAAATACTTAGTGTGTTAATTATGTTTATAAATCAATGTATTAAAAAGGCCTTTACATAATCATTAAAAAAATCTAAAATATTCGCAGATATAACCACTGATCAAATAAACGATAGTACACTCTATGCACCCGAAGAATAATTTAGAAGCGCTAGACATTGACATGAGAGTTATGATCATTTGACATATTATTACAAAATGAAGCGACATGCACATCATTAGCTGATTAGTTACGGCGCATAGTCAGGACAATGAACAGGGCCGGAATGGGCCTTGTAAGCTATACACGATCGTTATGTCGTACCGTAACTACCGCACTATACATATTCGCCCTATTATGTCGATGATATTGTGCGACCGCGTTATTATTACAAACCCGACAGGACACTCACTATTTACAATATGATCCTGGCCGCGATCCATATGGACATTGCTCATTTTCGATTCGGCCAATGTTAAAAAAACTCCCCTCTTATTTGCACTTGTTCTTAAACATCATATTTTAAACTTATCTCTGAGATATGCTTTATCTAACGCGAGGGTGAGCTTTGAAGGGATTGCCTATTATCTGTCACGTGGCATTAAGATTGTGTTTGGACAGAGCGATCTAAAGAGTCGATACGTATGTAAATTATGCCTTTATATGCACAAGTACTATAGTATGATATACTTTAGCGATTTTACTATTATACATCAAAGAATATGTATTTTTAAATATATAAAATCTTATGATCCTTTCACGGAGCTTCACTATAATAGCAACATCAGACAGCCATCCTAAAGTGTTTCTCTTGTAAATCACCGTAGCTAACTTAGTTTCGCTCGCTTATGTCTTTGCTTGGCAATTTTTCTTCGTCTCCCATTCGCCTCCATCTTGCTTGCAGCGTACGTAATTTGTTTGGTACTTCTTGTTGTAGAAAATTAGGTTTAACTTTTATTCCATTCACAGCGAGAAGGGGAGCAAATGGCTTAAGAAATGATTGAATATTGAATTTGACATCGCGCTCTTCATCTCGCGATCATAAGTTAATTTTACATTAAATAATATTTTATATATTATATAATAATTTATGCTCATGCGCTACGTAAACAACCCTTATTCTGCGTCTGCACCCCTCGACGGTTTTTATTTTTAAATAAGCCACATGCTCGTACAAAAGGGAACATATTGCCCCTCTATCGGCCACTAAGTCTCGGGGAATCCTCGAATATCTCTCAATACAAAAGCCGACAAAGCCATTCCATTACATATTCAATTAAACAGGAAAAAATCTATCACAAGGATTACCCATAATAAGAGGCATAATCCCTATTTGCGAGGGAGAGTTCTTCTGTTGCAAAGGCGACGAGCCATAAAGAAAAAATCGACGCCTCTAAAAGGGATGCAACCACTGATTTATGTGGGACAAACATCTGATCTAATAATTATATTTACTTAACATTTGTATAAGCTATAACTACAAAAAATAATCGCATAGGAACTAAATAAAAAAGTTATATAAATGACGTCATAATTTCACTACAAATAAATACATATGAAACTATAAATTCACCAAAAATTAAAAATATGTTTAGTTTTTATTATTAGTATTTTTTATCAATATATATATATAGAATGTTATTTATATATAGATAACGTAATAAATAGCCTACCATATTTATTTCATTAATTTAATAAAATATATTCTAAATCTTTATCAAAAAACATTTATTAACCTCTTATTTTGAAATAAAATGTTTCGCTACTTAAAAAGTGTGGCAAAACTGTTAATGTCATAAAAATAATAGTTCATTTAAATTGATATAATGCATTGCATTAGTTATTCTAAAAAATGTAGTAAATTGTCAAATTTTCAGTAGATATGTATGTATTATATATACCTTTTCTAAACGAGTTTTTTGTTTTAAATTAGTGTTTAAAAAGATTATTGCAGACGTCGTTTATTTGTAAAAATAACCTCCACTTGTTTTTAAAAGTGATTCTGAGATCTTTAATGGAAGTTTCTTTAGGCTATATTTTCTTACCAAGATTGTAGGAATAATCTTATGGCAAATGGGATCAGTAAAATTACACTATGGCATTTTTAAATACTAAAGACGGAAGCATATCTCTCAAGACAGTTTAAATCACTCTATAGAGAGAAAAGTTCGCAACAGATTGAATGCATTAAAACAATTTTAAATCATCTACATAAAACAGAAAACTTGAATTTATAACTGCCGTATCTATGTCATTCTTAAATAACGTAAGAGTCGAAAAGCCCAAGTTGAACCCTTGAGAATTTTTGAAAGCGTGAAATTTTATTTTGTCAATCAATAGAGCAAACCTGTCTACGGTCGCTCAAATAACTAGAAATAAATCATCCAAAACCTCCAAGGTAAACATTTTTTTTAATAATAACCCATCACAAACCTTGTCGAAGGCCTTCTCAAAATCTATATATATGACATACACTTGAAGAGATTTTGTCACCATTTTTATAACGGGTGGAATGGGCATTTAGTTTGGCTTCTCTATTATTTATGTAATAATAAATCATTTGCCGTATCTGTCCATGTATTTTTGTATGTAAATATTGAAACTATTGTTTCAAAAATAATTTTAAATACTTGCATTGTTTTTACTATAATCAAATTTATATATGCTGTCCGATTATTACAGTCGGTTAAATCCAGCGGTTAACCTCTATGCTTCCGACGCTCTAAAGTTTTCAACGAGCACGTGGCTTTGCGCTACGTAGTGGCCGTAGCTGGCTCAGCTACGGCGTAGCCGCTTTACGAGGCACCCGAGGAGCCCCTGGCGGCGAATTTCCCAACCATTTAATGACCTGTGTAAACTGTAATTACGTTTTACGACCCACACCAGCGACAGGTACACAAAGAAAGGTGAGCCGGACCGCTTTTACGGCCTCGTCTTATTCAATAACCACGTAGCCAAGATGCACTTTTCTAGACGCTTTCAAGGGCGAACGTCCAAAGTGCAACGTATCAGGTAACCTAAGATACTTTTGCGGTTCTTCGTACTTATTGTAAATATATACTCCATAATTTTTCCGCATAGAATGCAATATAAAACTAATACATCAGAAATTATTTGGCCTAGTCTACGAAGATGTGTAATAGATTATAACTTATTATAAGTAAATACGAATTTATAAAGAAAGACATCTACAGGGCCGCTAAAAACGAACGCGGGCTCTGGGAAAACAATGATTCCGGACCTCATGACAAAAATGGTATTCTATATATTTTTTAATATCGTAATATAATTTCTTAAATAAATAATAATAGGTGCGAGCTAACTCTTTCTATGCTACATATAAATAAAATTAGCGACCGTTGCGACATATTTCCTGAAATCGTATTTTATGCAAAATATTTTAATTAGGCAATAAAAATTATTAAAAATATTTACTCATAATATTTATCTGATAATTTGTCGCGTTTTCTTTGCTGCTTAATGTTGCCATATAGTGAATTTCCAGTTTAGGTCAATAGAAATAAAATCATACTATCGCGGTAAAAACACTCGATTATCAAGCGAATAAGCACAACTAAATAAAATTTTGACCAATAGGAAAGCGCAAAACAATAATCGCTTCTCAGAAGTTAAAAATCTACGTCAAAAGCAATAAAATCGTGCCATCGCCGTCGCAGTGGGAACGTTTCTACTGCAACGGCGTCCTGGATTATTTTATTTTTATTTTAAGCAAAAATTTAAAAATACCACATTTTAAAAGTGAAAAAAATTCAAAAATCTATAGATAAAAGGGGAAAAGTATTGTTATTACTCGAAAATGCACAGTCGCATCCATCAATAAATGTTTAAATCAGATTGACAAAATGTTTACGATAAAAGTTCTTCCAGAAAATGTCACGTCTGTAATGCAACCAATGGATCAGTGAGTAATATATAGAAACATTAAAGCGCTTATATCAAAAACAGATCCTTCGAAAACCATTATTAGTAGACGAAAATAGTAAAGAATTCCTTATCAGCTTCCACAAGAAGATTAATTTAAGGGACTGTTACTACATAATAGCAGATAGTTGGAATTCTATAAATGTGTCGACATTAAAAAAATCATGGAACAAACTTTTGAAGAGAGATACGGCTAACATAAAAGACATCACAAATTTTAATATGCAGCAAATGCAACAGAAAAGATGTCATGGAGTGGTTAAATTGTGATGCGAACGATCCTTGACTGAATTTTAAATGAAGAGGAAATAATACCCTCTGAAGAAGAAGACAACGAGAAGATTGTCAATGAGAAGGAGGAAAATTATGAACCAGAGCATTTTGAAGCTTTTCAGTACTTAGATGTAGCCATGAAGTGGTTTGAGAGACAGAAAGAATGTAACCCATCACAACTTATATGCCTCAAAAGTATATGAGATTTAGCGGCTTCTAAAAAAAAGCTAATTTTAAGAAAAATCAATCATTGATTATTTTAATTCGCAATAATTAAAATTAAAGTTATAATGTATTTGTATATGTAGATATATTTTTCTCTCTCCTTTTTATTATAAATTATTTGCTTTTTTTCGATTATCAGAATTTTTGATTATCCACTCTATTCCTATCCAAAATTAGTGCTGATAATCGAGGTTCTACTGTATATATCAAAATAGAACACATGAACGACCCAAAAAATCAATGTATAATAATGTACGTTTGATCGAAAATAACTTCCCATGTCACAACAAGGCCACAATGGAATGGTCTCAACATGGTGGTCGCCTTTAATGTTATTTGCCTTCGACAAAGGGGAAAAAATCCTCCCCACGAAAGCCAAGAATAACAACCGCGTCTCGTTCTTTTATTTTGGTATAATGGTTGGATGAAAAAAACTCAGCAGCCATCTACGTCTTCGATCGATTTACAAAACCATTAATCATATCTTGAATAACGCTCTTTTTTCGTTTATCTCCACAGCCAATCATGTACGAGGGCCAAGACAAGAATCCGGAGATGTGCCGCGTCCTACTCACACACGAAGTAATGTGCAGGTGAGTTTTTTTTACTCGTTGTTGTTGCTTTGTGTAAGACATTCGTTTAAATTATTATACAATGTAGTGAAAATAAGCCATAAAATGAATATTTTAAATAACGATATTTTAATGGCCTTAAAATATCACGTTTTTAACGTGTGGAGTATATATTAAATAAAAAAATATTTTCTAACGGTAAAATAATAGTTGTGTAATTAGTTAAATCGTAAATATACTATTTATTTTTTTAAATAGTTAATATAAAAAAATATTTCGCCTTATACTATAAACATGTAAGACAGGAAATTTTTTTAACATTAAGACACTAGAAGCATATTTAAAAACAGTTTGATAGAAAACATCCGTTGGGATTTTATTAAAATTATTTATAGTAAATAACAGCTGCAGTTAGCTTAAAAATAAAATAATATTTTTAAAAGAGCAATAAAAATGTATTATTTAAGCTCACTTTACTCATAATAAATTATTGAAACAGACAGAACCTGAACTGATTTTATGATGATTCTGATATAAAATATACTTTTAATAAATTGTGTATAAACAATAATTAATCAAATATAATAATTATATAGCTCTAAAAAAAGTTTTAAGTATTTTTTGTATCAAAGCTATTTATTTATAAATTTCATATTTTTTGTCATTAAAAAAAATGTTAACTTAAAAAAGCATTTATATTTCGTATTAAGCCAGGCATGATTAATTCGTCGCACGGCTCTACATTATTTATGTGTATCGTATATACAAATACGTATTATACTACTATATTCCGTGTCCGGGATGATGCACTCAAACTAATTGTCCGTGGAAAATCGAATCGGCAATATTAAAATGGAGGCGGTCGTAAAACGGTTATTTTTCCGCGGCGCATAAGCGAGTTTATGGGTTGTATTCGTATGGCCCCATAACTTATTTAGGCACGGCGACCCGCCGATACACGCACGCGTCTGAATATTTAATTTTCGAATATTATGTACACAAATATAAAGTTTTGATATGCGTCTGCGTGGGAAATCGCAACAAGTTTCCCCCGTGGGGCACCAGGGAAGGCGCTCGCGTACCTGAGGGAGAAACTTTTCCGACGACCGTTTACGACGTAGACGGCCGTACCCGCCAGGGGTTATAAATCTTGGGCCGCCGACACCATTAATTCCGGTGACTTAACGGAAAAATTTGGCAATTTTTCAGCTTTTGCTTTTAAACATATTTTTTTCATGAATTATTAAGTGTCGGATTTATTATTCTAACAATAAATAAAAAATATTATTAAAATATAAAATAAGACAAATAGGGTACCTACAAAAATAAACCCATTAACAACAACATACTTAATAGATAAATTATACTACATATATAAGATAACTAACATTAGTGTCAGGGACTTATATGAATTATACTTTACAATATGTCAATTTTTATGAACATATACACAATTCTACTTTTTTCATGAAAATTATTAGATTAACTTATCATTGCATTTTTTCAAAAAAATATAGTTATAAAACATATTTATTTATTTATAAATCTTCCATCCCAACATTAATGGCGTTGGCTTAATACGTTACAACCAAGTAAACACAATCAATTACTATCAATTAAGTAGAAAGTCTATATATTAGTGTCGCTTTGCAACCTATTTAATGTAACAAAATCTTATTTTTTAATTCTGATTTCTCAAAAAATGATTGCGGTCAAGTATATTAAAATAATGTATATAAAAATCAGATATTTAAAAAAAACAATAACTATCTCACTGTGCAACACAATTTGTACAAAATTACAACTATTACTACTAAAATATAAAGTAAAAGTTTTTTTTATTAAGATATACTATATTTTATCAAAAAATTATATATTCCTCACATATTAAATATTTTGTACATAAATACAAAAATATATATTTTTTAATTCGTATACTTTACTTTATTAATTAAAAATTCATAAAAAAATAACAGTTTCCAAATAAAAATATATTGCGAACTAAAATATACATATTTTAATAAATCGCATGTACGTGTATCTAAAACATTTTATGTCAACAATTTTAGAGCAAGTTATGTGTGGTTCTTAGGTGGTAGTTTGCAAAAAAATATCATAACGCGGCAATAAAAAAGCTGTGTAGCCTAGCTAGTATAGGATCAAGACTATTGTTACTAAATTATAGGCAAAATATCATTTATCCCAATATTACATCTTCTAAACATATTAATCATTTTGTAAATATATACAATTAATATGTATTCATTTTCGATGGAATAGCGTAGTTCGTAACGACTCAGACTATCAACTCTGAGGTTGCGGGTTCGAGCCCCGGTAGGCAGCACTCGAATTTTTATTTATAAAAAATGACATTTATTGATTATAAATTATATAACACATAATAATTTATGGTTATTAATATAGATGTCACCGATTCCCAGACTTTAAGTCTGGTGGTTAATAATTGCTTATAGGTATTCATTATAATTGATTGACTTACTCAGTTGGTACAGATTTTCCACGTTGTAACGCATTGGGCTTATGCCTTATGTCAGGTTAAAATGAAAGATTTAATAAAAAATAAAAATGAATTAATTAGGCTCATTCATTTTTATTATAAATTATGGTAGCTAAATATAAATTTACTTTAAAACCTTAAAATTCTGGCCTTCGAAAAAAAAATATCGCAAACAAAAATATACATATTAATAAAAAAAACACATGTTTTATTTATAAGACGTTGAAGGTTAGATTAGATTTTTAGGTGAAAGTTTTAAATAAAAAAATCGCTACGTTTTTTGTATTTTTACAATGTTTTTCCAATGTTTTTCCAAAAATTTATTAATTTATATTTATATTTTAAATAATTTCAAAGAAACTTTCTCGTAGTCAAATTAATCATGATTTTTAAGTAAATATTATTAGCAAAAATATGCATATTTTGAAGAGAATTGCAATTATAAAAACATTACAAGTTAGCTTAGGTTGAGTTAGGCTCTTACAAAATAGGTGCTATTTATTAGGGAATTATTTTGAGAGGTATGTGCATTTAAATAAATAATCTGTTCCATAAAACGAATTGCTTTTGCATTTATGTAAGACAAATCTTCGGATTCTTTCTTCTAAAAAAAATTCGTTGCAGAGAGTTATTCATAAAATGTTTACTGTTCTGACCAATGCTTGCTCGCAACAAATCTGTGCAATAATAATGCACAAGCAATATTTTATCTTTTAAAAACAGCTGTTTTCTCAAAGTTTATATGAAAAAAATTAAATAATTTTATAAAAAAATATTATGTTTTTACTGTGTAGCTAAATTTATCATTCAAAAATATTTTTAATAAACATAACAAACTAAAAGTTTGATTATGTCACTGATTGCATTTATATGTGTGACATTCATTTTTAAATAATAATATGTAATCTATAAAATATAATTATATTTTTATATAATATAATATCAATAAATTTAATTTGATTCTATCAACAAAATCAAATTATTATATTAAACGAATTAAATTAATGTTTTTTTATTAAAAATATAATAAAAATAAATTTCAATAAAATAATTGAATATGTTTGTTTAAAAAAATGTTACACGCTGGAACGCTTTGACCCAACGCCTGTTACAGTAGTAAATTTATAAGATTGATAATAATAATATTTAAACAAATTTAAAACCTCACGATTAAATTTAAAATTCAAAGCTTAACAACCTTTTTCTTTAACGGATTCACCGAGTTTTAGCACTCGGCACAGTTCGTTCAAAACCATCTCCATTACATAAACCGAGATATATCGCCATAATATTTCTTTTTATTCAATTCTGGTTTGACCTACGCCACCAGGCGAAAGTTAAAATATCCTTTTAACGTTTGTTTGCAACTTCTGTTATGAGCAATAAGGTACTCCCTTCACTCCTCGCCTTGATCTGAAGCGAAGGGCAAAGACATTGAGTGAATAGGCAAAGGACAGACTCCCCTGGGCTTTGGCCCCTCCCATACCCCCGCGGGAGGTGCGGGGACGAAGTGAGGACGAAGGGGTGGTCGACTATCCCAGGAAGATTTGTAGGGGTAGGCCGACACTAAGTGCTCATACTGAGACATACTAGAGTAGTCGAACCATACACGATATATGGCAAAGTAATACACGCTATTTGCGATGCATGAGTATTGAATTAACCATGTTCTCTTTTTACCTTGCAGTCGGTGTTGTGATAAAAAAAGTTGCGGAAACCGGAACGAGACTCCGTCGGACCCTGTCATCATTGATAGGTGAGTTTTTTTTTATAATATTTTTTTGTGTTTCATTGTTCGATCTGCGATGGTGGAAAGAGTATTTTAAAAAAATGGACATGGTAAAAACAATGAGGAGCGTTTGACATTTCGGGGAAACAAAAGGCTTTTTCTGCGGAAAAAAAGATTCGCATAAAAGTTTCCCTGTACGCAAACTCTCGCGCGGAAATCGTTGTCTATTCACAAAAAATTCTCTTTCGCTTTTACAAATGCCAAATAATGTGAAAATAAAATACCGTTTAAAATGAAAACATAATAGGTTATTATGTAATATATACAATATTTAATATATATATATATTAAATTGCTCTTTAAATACATTAGAATATATATAAAAAATTATTGTGCCAAGTCGAGTACTTATGAATAAAATTTAATCATAAATCCACAAATTAAAAGACATTTCGAATGAATTTGTAAAAATCAAAGATTATATGTTTTTGTATTTACGAACTTTTAGTTGTTGTATACAATAGTCAGCTTAGTACTTTTTAAGCAATTAATTTAATAACTAATCTTTGAGTATAATACTTTATTTTATTACTTGATATATATGTTTATAAAATACGTATTTCTATCACCAATTCTTTTCTCAGATATGATATGAATAAGTATTTATAATACATACACTTTGAGAAACACTGCACAACAAGCATAGTATCAACTCCGCGTCAAGTTAATGTATTTACGCTATAACCAATAAAAACTTTATAGATCGTTACTTTTCAATGAATACCCAATCCAATTTGTACAAATTGTCTTCTAAACGCTCGGCTGCTTAACATCGATAGTTATTTTTCCAAAAAATCCAATTTCGCACTAATTACCATTACGATAATGAAACTCCATTGTGAATCGAGCCCATTGAGCCACAATCCAACATAACCGACAATGGCCGTAGCCGAAAATATTTTTCATAGAGATTTTTTCAATCGCACATCGGTTGATTGGGCGTGTAAACCGAAAAAAATATGGGGTGCAATCGAGGAGGCTAATCAAGGAGACAAAGGGCCCCGTTCGGGGCGTAGCCGCGGTTCCTTTGATTGCCACGCCAAAATAAAAATGTACGACTTTTATTGCGACACAATCGTTATTGTTATTGCCGAAAACTGGGGGCCGCAATTAGAGGCGCAGTTCCTATGCACGCGCTGGTCACGTGACTTCGCGGAGGTCCTCACCCCAATTTGGTGCCTCAGACGTTCAGCTATTTACCTTGATTAGTTGGAACCGACCGGACGAACAAGTGTACACAATGACACAGCTCATGAGAAAAAATAGCGTAGACGTGTAATTTTATTTTTTCGTTTATTTTCATTTTGACCGACATACGAAGAGTAGATGTGGAGGAATGTAACCGGTAATTAAATCTTCTGTAATTAAGCATTGTGAAATCTTACAAAAAATAAGTTTATTAAAAAGTATCGAAAGAAAGCAACCACACAACACAGCAATTACGTTGACAATATGTATGGCATAGTTGAAATGACTGTAAACAAAGATCTGCAGAAGAAAAATAGTAGTTTATGACCATATATGATGGAAGGTTATTGTGGACCAGGCCAATACCCGTATAAAGGTTTAGCGCCAAGAGAGAAAACGATTATGTTAAGTCTTAGAACATTTTTTATATATTGTATTCTAGAATTTATTTACTTTTGAAAAAACACTAAATTTTAATTATTAGTAATTAAATACGTACATTTTTCGATAATTAATTAAAAAATTAAAAACATAAGGTAAAAACTTATTCATACTTTTAAGAGTGAAAATTTAGCTGTATTTATACTATTTATTTTTATACTAAAAATAAAAAGTTGTATTTGGTATTTTATTTATTGTATCTATCTGTATTTTAATATTTGATATATACAAATAACAGTGACTGTGTATTACCAGTAAATGTATATTTCTACTGAGCTTAATAAACTATATCAAAATACATTTTCATCGGTAGATATATATTTATACTAGCAAAAATGTACATTTACCGATAGTAAATTTACATATTTGCTGCTATTAAACGTATATTTTCAGTTTAAACCCAAACCTATCCTAAACGAATTACCCAAACCCAACTTTACTTAATTAAAATTATAAAACACACTATAGTTTTATACTTTCGTTAGGTAAGGTTTGTGTTTAGTTTCATTTATTTTAAATATTGTAGTATTTTGTCAAACGATATTGTGCTAATTTGTAAATCTCTGACATTGTAAAAATACGCATTGTGAACAAATATAGTATAAATCAATTGTTATATCTTAATGAAACCATATTTATACTAGTGAAAATATTACTCTACTGGTAATACACATTTACTGTCACAAATACATAATTACCAAAATAAAAATAAATCGTTTAGGAAAACAACATTTTCTCATATTTTTTTTTTATTTAATAAAAATAAAATAAAAGCTAAATATTTATGGGAAACACATATTTACTTTGTCACATTATTTTCATTAATAAACAATTTCACTTAAAAAATTGCAGTTAACTGGTTCTTTACTTTCTGGTACTTATTTATTATTTTTCAAGTAAAATGAGTATATTCATTTGAAAAAATACATAAAAATTATTCTTGTGGATATCATAACTATTTTTTACAAATGTGATATATAATAACGTGTGTTAAATGTAATTTTTAATTACGAAATAATATTTTTTTAGATATATTCGATGATGTACCCATATGAGACTAAAACGAATAAAGCCTAATTTTGATCTAAAAACATCTTATTTTGATATATTTTTTCTTGTGACAAGATTTAGTCAGCTCAATTAATTTAAAAAAATATCATTGTCTCACATATTTATATTGTAGAGTATCAAGATACGCGGATGGTTTATATACTAAGATTTGAATCTAAAACTGTGTATAGTTGTGTTTAAGTGTTCATTCATTTGCTATCTGAACCAACCGACTGCTAAAAAGTCAGATTTCGCTACCTGTACGTCTCGCCATAAAATGGCGTTCGCAAACACACAATGTAAAAACTAAACTAATTTTGATATACTACATACTTTTTTGTTCGTAATACAAAGAAGGTATGATATCTAAAGAAATTTCTTTAATTTTTGTTATTACTTAGTCGTCACATATGGATTTGCATTATCGATGTAACTTTTTTCTTTTTTGGTTCACGAATTTAAGTATATTCTTATCTGTATTCGGTTGTTAATATCTGGTGCATTAAAGTGACAGTGACAGCATGAGTCACGACTTATTTATCTTTGATTTATATATATATTTCTAGATAAGTTTTATTAAATATCACTAAGTTTATCGAGCTTAAGTTTCATCTTTACCTTACACTAAACTTTTTAATGTTAATGTTGCATTATTGATTTTAGTAAGAGCAAAGACTAAATGAATAAATGAACAAATGTAAGAAAAAAGAGACTTTAATGAAACCAATAGTTTTGCTAAAAATTAACCTAAAATTAATAAACATATTTTATATAAATTCTTAATTATATATTTATATGGTAAAACAAGCACTGCTCTATAAACAATGATATACATAGGTGTATATTTTAAAATGAAAAAGTGGTATGTTTGCATAATATATTCAATGTATATTTTTGCACTATATGTTAAAAAAAACTCGAACTATAATAGTATTTTATGATTGGGCAAGTTTAATATAAATTCATAGCGTGTACTGAAAATACGTCACTCACAGTCGTGTCGTGTCATGTTTGAAAAGTTGCTTTAAAAAGTAAACGTCACAAATGGACATTGCTCAAAGAGTGGTAGTATCTTGTTCGATCTCAGATTACATTATGGCACAGGTGTGCAAATTTTTTTTATATAAACACATTTTTTATTAGTCGCACTGCATTAAAAGATTATCAAAAATCAAGTGGATCGTAAAACCGTATCAAAATAGTTATACTCAATCGGCGGCCAACGTTCAAATACGTGCCGTATCATTTGCACGCTATTGCACAAATTCAATTATCAAATTACTTTAGTTGGTCGGAAAGTCCCCCATCGTGCTTGTTATACACATACAAACAAAAACATACATAAGCATGTGTGTAAGGAATGGACCATAAAATTAATACAGAATTGGAGATGATTATTACATCATAAACAAAAATTTACACAATTGTCGTAAAGTTTTTTTATCATATAAATATTTACATTGAAATTTAATCAATTGAATGACTTTTACAGAACTATTGCCACTGCCTAAAATTCCACACACGTTTCAATACAGTCCCATACAATCTTTAAAAAACGTTGCATTCATTCCGCTTCATAAACTACGTTCGTTGTACTACAACTCCAGTACGAGGCAAACAATCGACATCGTTTACGATTTAATCGAATTTACAGTGGAGGCTCGTGATGTGCAATAAATAAATTTATTATAATACTTTTATAAATGTAAAATAAATTATTCAAAACAATACCTAAACGATTCTACGTTTATATAAATACATTTAGAACACTTTTTTCTGTTATACTCTTTAGTGACAACGGATCTTTAATATGAACATGACTTCTTTGTGCTTTTTATCTGTCCCCGTTGAGCCATAACCGGCATATATTTTATTTTCCGCTCGTTAATTTGCATGCTTATTTTCTTGGCTGATGAGTCAAGAGTGTTGAAGGTATTTATTAGTGCCTGTTTTGAAAAACCGTTAAAAAATCCTTATTTGTCTAGTATGTTTATTTATTAAATATAACTAATTTATATTTTAAAATAATAAATCGTTTAATATCTAGTAGATACATGACAATAAAAGACCATGATTTAATTATATTGTAGTATTTAATTCGATTCACGAGCCGCCCCTGTTCACCGCGGAGGGGTTGTAGGCGACGTCCGCGGATAAAAATCCACTTTACAAATTTGTCGAAGATAATTCATTGTAGTAATAGGAGGAGACTAGGGGCGGATCGCGTGATACAGGGGAGCTCTTAACGAACTGCACGGTAAGGGCACAACTCAATTTTGATCTTCGTGTAATGGCATTAGTGGCCAATATCACGATGAGTACCATACACTCACTTGAAATTGCCATACTATGTACGACATACATACATATGTACGTCATAGAATAGT
Source organism: Plectrocnemia conspersa (assembly GCF_051122295.1). Lineage (NCBI taxonomy): Eukaryota > Metazoa > Arthropoda > Insecta > Trichoptera > Polycentropodidae > Plectrocnemia > Plectrocnemia conspersa. Next base: position 24,190,157 of record NW_028277176.1, on the reverse strand, counting down.
AATAAACCCTTAATTTTGCTACTGATATTAAAAAGTGAATCATTTATTTTTTTAAGCTAATCAATTTCTTTTAAGACGTTCGAAGATAAATACTAATATATATGTATGTATGAGAAATATATTGCCCCCTTAATTCAAACTTATCTATATCGCACATTTAAACCAAATTTTGCTCAATAAGAGAGCGCAAAAAACAATTATCACTTCTCAGAAGTCAAAAATCCACGTCAAAAGCAATAAAATCGTGCCGTCACCGTCGCAGTGAGAACGCTCGTTACCGAGCGTTCCCACTGCGACGACGCCAACACTATTTTATTGCTTTTGACGTGAATTTTTGACTTCTGAGAAGTGATAATTGTTTTTGCGTTCTCTTATCGACCAAAATTTGGTTTGAATATACTTTCATCAGCCCTCTTATATTAGAAGTGCAAAGTAATGTCGGTAAAGATAGCTATCATATTTTTAAAACAGTGTATTATCGAAATGCAGACAAACTTTGAAGCAAAATGTGAGATGTGATATTCTTTCGCTTATTTTCCCCTGAGAGATGAGCTGGTTAAGCTTGAATTTTGGAATTGACCTAAAATTATAATTCGTTTTAAGCTTTCATTTGGTTAGATTTGGTTTTGAATAGCAAATGGACGTTTCACAACTGTCAAATTGCCATTTTAAGGCAGCATATTTTTGTTAGTAAAAGTATATATATCTAATAATGACCATTATGACGCATTGGGTTATTCTTTTAGGTTATGATGGTCTTAATTTATTTTAAATAAATAAATAAATACTCCTGACTTCTATAAAATGCTTTCAAGAAAACATGCATATTTTCAAACATTTGGCATAGACCTTCCTTTTTTTATACAGTGGTATAAAAATGCAGGAGTTGTAAACTATTTAAAATTATTTGCATAAATGTATTTTGAAAAAATAAAAGGCCCTATAAAAATTCTCGAAAAATCAGCAAAAGAAATGAGAATTCTCGATTTAGCAAATTTTTTGAGAAATTTTCGAGACATAATTCTTGAGAAAAAAACAGTAACTGTAACTTAGAAAATATGTTTATTTTTAAATAAACAATGATAATACAATCATAACTGAATATACGGAGCAACTTTATAAACCAGTGTAATTTTTCTAAATATTTTTGCGTTGATAACAAACATACTTAAAATATTTTCAGAACTTAATATTTATAGTTATTTAAATACATAGAATTAATAAAACTCATTAGTTTAAAGACTCTAAAATAAATTACTTAACTTTCACCAATAAAATGAAACCATGTTATAAAATATATATATTTGCTTATTTAGATCAATTAAAACTGTAATTTTACACAGTTTTTAAAGCATTAAGTACATGTGTTGGAAGCAACGATTCTGACTGACTTAATATTGTAACAATAAAGAACAGTGGTATAGATTGTGACTAATGCCTTATTAATATTGGTTTAATTTGTATCGTGTCTGAGAGATCAGAATCAGTAATTATTATATAAAATAATTCCGATTGATCAAGTAAATGGAGTTGCAGAAGTATATTTGAATATGGCTTTCTGCTGTCTTTTACTTGTCGAGCTCAGATTTTAAAGCTAGAAATACTTCCAGCTTCAATGTCATCATCAAATCCCCAAGGTGCACATTTTTTTAACCGTCTAGCATTAAAGCACCCCGAGACGAGCGAATTGATGCGCTCCATTCTTTTCTCCACTTACTAAATAGTTTAAGGTCATCAACGAGGGGGTGACTATCGCAAATACGTACAGTACCTGAACGACGGCGACACGCAATGCTGACCACCCTTTCAAATCAACCACGTTTTGACTCTAACAACCCCTCTCATGGTGTTTCATTTACAAACACAAGTTTTACCATGACGCTGATATATTGCACGGGGCGTTTAAGTTGATTGAAATGTATTTTTTTCACGATGCACACACTCGAGTCATTAGTGAGGAATCAGTGGGGAGGCAATCGGTTAAAATGAGACTTAATATCAATTAAAGAATTGTGTAAATGTAAATTGTTATTTTTATTTCGCATTATGGGTATATTTGCACTAGAGGAGAAGTAAACAGTAAACGTTATCGCTAAGTAATAAAAAAATATGTGTTTGTTCAGAGGCCAGAGAAGTGTTTCCAGACAATGTCTGCGAGCGTTTGCGCCAATTCCGGTTCCGGAAACAATTCCGGTCGTCGGCGCTGTGAAAATCTCCGCTTTTATATTATCTCATAACACACCGGTTGGCTGGCGCTAAATAAATTTTGACCCACAACGGAGGCTATTATTAGCTTTCACAGCCACTGTGCACAATATTTATGATCGTTGATTTTGTAGATTATTTTAAATATCAGAAAACATTTTTCAAAACCTTTACTTTTTTGAAAGTGGCAGACTTTCAGAAATATATGGTAAGTTTTATCAAGTTTATTGAATCAAATCATAATATTGAAAACCTTAACATATTTAATTATATTTTAATACGAAGCAACAAATAATTTCTATGACCAAATGAGCATATATTGGGTAGAAATAGCGCAATCTGTAAAGACAAGACTGGTAACCCAGAGGCGACAGATTCGAGTCAAGGCAGTAGACTTGAAATTTTATTTATAAAAAATGGCTTATCACAAACTGACCTCAGCTGCAAAATATTGATTAAAAATTTAATACACATAATAAATTTTAAATAATTGTATAGGTGTAGATGTTACCAATTCTCAGACTTACAGTCTTATGGTTAGTACGTATTTGTAGGTATTTATAAAGTCAGATTAACGTACCCAGTTGGTACAGACTTAACCCACCGTAATGTCAGGGTAAAACAGAAAATTAAAATAAAATAAACATTGAGAAATGATATTTAAATCCATTTTTTATTTATTATATTAAAGTTTTATTAATGCCTGTATAACATATTTTTTAACCAATGTACAGAAATTAACTACAACATCATTTAAACCATTTTTTCCAAACCAAGATTAGAAAAACCTAGAAAAGCTAATATGCGATGGTTGATAGATTTTATAATCATATAACAATCACTAGCTCTGATCTCTGAACTCTGAGATTTGAGCTCAGATATTTTCAGTTGTAGATAGACTAAAAACACTCGTCTCTCGTCTATCTAAATTTAATTTTAAATTTTCAAGAAAAATAAGTTTAAAAATAAAATGAAAGATTAATAAGTTAACGTTTTATCATAAAATAGTTGCAAGATTTAACTAGGCAATAAATTAAACAATTACACGAATACAAGTGGAACAACATCCCGGTTTGCCGAGCCGGTACATTGGCGGCATTAAGCGGCGGAAAATTTGGGAAAATCTCGAGAAGGCTAACGCGGGGCGTGAATGCTTACCGAGGAGTATATCGTGGGGTGTACGCCTAATCACCGCCTGGTCTTGCCACCCTTGTCTCACCTTGGCCCACCCAAAACACCCACCCGCCTATCCTTGGAGAATGGCGCTCCCTAGGGTGCCATATAATGGCGACTGAGTTTCCTTATTCGGTACTCTCGGACAAAGAACCGAATGCATGATTCATTCGGCGTATTAATGACGATTATTCACAAATTCGCGCCGATTCAATTTAGCTCGTTCATGTTCCGGTTGGGCTAATTAGTCGGATAGGAATCGCAAAGTTTTGAGTACCTACGCAAAACCACAACGGGCACGCCATTATAATTAATTAAATTAATTATTATTCGCATTGTTTGAGTGTGTGTTTGTATTGTGAACGAATGGGGCAGTGAAAAATCAGATGGGGGATAAAGTGGTACACTTCTATGCACCATATGTTGTTTGAGTTAGTGGTAAAGAATAAACTAAACGGACTTATCACTGGTACATGCAAGCACATGTCATATAAATAAATAAATTAAATAATATAATATTAGTTATACATAAACTTAATATTTTAATATGGGGGTTCAAACTAAAAAGTTAATTCGTCTTGAGATTAGTGGGTTTGCATGGTCTTGCGAGATACTTTTATAGTATTTTTCGGTTTGATAATAACAGTATTCTTTAATAATAGGAATTAAATATCTGGGATGAAGTTTCTTAAGGTTAGTAAAAAACGGTGTATTATAAATTATTTTTATGGCTTTATTTTGGATTACTTGAAGCTTATTAAAAAACTATTACTCGCGGTACTCCACACTGAGAAAGCGTAAGTTAAAACAGGTCTGATTAATTGTCTATAGACTAGGATTTTATTTTTTATTGTAAGCGCGCTATATAAAAATAATTGTTAAGTATTTAATAAATTATATATTTGGATAAATATGTAACAAATTAAGTCAACTCAACATGAACTTGAAACTTGCGTCTTAGGCAAAGTTAATATTTTAATTTAAGAAAATTAAAATAAATATAAGAACCTAATAAATAACATATTGATGCAGTATAATCTTAAATTTATCTAAATATATTTTTTATTATTGTTAAAAAGTGTTGCATGATGTTTTAAACGCGTTAAAAATTTAAAGATCTTTTGAATTACCACTTATTATCCAATCCATATAAACTATACATTACAACACGTCGTAAATTACTAAGTACCTTAAATTCTTATATAAAAAGTGTGATGCGTGACTTTATACACATTATTTTATGTACGAAAATATTTTTATTTCATTGCCAGGACATTTATTATTTTTATCACAACAACCGTTTACATCAACGTGTCAAATGCGACACCGAAACTGACGCACGCCACGTGTAAAGCATATAATAAATACACATTACAACCGAATACAAAGGATTTTAACACATTATACACTCTTAGAATCTCCATTAAAATGTTATTTTGATACGTGGTTAAAATACATATCTAGCCGCGGTCACGTCGACCCATCGATATTGATATTCATGGTCACCGAGACTAGTTCAGTCCCTGCGGGGGTGTTGGAATCGGTCCTTTCAGCGCCGCTTAATGGTAATGGCTGCTGGCCGAGCTGAAAGAAATCCCGACAAGAAGAACAGGATATTCCCTGGAGTGCACTAGGAGTACTTATTACACGACGATTCGTGATCTGTGCCGATTGGATGGTGACCAAGGTGCTGAGAGCTGATTCCGATCTGACAATCTATTTCAGGCGAGACGCTCTACATTCTTATCGGCTCATTGTCTGCTTCTTTGTCGACGCTGTGGTTAAAAAGTTAGAAATCAAAAATATTTTCGTTTCAAATCGGGTAGTATTCTTCAAGTCGACAGGTTCTACACTCGAGCTGCCTTGCAACATTCAACATGTCTTATCCTTTATTCCGGGCACATCTCATCCGCTAGCTAGGCCGAGATCAGAGAGGATTACATTTCTAAGAAACTCTAGAAACGTAAGGAGATCTAAATAGGACCGGAACACTTTCAGGCGCAATGCCGTATACCGTATCCTGTTTGTGTCAATATGTTTATTTAATTATACTTTATACATATTAAAAACACGCCATTGATTTGGTGTGGATTTTTTCAATGACATACTATAAAAATTACACTATACCATTATTCATTTTGATGAAAGCTACTAACCTTACCTTCAAGTGAATATTATTTTAATACGTCAATTTGTTCCTACTATTCTAACATATACATCTCCAAAATATCATGCATTATAAAAATAAATCCAATATTTTTTTATTAAAATACACATTTAATGACGAAATTAAATAACAGCGAATCATTTTTTTAAGAGCAAAACTGGAATTAAAACTTGTTTTAATATAGCTAATGGAGTTTTCGGTTAGTATTATATACCTACAATGTATTGATTATTCCTTAAATATCGATTTGGGTTTTATGAGACTTTTGGGATTCACATAATATATTTAAATGCAGTTTTTCATCAAGATAAAGCCAAACCTCGTTAGTAATAAACGTTTATAAATTGATAGAAAAAGTAAAACAAACTTTTGAGTTAAAATAGAAAAAGTTACAATATTACTTTTTCAATATTTTAGTGAATAGTATGTGTATAAATTTATTGGGAAAAATATTAAATACCATTATAGTTATTTTCATCTTAACCAGCACATGTATATATTGAAGTTACTTAATTGGGATATGTGTTATTTTTGTACAGAATATAAAGCAAGCAATATAGCAACCGATCTTTATTTAATAGACGAACGCTAGCGTATGATTGTCATGATTTTTGGGTACGTCTAAATTAAAAAAAAAACAGGTAATTTATTAATAATATTTTAAATTTATTTGACTTTAGAATACTAGTATTATAATATAAAATATTGACATTTTCTCAATATTCTTAAGAACTTGAGTTGCTGGTAGAGACACGACTAAAACAATTTTTAATTAAACAAGCATTTAATTTTTTTTTTTTTAAATTTTAATATAAAAGGAAATATATTTTTACTGATATTTTAGTGAGATCATATCAGATACATATTTGTTGATAGATAGATATTTTTAGTCATAATATATTTTTTATAATATTGAAAAGTATTCAATCCAAGTTATTAAGTCCACTTATTATCAGAATAATGCAGTTTTTGACCATACAATTTCAACGACGTGATTTAAAATTTAAATTAAAACTAAACATAGACCATTAATTTCGTTTTAAAAAATAGTTGTACGGTGACACATTACCTGTAAAACTCAAATTCAACTTAAACAAATTAATTAAACCCAATATTACCGAATGAATTTTTTTTAAATATATATAGTCTTAAAACTCAAGATAGATAGATGTTTTGATTTAAACAGCAAATAAGCGTTTTATCGACAGAACAACGACAACACATCGCTTAAATAATATAAATTTTAATTCTACTAGAGAAAATATAATTTCAATGTAGCATATACATTAATCAGAAATATTAATAGAACACTAATAAAATACTTATACGGATGCGGAGCACATTATCCGAGGCACAGACCCTTAACGACGTGCCATCTAGTCGCTAAGAGGACAAAGTGCCACCCTCTAAGGAGGGCTCAATCCGTGAAGTCATCTCAAAATGGTACCATTTTGATGTTAAGAACTTTTTCTAGAGGATCCATAGTGATCCATGTGAACCTAGACTCATGGCTGACCCTTAAAATAAGACATCATTCCGAGGATGCGGTGTGTCCCATCTAGTATCTTAAGACATTATCTTCCTCCAACCTCCCTCAGGAGGTTGCATCTACAAAGTCTTAGATAGGGAGCTGTGTGAGACTTGCGTTGACAGACGGACAAGTCAAGGATTTAAATAAACTCTGATACCTGGCTAAGAAAGACAAATTACGCCGTCTTCTTTGCTCTGGTTCACGGCCTAAGAGCAACTCTAAGATGTGATTCAAAACTATTGATACCCATGGCACTTCTTGAAAGGAACAGATTTCTCGAAAGTACTCAAAAAGCTCAGTATTATAACGTATTATATCCTTTAAGTGGTTCCGAGAAACATCGTTATCAATTATTTTAAGTGTCAAAAACGACTGCAACATTTTAAAATGCAGTGAGAAAAAAACATGGGATTGCTTTTTGACACGTTTAACTATAAATGATGTATCATTAAGTATCTAAATTGATCACATTTAAAGTACCACAAATTTATTGCCGCTAGTGAAGCCATATAGCCTATAGATAACAGTGAAAAGTTTGGATTTGCGACTATAATGATATTTCTACTTCAATAACAAAAAGTGTTTTTTACATTTTGATCCTGATAAATTTTATTTTATTCGTATCTTAACATGTAAAATTATCAGTGCAATAAAATTATAGCAAATGAATGAAATTTTTACGAAACATTGATTTTTATAATACGGGAAGATAACAAAGCATTACTATTATTTGCTACTTAAGAAAGTGTAAAAAGCAATATTATGGAAAAATGTTATTTAGATAGTAAAAATATTAAGCAATTACTAAGTTAGAAACAGATTTTATTAAATATCTAATCTCAGCAACTACTACTGTAATTTATCTCCAACTCGTTAATGGTATAAGCAGACAAATGTGGTGAAATTGTGTAGTGAATTTAAAACACGTAGATGATGATGAATCAAAGAGTAAATGGTAGTTAATTGTCAATGATGAATTTATATGAAGAAAAATAAAATGGCAACAGTGAATATGCTTAGAAAAAACAGTTACTGACATATTATGATATATAAATATTTAATTGTAAACGGTAAATTAAATTAAAGTGTTTCTTTATATTCAAAATAACTTTATATTCAAAATATCTTCGTATGTTGCTCTATATTCTCTACAATGTAAGAAATCAAGGAAGCTATAATTTTTTGTTGCAAAATATTTTATCTCTTATTAAATTACAGAAGAGCTCTCCATGTTATTATATCAAAAATGCAAACTGCACAGATACACGTGCACGTGGGTAATTTCTAAAAACAGGGAAAAGCGGCGTCGAGGCGGGCGCGAAGCGAGCGAAAGAGATAATTTTGCAAGGCAGATCTCTTGGCTCTGGGTAGCATGTACAGATTGCTAAAATTATAGGAAGAATCGAGACAGCCTTTTGGGAAAAGCTCCGCGGGTGGGATATGAGAGGTGGGTAATTGTGCAAGAGGTTGCGGCGGCACGTAGCTAACACGTTTCGAAACGGTTTTCCACCTGACTGCGCCCAGGAAAAACTTTTTCCGACGAGGAAAAACCAAACGAGCGCTCCACGTACTTCCACTACGGCCGCCCACCTTTTTTCATATAAATATCTTCATTCTATTTGATCGTCGGACCATTTCGGCGCTTTTCATAATAACATTTTCGATATACACTATATGAAATGACATTACGAACTATATATTAGGACACTCAATAAATTTTGCAATTTTTTAAACAAGGTAAATTTAACAGATAATTTTAATAAAATGGTGTTTATAAAGAAACAATATACATTTAGATCTATGCTCTATATTTTTTATGAATTTTTAAATTAGAAAAATATTAAAATCAATAAATATCTTTGCAAAAATATTTTTATTATCATGATACTGATATATGTGATTATAATATATATTTAAATTTTTGTATGCTGTAGTAATGAAATTTGATAAATTACAAAACCAGTAGCTTGTTTCGTGTATTATCTAAGCAATTATGTAAAACGCTGTGCAACTAATATCGTTACTCAAATCGAATCGAGAAATTGTTTTCATAGATTTTTACATTAATCGGTATTATTAATTATGTGGGCTTTTTACTTAAGTTTGAAAAAAATATATATTAACTACAAAATAATAAAAAAAAACATGTAAAAACATGTAAGGATCATTACAAAAAACTCTATTTTAATTTAATATTATTAAGATATATCAAAAAATATTTTTAGTTAGACAAGCAAACAGAAAGACAAACTTTCATAATTATAATATAGATTAAACCATTTACCACGCGTCCAGTACACGTTCCAATTTTTACCACACTACCAGACGAAAAACCAACAAGACAAGAGCGTGTGCGTGTCGACCTCGCATAATAAATACTCCACCTCGTGTATCGTAGTATTATCTACTGTACGTGTTGGGTATATACGTTTTGAAAAATTGAAATTAGTTTAAAAGCCGAGCATCGGTGTAAGTGTCGCTGGCGATCTATGTTCGTTTTAATTAGTAATGAGGGTTGTCGTGGGGGGTGGTTTTCCACCCGCCCGATCATCCGCCCTCGGTCACGAGAGATCCTGCGGCCGAGATAAGGAAATGGCCGCCGCGACTTACACGCTTTTTACGTTTTCCACATAATGACGCGCTCATGAACAATGCAGGAGTGATAAACTCGTGACGGTCGACTTACGGTCCCGCGCATCAAACATTTAACGCTCATAAACGTACTTTTGTGCCGTTTTATAGCAAGAGTAAATCTTTCCTAATAAATGACGCTGTAGCTGGAAAAAAGGCTGAATTGCATTCAAAGTGCATAAAGAGCGTAAACGTTTGTAACAATCGTACAGAAATCTCTGTCGAGAGATTTTGTGATGCCCGTCACCACCTAACTTAATCATAAGCAATTGCCCAAACTATGAAAAGCTTGGGTGAAAGAATATTTTATGGACCAAATCTTATACAACATAGTTTTAATGACAATGTAGGATTTTATTACTATTTACTGTGATTTGCACTGCTTTATATGAAGTTGCTTGTGGCGTAATAGTTGCAACTTCTTGCTTTTGCTGCGATTTAATTTTTTATAATCTCTAATTAAAAAATTCTGTAGATAGAGATCAAATAATTATGTCGCCCCCAATCATAGTTAATATAATTTACAGTTACTTTCATTTAAATTAATTAGAGGTAAAAAAACACAAACTTTTCACAATAATGCATTTGTATTTCATATCATATAATGATCCCCTTAGCGAGAAATGTCGTATTAATAAATATCATATACAAAAAAACGCTGGCTATTCCTTTCCCGGCTCGTTGTTAATTTGCTGATCTTTATCAAGAGGTAGTCAATCATTATTCTCCTCCAGCATCCTGTCGAGAAGGAGCGATCAGACTGCGTGTCTGCCGTAATCGTCTCAGAAGAACTGGTAGCACGTCTCTTCTCGACTCGCAAAAACTGCAAAATCGATACGTATTTGGTCTTCGGCGAGAGGACGAGTGACTTGCCTTATCAGTAAGAAAGATCAACCACCTGCTAGGACAACGCCCCGACAAGGTCACGGTGAAGAAACGACATACAATAATTGACAGCACAGATTCCTCGACTATAAGTAGCTTGGATGAATATGAAATAATATATTTTTTTTAAAATGACAATATGTGACACATTTAATATATATTATTAGTAACACGATTGTTATAATTGCTATCAAATACTTGAGCAATTGATATGATTTTTTTTATATATTAAAATAAACCATATGTTAAAGTAAAGCAAATAGCTATCGAATATATATACATATAGTATTATAACATCTTTATTATATAGTTTTTACTGTTTTAATTGCGAGTCAGTCGGTCCACAAACTCTTCTGCCTTTTCGCAGGGGCATTTTTAATTTACTAACTAATTTCGTTTCCACAATGCTTACTAGTCTAATTACGTTCACGGTACGGCGAGTTGAATTCAATTTGATTTTTCTCGTCGCGACGGTAATCACCGAGGGTGGTCCGCGTCTCCCGTATTAAATGCCAATCCAGATGAACGTTGATAAATATGATTTGTTAGAAATAAGGGGGCTTCCGCCGTCGTAATAAAATAGGGGAGGCTTATTATTTCAAACCACCCGCCCTCTTACCAATGTAAGATCATATAGCAAAAGATACGCATTAATGCATGCCAAAAATAAATTAGGCAACACGGTATAATAACATAATACCCTTGGCATTAAAAATATCCGATGAATATATATTTAATAATAGGTTGGTTACTAAGCTATCGCGTTTTTATTAATTTTTAATTTTAGCTTGTATCTATTGATTATATAAAAATAAATTAAGATAAGACCATCATGACCTATAGGTAAGAAAAAAAAATCATTAATAAAAAATGTAATATTACGAACCTAGTAACTGACATATAGATCAATGTGCAATGTCAGCGTATTAAAGAGATGAATGGCATCAGTCATATTCAATGACTGGATATTTAACAGCAAACAGCTTTCTGCAAGAACTCATCAAATTGTATCGCAATGCTCCTAAAAGAAAAATACTGGATACAAGAACGTATATAACCTGTAAAGAGTCTGTTCGGAACTTTAGATTAAAAGTGGTTATTTAGCGGTTCCAAATTATAGATCCTGATTCAAGAGTAATGCGAAATAAAGTATCATAGGTCACGAATAACAAACCAAGAATATTTGAAGAGTTTTCGTAATTTTACTTTACCAAAATCTTTAGTTGAATTTTCTCTAGCCAGAATATTCTCACAAAAATCGTGGTGAATGAATTCGGGAAAATGACATAATATAACATTTTCCGACACTAAAGGCGGACACCACAGCTTCATTGAAAAGCCCATCATCAGCCCATCTCCATAGATAATCAAAGTTACTCTATTAACCCTTTGAGTAGTGACTTAATTTATGCACATTTTGAATTTGTTTGTATACACCTGGGAGTGAGTTAATTATACGCACGATTCCATTTTTATTTCTGTTGCTATTAATTTATTATTATTTTATATTGTATTTACAATTAACTACGGAAAAAAATCAGGAATTTTCTAATTAAATTATCTGAGCAACTAAAGCCCAGTAATATTCTTGCTAATAACCTATGGAAAATTTGTCAAAGGCTTTTTCAAAATCAGTTTTTGGTCAAATACAGGAGTTTAATGATCGTGGAATGAAAGGCGAAAATCACGCTGTTAATAAACTATAGTTTATGATGCATAATTTATTTTATTTTTATGAATAAGGTGAATTCAGTGCATTTATAAAAATAAAGAAATAATGATGTCTTAAGAATCAGATCAAAAATTCGCTTTATAGAAACAGCAAAACTGATTTAGCAACCTTTCAAAATTAAATCAAGCTTAAAAAACCTTCTAATAGCCACTTTTAAAGATATAAGAGTTTGATTTTTTTAGGATCAATTCTGAATATTCAGTCAAAGAAGAAAGAATCGACTGAGCGAAAAGCGAAAAAGATTCATCAAAAATAGAACGGAAATGTTGCCTAAAATCCTCAGAAATATTTCTTGAACCGCAGGCAAAGTTTTTTCGTAAAAGTTTTAACGTCAGTAAGTTGGTTTTGTTGAAGCAAAAGTGATTCGCCGATTTTTTAAAAATGAAACCAATTTATAAAAAAAAGGCTTAATCGCATTGTTCTACATACTTATATTATTATAATGACAAAAATCGCATAATTGTATAGAATAAAATGAATTAACTGTATATTATACTATTCTGATATTTAAGGCGTTAGTTTTTTATTTTCTTCATTCGATTAGGTTAGTAGGATTATATAATACTTAGATATAATAATTAAAATAAGTGTCATTAGAAGTTGACTTTCTAATTAATTAATTACTGTATAAATACGCGTTTACCAATTAAATATCATTTATATTATACTTTTCACTATTAATCTTGATTTCTCTGGTGCTAATATAAATCTAAATGCCACATTATATTTTATAGTAAATATATACAAAAGAAAGTTACGTATGATATGATATAACACATATTTGCATACGACACGAGAATGCAATATAATGAATTAACAAACAAGAAAAGTGGCCAAAGGGTGTGGGTTTGCCGAGGTGCAAGGGTCCCGGGGTTGACCGCAAGTTTTCCACGTTCGTGCTGGTGCGATATTAATGAGCAGGTGCTTAAATGACTGTGAAGTCATCGCCGCGTGCCACTCTGGATATTCTAGGTGTAAGGGTGTTTATGGGCTACAAATGCAAATAAGGCCATTAAAACAGTGGCCAGTTGCCTCATGGCCCGCTTAAACATTATTTTAATAAGAGCGTGCCCGACATAGCGTATAAACAGTGCGTTTCCACCTCGGCGCACGATATCCGAGGTGTTAATATGATAGAAATTGCTTTAGTATTTTAAATATTCTGGATGGCATAAGGAACGTCAAGATATTTTATTTTTATATAATTTTATATATAACGAAAAATTGATAATGCTTTTTAAAATTAAAAGTATTAGTTTATAACATATAAAACTCACAAGTACAATACAAATATAGAATAATAAGTAATACATATATTACTATTGTACATATCAAATATCACACGTCGTTATTTTTATATATTTTGAACACGTAAATTATTTGAAACGTCAAACTGACTTTTTCATCGGACGCAGTTCAAAAGTTGCAGCCATATATACGACAGATCCTGCGCTGAATATTTTAATTGGACCTAATGGACTGCGTGTCAGCGAAATGGAACGTTCGAATTTGTTTGCACTCACCGTGACACCGATTCGCTGAATGAATTACTCGGACGATTTCAATTCGAACGTACAAAATGCAAAACACACACATGCCTAAAAAGAGAGAATATCAGAAATATATCCGGGAGACAGGGGATCCCTGTCGAGCATTTTAGATACTACCCATTTCTCAAACGAATCTCTATCCGGTACTAAAAGGGCTCTAGTGGATCTTTTCCGAATCAATATACGTTTGCAGGGTTGATAAACTTGGAAAGCCTCGGGAGCCAGCAGCTCCAAAGCCAAGGCACGACAGGTAGACAAATAGAATGGATATCAATATTTATTAGAGGGTTGGCGGAGCGGTGTTGGGACCGAGACGTTTTGGGCTTGATGAAGACTGAAGGGAAGACTTTTCGTGACGACAACGCTTGGCCAACCTTGGACGTATCGACGGGGGTGGGTTTAATAATTTATCATTCGAGATATGCTTTTCGGTTTCACTTTCAAAGTTCAACTATAAAGAAAGTATAAAAATAGCAATAAACTTACTTGTACTTTTCGTGAGAAAAATAATTATTTTAATTATACAAAATTTATTTACATGAGTTTTCATTTTAAAATATGCATAAAGTGTTTAATATCATTAGCCACTTATATTTGTTATATTTCAATTTTTAATCAGTAGCTTGATTTGAGAAAATATAAATGACTAAATATAATGCTAAAACTTAAAAAATATATGATTTAAAACTTAAGAAATACAAATATTTGTTTTTAAAATATTTTATTAAGTTAATTATTATTTTAACATATTATTGTTTATGTAAAAATATTTTTAATGGTACGAATTTGCTTTTTCAAATATTTTTATGACTAATTCAATCAAAAATCAACCATAGTTTTGAGATATTAGAAATTCAAAGTTTATATCATATAAAGTTTATTGTTTATTTATAATCACTGTACACAAAGACATTATATAATAATTAAAATACAGCAAGAAATTATATAGTAATAAAATATAATATATAAATAAATCGTTTAGCAAAGCTAGAGGGTATTTATAAAAATAAGTTTTCAAAAAGAAAACATTTTCTTTTACTTTCTCTATTGCGATCTCTTATTTTTTTTAAATAAAATATTTTTTCTCTAAGATCAGGATAGATAATTTTTTACTAAATTGATAATTTTTTGATTTGGTTTTACATTGATGTGTGAAAATTAAATGAATGAAAAAAATATGTTTTTTTTTATTATTGTAAAACGTTTTTTACCGAAGTTACAAGTTTATTAATATTTTAAAAAGCTGCCATTTTAAAACACCTTCGTTAAAATATCGTGTTCTAAAAAAATGTAAAAAACATTTTTTTTAATTTGATTAAATTTTGCTTTCTATTTTAAATTAATTTCTCTTTATTTTTTAAGAACTCTACTCAAAAAATACAATTTACTTAATAAAAATATTACCAACCGATTTTAAATAGTTGTGAGTTTCTTATAAAGTACTATTTTACTATTAATAAAAAGTTGGTAATTATGTGTTTATACCAGGGCTGTGGAGTCGTTAAAAAAAAACACGACTCCGACTCCGACTCCGATTCCGATATTTACCAACAACACGACTCCACTCCGACTCCGACTCCGATTTCAACTCCGACTCAAAAAAGTTTAATTTTATCAGGTATTTTTGGTGTTTTTCTACACGTTTAATATTCATACGCTATACACATTCATTATTACGCAATTAAAAATTCATAAATTTTATAATTTAAAAAATGCTCGGAGTCGCTCATTTTTCACGACTCCGACTCCGACTCCAACTCCGGCCAAAACACCACGACTCCACGACTCCGACTCCGACTCCACAGCCCTGGTTTATACATCTTAGATAAGATATTTGCTTTTAACAATTAGTATTTTCACTGGTATTTTATAACATATTGTCGATTATTTAAATGTTTTAATTTCAATAAAAGCACATTTTAAGTAACAATTTTTTATTGAATATAATTTATTTTAATTAGAATAAAACTACGGCAAATATCGTTTCATTAAAAACTCACAAAAAACTCAAAAACTTAAAAAATGTAAAAAAAAAACATTATTTTATAATTTTAATTTTATTTCAATTTCTTAAATCATTCTTTTACCTATTTAATTTTTCTCCAAGATTTTTTAAGAATTTTACTTCAAATACACTCATTACTCATACATTTGTTGATATAAATATATATTAACGAATTTTAAGAGCAGAGATTTTCTTTGAAAATCCTATTTAACTTTAAATGAAAAGCTGTAAATTATTTGAAGAAAAATATAAGCAACTATATTTATTGTTGAATATATAAATATTTTTATGTTATTAAAAACACATTTTTTTTAAAAAGTAATTAATATATACATTATTAATTTAATGTTGAAATTTTGGCTCAATATTTTAAACTGGAATATCTAAAGTTGAAAACGTTTAATTTACTAAAAATTTATTATTCTAAGCTTTGTAGTAGATACATTTACTACAAAGGTACATTTGTAGATATATTCTAGATAAATTGAGATGGCTTTATACATATTTTTGATATAAAGGTTTACTGATAAATGCAAACGATAATAAACATTATTTATTTAGACTTTGAAAGCTTAAGAATCAGTGCAATAAGCAGATCAATCAATTTGAGGAAATCTACAAACCTTTAATTTATTTATGTTATATTTACAATGAAAAAATATAAGCCGTTATCTCATCAAAGCTACAAAAAGGCAAACAAATTTTTAATACATACTAATATAATTTTAGTTCATTTTATTTCAACAAAAAAACATAAATTTAAAATTTGATAAAGATATACGCTTTTTATAAGCTTAAATTTAATCTGCAGGACCAATTATTAATTTCATTCCCATTATGAAGCAGAAGTTTACATTAAAGTTATTTTAATATGAGATTTAATATTTTATTATGATATCAAGCCTTTGTGTTGTGCAATTTTTTTGTCCGTATTTAAAAAAATCTGAAAAGTGCATCAGATACCTATGCTTGTGTACTATCGAATGCACTGCCAAAATGTGCAAATGCATTACGTCATACCGAGACCATTAGCGAGGCGAAGGGTGACGTTGAAAGGGCGAAAGGGACCAGCTAAAACGAGAGAGACGAATGTAACGCCAGAATCAGAGAATTGTAGACTGGTCGTGTGTGTGCGTGTATACCGAGCAAAAAGAGGGAATCCCTTCCCGGGAGGTCCCAGGTGGCCTGATCCTCCGGGAGCAGGTCTGACTCACTCTCGATACCTACGAAATACACGTCATTCGCAAAGTATCGCTTTTTAAATCGGACCAAATCGCAAAAATATGTCTATGGTCCAAAAGCTTCCCATACCGGCGACGAAGGGGTTAAGGTTAAATCTGCAAAAAGTATAAAGTTGTGTATATTTTCCTAGCTTTTTTTTACATGGGCCATAAACGCTTACGACGCATGTCCGATGCGTAAATATTGAATCGGCCGACTCGTTACTTTCTTAACACCGTGTATCCGCTGTATTGCGTTTACGGCCGCGCAAGGGTTCATAGTGAGTTCTTTTTGCATTATGTACGGTAGAAATGTTTTATGTGTTTGTTGCGGGGTTCAAAAAAAGTGTATGGTAAAATTAATAATAATAAATAAAAAAATATTTATTATGGACTTTATTCCACATATTGATGAATAACTCAGTATTTATCAAGTATGCAGGAAGAGCAAGAAAACTATGTGCATTGAAACTTTAATGTATTGAAAATAGAAAAAGTATAATATTTTAAATTTAGGTTGTTTATTTTGCAAGCAAAACTTTCATCAATTCATACACGTATGCTTTATTTTCTGATATTTTGTGATGCGCGATATCATAATACTCGAATCATCATTAAATATTTTGTGGTCTAGCTTTTAGTAACAATCGTGATTTTTTTGAGACATGTAATAAAATAGTAAAAAAAAAGTAGCATTGTATCCATAAGGGACCTTAGCTAGCATACACTTAAAGCTATTGATACACAAAATATTATAAAAAAAACACTTAAGTTCTAATAAAAATAGAAAGGTGGAAAACTTTTATTATAATCGTAGGCATTTTTAAGTTTATCTTTAATAACAACATATATGAACTACATTATCGTACGTTGTATTTGACGAATTAACTTCACGTTATCAAGTTAAAATTATAATATGTTTGAACATATATTTATTAATTAATAAAAAATAATTCAACAATTTATATTGAAGTAACTATTTTTTAACTAAAATATGCAATTATTCATTACCTTTTTTTTTTAAAGTTTATATCAACTTTCTTTTATAAAAAAGTAATGAACAGTTAACTATTGAATGATCCAAATATTCAAAACATTTAATATATTATTTTTAATTTTTATATTTATTGTAAGAAATCGTAAAATGAAAAAAAAAACTATTTTATATCTAAACTACTTTTTGGACAAAAAAATTAGATTGCTTTAAATGTAAGAATAATCTCCTACTTATATACTATAGATATGCTATAAAAATATAAATTAATAAATAGTGAAAAGTGTTTAAAAAAATCATGTTGCTATCAGAAATATGTGATAGAGAACTTCCTTTTAAATTAAAATATACCACATTTTTTTATCCCTGTATTAAAAATTAACAGTGAGACTATGCTAACAATATTATAGGCTGTATTATTGTTATTGTTTTATAAAATCAAGAGCTATGAAAAATATTCAAAAAACAATGCATTACAGGGACATATTATTTTATATTAAAACTATTTTCGCTAAGCTATTGCATTGTTTTATATACTGTATGCAATAATAATTTATCAAACTCTTCTTTAAACTTTAATAAAATTATCATCTTCAAACTGGTGGCATTGAGGAAAAACATCTAAATTTTTAAATCGTCACATATGATAACCTATGACGCGTACGCTCGCCAGAAGAGTGAGGTAAGCGACTTCGGCAGTATTATCTCCAAATCCAATTCTCAGCTGACAATGGCATGGAAGGTATCCATTATTTACACCCCGATATATTGATATTCTTTCGGGTTTGCGCCCTTTCGATTTGCTTCGTCCCCTTGGCTTTGAAAAGGGTGCGACTCGAGTTTTCCCAAAAAAAAAATCTGCCATAAAGGATACTGATGCGCAATGAATATACGTAGTTACTCCTCTATATAAAAAAACTCGAATACATTGATTTTGTATGGGATATATCGATTTTATTGTAGGCACTACTGCTTATTTTATTTTTTATATTAAATGTGTTTTATATAATATTTATAATAAAAAAATTAATTTAAATGCGAGTGAAGTTCGTCACATTTTATTTAGAGAAAACCAAATACAAATTATAATAAGTTAAAAAGTATGAAACTGAGAAGTAAATTAAATGTAAGCTTTGAAATATAAATATAACTTATTTAATATAGAATATATTGATTTATATACATGTGACATTCAAATGTAGCAGATAGTTCATTTAATTATTTTATTTATCTTATAATATACAAACTTTTTTAAATAGTTTCGTATCATATACGTAGTTAAACGTGTTATATATCTTATTGACTGAACATAGCACGAAAATTGGAGTATCAGCCTATTCTATATCGCGCGTCCCCGTACTTCAATCAATGGGGCGACAAAAATTCCATTACCAATTTCATTGACTCGTTGTCAAATACAATTCCGATTTAAATCAATGATAAATGGCGATAGGGGAGAGAATACATTGAGTGCGACACACAATGCAAAAGGTGAAAGTATAATACATCCCAAAAGATAAGTGTCTAGCCAGGCACGTCTACTACATTAAATAAAAAATAAAATATACCATCTTAAATTAAAATCTAATTAACTTACAAATCTGACGCGTTGATGTGAGATAAAACATTAAACGCCCCAATAACGGTTGTGCGATAGAAGGGAAATCGACAAACGGGCAACATTACGACTAATTCCGCTTTTCCAGGACCCAAATAAATATCAATCAGCCAATCCGTTTCATTATCACCTGCTCAGATCGGATGTTCGCATTTCCTATTGCCCCTCTTATTCCCCGTATCGCCACCGTACTTCCACCCTGCGCCACGTAGATGGGGAGCTGAAAGACGTCGAAGAAAAACAATGTTGCATTAGTGTTACCGAATGAGCTAATCTGTTAAATCAGCGTTCGGAGGTTTTTCCACGACTGGTTGTACAGGGGTACCAAAAAAATATATTTCATAAACAGTAATAATACTATAAAACAGTACGTATATATTGTATCAAAGAAAAGCAATATTTTTTTTAGTGATTTAAAAATATAACACAGGGCAAACTAATGCAATATATAAAAGCCAAAGTTTTACATTGAAATAAATATTTCAGATGTAGTTAAACGCGTTAAAAATACTGACAAAAATATTAACAAATAAAATCGACAATATCTAAATAAACGAAATGTATATTATATATTAAATAATATTACTTATAAATTAGGTAACTATCAGTCGCGATCACGTCTCATATTCTTAACCATAGTTAGTGTTTATAACGCTTTACTTGCCCCAGCCATTCAGCTTATCAACGAGCTTACCAAACGAGATGTTTTCCGCGATAGCTATGAGGAGCTAGAAAAATATGTGGTATGGTGCTTTAGATGTGCACCATAATCGTTTTCTATTTATTTAATATTTAATAGTATAATTAAACATCTCGTGTGAATTTTTGTTGGTATGCATTAAAGAGTATGTGTATTGGTACGTATATACACCGATATGCTTATATTAATTTATTGTATAAGTATGTATGTGAAACATTAAAACTTATTTGAAAAATTACCTTCATGACGCATTGGGAAAACCTGCCAAATCATGATGAAAAATATGACAACATAACAATGTAAACAATAATTTGTTTTTAATGAATAAATAATTAAGCTAGTTTTTTTTTATGTATTAATATGCAATGCACACATATTTATGGTGGAGTATATATACAATAAAATAAACACATACATAGATACAAGTTCAACAAAAAGACATTGGAAGCCTTTTCTAAATATATAAATTCCAAAATTAGGGGACCGAACGTACACAGGATAAGGTAATTAAGTATGTACACTAATCAGAGTACTAAATCTACCCCGTGCGGAAGCATTAACGTCTACTGCCTCTTCACTGGAACCCCATTCCACAGTTTTTCCTACCCCAATAGTAAGACGAGGGTTCCGCAGAGACAAACAGGCGTACATTTGCATGCACATATCGACCTTGTGCTTTAAGTTGACGCCCTGTAAAATTATCACAATCATTATTATATAATTTATAATTAAAGCAATCCGTACAACTAATCCTTTTGTCCTATATCAACGTGTGTGTCTCGTAGGCGTTTATACGTAGAACATCCTCCATCCCACCACGTTTACAGGGTCGTTTGCACCGCATCCTCATCCTTCCCTCCGACTAAGATTAATGACGTTCCAGTAGAAGAGATTAGCAAAAAAATAACGATCGGTAGAATTTTCGGGGGTAGAAATTGCATTTTTAGCTTTTTGCCCTCGGGCCACCTCAGCGATGTCTTTATTTTACGTTGATGGTTTATTTTGCCCAGTTTTTATATGTTCTTATGTGTATATACAGCAAAGAATAATGAGCTGTATTTCCCCTTTATTATTTGTTTTTTGTTTTAAAGCCATTACTCTCTTAAATAATTGCCAATATTAATAATCCCCCTGATGCACTCATCGGAATCGATATTTTTTTAATCACGGTAAGAAGCCTGATGAAAAATGTTGCAATTTGTAACCATAAATACCTCATTAATATAACATGGAAAAACATCATAAAATACCTAATCAAATATTTAATTTTGTATATACATAGTACATACATAGTACATACAAAAACATTTGATGATGTAAAATAAACTGTATTATAGATTCTAAGTACATGTATTATTATCATTCAAAGAGTATTTTATGCATTTCACAAAAAATATTTTTGTGTTATTATTTATATAGGCTATTAAAAGCATATGGGTAGTTCATGGTTAATAATTTCTTTATCGAAATAAAAAAATATTTTAGGTTTTTGTGTTAAGATATTCTAGTTGCAATTTTCCTTATTTAATGTAATTTAGTGATGAATATTTTTTGTGCATCATTTTTTAAAAGATAAAAGAAAAAAGGTATATAATATTTTTGTCAGGTAATTTATATAAAAAAACATTAACTACGATCCTTTCAACGTAATTAAAGATCGACACATTCTCCACCAGCAAAAATGAATTCTGCGGTCCTCGAAATGAAGGAAATAATCTGGTTAACGTCGGGTCACACACAGAGGTGTCCAAGGGACGAGCCGCGTTTATTGGCCGCCCCGGGCGATGAAGGGGCTATTTATCTTTTGGCCACTCGTATGAATGTGCCGGTCCCGTGTTATGAATATGCCCCGTCCGTTTCCGAATTACACTTGTGACCTCAACAATGGAGCCGTCTGCAGCTACCATTTGTACGCTGTTAACCACCTAACCAGGTCTAGTTTTGATTAATTTTAAACTGTTTTTAACTGTATTGGTATTTTATTATATGTTATATTAATAAATAAATATATAAGCATATATTTTATCCATATGCAATATAATTACCATGATGCTTAACAGCATTTCAAAATATAAATAGTAAGTTAGGGAAAATAGGAGTATCAAAACAATTATTAAATGGTATTTGAAACGTCATCATATAAAACTTTGCTAATAATATAAAATTAATTACATTTTAAAGCTAGTATTATTACTTGATTTGCATATTATTAGAGAAATGTATATAATATTTATGAAATCGCTGGATAAATGACAAAGTATGGTTGTGATTAAAAGATTAAATATATCCAACATACGATTCGCAGATTTAATCAAACCAAATCTTAACTCTCCTAAAGTAGATACAGAGAAGGTTTTTTAAACATATGAGATACTAATATTATTAAATACGAGAAAATGCGCAGAAGCGCTTAGCGGTTAGCTAAAATTATGTTTTTTAATTTTTGGCACAATGGAATTTACTGTGAGATCAGAAAACAAAATAATGTTCTGCGCTCTCAAAATAAACGATAAATACATAAACAGCAATAAAAAGTGCTAGCAAAACAAATTTCATTTCAAATGTAAACAGCTAAAATATTTTGTAAAATATAATGTTTTAAGATTTTATTTTCACCTTAAATTCGCAATGATTAGTCAAAGAGTCAAGAAAAATGATATAATATTAGATGAAACACTGTCATAGCAATATTGCTTACACTCGAAAACCTTAAGTATCATTAAAACTTTCACACAATAATGAGTTTTCGTCTTAAAAAGTACACGGTTCAGTATTATTAAATTAAAATAATTTTTTAATAAATTTCAATTAAATATTTAAAATTTTATCAAAAAGCTTCAGAAAATATAAGTTTATTAGTCATGCCCAGGCGCGTATGGTGAGATACATTCCTTTTCGCTCACTCGCGTGTTAAGTAACAAGAGTGAGTGAGAGGTAAGGGCGTGCGTTAAATGCTTTCCGCACGCCCACTTCTTCTCACTTATTTTTGTCACTTAACACGTGAGCGAGCGAAAGGGAACGTATCTTACCGTACGCGCCTGGTCATGACGTACATGCTTTAGAGCTTCTAAGAGTTAACCTTAGAAAACCCAATGCATTTTTGTTTTGTTTTTATCGTATTATCCGATACACAAGATTAATAGGTTAGTGTGGTTACGAGGAAACTTTTTATAGTATTTTCTGGTATAAAAATGACAATGTTCTTTGATCGTTGGTAATTGTAGGCTATTAGGAAGTTTTTTATGATAAGTTAATGTTATTTTTATTGCTTTATTTTGGATAACTTTGGATTAATAATTGTTTGTATATTAAGATTTTATTTTTTCAAGTATGCGCGCTTTTTACTAAATATTGGTCCAATGGGCTCAATGGCAACAAGCCTAGTTAATGTGTTTACTAAAAAAAAATTGCGTCCAGATTTTTACCGCTAGATTTCCATTCAACGTTACTGCTCCGTTTATTTTCGATAGATGATGCCAAATTTGTCTACGTTTCGTAAATATAAATGACTTTAGATGTCGATGTAATTTATAATAAATATTTTATAAATTATTAAAAATAAAAATAAAAAAACAAATAGTTTATAAATTAATATAAGTAAAAAAAAATCAGGAGCTTTCTCGAAAATATTAGAATTTACTAAAACCAAAATAATAATTAAGCAGCTTTGTAATTTTTTATAATTTGGTGACGATTAGTTGAATTAGTTCTACCTAATTATGTAAGGCAGCATTTTTGAAGCATGAATGTATTATATAGTAAATCTTAAAAAAACGATTGATTATTGTTTGCCTCAAAAACGTGTAAGTAATACGATTTTTTTCGTATGTCATGAAATGTGATCTCACGCCGCAGACAATATAGCAGATTTGCATTGACGAAGCAAGGTGTGTGTATGTAACACGGTCGAATAATTCCGTCGTAATTTTCCGAGTGTCATTTTTCAATCTAGTCGTCGTGTGCCACTCGAGGGGGTCGTGAGTTAGAGACCCTCAGCCCGGGGCCAGAGTGATAATATGTAAATTCCCTAGCAGGATGTGTCTCTCGTTCTGCCACCCGCCACCTCCACATACAATTCCACAGTTATTGTTCGCGATAAAGTGAATGCCACTTTTCCGGGGTAGAGTCAGACGCCAAAAGTTCCGCATATATCCATCGACGCTAAAAAGAATACGGCCACGGCCCAAATTGAAAACGATTCGTCGCTGATTTATCGATACAACTTTTGACGCTTTGCTAATTCTCAATAACAGCCCGGCAAATTTAAGCACTCCGTAAAAAAGTTGGCTGGGATTTTATTTTAAAACTCGCCCCCGTAAATTATGGTGTGGGGTGAAATTTTAATAAAGCATACGGCCCAGAATGACCAGAGTCTGTGTTCTTGTGCGAAAGGGGGAAGAGCTACACTGTCAAAATGTTTATAGAACTCTGGGGAGATAAGGGGTAATGAAGGTCAACTCTCGCGGGAAAACCTCTCATTATCACAGTTACTTTGAATTATGAACCAACTTTTTGGGTGAATGGCCTAATGTGGAGATGCGTTTGCGACTTTGTTGAATTTGCATATAGTTTTTGATTTTTTTTTAGGAAACTTTGTTTAATATTAATTACGATTAATAATTTAATAAAACTTAAATGGGCATAGCTACAATATGATCCTTTCAAAGTTTGTTTTTAAAATTCGGTAGCTTCTAAAGCTTAAAGCTTAGTTAAGAGCTAATAAGTGAAAGCATATAGCTTTAAACCTTGACCTTTGTTTGATCTTTCATATACAGAATGACAATGAAATTACCATAATTTTAATGATTTTTTTCATGACGTTCACAAGATTAGTTTATTAAAATAATGAGCATATAATAAACATAATGGTCTATGATTTATTTTAAAAGGCTTTCGTGAGATTTTTTTGTGTTTGTTGCTAATACAATTATGCAATAATCTAAAATTAAGCAACAGTAAAAACTAGTAAAAAATAGATAAATAAAATAATAGTAGTAATTTATACAATTTAAAAAATATGTATTAAATTACCATTATAATTTCTACGTATTACAACAAGATCAAAATTTGTTATTATTTCTTAGATACTTTTCTTGCTAAAAATTTTGCAAGAGCATTTTTATCACATTTAAACTATTATTTGCGATGGGTTATGTACATAGTATATAAAAAGAAATAATATAAAGTTGAAATTTGAGTTTAAGATACAAAAAATTGATATAAAATTTGCTATAAAAACTTTAATAAATATTTGTTTTTTATAAATTGCAGAAATATACATATAGTATATATTATATTGCATTATTGAAGCATTTTCCCTTTTTAGTTATATTTGACTTTTTAAAACGTTATTTGTGATGCATAACAAGATGCATTATTTAGATTTTTTTTGTACATAGATTTGATCATCTTATTCTTATATCATCTAACGTCAATACATAGACGGATTTATAACAATAAAACAATTTTTTATGTTAGAGGAAAAAAAGAGGTTTTTAATTTAAGGTGAGGTTTTTGATTGAAGGTTTCAATATTGCAACTGATTGTTAAAAATAAATATCTTTGTTTAACTTAAACAAGTTTTTTATGTGTTTTATGATATTTATAAAATATTATATAATACATAAAATCTAAAAAGCTTCAGATGATTATTGAAAAATGAGTCTGCTTTATATATAATATTACTGAAATCTAATGAATTGCATACACTATATGATCGTTATTGGTTAATACGGTTCTTGAAAATTATTTTTGATAATTAAACAAAACGATGGTAATTTATAAACTTCTTTTATAGACAACATATCATTTTCTTAACCGGTTAAGGACGGGTCTCACAAATGTGCGAGATTTTCGATTTTTAGAGATGGATTTTTGTATTATGAATCATTTTTTCTATTGTGCAATTCTAATATTATTTAATTATAAAAAACGTGTTTTATCGAGAAAAAGAGAAAAAATAATAATATCGGGATTTTGAACAACTTGTATGATATATTATATTACTGTCAGTCTGTCCTGGATAATTAAATGCTTTAAAATGACTAATCAATCTAATTTTAACATATTTATTAAATAATTAAAATATTGTCATGCTCCAGAATTAAATAATAAAAATGTTTTCTTATACACATACATAAAACTTTTTGCGCATTTAGCTTCAGCGTTAAATTAATCAATATCATATTCGCAGGATCGTAATCCCTATAATACCCCTAATAATCCGTGAGTCGTCTCGGGTTAAACCTCACCCAGCCTTTCCGGTCTAGGGTCGGATACGGGTATAACTTTCATAAAATCACGTTATACTTTATGTGCACAAATATCTATCTCCTGTTTCCTGCATATTATGGTGCAATGTATTTATTATTATTTTCTTACAAAAATATATACAATATTATTAAAATACTACTACCACACATATATCGCAAACTCTTTCGGTGTCTTTGAAACAAGCCAAGAACCATAGTTATAAAATATTTGCCACCTATATATCTCGACTCGAAATATTATCTGGCCCCTATAGGTGCGACAGAGTGAAAGAACGTACCATTGTCTGTGGTCGAAGAGGGACGGCAACAGCTCGGAAAGTGGATATCGGAAGCAAAAGTTTTAAGAGTTCGGGAAATCCGCTGCCTTCTGCCGACTCCGTGAAAACGAGTTTCACCATGAAACTTTCGCAAGAATTACAAGCGCCTGACTAAACTAACTTATCAAGAGTATCAACGATGAAAGATAGGCTAATTGAAGATATTTCACGGCCGCGGATTGATACCTTAATAAATGTATTAAATTTTAAAAGCATCATACTAAATTGTTCTAATTATGGTTGATTTACAAGTTATGGAATCGTGTACCAGTTGTAGCCGGTTACGTATCTAAACAGTACGTAGCAACTTGCTGAGTGTCTAATGGCACCCCAGAGTGTACTTATAATTAGAGAACCTCTCGACTGGTAATGCACCATGATGTACAGAAATAGATAGTCGTCTTTGGGTTAACATTAAGATCGTTATGTAACACTCGACAGGTAGATCAGTGTAAATCATTTATGGCAAATAAAATAAAAATATAAAATAAATATATTTATATTCAAGCATGATTTTTAATACGCGCTCGCTGAAAAGGGACGCAAAACAAACAAAATAAAAAACCGGGTCTTTTGATTCAGGGAAAAAGGGAAAAAGGCAATGTCTCCCTGCTCATTTCGTCCCTCGGCGAGATAGAGAGGAGAGCAGACCGCTATATTATCAAACGGCCAGAGCTTTATCACGTTGCCATGGCGACCGGGCCGTGATACTGGCCGACGCATCCAATAAAGGAAATATTAAAAGGGACCCACTCGCTCATATAATAAAAGTATATAAGAAATCTTTCTCTTTCTCGCTCTCTAAATAAAGATTTATGCCGTGGTGATTCACGGATGACCGCGCCGATTTTGCCAATTCCCTATCACGGCATCAATAATCTATTGTAAATAATACTCTCAGGGTTGGATGAAAGGATTTGGCAATGTATAATGAAAAGCATATGTCATGAGTAATAAATTACAATGTATAAATTTCTGTTTTTTTCTATGTAAAAATCATTAAAAAATAACATCTCTATTCATTCTTAAGCAGACAATCTTAGATTCAGTATTTTATTCATTTATTTTTCTAATACAACTAATTGTTTATAAAAAAATATTGAAAAATATAGTTGCCATTGTTACTTCTACTGTAATATACAATAAGTTGCTATATTTTATTTCTCATACTTTATGACAATTGCTTAAATGTGGATCTGATATATAGATGGTCTTAAATGTAAATTATCTTTAAATTATATTTGGGTAAGCATCTTACATACTATTGTTTTAAGTATAACTTATTAATAATACTTTGCTTCTACGTTTATAATAAATATACTATGTAAATTTTACATCTCCAAAATATCAAGTAGTCGTTAAAAATATCAACATTGAAAATTGTTATAAATATAAGTTATTAAAAAAGCCGTGAAAAAATATTAACATAAGCACACGTTATGTAACGCTAACGTTTCTATTAAAGCGGCGTGATGATGTCACTTTTATCAATAAACAATTACATTGTATGCCTAACACATATTTTGTATTGTCGATAACGTTTAATTATCTGTTAAGTTTATTATTTTTACACCCATGTCTTATGTTTCTTAGATAATATTATCATAGACGTTTCAATCCAAGCCAACAAAACGAAAGGATTTCGTATTTCGGACGTAGCTGCCTTGCAATATAACAGTTATATTTTTAAGATTACATTTAGTAAGAATAAGTGATTGATTATTATAAGTAAGAACTCTTACAACATACATGTTTTTATTTTTTAAGTACGTTAATCACAGATTAAACATTTTCGTATGTCCATATGTCACGCGATGCGGCGTCACCGTTTACGGCGCCGACCGAAACGAGCAACCGAATGAGAACGAAAGAGGCAACAAAATTTTAGATCAAACAGCGTTAACAGCGTGAAAAGTACATTCGCTTATGAATTAGTAATGTTGGGCAAACGAGTCGAGTATCTCGCGTTTAAGCGTTTGAGCGGCTCTCCGCTCGGGGCCTGTTTGCATATCGTTTCGGATGCCACCAAACGCCCACTTTTCACTTTGACTTTTGACGACGAAATGCGATACCAGCATTGACGATATGCCTTGTTATCAAAAATGAACGTGCAATTTTACGATTGGAATATAATCGATCAGTGTGACATACGAAGGTAGCGATGGCACCGACTCGAAATGATGACGTGACAAAAATGTAAACAAATATCGCCAAAGCACGAATATGCCATTTTAAACCTTTTGTAAGTTCATATTATTTTATAAGAATAATAGGTTTTTAAAATAAAATATAAAATACATCGAAATATTCTACATAAACTTTGAGATTTTATTTAATGTTGCATTTAATTAGCATGAGACAATTTTAAAGAATCGTGCTCAGCACCTTGAACCATACAGCAGGAAATGACAGCATTTTTGCCAGTTTGATCATAGGGTTCAAGGCACTTGAGTTTAATGCGTAAGGTACCTAGCCTTTGCTCAGTAGTTACATAAGGTTATTAGCAACTATTACTATTACCTAGTCAGGCTTTCGTTTTAGTGCAGTGTGTCTTAATCAGTGGTTTGTAAATATTAAGTGTCCATTTAAGAACGTTGTACTAAAAATTCTAAGATTTTTTTAAAACCCGTTCACTTGCAAGTAGCATAGCCATTAGTTTTTTAATACCTTGTCATATTTTAAAATCTATTTCTTGTGTGATTGTGTCCAAAATTTGTAAACCCTACAAAATGTAAATAATGTAAAACAAAAATTATAACAGCAATAATAGTCAGAAGAAGAGCAGTAAAGACAACGAAAATAGTCAAAAGACGAGTACATAAAGTTTAGAAAAACAAGGAAAACGAAATGTGTCGATAATTTTTTATGTGGGTTGAAATAAAAAAAAATAAAATGTAGCATTGCTAGACAATATGATAAAAAAGTACCTTAAGTTTGGTTTTGCTATAGTTCCAGCAAGTGAACTATTATCACGGCCTATGTGTGTGGTATGCTAGGAAGCTCTGTCAAATGACGCTATGAAACCTTCCAAATCGGTTTTTTATTTAAATTCAAAGCTTAGTGATTATGCAGATAAGGCACTTGTTCTTTTATACAAAAACAAATTAATAAGATGACAACTAGTAAACAGTTGCTGCTCTAAACCTCTGATTTATTTTCCATGCGAATATATACGACGAGGACCCAAAAATAACGAGACTTTCTTTATAACTTTTTATTTTTCAATATTTTTAAACCAAATTTTGATCACCTTCAAAATACTCTCTATTGAGCAATATAAACTTGTCCAAACGTTTTTTCATTTTTGTGATTTTGGTTTTCTTTCATGTCCCGATTGAGTCTAGGAAACAAAAATAAGTCACTAGGTCAGTTTAGTAGGGCAAATAAATCAACTAGTTCCCATTACAACATCTCATCACCCAGAACTCGTTCGCCTAGCATTCCTCCCCTTCTCAGAATCTCGTTACTTTTGGGTCTTTCCATCGTAAAACAAAAATCCCGTCTTTATTGGTTAGAAGTTAATAAAACCTTGCATTTTAGATATCGCTCTAAAAGTTTTTGACTCTTGATCGAAGCCGCTCAAAAATTAGAGATTTAATCGTTTCTGAATGACACTACTATTGAGAAAAGAGTTCAACTGTCAAATTGAGTTTCATGAGCATAAAAATATCAGCATATAATTTTAGTAGCGCCTAACAGTTAAATTATATTTTCGCTAATAGAAATATTTAAAACGTATTAGGACTTCACTAGTAAAAATATAAATTCACTGAAAAATACTCATTCACTGTAACATTTATTCATCGCATGTAAATATATAATGTATGTAAATAGCACCTGTCAGATAAATTTTAGTTTCACTGGTAAAAATATAAACATATATGTATGTACATATATCTACCGGTGAAAATGTATTTTGATATGATTTTATTGAAATGACAAATATTTTTGTTATAGATTCGAGACTGTTCTTTTAGATTTTTTTGAAGGATAGCTCTAGAATTTCTGGTTTAGAATTAGAGGCGTAATTTCAGCCTTTCTTTTAAATATTTCTATTTCATTTAATTCATAGTATTTAATTAAATGACATGCATTTTTCTAGACAAATTCAAAGCTGCTGTTCATTAAGAAATGTTGTTCACTCACTTTATGATCCATCACAGAAAACATCGATCTGCAAATAAGCTTTTAAGAACAGCCTTAAGAACATAAACGAAATTTGCAGTCGAGCCATGAACTTCAGACTGTATACCAGAATATGGACTCGCAACACTAACAACTCATTCTACACACGGAAGTGCACTGCCTATCCAGAGAAAGGGTTCTTTTACGTTTTAACTGAGAGAATAAATTCAATAGTTTCTAAGAAAGCAATGCTCGACCATGGTTGGATGATGAATGGATGGCTAACCTTCATCGCTGAGTAATAATATGGATGCCATTAAAAAAAGTTTTCTCCTCAGGATAGTCATAGAAATGTTTTTAATTAACCAGAAGTTAACTCTAAACATTGCTCAACACTTAAGGGCTTTAATTTAAAACTTCAATCACTATTACCTTGATAGTAAGGATCCTTTTGAAGATAAAATATGTATTAATAATCATTTTATGAAAGACATGAATTCATGTGCAACCAATACATGAGATTTAGATCGTGCTATATAATTAATACTATTTATTTCTGCGTTAATAGTCCCCGAAATCATTCTCATATTTGTAGTTCTCGACAGGTGTTGAATGAAAGATATACTAATTTGCTGCGCCATGCTGACTGAACCTATTCACGACCCCTTACCTGGGCTGTCGCGAGTGACAGTCGTGGTTAGATAGTGGGGCAGAATTAATGATGCTATCATTTATAAATTTAAGGAAACAAATAATCAGCAGTCAAGATTTACTTTCATAAAAAAATCATTAAACATTGCATAAGCATTTTTTGAAAATATCAATGCTGAAATAAAAAAATACAGGCTCTATACATATCCACCTGTTGCACAATCTTTGATTTGTTTCAAAAGGTTGTGCTCGAATTGGGCTGTGATTAATATATTTTATATACATAACATTGAACCTAAACAATCGCCTTGTAGTAACTTGAATTTAGTCGTTCCTATGCTAGATTTATAAGAAGTATATTTTGGATCCGTCTTATATTCCTCGTGTTTGACGAAAAACAACTAAATAACTCTGCATGTATAGCTTGAACTTAATTCTGCTTGCAATGAGCGGACTTTGATAGACCGTCACCGGGTTTAAGCGAGCGAGAAAAAGCAAGCAAAACCCGACGGGCGAACACTTGACTGTAATCCGGAATTTTAGCATCGTGGCCCGTTAAGTCGGCCGTTTTGCACGCCGCCTTGCCTCGCCAGGTTCAAAGAGCCGAGTCGAGTTTTAAATAAACCGAGCACACGACACGAAATCTAATGAATTCTGATATAATTTTCCGCCAGCGTAGGCCGCTCACCCTGCCTGCGCGAGACTAGCTACGAGACTACGCCGCGCTACGTTTCCCCCAGCGCAGCGTAGCGCTACGGTGGCAACCGCTCGGGAAATTTACTCTGGGACATTGCAAACGCTGAGCCGATTCGGCATTGTTGCATTTTGTGCTTTTGGCTGCATTCAATGTTCAAAATCAAATATGCAAGTGTATTTCTAATCTTCATGAGCTAAAATGTACATTAATCATAGTATTTCATAAAATGTATTTGATAATAAAAAAATGTGCTGTATGTTGTCTATAAAAATATTTTATGTATATATACTGCTTTGATTTTTGCTGTTAGATTTAAAAGCCTTGAATATTGTTATTCAAAATAAAAATCCCAATCTATTCATAAAATAAATATGCATGTTTAGAGTGCAATTCCCTTCATTTTATTTCATAAATTATTGCAAACTTGATGCACCGATTCCAAACTGACGTTTCACGTGGCAGCGCTCCAAAATAATTTAAATTGCAATTAGGCAACCTTTTCGCGGCTCACCTGTATAGTTTAAGCTGGCAAATTTGCCAACTCAAACACCCAATAAAACCGTCTGAAAATCGCGTTCGGTACTTGCGGGGCGTTGATGAAATATTTAATCACGGCGTTAGCATTTATCCACCTCGTACACCCGGGGGCATAAAATTGAGGCTGTAAAACGGAGCATCCGCCGCCGGGATTTAACACACACATACAACTCGATTCGGCCCTGTGTGCTGCTGCGTTTTGACGCTAACTTTATACGAAAACTTTAAGTGTTTTATGACGAGTTGACGCTACGCGATTCGCGATTCCCCACGCGTGTCTCCGTATACGGTAGGCATTTTGATTACAAATTTTACTAACAGGAAAATTAAACGTGAAACTTGATAATTTCGTTTGGAAAACTCGAATCAGTTTAAATATTTAACTAAGCTCCTAAATAATATCATTACTGTGACTCAAATAGATATTTATAATATAAAATTAAAATTATAGCAAGACATTTTTATGAACGTAGATGGAGTATTTAAATAAAAACTCGGAAAGTCAAGAAATAAGGTATTTAAAAATAAAGAGAAAAGCTTATCAGGTCTTTGTGCTTGCAGTTTATATTTTAAATGCTTGTGTCAGTTACTAATCAAACAAGTTGATTTTTTTATAAGTTGTTTCTCCTTATTTCTCTATTTATTTTAATAAATCTTCCGTTGTAACCTGACAGATGCAAGACCAATGCGTTATAACGGGGTAAATCTGTAACAATTGAGTAAGTCAATCAGATATAATGAATACCTACAAGTCAGTATTAACCACCAGACTGAAAGTCTGGGAATGGGTGACATAAATTGCTAAAATTCTTAAAATTTTTAATTTTTAATTTTGGAATATCTTCCACAGTTAATTGAAATATTAAAATGATCACTTTATGTTAAACAGCTTTATGCTACTTGTAAATTACAGTTATACTGATTGTGCTTGTTCCCAAATTATATAAATTTTATTTATTTACTATTTAGAAATAAATTTAAATATAATTAACTTAAAAAAATAAAAAATCAGTTTCAATAATAATATAACATTAATATATAGCATCCACTAACAAATCTTATGATTGAAAACATCTGTTTATTCAAAACTCAATAATTAATATTATTATAAATTTGGCTACTATTCCCCAAAAATAATATAAAATTATTATGAATTCAATATTATGATAAGACAAAGCGAATTGATTTAATTCAAGCAAATGTTTATTATATTTAAGAATCAATGGAAAATATAGTTTATTCCTTTAAAAATATATAAATTTAATCCTAAATATACAGCATCTAAGATATTGTTGTATTTTATAAAAACAAATATTATCACAATATATTCCTATATAGATTTAATAATACTAATAAATATATTATGCCTTCTTTAAGAACATAAATAAAACACTTTACTTCACTTGCAGATAATATGGGAAAATTGCATTTATTTGACTTAAAATATTGAAATTAAAAAGTTTTGTAAGGACGCTACATATTTAAGCTTCAAGATTCGAAAGAAAGAAATTCGAAGTGTTAAAAATTAAAATTTAAAATGTTAATAAATTAATTTAATATATTAGTTAGAAATTAGAATTTTATTTGTAATATTATATGAGCTAAATTAATTAGGTAAAAAATAAACAATAATAATAAAACCACGTTTAGTTTTTAACTGCTCTATAAATTCTAGAAGTCCAGTTTTTCTTAACCATTGCATACCATTGAAAATTCTTTAATTTGTACACCTTTTTGTGTTTTATATATATATTGTATAGCGTCACAAGAAAATACAAATAGATCGATCGAACAACAATAAATTTTACGACGCCAATTCGGACACCATTGGTTTCATGTAAATTTGTTTTGACTGCAGTT
Source organism: Plectrocnemia conspersa (assembly GCF_051122295.1). NCBI lineage: Eukaryota > Metazoa > Arthropoda > Insecta > Trichoptera > Polycentropodidae > Plectrocnemia > Plectrocnemia conspersa. Next base: position 24,155,287 of record NW_028277176.1, on the reverse strand, counting down.
CGTAGGCTTTTGTGGATACCATAGCATCAGCGAGACGAACCCAGACCTAGACTGACCTTTGCTCGTGACCAATCGATACCAAATAACTGCCAACTATTGCCAGGGATTCTATCTAATATACATATGATAGATGTATTATTTTTGTTGATATTGAATTTTGTAACAAAGTGCATATGAATGCGGTCCATGGCCTTGAGACGTGTGTCCATATCTGAGTGTCTGAGTAGAGCACTTACCTGGTGGACGCCTTAAAGACGCCTTATAATGTTTCTGACTTTATAGACACGAGCGAGGCATAAAGACTGGCCGCCAGCCATGTACCGCGCGCACAGGTATCGCTGGGACTTTGTTAGCGTACACCTGGTGAAATTTTACGTTTGAAAACATATTATTTTTATACTACCTTTACCATAAGCGGCGTTGAGAATATACAGGACTAATTTAATCGATTCATATTTCAATATGTACAGCTTAAAAGTTCAATAAATGTTTGATATTAAAAAGCAATCAAACGAATGTGTCTAGTCCCCAAGATCAGGTTATTAAGTGGTGAGAGTAAAAGAGATTTCGCAATATGTTGAGTTTTTATTTTATATAGGTTTAATTTCGATCATTTTATTATACTCAACTAACAGCTATTAAACAATATGTCTGGTGTAATATATAATTAGGTGGTTTGAAAATTATTGAACATAGAGCTGATTACGTTTATTGCCTTCCATATTTTTTTGTCTATAAATATAGAATAAATAATATTAAAATCGGCTTATTAAAATAAAATGCGGCATTGTAGGTCGGAAAATGTACGTCAGCTGACGCTTGTCAGCGATTTGTTGCCGGTCCGGAAAAGCTCCTCTTGGGCGCCCACCAATAAAGTCCTCGCGTCGGGCGCCGCGCGTGCTTCCCCGTAGTATTGACTGGCGCTGGGGGACGCCGGAGTCAATACCGGCTCTGGGGACCGCCTCCCTGGGGAACCGAAGCAGGAGACGGCCGACGCCGACGCCGAAACGCAGACAGGGACAAAAAACCCCGGACCCCCGCCCGCGCCCCACCCCGCAACCCCTCGAGGGGAGCTCTACCACCCACGCAAACAAACCAAGGGCAGGGGTGGCCGCGGACGACGGCTCGCAATTGTACACGGAGGGGCTCAAAATGGAGAGTTCCGAGAGGGAAATTTCGCGAAGGGGTGATTTTTTTAAGGGAAGACCCCAGGAAAAGCGAAGGCTAGGTAGGGTTGCCCTGAGTTTCCCGAGGTAGACCTAGGTGCGATTATGTACTTTTTCCGCCTTTGTTTCGTGGCGATGTCTATTAATATTTTATTTATTTTTTGCACACTGTAAAATCAACAACCAGTTACTCACTGAAACATAAAAATATATACACTCATCATGGAATGACGTAACTACAACCTAAACTTGATCCATAGATGCATGATTTATTCCCACGTCAGAATATCAAAAAAATATAATAAGATAAAATATACAGATTGAACTAAATAAACATTATTTATTTAGCTTCACTGAAAGAACATAAAACTGTGCTTTTTATTTCATTGGATTGAAGTAATATTTCTTCTTGAGAATTATTTTCAAGAAAAATGGCAAAGCGAAAATTTTATTTTTCGAGAATTTTCATAGTCTTTTTATGTTGGAAATAAAATTTGTACGAATATTTTTAAATGTTGTACAATCGTTGCATTTTTGTATACCAATGCATAAGAAAGGGTGGGGTGGATCCGTGATAGATGTTTAAAAATATGCATGCTTTTAATAGAGATCGGAAGTATTTGAATGGAAAAAAATTCTTAACTACTCTAATCAGCATTGCCTCAAGAACACTACAAATTGAGTAATTCTATAAGTTTGTTTGAGAATCAGTGATGATAATTTTTTATGTCAAATTAAAATAAAATATAACGGGAGATTAGATACATATCAGTGAATAAAAGTAAATCTTGAAATTTTATTTTGTCTCTTAATAAATTTACAATTATATATTAAAATGGTTTTAAAGCTGAACAGTTACATTCAAATAGCTTTATTTTTAATTTTTAATATGAAGAACTTTTGAAAGAGATTCAACAATATAAACGTTCATCCACACTTTCTATAAATGAAATATTTTTATTAAGTCAATTAAGCTAAGCACAATTTGTTACTAAAATATATATTAACGCCTTTCTAATGGTATATGACTTAAATAGTTTTTTAATTTCATTTCAACGACTTTTGTTGTATTTACAATAAAAATGTATTTATTTTTATAAGAAATTCGAAATCTTCGTTTTTTACGTAGTTTATAAATTATCATTTTTATATTATATGTTATATTATATATATATCGTTTTCATTCATATTTATGGATGGATCGGGGGCAAGCGTGCGCGAAAAGGAAGGAAATGGGCGGTGGAAAAGAAAAAGTCAAAGGGGACGCCGGGAAAATATTAATGCGGCACGATGATATCGTAGTCTCTCGTAAATTTGACGCCTTGTTGTAGTAAATTAACGCTTTCCCGTAGACTTGCTACTGGGTACTATGTATACTTGTACGTATGGATATATAGATCACACCTCGATAGATTACCGTATTACGTTCGTCCGGACACAGTGACTGCAAAAGTATGCTCTGTTGAATATTTTTTATTTTTCACTAGGAAAAATATAAATTATTTAACACTAAACATATTTATATATCCAAATATTTAGATTTAAAGAAGTGATCTATAAGTCACATAAATAATAAAATATATTTAAAAAAAATTAAATTATTGAAAATAAATAAAAAAAATTAAAACGAAGTAGTATGTCAGAAAAATGTATAGAAAACTAAAAATACAGAAATACAACCCTTATACAAAAAATATAAAACGTATAAAATATAACATGTTCATCTCAGCAAATTTGCCTTTTATAGTAAAAAATGCATTTTATAAAGTTGATTTTAATTTTTACACAAAAAATATATTTAACTAATATTTTTTCATAATCAAACTCAACTATACACATATTTATATAATATATAGAATTAAAAGTAAGACATGTTATTTCACATTTTTTTTAATATTAACATCTACTGTTGCTATTGTGTTTTTTCCAATTATTACGTATATTTTATACATGAAATAATAAAAAGCAAAATTTTTTTATAACAGTCATATATTTAATTCACTACAATAGTATGAAAACTATATGTATATTAAATTTTTTGTTGTTATAAATAGGTTTTACGTATATTTTATGTCAATAGAACTTAAAAACATGTTATATTTTATAAACTTTTTAAATATTTATTATATTATATTTTATTCTACCCACAATATATAATGCATACCCTTCATATGTTATTTCTAGCTATTCGTCAGCTATTTCTAACGAAATATGGTATATTTTATTTTATAAATAGAGCAAATATTTACAACCACTGTAAAATAAACAATGTACTAATTGAACTTAGCTTTTGTAATTAACTACAGTATTTTTCACAAATATTAAACATTAAATTATGTACAATAACATTATAATTTGTTTATTTACTATGCAAGTTATCATTTTCAGTAAATACAGGGAAATTGGCATTAAATACATGGAAATTCTGCAAGTTATGTTCATTTCAGTTATCGTGTTTAATCATTTTTAGTGTACATAAAAACATATTTCTACTATTTAATGGTATCTCTTATAGAAATATATATATACAGAAACATTGAGCAAGGGATAATTTATATAACTGATATTTTAAAATATGTTACATTTTACATTGGTTATTACAAATAAAATTGAGCTTTACTGTAAATGCAGACGTGTTACAAGAAAAGTTTATTTTAATTCAAAGGCTATATTAAAATGAGACTCATAGAAAAAAAATATAAGTGAAGTTACAAATAAACGTAATAAAATAAAAATAACATATTTCTAAAACATTCCATTATTTTTAATTTATTGTTATTGAATTATCAATAACGTACAAATGTTAATAAGTGGAACGGTAATGAATACTGAATAAATCTAACTTACAACAAGATATATGTAGTTCATATTTTTTACTACATATTACTAACTCTATAACCTGATTTTAAAAAAATTATCTAAGCGTTAGAAAAATGTATACATTTGGATAGTGTGTGTTACCATATTTGGAAAATATTTAGAACAATAATAAACCTCGGGTCAAATTCGAAATAGTCACAGATTTATAGGTCAAGGAGAAACCTCACTTGTTTTATTTACTTAACCACTTCTAGCTAATAATATTTTTTTTTAAATAACTCAAAAATATCTGACACTGACCCAACCTTTCTTATGCAGCGGTATAAAACAGTGCGACCGTTGTAAAATAATTAAAAATATTCGTTTATTAAATGTTAAATAAAAATAGGTTATGATAATTTTTTTAAGAATTTGCTGATTTTTGAGATAATAATTCGCATTATGCAAATTTGCGAGCTAACTTGGTCATGATCGGGAAGTGATTAAAAATATGTATATTTTGATTTGTTAATCACAGTATCTCTTAGATACAACTGTGAGAAATCAGATAATAAAGCTGTGGTTTAAAATTTGTACAAATAATTTCTGATTTGCAATTTTATGATATTATAATTTTATATTTTTATGTTTTTAAATCATTTTTATGTCTAGCTATATTAATATGAAGTAAATATTTTTAGACGTAATTTTAATCGAGATTTTTTATCAAAACTCGAACAAAGTCACCGTTCGTTTGCTTTTACCTCACCTTCCGTTACGAAGTAAATCCTCAAACGGGAAAAAGAAGGAAGTAACAAATATGTTCGGATAAGAAAGTTGTCAGGCGACTGCCTCCGTTCATCCCTGAAAATTAATGTTTGTGAAGTGTGTGCGGTGGATGCTACGGACCTTTTCCGCCACGGAAAGAATAGAACTGAGGTACTGATAACGCGAAATATTCTCTCATAAATCAGTATATACATACACACACATATTACGCCGCAATTTTTCTCCTCACCTGTTGAGAGATGATTGATTCCGCAAATAGCCGAGTTATAAAGCCGACGAAGCCGGAATAAACGGATTGGTCGCTGATAATAATTTTCAATGTGTGGCTTTGAATTTGGACACATGGCTTTTTGCCATCAAGCTCGTAAAATTTTACGATCATTTCGCGCACAAAGAATGGATCGGACAGTTACTAACAACCTAACAAAAAGAGCGGAAACAAACGACATAAAATCTGAATAATTCAGCAGAAGCGAACGAGAAACACAACACCGAGGAGGTGTAAGAATTAATTTGCTTCTCGTGTCGTTTTGTGCCGTTTTATAGGTGTCGTCATTATTTTACGCCCTTCTCGAGTGGATGGAAATTGGTGGAAGCGAAAAAAATCTCAAGTGGGCGAACATTTCCTCTTGCGACCATAAAGCCACATGTGCCGCTAATGGATTATTTGTAGTGACAGCATCCATTCCAGATTCTTGGTAACAAATTCACACCCGTGTTAAATTATTATGAATGATATTTTGTGAAAGAAAAAATTTCGTCGCACATTAACGTAACATATATTGGGTTGTTTGCGAGATTTCTTTGCCTCTTTATGTATTGATCTATATCCATCATTGCAAATTTGCCAGTAGCCATTCTTCATATAAATACATGTCTAATTTATACATTAAACATATCCTGATATATAGACCGCAAAATTCGTAACTACTGTGGATGTTTCTTTGATACGATTTTTTAATATTTTCGATTACAAACAAACAATTAAAATAATATTCATCCTTTATTCCCAAACACAAAATAAGCACATGTATATAAAGGTACCCTTACGACTAACGCATAAACATAAGGTAATTCGGAATTATGCTGAGACCGCCACAGTAGCACCGTGGCCAATTCATTGCTCATTTGGCTGGTCACTTAAGTAGGGATCGATGGCTTCCCTCTCGCTAGGGTTATTAAGCAGGCCATCGGACGTTTAGACACGGATTACATGGGCTTTTAGTTACCATTATCCAACCCCAAATTAAGTTTTGCGCAGGACCTAAGCAGATGGCCGAACGGGAATTCTTTCGCCATTAAGCCGCTGCCCGGGACGTTGGCTATAAATCTAAGCAAAATATCCCCGGGTCGCAAAATTCCGTACACCAAAGTTTTCATGTCTTTGAACTAGTCAAATATTAAGTCATCCCTGGTAACCCAATAAGGGAAATATCTGCGTTCGATCTATGTATGTATCGTACATTCGTCCGAGGGGCATCGGGGATAAATAAATATATCTGACACTTGGGAGGGTTGTCGGATGGTTAAAACTGGTTATTTTTGCGGCCTGAGGCGATTCACATCTGTTCCTGTGTGTTAAACACCTTCTGTCACAATATTGCTTGGACTGGTGATGGGGAGAGTTCAAAAATTATGTTAAGGGATGGAAATTCAATATAGATGCTGATTTCGAAATCATTAATTTGACGATTCTTTGGAAATATATATTGCTGCATTATTTTAATATTGTATAAATGTTGCGATATTATAGACAGCACTTCTATAAGTTTGACTTAATTCTGCGACCTAAGCCGGGGATCGTAATTATGTTACTCCCCTTCTAAAAACTATTAAAATCGAATTGTATCACCCCTATATAATTAGTGCAATTTGAATTCTGTTCAATTTGTTGTGTACAATATAATTTTAATTTAATTACTGTATTTTTAAATAATTAATAAATAATATGTAACTAATTGTAACATCGGTATTTCCTTTAAAATATTAAAACAGTTGTAAAAGTGTTTTCCTACGTATCTTAAATAACAATTACACTACATAGTATTTCGTATTTCTATGATATTATTTGATGTGCTATTAATAAAAATACATATTTTATATTAGAAGAAATCTAATATAAAATATATCTTTAAAATTATTTAAATATTTTTTTTCAAGATTTGCCACAGTTAACTATCTGAAAATTTAAAAAAAAATACATTTAATTATTGTAATAATAAAAATCCATTTATTCAACTATCAACAGGTTCAAGAGATTCAATTTAGAAACTGTATGAAACACCACAGGATTTTATTTTGGGGCCTCCTTTATTTGATATTTATATAAATGGCATAGTGAAAATTAAACTACATGGACAAATATAGTTATATGCGGATAATACCAATAGATTTAATTAATTATTAAATCAATTAAAGCAATCTCATAATAGCAAACTCATTCATGAACAATCTGGTTTCCACGAACATCATTTAACTACGCATCAACTTAGCAGTTGATGCATAGTCGAATGATGTCCTTAATCTTAAATTTTATAATAAGAACATATTATGCGTTAGTTTGCAGTAATTTTAAATAATTATTACAATGTGTGTGAAAATGTACTGCCAAATTTCGAATGTCTCAAATGAAAAATAAAGTTTTAATAAAAAAAATATGAAATCCTGTTTATTGAACAGATAACTAATATTTTATTATTATTAGTAAAAGTAGTGCTAACATTTTTTTATTAAAACACACTTGACAGAATAAAAAAATAATTAAAAATAATGAATATTTCAATAAGTCAGAGCATGTGTAATTCATGAACAAATTATTGTTCTATATAAAATAGGTACTTTTCTAAATATTTTATTAAAAATATATACGTTTTATTAAAATGTAAAAATAAAACACACATTGATTTACAAAAAGAAGCAAGAATAATTTTGAACATCGTGACAAATTGGGGTTAGCTATTAAATTATGATGGTCTTAATTTTATTTAAATAAATGTCAATTGTAGCAGATCTTGAGTTAACTATGGCTTAATTATACATTATTGTTTAATCTTAAATTGTAACCACTATTGTATTTTTAATATCACAATTGCAAGCATGAAAATGTTAAGAAACTAGTACCATGTATTTATAAGAACATATGTATGTCTATAAATATATTTATCATTGCCAAAACTATTAAATATTTTGCTATATTTAAATTATTTTGAAGTAATATATTTCTGATCTTTAACAAATTTTTGACATTGTTTTTGTAGAGGTTAACTTTACATTTTTTTGGTTCTGAAAAGGTTGAGTATCAACGTTGCGTATGCGCGGTGGTTTATCGCTTTTGCATATTCGCACACCGCGAGAAATCTCGACACGATAATTTATATAAGAGCATCATGTGCAAGATGTTTTGTTGTCTCTTGGTCCCTTTCGCACTCTCATGTCATTGGGAGAGCGACAGAGATGGTGAACGCTTGACAGACGAGCGCTTGAGCCACTTCACACCTCGACACGTCCCGCGCCTGTACAGCTGTCACGTGAATAACAAATATCTTCTCGAATGGCAAATTGAGGTTTTGTCTCTAACCCTGCGATGACGAGCGCTTTCCGAGCCTCGGATATACGTACGAACATACCTCTGAAAGTAGATATATTATTCATACTTCTATGTTATTCTCGGGGTATTTTGTGTGCGTAACGTAAATACTGAAATAACGTAACTATCATATTAATAAAATTAAATAAATATCATCAAGTATTTGCGGCAATAGAATCGAAATTTAATTTCCGTGTTCTTAGAGGATAATGTAATGATAATAATTTAATATGACTTTTTATGATTATATTAAAGTCCTTGAGTATAGTTACACTTTAGGATCTTAACAGCTTAACGCCAGCTTAGTATGTTGATACATATAATATAAAAAGTTCAAATCTACAAAATATCAGATGATCCAAAAATGGTATTAATTGTCATTAAAAGCTACACAACAAAATTACATAAAAAACTCCACTACTTTTTTGCGGACCAGTCATAAAATTTTTTTTAAAGATTTAAGCTGTGAAAATAATAGGAAATTAAAAGAAACAAATACTCGAAATCTTAATATTACTTAATTTTAATTAATAAAATAAACAACGATTTTTTATTAATCATATAACATTGACAATTTTAGAATTAGTTTATTAAAATATATTTATACTTAAGAGCATTTCAAGTAAATTTAAACTAGCCATTTGAAATTTAAGAAGTAACATACAGAAGAAATATCATGTGATTCTGATTTATTGATAGCTAGCTATCCATAAACATGTGCTTACTTAAAATAAAGTTTAAGCTTACAAATGTTTTAAAACAACGAAAATAAACATCTTTTGACTTGCTTTTTGATATATGTATTAAATTAAATTAAAACATAGCATATCACTTTAATGGGTCATGATGGTCAAATAAAATATGGCATAAGATTTTGCTAGCTAGCTATTATACAAATATATATCAGCTTCAAATAAATATTGATTAATAAACATACCAAAAATGTTTTACATATTTAATTACATATTTATCACAGATTATCTGAATGCCTCACTATGATAAAATAAAAGATAACATAAGATTATATATATATGTATGCATAATGAACAATTTAAAACAGTTATCCACAAATATGTACTATATGTTAATATGTATGCATAATGAACAACTTAGATAGGGATTCACAAATATGTATTAACTTCATATCAGGTATGATCTATAAATATACTAAAAATGTTTATTAAAACAAAAAATGAACGCAATTTAACTTTATTTAAATATTTATTTATTTATATTAAGAGCTTACAGATTACATCAATGCGTCACAATGATCAAAAGTAGTAGTAAATAAAAAGGAGAAAAAGTAGAAAAATCTTAAAATATTTAAATAATATGATATGAACTGGATAAGCTTTTCGTAGCTAAAATATAATATATAAATATGCAATGTCGACATCAAATGAGCTGGATGTCGACAGCCACAGGTGAGTCGACTTGGCTCTAACTGGCATCAGAAGAGCTCGCCATCGTCTCGAAAATGTTCCAAAACCCAAAACTAGAATTTATCGAAACTTAGATTGTCAACAGCACCTTTAATTTAAATAAATACTTAGTGACAAAACTTTTTCTGAGAGCTTGGTGAATCGTATGTAAACTATAAAGGTATCTCAAGTACCTTTTTAAACTTTTTTAGGAGTTTTCTGGTTATTCAAGGATTCCAAATTATAGATCTCGATTTAAAATACTGCGAACTATAGTGGCATAGAGGACATACAACTGACAGATCCTAAAATTGAAACGCTCTCATCATAACAAAGCCAGGTATCTTAAAATAGTATTCGCAGACGTTTACGTGTAAAGAAAACCTCCAAAGTGAGTCAGAGTAAATAAGATCGGTAAACTTATATAATATGATATTCTACATATATTATTCACTATTATTTCTATAGATAATTTAATATGTAGAGAGAAAGATTCTGCAACAGATCGAATGCATCGAATTGAAATTTGTAAATGCCATATTATGGCATTAATGAATAACAAGAAAAGCAGAAGATCATTGTTGGACCCTTAATAAATTCACGATAGGATAAAATATGTTTTCGAATTGACAATAAATGATAATAAGTATTATATTAAGTGATAATATATATTATATTTAAAAACATCAAAGGGAATATGTGGGGTATTTTAAATTATTAATATGTACATATAAAAGTATAAAAACCTTTTTAATTGAATTTTTATGTTAATAAATAACTTGTAATTTAATGTGTATGTATTATTTTAAATTTAATTCTAAAATAACCTGAGGGTTAAAATCATAAACAATAAAGCGCCGGAGTCAAAACGTAATTAATGGTATCCTGTTTTGGTTTCCTTTTTGGCATGTTTTTATGTTTGTGGGACTCGGTTTTATTTTCGTTTCAAGTGCCATCACAACATCCACATTAGCACCCTGCTAGTAGGGGAAGCTGTTGATTGATTAATTACCACAAATTAGTTGCCAAACGATATTCCAAAAACAACAAAATCATTTATAACGGTATATTAATGAACATTTTTTTATCTTTGCAGATTTTTCCTAAAGTTCTTCCTGAAATGCAACCAGAACTGTTTAAAAAATGCGGGCAACCCGCGCGACATGAGAAGGTTTCAAGTGAGTATTTCAGTTTTATTATATTTTGTGTAGGTATGTTACGACTAGGAGTTTTGTGTGTGTAGTTGGTTATATGTGAGGGTGGAAAAAAGGCGAACTTAATAAAAGAGTTAGGCGAGAACATGTCGGGGCGATATCTGTGTGGAGCTAATAAATTGAGATTAGCGCAGTGCGCCTCTACTAAACCGCTGTTAAACCCCTGCCGGCCCACTTAACCGGCTACCTACGGGTACTTTGGACCAGTGGTGTGCAAAGTTGGGTTTGCGGGCCGTTAAACGTGGCTAGCAAAATCTTAGGCATTGGAATATCTTTATAGTTTACGAGAGATGTCGAGTCTTATTAAATCGAGAATGGATCGAAATATAAATCTTAATAAAGTTTAATAGTGTTAAAAAAAACTTTATGAATTATATCTATAAGACTTTAAGCATTATTGAGTAGTATGACTCATTGTTAACCAAAATATTGTTAATATTTATATAAAATAATATATTTCCAAACTTTTGATTGCCTTTTATATTACACATTTATTATTCCTGAATATAAAGGTGTACATATCGAGACAATAAATAAAAAGGGTTACTTATTAAAAATAAAAACTATATCTATAAAATCGATAACGTAAGTAAAAATAATTTAATAATAATACTTATTTTTTGTTGTTAAGTTAATGAATGTTTTATATATTTTTTTCGAACTTTTGGCTTAATTGTGTGACGTGTACAGATCTCAACTGGGTTACTTTTAAACGTGAAATTTTATTTTGCTTTTTAGCAATAGGAAATGGTCTAAATGATATCAAATAAAAAGTAAGTATTTTGTTAAACTTAAGCTACTTAAATGTTAACAGCCTTCTTTAGAGTGCATGATCTATTTTTTATAATATCTGAATAGACAGGAACTATTTAGTAAATAAAATGAAATAGCATTGACTGATATTTCCATAATTTTAATAAAATTTCATACAATTTTACTTGCCTTAATTTTAAACGTAAAAACATGCGTAATCATAAAATCTATGGATGTAGTATACGATGCATATAATTATATTAATAAAAACTTTAAAAATACTGTGTTATACAGCTGGAATGTACAGCGGCGTGAAAACCGCAAACTTGGTTATGTGAAACTTTGCAAAGTATTTTTTTCGCTCTCCACCTAAACTACTTTGTCGTCTAGATACCCACTTATAAAGTTAGTGTAATGGAAAACGAGCTGGAATTACTGCGATTCCACATAAGATCATTGTTGATTGTTTATTTTCTCTCCAGAATTATCTTATAAATTATATTCTGAAAATATTATCGTGCCAGCAGAAGCACTATTATTTGTGTGTATATTTTTTCTTGGCCGACCATTCGGCTTGTAGTAATTCCGAAACACAAATAACAGTCTCCTTTTGCCGAGAAGTAAAAATATCCTTTTTTCCGAGAGCTGGAGAAGAAAATGCCGTGTCCTCTCCCCCGTCCGGAGAACACAAAGGCTTGTGTTCGGGGTAGAGAACGGAGCCTAACTTCACACAGCACCGCGTTATCAAAATTACAAACCATTTGCAGCAAACATTAGATATAATGACGACCATTTGTTGTATCTTGTAAAGCTTAAAGTATAACAATGAAACGAATTGCGGAGTCTATGCGCCCCGCGTCACTATGCCACAATTTGTGAAGACGGAAATTGGACATAGCCACCGCAGATAACTCTCTCCTCTCTATCTCACATTCTGTTTCTCTCCCTAAATCAGGGTATTTTATTATTTTTTGTCAAAGTATTGATCTAGATCACTAATAAAAGAAATGTTTTAATTTATCTAAGTTTGTTTGACTTATTAAAAATAATATTTAGTGCCCAAATGAGCATATTATCTTAATTGAAAATGCTAATATATTTCAGATAGATAAGTAGAAAGATATGTGCAATTATGTTATATATGTTGATTTTAAAACGTGCTTATTTAACTATAAAATAAAGATCCAAATAATTTATTAATTAAGTTTTGCAAAATATTAATATTTTTATATAACTTAATATTTATGTGCCATTTTTATATGTACAAAAAATTATTTAATAAAAAAATTAGGATATCTGTTAAATTTAATAATAAATATTTGTGTCAATAAAGACTTTAAGATAAAATATATTTTGCTGAATTTTTTTTATTGCCGAAAACATCCTTGTGTTCGGCAAGCTCTTGCAAGAGGAACGTTTTCAAGCGCTGACGTTCTGTCCGCAACGGTGAAGAATAAGGGACGCGATCGCGACTCCTAGGGCACTCTATAACTAGCAGCCGAAATTTGCCGAGCATTGTTGACACCACCACTAGGATACAAATACGGATACGATCCGAACTTCCTTTTGTAAAGATCACATTAATTTTCTTTAAATTCTCCCCAATAACAAAGAAAACTTTGCTTCACATGGATTTCAGACAGTGAAATCATATTCGAGAACGCTGTGAATTAGTGTTTCGTACAGATCGCAAATCGGTAATAAATTATTGAAGTGACACGCGCTCCGCATAACGGAGCAGAGCATCCTTGACCCTATATACTATATATTACGACGCCATTAAATATATGTTATATTAAATGTGTACTACCAGTGGAAATATATTTTTACTAGCAGTTCAGTTAAATCATATCAAAATTTATTTTTATTAGTAGATATACATATAATGTATCTACTAGTGAAAATATACTTTGACTGATTTTTTATTTTGTTCATTAACTTCGCAATTGAGTAAAATGACGACCTACAGTTGGCATCAATTCTTGAATCGAAAAATCTTTTTAACTGGCGCAAATAATTTTCATTTCAAGATAATTTGTTAAAGTTACTATATTCATATTTTTTAATTAAATATTAAACACAATAAATAAAAATTAGGTTTAGTAAAAAATCTTGTTTCTATTGCCATAATATTGTAATGTGAATAACTACTTTCATTAGCCTATAAATTTGCCAAAGAACGAATTGGAAAAAAAAATTATTAAAAACCTAATAACTTTCTTAAATAATTTTACAATATTAAATGATACTGATAATCAACTCCAATATTTGTGTATATCAGACGTTAGAAAACTATAGTTCATACATCACACATACACATACTCCGCGAGCGCAATAGTCGGAAGACCACCACCATCGCCGCACTTTTCTTACAAACTACACCACCACACGCTCGCCCCCCGTTTACACTTACCGTGCATATCTACATAGAGTTCGGCCATTTTGCGGTGTCCTCAGTGTTTGGCCCCTCCTCCCTGGGGAAAAGTCTGTCCGTGTGTCGGCGTCCGTACACGGCCGGGCGCTGGTGTGCGTGAAGGTTCCTATGGGAACCGAATGCAAGTAGTCGGCCACCCCGGGGGACCCGCATGAATGGGAATACGCCTACAAACCTAGAAGGCACCCTACACGCCGTCTTTATGGGGTGGAGAAAGACAGACGTAGACTTGCAGTAGCTAGGTGAGGGTTCGAGTCGGGCGAAGAAAGTCATTCATCAAGAACAGTCTATATTATTTTGGTAGTTGGATGAGGGGAGAAGGTCATATTTTATTTTTATAGATAAACAGATATTAGCTCAAATATAAAATTTAAAATAATAATTCTATTTTTATAAGGTAAAGCTAAAAATACTTTTTAATTGAAAATTAAACATACAGATTATTGAAAAAAATGTTGAACAAATAAACACAGAAAACAGTCAAAATAATTATGTTTCGGTCGAAGACAATAACATATGTATTTGTAACCACTAGTTAAATAACAGTAAATATAAAAAAAATATCAATGCTTCTGGTTTAAATATTTGTGTATAATTAAAAAAATATTTAAATATATTACATAACATTTAAAATTTATTAAAATAATAATAAAAAAATACTATATATTTTTATATATCAATTTTTATTATTTTGATCATAAATTAATTTTGCACAAATATATATTTTCTAAAATTTCAAAAAAATTCAATTAATATTGATTTTCTTGAAAAAAATTTCATTGTCTCAAAATTAACAAGTCTGAGAGATGCTACTATAAAGTTATGAATTTTTAATAAGCTTTTTTTAAAATAAAATTAATTCCCTATTTAAAGATCTTAAAATACAATTAAAAGAAGTAAGAAATAAAAATCTCATAAGTTTGATTTTTTTTAAATATATCCTGATGCTCCAAAAATATTTTAATTCTTTGAAGAACTAATTTTTCAGCTATATTCATTTACCATATTATGATTTTTTTCACAAAATAGTTGTCATAATTTTATAAAAAAAAATTGATGTCTATGATAACCAAAAATTAATATTTAAATCCTGAATAGATAAATCCTTCTATGTCATCTGTTATCAGCTCGCAACATTATGTTTATCAATTGATATTTAAAATATGTATTTACCTCTTAATAACATATAACATAACACACAGAAAAATTGGGTTTTATTATACCTAAATATAAATACTAGTACTAGTGATAATATAACATAAATATATGTACATATTTAAATCTTTATAATTTAAAAGAATGTATACACTCTTTTAATTAAAATAATTAGGGCATTTAATATTTGTGTATTTATACATATAACTGAACAGTGAAAAATAATATATAATTTAATTAAAATATATTTTTGAAATTTGATTATTCCCGCAATTTATCTCTTTAATTAATTAATTAAGTTTAAGAATCCCTAGTGAATGTGAGTGTGAGCTCATATGATTGCTTGACGGGAGTTTTACTGAAATGTTTTCTTGGGATAATCACTGTTTTTGTAGTAGATATTAGCATGGTGGTTGACAAAAAACATGACTAATGATATATGTTTCTTAGATGTCTACAAAAGAGCAATTTATAGTCGATTAGAACTAAAATATAAAAATATTTTATATTTACATAATATAGACAATATACAATTAAAGATTATATAAAGAATACTTTCACCAAATTGCGGTATTATTATTGATATTAATTAATTATAAAATTTACTAGTCAATCTAACAACCATTTTTCATGACTAATATTATGTTTTTCCTTACAAAGAAAGCACTTATTTACCAACTTTAAAAAAAATTAATAATTCAGTTAAATTGCTTTTGGACATTATGTTTTCCATATTTAACGTTGTGTGCTAGATCTTGGAACCACGAATTCAATTTCCGCGTTAAAATCTATTTTTTATTTATAAAAAATACGTTTTTAATAAAAACTAGTAACATTTAATAATTTAAGATATCATAATAATTACTTGTACATGTTAATTGTGCTAAAAAAATGTATAGCATTGAGCCTACGTTTGTCATGTTACAACGGATGATTTACAACAACAAAAATGCTAATTAAAGCATTTTGTGTTGAAGAAAAGTATATTTTTTGTATACCGATCTAAAAGACAAAACTTTTAAATATATGTATATATATTTGTACGAAATACATGATTGCATATAGCTATACCATAATGAGGTGAAACATTATATCTATGATATTAATCCTTAGTGTATATATAGCAGAAATAAAAGCTTTTGAAAGCTCGTGCCTTGTAATACCGATTTATTATCTGTTTTAAACCATTTAACATGTATATTGTTTCTTTACAGGTTGTAATATCGACTCAAGTCGCTGTAGATGGACCTTTACTAGCAATATCCGACAACATGTTCGTCCACAACAATTCGAAACATGGCCGCAGGGCAAAGCGGCTAGACCCCACCGAAGGTACAGACCCGCACGATTGTACGTTATCATTTTTTCTTATTATTTTTTCATATCTGTAAATATATTTTAAGATTTAATAAAAAAAAAAGAGTTTATGAAGGAAAATTTTTAATAATTAACTCAAATATCTAAGTTTTTAATTATGAAATTTGTATATATAAATATATAGTTTATGACTGAGAAATGTACGAGTTAAAATAATGTATTGTAAACATTATTGTCATTATTTTATTAGGATTATATATTATTTAAAATATTCCAGACTATATTTTGAAGGGTTGTAGATTTAAAAAGGATACTAACGTCGTTTTTTTTATAACACTAGATTTACAATCTATTTTTATTAATTTAAATCGAAAAAAACACATGCTTCATTCAGAGATCGAACGAAAACAGACAGTCGGCGGAAAACAATCGCCGATTGTCAAAATTCCCATAGTGGCCCATTGAATCGGAACCGATCGTTTCTTTGACTACCTATTGGTTCCGAAATCCCATCTGGAAACAATGCGGCGCAATGAAAGCGCTCCGGCTAAAAGGATTCGCATTCGGTATTAACATTTCAGCGCAATCAAAGGCAAGTTCTTGCAACCGACCCCCGCGTTCGACCGACCACCCCCAATACATATTTTATTGTGTTCGTCTCTTCCTATTTACTTTATGCGTTTATCCGCGAAATTCCATTTCCGGAAAAAAATCCGGCGGAAAACAGAAAATTGGAACTGGCGGTGAAAAAAGAGTGAAGGTAATAAAGCGGAACGAGCGGCTGTATTCAACAGTTGTCGGCGGGCGGGAAGGCTCTTATGAAATTTTATGCGTTTCATCAATACGATAGTAAAGGGAATCGCTGAGACGATCAAATCTCGATGTTATATCATGCGCTTCGAGGGCTGGTGCATGCGCAACGTTGCTGAAGCTGCGCGTGTACCACGTAGACTCATACATGTGCTACTTATCTAACATTGTTTATTTAATAAACTTGGTTATATGATATTTTTTAAAGTTAAGCTACCTTTAACTGTACTCATATTAACGTTTATTTCAAAATCTATAGATAGTGAATCGAAAAATCAAATGTATGATGCACATATGTCTAAAAACATTGAATATATTCCAGTACATTTAAAATCACTTTGTAGTTAATGAAAACATTTTCTCTAAGCGTAAATCGACTTTAATATTTTTTAAATGATATTTTTAATGTAAATATATCTAAAACATATTTCAGCACAAATAAGAAAAATAAATATGTAAATATGCTTACATTAAATATATTTTAAATAATTTGTAAGAAGATTTTTTAATTTTTAAAATATGTTTCTTTTACATAATTAAATACAAATAAACACAATCTTATTTTATAGATCTAATTTTATACGTATATTAAAAATAATAATTTCAGATAAGGTTTTCAAATTGATCCCAAAAAGTTTCCATATGAAAATATATGATTTTATCACTTAAAACACACTAATTCACACAGGAGTACCTGTTATAAATCTACCGTGTATGGCAAATACAATTTTCATTTTTTTTTATCAAAAATTATAAATATCAAATTAAGCGCAAAATGCATTTGCTGCTTTAATTTATATTAAATATAGTTATGTTTACCACATTCTTACTGTTTGTCTAAAGAACTTTAAAACTGATTATAATATTATAATATTATATATCATTGCTTAAGAATAATAATTTTATGGTATCTACATATATAGTATAAACTATAGAATTATTATTTTTGCTTCAATGTTTATTTTTTGAGTTTTCATATTTTTTTTTTACGTTTTATAACGATGTATTATTTTCTGTGATAATTAATTAATGATTAATTAAAAATATTTAAATACATAAAAAATCTAAAATATATCAAATAATACTTTTATAATAAAAATATTGCTTGTTCGTTCATTTACGTAATCTTGCCGGTAAAAAAGCAAGTCGTATTACACAATCACACTTAAAGAGCTTAATGAAAAATGGAACGAGTTTTTAATTTAGATTTTATATTTTTGTTTCTTATTCTTATTATTTTTTTCTTATTCTCATATTTTTTTTAAAAGCTCAGCTTTTACGTTGAATTATTAAAATAATCATTTTTTTATTTTATTCTATATATTTCTGAAAATTTAATATATTAAAGAAGGAATAGACTTTCGCCGCGTTCTACAAATTATACGAAAGGTCAAAAAAAATAAAGAAAAAAAAAGACTGTGGAGATTTCGAGTTTGACGTAAGAATGTTGGCTACTTGTTATTTTTTCATATCGCATCCCTGTCGGATGTGCCGCCCCTTCTCACCCCTACATAATGTCCTAAGATATCGTTTGTATGCAAGAAGTCTTTGAAGACAAAAGTCGGCGGCGAGCTCGAGTCGAGACCTAGCGGGGTGGCTGTGGATATATAAGGGTTTGGGGGAGGGTAGAAACGAGAATGAAAAGGGAACGACTACTGCCGTAGAAATTGTCTTGGTTGAGATAGTGGCAGATATAGTTATAGATAGAAGAGAAATGGCGTGGAATCTCACATGTGCAATGAATTATTATATATATATATATATACGAACGTAATACATACATACGTTTCGTATGTATGTATGTACATATATTTACATAGTACTGTCACTGCCTAAAGTTCTCACAGTGATGTGCAAAGTATTTTATTTTAACATATTTTTTTGCAATATATGTATGTGATGTTTAAAATTGACATAAGACATATGTATTTTTTATGTACATCATGTATTTTCCTTTTTTTGATATTTATCCTAATAAACATCAATTGATTATGTTATATGGTTGTATCTGTGGTTGCTATTTTTATTCTTATATAATATAATAGTATTAGTTTATTCTAAAATATTTATATAATATATAAAAACATATTTTTTCTTAATAAATACTGCAAATCAATTAAGTAAACTGAGACAATTGGTTAAATTTAAGTAAGGCAATATAATACTATTGTTAATCTATTAATGTATTTGCAACTTAGTAAATATTATACTGATTTTCCTACCTATTTTTAATAATTTAGTTTTTCATATATATAATTGATTCAAACCATTTTATTTTATCTACAATTTTTATTATAGAATCATCTACGACTATTATAAATAATAATATTAAATATATTTTTATAATTAATATTCATATAGTTATTTTGATTTAAGTTATGCTCATTCAATTTAATCATTTTTCTAAAATACTTAATTTGTAGTTACCGTTATTGATCTTTTTATTAACACTCACCAGAACAACAAATTAAAGTGTCATCTGCAAATATTATTTTATATTTATTTATATAAATTAATGTATTATAAATATATATTAAATACAACAATATCAGTAATTTGTAATCCTGTAGTACATAGTCAGAAATTAATTTCTTATTAGAATAAACATAATTTTGTATTCTTAAAATTATATTCACACTATCTAAAAACTATTTAACTTGAACCTATAATATTGAATTTCTACAATATTTTTACTTTAACGAATTTTATACAATATATATCTGTCGACTGTTTCCAAATCTCTATTGAAATTTTAGAAAAGTGCTTTAATGTTTTTGTTTGTATCACCTGTAATGCAGTCTGAGCATTTGCTGTACATTTTACATCACGATTTAAAAAAAAAAAAATGATTTTCTACGTTAAAAGAGTCAATTTTAAAATATATGCTAGATAGAAAAAATGTTAAGTTTACACTTTCACAAAAAATATTGTCCTGAAGATATTGATGTTCAGTTGAAATTTAGAGATATGGAATTTAGAAACATGTCAATCAAACTATAAGAGAAATGATTTGTGGATTTTGTGAATACGCTTTCAAAAAACATCTTAAAAAAATTACGTTGGATATATGCTCTAAATTCTATTGCAATGTTTTTAAGGCAATATGAACGCTGGTTTTCACAAATAAATCTAATTATTACCCCAATAAGAGCTTCATTCAAGATCAATACAGTTTTGGCACTTTTGTTCATCAAACTCGTCGGACCACCTTTACCAGTTTTCGATCCTTCAAAATACGTTGATGTATAGTTTCTCAAATTTTTTTGGGAAATAGACACCAACACTAAATAAAATAAATCGAGAAGATTTGTCAGATAAGATTTGGACAAGACTTTGAAAATCAATATAAACTTTTATTCAAAAATATGATGTTTTACAATTTAGTCTTTAGTTGTATATTTGTATTTGTTCGTTTAACTTTAAATTTGACATGTCTAAAGTAAAGAAAAAATATTTTTTATGCGCTTCGTGGCATAAGAAAAGCTGCTATAAATTTCATTTAAACGATTTTTGACTATAATTTTCTTTAGTAAAGTGCTTGATAAGAAATGAGTTCCGGCACCTTTTTTGTTTAACAAAAAACCCTGCGTATACATAACATAATCTAATCTACTTTCGCCTAACCAAACATATTTTTATCGAGCTGGTTGCTTAAATAAAAACTTGTTTTAAAAATAGTGATTTCTAGTTGCGTTTTCAATTAAATTAATTGATAATAAAGTTACAGAAATGTTTTTAATTTTTATAATAATCGCAATTAAAAAAAGCATAAAAAACATATATTTTTAATACAAATAAATATTTAAGAATTCAAGAAAAATCTCACACAGCGTTTTCCAATTAAATTGAGTCACATAACATATTTGTTTAACATAACGAAACCCTTAAAATTTTATACTCAAATTCCAAAGCCTCTCTCCGCTATCGATTTTTTTTATTTTGTAAAACATTAAACCTTTATTAACTGTTATCGATTCAAAAGGCAAGAGGCAATACATGTTTATTGACTAAGTATATCTGACTAAGATTTTGCCAATAATATTTTTTTCTAAAAATATAATACTTAAAGCACATTATTAATTTTACACAAAAAGCTAATTATGCTAGTAATATTTAAAAGTATTTTTAAAAAGCAAATCGAATTTCTGCAGTGATATCACCTTTAGGTATATACACACCGTACGTAACCAACGTACACATCTCTCACTGCTGTCGTACAAATGTGCAAGAAATAGATATAAGTACATCCAACTTTAATCTTTCCCCGTCTTTGTTTAATTCACTTTCTCTCCCTCTATCTTTATTACCGTGTCGTTTTATTCGCGAGATTTGAGCTCGCCGTTCGACAATAACTTTTACTCTCCGCCATCTCGCTTCATCGGGGAATCCCCTCGATTGCCAACAACGAGTCTGAGAGAGAAGACTGCTTTTTTCACCAGATTCTCACCCCTCTCGCGCGATTCTATTTATAATTTGAGCATGTCGCGGTCGTATATCAAGCCCATGTCAGAAGTATGGAGGTGGCGTTAGTTGTACAAATAGCAGACACTACGGTAACAAAACCGACCCTCGCGCCAACTTTCCAAGACGAAACTTTTTAACAACCCTGCGCCGGAAAAATGCGTTAAATACCCACCCCAGATCTACGCAGATCTGTTTTTTTAAGGCTTGCGCAATATCATTTGAACGATGATTATGAAATACCGGAAAGTAAGCTTTCTTACAATTCAATTCTGATATAATTTAAGAACTACGTGTAATAAATTAATTATATTTAATCAATAAAAAAAACGGATTTTTCTACATAGGTGTTTTAATATTTTTATACGAACATATAAACACAACAACGTATTTGTTCTTTATTTTAAGAATAGCTATACATAAAATTTGATTGAGTAAGTTAAATTGCTTTTTCATGCATAGGTTTGATTAAAAAGTATATTAAATATTCAAGCTAATGTATTTAAATAATACTTTCCCTTTATTTGCTACTATTCTATATACATTTTTATTTCATCCAATATAGCAGGCCTTTATCCACCGCTACCGGTAGCTACACCTTGCATCAAGGCAATATCACCTAGCGAAGGATGGACATCAGGTGGTTCTACAGTCATCATAGTGGGAGACAACTTCTTTGATGGACTACAAGTAGTCTTCGGCACTATGCTAGTTTGGAGCGAAGTAATTTATTAACATCACAAATTTTATACTATTTCGTATACGATAGTTTGCTGACTTGTCTGTTCTTTCTTAGCTCATCACATCCCACGCCATTAGAGTACAGACACCTCCCAGACACATCCCCGGAGTTGTGGAGGTTACGCTCTCGTACAAAAGTAAACAGTTTTGTAAAGGAGCGCCAGGAAGATTCGTATATGTTTGTGAGTATTAAAAACCACTTTAAAAAGTTTTTTCTAAATAACTGTCAATATAAATCCCAGTATTTCATATACAATGAAAAATAAAAAACTGTATTGATTCTTTACCGAAAAACAAAAATCATTAAATGTTAAAAGGTACGCACGTACCACAAAGGATTTCGGCGTGATCGGTATCGCAACCTGATGGGTCGTAAAAGGAGTATGAGGATGTGCGAAATGAGAATGGTGTGTAGTAAAACGGAAACTGTAACCTCACCAAACATTCGGATATATAATATATGTACCTAAACACACTCACACATTCGCA
This sequence comes from Plectrocnemia conspersa, assembly GCF_051122295.1. NCBI lineage: Eukaryota > Metazoa > Arthropoda > Insecta > Trichoptera > Polycentropodidae > Plectrocnemia > Plectrocnemia conspersa. Next base: position 24,132,152 of record NW_028277176.1, on the reverse strand, counting down.
GTATTTATTCATCAGAAATAACTAAAGATCGCAACAAATAAATAAAATATATTAATTTACACCGTTTAATAAGAAATTGTCATTGAAAATAATAATAATGCTAATTCAAAAGTGATTTATAATTTTTAGAATTTTATAAAAAATTTTCGAACTCTATATTTTAATTACTAAGAATTTAAAATCACAGTCACTATCAGTTAATATTAAAGAAAAACAATTAAGCTGCCATTTTACATTTGTACCCTTGATACAAATAATTAGAGTAAGCTTCTGAAATATAAATTTTATATATACATTTATAACAATGTAAATATTTAAATAAAAAAATATATAACAATCAAAAACTGCTATAATATTCCTTAAAAAATATTGATTATAATTTTAATAAATAAATATTACGTAGAATGTAAAATAAAACGTTTGTGTATAAAAACAATTACAAAAACAATATTTCATATTTTGTAAATATACAATGACTTAATTTATATTTATACTATATTTTTAGATGTATCATTATTATTTTGCAAAGTAAAATTTCCTTTTACCAAAGTTTAAGAAACCGTATTTAATTATAATTTTAAAATTTAAAATCTTAAGCAATATTTACTATTAGTTTAGTTAAATTGAAGTCTTTGATGTAATAACTAGGGTTGGAATAACATGACAGCAGATTCGAATTTTTATTTTTTTTTAAATGCGCTAATATTAAAAATCGGCCCTAGCTGAAAAGTGACATTTATTAATTATAAATTATAATACGTATATTTAATTTTAATTAATTATATAGATGTCACTGATACTTTTATATGTATCCATTACGTCTAATTGATTCACCCAATAATGTTATTATTTTTTTTTATTTAGCTTAATAGCTAATTTTCACATTAATTTTTTTCAACTAAACATACATATACTATATAACATAAACACAAAATAAAAAAAATACCTAATATTATAATTTATTTTTTAATATACGAATGTGTTTTATTATTCCATTCAGGAAACCCGTTACAGTTTTATTTTTGTGGATTATCTTAGAAATATTATTATACAAATTCACACCTCATTCGTCTTCAATATTTTTTAACATTTAACTATTCTATTTTTATTTAAGACTACTCTCATTGCCCTATTTTGTAATTTTTGCAACATTTGTTCATCTAATTTATTAAACGAATTTTGTCAAGTATTAACAAGAACTTAAGCACAAGACCTTATTAACAGAAACTAATAATATAATTGTACATATTTATTGTTATTTTATTATTGGTGTACAGTGTTAAGTGACTTATATTTTATAAAAAGAATATGTTAAATTTTTAAGCAACTTTTATATGAACTTGTACCTTCATTATTATAAAAACTTTACCTGTTGTCATATATATTTTAATAAGCATAATTCATGTTAAGCTACAAGCTCTATAATAATATTTTAATTTAAAAAAATAAGCTGACTACAACAAAAAAGTGCAATGAAGTTTAAACATATTCTGTGCATCATAATTTATTAAAATAAATTATAGGCATGCAACAAATTTTTGATAATTTAATAAAGTCAAAGAGTCTATTAATTTTGGAATTTTCAAATACAAAATCAGCAAAGTTTAAGAAATCCACGAAAATATTGAATCAGTGGTTATATAAATAACATTATGTTATCTCTATATTAAAATGTTGTACAGTGTTTATAACATTCAAAGCATTTATGTATATCTTTATGTTATGTTTCGCTCAGCAGCACTCAACGAACCGACTATCGACTACGGCTTCCAAAGACTGCAGAAATTAATACCGAGGCATCCGGGCGATCCTGAAAAATTACCAAAGGTAATAAACCCTTTATACATATTTATTAATCATGAATAAATCAGTAGCGAGAAAGTTTCACGAGTCAATGTCACTCTTTTCACGACAGGAAATAATACTGAAGAGAGCGGCCGACCTGGCGGAGGCGCTGTACTCAATGCCCCGCAACAATCAACTGGGCCTCGGGGGCCCCAGATCGCCCCCTGGGGGCGGAATGCCGGGGGGCTTCAACTCGTACGCGGGACAGTTGGCTGTAAGTGTGCAGGACACGGCTGCTGCTCAATGGACGGACGGTGAGCACCCTCAATGAAAATCACTTTTTTTAATGACCCACTAATTAATTACTTTTTAAGTCTTTACACCCCCTCTTTTCCCACCCCTAAATTAGTTTTTATGGGATTCAGGATTGCATTATACAGTTGCACATTTATTTGCTAGTTAAATTTGAACGTTTTGCATGCTTAGGGGTGAAGAATGATAGATGCTGAACACTGCCGTATGTATTATGGTTTATCATAGTCTAAATAAATGTTGATATTTTATTACCTCAAAGTATATAATAGACAATTTAATGGAACAATAAATAATTTAGAATACATTATCGTAAGTTGCATATTTAAGATACTCGTAAAACAATCACAAATCATTATCAGCCATTCAGTAATGCGTATTAAATTCGTCATATTGGTGATTAACCAAGAACTTCGTTTTAATACTGCACACTGTCCAAAAAAAACGAAGCTAAACTATAAATTTATTTATATAAATTTATATAAGTTAGAAATGCTTTTAAATCAGGAGAGGCGTAATGCTAGTAAGTGATGGGTTCTTTATTAATAATTGGTTTGTCAAGTAATATTTTATTAATACCATTTGAAATACCATGATATTTTTTACAACTTTGAGCAACATCAATACTTAGCATTCGCCTATAATACTGAATTTTTAAAGTCAAGTACCTTATATTGATACTGACTATAAGACAAAGACTTAAATTGATACTGACTAAACATAACAGTAATCGATTAAGTAACTTAAAAACCAGATCAGAGCGAGATGTTAAACAGCTCAGTTATTTAAATTAAATTGCCTAATCTTTGGCACCATCACCGTAACGGATTAGTTATTGAGTAGTGAAACAATAAGAGAGCATTATTTGCGTTTTGCGTTTTCCGGTAATATTAATAAAATTTTGATAATTTTTTCACTCTCAGAGTTAAACACAGTATATTTTCAAACCTCTTCCAGAGCTTTTTATCTAAGATGCAATTTTTATTCCTACTACTCTTTTTTGTAGCTTGCCTTAGATGAAATATGAGATTTGTTATGTATAAACGGGTCCATAAAAAAATTAGTTTAAAGGTCAATTAAAAAAATAATATGCCAAACACGAGCAAATACCTGCTAAAATATTAAAACACATTCAACCTTTAGCTAAGTTGTTTATTAAAATTGATGACAACGATTAGTTGTCATTAATTTTATTTAGCTACCAAAACATTAAACAAAATATTTCGTTAAGGTTTGGGAACATTTTTATATATACAAATTTTTATAAAACGATATTAGGATATTGATCTATTTATAAAATTTCGTATTGAGAAGCACACGAAAAAATTAACCCGAATTAAAAAGGTTGTTTGCGGGTACAATTTAAGTTTGTTTTTAGGAATGAGAATGTTTAAGCGTTAGAATATCAGTTGTGTTGATCAAGTAAAAATATTTAAGGTGATGTTGCAAAAAAAGAGTACTAGGAATAATAATAACATATGATGTTTGGAAAGAGCATTAGCTTTTTATTCAGTACAATAGTAAATAATTTTAATTTCCCTGAGAAACCCAACCTGCAACGAATGATTTCCTATTATCCCACCACTCAATAACCTAGCTTTAATGATGATTGTGACATCATTAGACTAGACACATACGTTACATTGTTACTTTATCTTAAGAAATAATTCATACTTCAAAGGTATGTTGAGTGTATTTTCTTTAATTATTGCAATATAATTAGCTACGTTATCCGTAAATTAATTTTTAAAAAATATTTAAAAATGTAAGATTAGTCAACTCAATTTCTATATAGGACACAAAACTTTCCAAAAACATATTATTGGGTTTGATAGAGTCTTCTAACTGATCTAAAATTTTCTAACAAATGCTATTAAGGATTTTGTGCTCTAATTAGACCGTCACCTGTCATCAGAAATGTGAAATGGCTGACTTTGTAACAGTGACATATAAACAGTTTACTATACTAGAGATTTCAATGTAATAGTTTTCAATTTTCCCTCAAGTTCAGGTAGCGGTTAAAGTTTTTATTACTTATTGGGTATAAAAAGAAATGGGTAAGACATAGTACCGTTAACATCGAAACAGCTAAAATTTAATTTTAACACTTCTTAATTATCTATCCGCTATTTGCCCCGATTAAATAAAGATATGTGTATTTTCTGTCCGAAATTCATTACGTGGCTTTGAATTCATACGGCTCTGTACGTTTACTGTAAATTGAAAAGGGTTTTGTTTGTTTTTTCTCTCTCTCTCCGGTGTGTACGTACGATTTGTGTCGAGCTAAATAATCTGTTGTGATTGTCTGTTTCATTTGGTAGCTGTACTAAAACGTTGTTCTCTCTGACCGTCAGGTTTTTTCTTTTAGAAGAGTACGGCCGCGGGCAGAGCGGGAGCGCATCCCCCCGGTCATCGGGGGCTGGGGGCGGAGGCCCAGCCGCGGGAGGGGGCTACTGCTCCAGCACCTCCACCCCGCACCCTCCCCTCAACGGCTATGCCCCCCCAGGACAGCTATGCCAAGTGTCCTCGGCCCCGGGATTATTCAACTCTTCATCTCGTGAGTATTTTTCGCCATTCAATTAAATCTTAATATTGTTACCGATAGATAGACGACGAACCTTTTGTAATAGTAAATTTGTACCGCCCCCTTAATACATATTTTTATGGTATACGAATACATATATAAGAAAATGGTATATAAGTTAACATAACAAAAAAAGGTATATTATTTATGGATAAAAATATGTAAATTTATTTTTACACCATAATTACATATGTTGAATATATTTCATAAAACATTTACGTTAATATATTTATTATTTTTTTAATTTATGCAGTAAACGGGTTATAGAATACTCAATTTAACGAAGCTATTAAGTTTCTCAAAATATATTAATAAATCAATACATATTGATGGACGTGACTTTAAATCTAACATTTCCAAAATAAGAACAACTTAGCAAATTATGTTTCTCAAAAAAAAAACTACTGCATTGTCACTGAAAAAAAGTACTAAAAATAATGTGAAATAAAGTATACAAGAACTAGATAAATATAAGAACTAGATAAATATATATTATTTCTTAATACCCACTATCTATTAACTAAAATAAATCAAACAGTTTTGCCCTTCCTGTGAAAATAAAAATTATGATTTAAGAAAATTATAAATGCAATTAGTGAGAATGTTATAAAATATATAAATTAATTTTATTAAAGCTTTATTGGTAATGGCAACCTAAAAAAATCTTTTAACTAGACTAAACTTATATATTGCTGATATATTTTGAAGCTCAAAATCGTTAAATCTATACTATAGCATAAACATAATAAAATTATATGTATCGGTTGTTTCAAAGTAGTAAAATTCATCAAAAAATATAACAAAAGAAAATATAGTCAGTTTAACAGGGCTGTACCATTATTTTTTTAAATAAACACTATTTAATTTTGTTATATTATAGCTATATAATATTTTTTCGTTTTACACTAGTATTACTTTAGATTATTCATAGAAAATCAAAACAAATAAATACACTGATTAATTAACTGGGTTAAGCCATTGAATTTTAATAAATTTAAATAAACAATATTTATTTCACATTTTATAGTAGCATTATATATAATAGAAAATCTGATAAAGTGTTGCTAAATTTAATTAAATGGACTGCCAAAATTTGATAAATCGACTTTTGCTACTTTGGCGAGAATTTCTAAATTCAACTTCATCATTGAAGTAAAAATCAAATATATTTTTAATAGCCTTTAGGGAAAAGAAACATTCTTAATTTTTTTATATGTGATACATAGATATTTAGATAGGTACACGAAAAGGCTTAACAAGTAAAGAATTCATTTGTAAATGCATTCATTTTTTAATCAAAACCATAATTAAAAAATATTTTTAATTTTTTTTACACATAAGTAACATAGGTTGTAGGTTTTTTGCGAAAATATATTATTTTAAAATATTTTTGGCGAGTTTTTGCCTATTATTTAGTACAATATGAACATGATTTTTTATATTTATCATAATAAAATATATGTATTACGATAATTCACTGCCAAATTTTAATACAGACGTATTGACCAACATATATAAATATTAATCGAAACCCATATCTAGATAAGCATTGAAACTATTTTCAATCAGTGTATTTATTTTGTATTTTTACAAAAATATTTAAAACTATTAATTAGCAATACATTTTTTTTGATAATATAAAAGTTTAGTTTATGGATACTATTTTTTTAATATAAGGGGCATAAAAATATGAAATATCCTTATGTTTGATGTTATCTATGCTGTGTAAAGTGTATTATTTTTTATATATATATATAATGCTTTTTTATTATTAATTTTATTTTAATTTTAACGCACATTTTTATAATTTATTCAGTCTCGTACGGTGAATCGTATTACAACCCCAGCTCAGCCACGGTCCCCGTAGAATTCTCAAACGGGCACCATAAGAGCATCAAGGACCGCAGCGCTTTTCTGCCCGTTCGACACGGATCTCCACCATACAGATCCTTGGCGAACTGCCAACATCTTATCGTGCAATGTTAGTTTTTTTTTATTTATTTCTCTTCATATACTCTTAAACTCTTGAGATAACATTTTCTTGCATGCAATTAATGAAATATATTATTTCGCACTGTTTTAGAAATTATTTTGCATTTTTTCTATGTGAAAATATATTAAGTAGATTAATTAATTGATGGCATAATTCAAGAAGAATATCAATGATCTTCAACAGGAATGGGAAGCATAGTATCTTCGCCGTTCTCCACCATGAATCCATTCGCTCTGCCCACCTGCTCGTCTCAAGGATATCCCGGAAGTCCTCTCGTCACTTCTACCAAGTAACATCAGTGCAATTCTTCATTTTTGACACTATAACATCGACCTTACGAAACTGTTAACAGGTGACAAAATCAGTGATGAAGTTCAAGTGATTAACTCGTAGTCAGTTCGTATTTTGACAAAAATGTGTTTCATTATCATATACATATGTCTAATAATACACTAGCCATTAATTCGAAATAAAATCATACGTGAAAAATTGTTATTTATTTTTTATACAAAAACGCGTATGTTTGAAGGCGGGTCGTTTTCCAAAAAAAAAACATATCTAACAAAAAATATATAACCTTATACATATCGCTTCCAATTCTGGATACATAACTTAGTGAATAGCTTAAATTAATTAATTCATAAAACAAAGTTACCTTTTCTTATTTGTAAATAAGCTCAAATGTATTTGTGTACGCATACACAAAAATACACATATGTATTTGTATATTTGTTACATTGTACATAGTTATTTTAATGTAAATAAATTTGACTGTATAATGAACGACTTAATTGTACAAATTACTATCTTCGAATTACCAACGAAAACTTAACTAATATTATAAGTCACGACCATATACATATATAGAATATTAATTAATAGCGTATTGATGGTATTCATTCCATTTTTACAACCGTTAAGCGAAAATACAAATTCCGTAACTGACAAACATTCGCATTACGTATACGAATAATAGTAAATTTTTGACACATCAATAATTATTACATAAAACGAGAAATATACGTACCTAATCCGGCACTGTATGGGCGCTAGGGTGATATTTTACGTTTATCGCCCCAGGCTTATTATATACCTTAGTAATTTTAATGAAATTGTCTTGTGAGAGATACATGTATTTTTTGTGATATATGAACTATAATTTACGATTTGTAATGTGATAAACCGGTAGTTTTCTGTAGTTTTTTGCGAAAAATATGATATTTTTATGTTGAAAAATTAATCAAATACAAAATCGTATACGCATTGAGAAAAAAAAACAATATTTTTCGCGTCAAACTTTTGAAAACCACTGATTTTTATTTGTTATTATATTTTTTTATTTATTTTACCAAAAAGCTATTGTTATGCCGCTGCGTTTTATTAATTGCAATAAATGGTTACCATACGAGTAATACGAAATAGACACGTAATAATCAGTCATTTATTGTGATGAATTCAATCAGTCTTATTGAACATATTGTTTCTTTTATGTGAACATTTAAGTGTTTTCCTATAAATGATATTAATAAATGATACAAATTTAAATAAACGAAGTTTAATGTAAAAATGTATACTATTTATTTGACAAGCACTGAATACAACGAAGAGATACTGACATATAAGGTAAGTACCCAAATAGATTTATTAGATATTAATAAATATTTTCCGCGCTGCGGTGTTGAGAGTGACATCATGCCACACACACACACATTTTACATTATTGATTTGTTGCATTCATAATTCACAAACATTTAAATAGTGTCGATAATATGAATGCTAATAAAAATAGAGATTAAAAAAACACATTTTCTCAGAAAAAGTCAATGACCAATATGAAATTGTTGCATATTTAATAAAAAATAGATTATATATTGAGCACAACGTTATTTTGTTTATAAGATCGCGAGGACCATAGCACAAACGACAATTTCTTGATATTTTATCTATACTTTCACATAGAAAAAATATTAGCATATTCACTAATACTTTTATGTTAAAGTGTATAATATAATATATGTTTTAATTTTTACTACATAAAATAATAAAAAAATGATTCTCAGATATTTTACATTAATTTTTTATATAAAATGTAAAGTGGCCATCTGTCATTGGTGGGATCATGTTACTGTCAAAAATTAATGCCAGCCAAGTGAATGTGCAGGAGCGTGCTCATTCGTACTGTCACACGATAGATAAGTGGGTGGCTGCAAATATGATTGGCACTGCACCACGCCACGCCATGCAACAAGAGATTCCCGTCAGTGAATTGAAGAACCCTCCGAAATTTGTGCAAACCAGTTTCCAATTACAAATTGGACCCTCCGAGTCTAATATGACACGGAGCATGTGATTAAAACGGCGGCGAAGGTCGACCGAAAGGGTACTTGAACGTATAAGCCGGTTCTAATGATATGATTGCTGAAAAAATCGTTAAAATAGCATCTGGTTGTGATTTGATTATGTGTAATCATAAACGAGTGTTCAAAACACATTTATATAACAGAGCATCTACATATGTATGAATATTTATGGAACGAAAATAACCTAACCTAACCGGCATTAATATACGTGATAATTTTCGAAAAACTTAGCATAAGACTAATATTATAAATATACTCTTTAAAACACTAAAATAAAGAGATTTTGTCTAAAAAATATTAGGGCTTTCACTCAAAAAAATATAAGATATTATAATATAGGAAAATATTTTATAAAAATGATATATTTTATAGTAATATATTTTTATATATTTTTAAAGATAAAATGTTGAAATATAAAAACGATTTTTCTAGTCTCTCTTTTTAGCAACTAATAACGAAAACAACACTTATTATAAATGTGTTTAATTGTTTGTAAGTCTTATTTAAATTTATTTTAATAAAATAATTCTATGTCGCAATATATAATTAGCAACAATAATAATGCATATTTATTCCATAAAAGTATAATAAAAATATAATATTCGACAATATCTAAAAAATAGTCATGTGATAATTTATATTATGTATTAGAGATTCCTATTTTCGGTAATGTTAAATCAAATTAAAAAATGCTATACAATTTGGCAAAACACAAGTGTAAATTTTCACATAAATTTAGAAAACATAATTGCAGATATATTAAATCAAAGAACATATAATTACTTTTTTCTAATAAATTTATATTTTGATTTATACAAATTGGATCAACCAATCCGAAAGAATATAATCAAAAGCACAATATTTTCACTCTCATGACTCACTTGAGCGGATACCAATATCAAAACTATATTACCCAAATTATTCACCCGGCGTCCGCTCCGAAACACATATGTGTTGTTTAATTTCGATAATCGCCGCACCCCCTCGCGATCACCAGTAGCTAGGGGTTGATACCACGTGATCGGTCACGTGTCGGCGCGCGCACCTCTTTTGTACCCGACTTTTGTACACAATATTAGATTAGAATTGCTTTCGGCGGGAGTGATCCTGTCGGTAGAACTATACAATTTTTTTCAATGTTATCTGCTTGGCACCGTTTTGTCTCACGTCTCTCAAATGTTTACGGGAGCGAAATGCGGATTATTTGTTTAACAGTGTTATTGTATTAGAGACGAACCCTCCCGGATTTAGACCCTGTTGTTGGCTTACTCGATTACACGTCCGGAACCCTTCCAGATTTGCGCTCGATGCTTGTAGTTTATCAATCGATAAAGTTTCTTATCAATGACATAATTTTTACATGTTAAATATCGCTCAAAATAATATATTACAATAAATATACAGAAAGTGATGATACAATGCTAAAAATTATTTCAGTGATTTTTTTACTGGATTCCAGATCCTTTGTTTTTTTAAATTATTCGCTAATAACATCAACATAAACTTTTTTAGTTTGCATATCAACTAGGAAGTGGGCTTATTATTTCATACGTATATATTGAAATTGCGCTAACAATCTGTTGTTCTCACCATCAATAGTACTAACTGTCTGCTTAAATGTGGTCCGAATGTTTTATGTAAAATGTACGTATTACACAATAAGTCATTGGTAAGCCGAGAGGAAGGGGGGAGAGGGGACAAATTCCCGGGGACGTTTTTCTTGAGAGTCCCAACTCTGAAAAAATTATAGCAAGAATATATTTATAAAAAAGGAAACTGACCTCAAATAATGAATTACACTACAGTTGTTTGAGATGTATCTATATACTGTATTGCAGGTATAACTACCTTTATTATTGTTGACTTTATTGCTTTTTTTTTAAATGTTTAAAAAATGTTAGTTACATGAGAGAAAATATTCAGCGAATGTAAATTATTAACAGTAAATTTATCTATTTGATCTGAAAGTTCAAAGAAATAACGAAAAATCAATAAAAGCACCAGCTGAAATAAATAAATTTAATGTTTTTATAGATTGTATTATCGGTAATTTTAATAATCAAATTTAATTTTTTAAGAGACTATTACAAAATAAACTTCAACTAGTGACTGCATTGCTCACTATATAGATCCTTCAGTGAAGAATAATATAGTAAAGAAACTCTAAGATGTGCACTATTCTATTTCACGATATACAAAATAAAGATGCAGTTAATAAGCGAATTTCTGAGTTACTAGTCAGTAGAAATGTGTTTTTATTTTTATTTTTTTATTCTTGCCGTTAAACCAATAAAACTAATAAAAGAAACCAACTGACAAATTGCGTAAGTAGCGCTTGCTTGGATTTGAAGTGCACGAAATACTAATCTTTTATTTAAGATTTAGAAAATTCAATCGTAAAAAAAATATTTCGCTTTTTTAATAAATAAATATATTAAAAATACTTTTTTACTATGGCTGTAAATATTACAAAATTAATAATATTTCTAGATGTGGCACGGCACCTGAGTTAAGCTAGGTTTTTTCAGAATTTGGCCACACCGAGCTCAAAAAGTTCGCCATCACTGTCATAGATTAAACGTCTGTTTATAAATTTAATTATCATGGTACAATAAACGTTACATAAAAAAAGTAAATTCATTCTTAAATCGCCTATTTACAATGCTAAAAAATAAATAAATAGGTGTTTCAATGGTAATAGATATAAGGCAATAAGAAAATATTATTAATTAAAAGGAAAATGTGTCTTTATTATAATATATAAATTAAATAATTAAGTATAACAATGTAACGCTTGAACATGCCCAATAAATTTACTATACTATCAGTGACATGCAATATGATTGCGTATAGTGGACATATGGTTTCTCATAAATGGATCATAATAATAAAAATTGTTCTAGGCAATTTAAAAAATCACTTACTGACTGTTAAAGAATTTTTATGGTTTTCGTATGTGTTTAATGGATTATATCGGTATTACAAACATCACTTAGTATGAATAATTTTATTTTTTTATAATTCAGATATAATGAAATAATTACAATTTCATTAATAATAACGATTAATGAAAAATAAATATTTAATTAATATGTAATACAATATAACAGACTAATATTCAGCACCTACTTGTAAAGCTTTCATACAAATAATATAATTTTAGAAAATACTGAGTAATTAGAAAACTAGTTTAAATTTTTATATAATTTAAGAAATAATGATTGTCCGAACCTTAGCTAAATATTAAATATAATATATAAAATTTATATATTATATATAAAAAAAACATTTACGAAAAATATATCTAAAGAGAAAGTTTTCGCCAGTGAAAATAAAAAAGCAACGCGACAAGTACCAACAATCGAGAGTTGTTGAGCAAAGATTGGCGAGTATCTAATTTGCTTACTGGAGGAAGCAAGGAGTCTGTAGCAGATCGAGTTGCCGTGTCTATTAAAGTTTTAAACAGAATTACTTTGCGACAATAACTTGTCGCCGACGACTCGGCACATTAACTGCCAACATTCCGTTATCACAATTCGCAACTGAAAGTCGCTGCCGTGAAATTCTGTACACCGAGCAATTTTCACTTTTCACCTAAAGCGTTTTGCAAACTCGCAAAAAGCGGATGCGAATCGTACCTAAATAGTAAGTCTCTTTAAAACTTTTCTTAATTAAAAAAATATTGACTACAATATTACTGTTTTACCTTTAATTTTCAAATAATTAGTGAATCTATAATATAAACATATTTAATATATAATATAAACAAGTTTAATATTTAAATGACAATGTATTGCATAAATGATGTATTGTACATACGTATGTACATGCTTAACCGCTGATAGTAGTGAGTAAGGTGATATGGTTTTAACAAATCAAAATATAAAAATTAGACAATCTTATATACATAGATATGATCTCTATTGCACGGGTATCTAACCAGCGCAACGGCCCACAACGCTCGTTTGTGTGGCCCGTGTATCAATATGATTCAAAATAAAATTTATAATAAGATTTTTCTTATAATAATTATTTTTTGCATAATATTTTGATAAAACTGGTAAAATAAAAAGTCAAAATATACGACAAAAGAGTATTTTAAGAAAAAAAATTAAACATTTTTTTATAATGCAATAAAACTAAATGTTTAAAGTCATTAAATTGAATTACTTTCAAAATTTGATAAGCTGCAAGAAATGTAAAAATTAAGGAACTGGTTAAACATTACGTCTCAATAACAACTATTTCTAAAACGACTTCTCATTCGTTAAGAGCAAGTTATGTGGCAAATTTAATTTATATACAATTCAAATTCGTTTATTGACGATAAATTTATTAAAGAATGTTTAGAAAGCATATCAAAAATAATTTTTCATTAAAACTTAGAGATAATAAGTCTTATACCATAGCTTTGAATGAAAGCAGTGATGTTATAGGTAGGGCACAATATATTTTAATGAATTTACTACTAATTTAATATTATCGAAGAACTGACTTCCCTAGTTTCCTTAAAAAGCAATTTTTTTCACAGATTTACAAAATTAAAAAATTTTGCTTGACCATCACATGTTTGATATAATAACTAAAGGAACGATATTAACTGACGACGATGCAAAAATATTGATAATTTCTCTTTCATGAAGTATCAAAAATGTCAGTATTATAAATGTCGTCATTAACATAATAAATCAAATAAAAATTAAAAGAATAATTTTAGCATTAATTTCAAGCTTCTGAATCCACTGGAAACTAGTTACGGATACACATAATATGTCTACTTTACTGCAATAAAGTGGTTAAGTCATTAACTCAAAAGGAAAACCTGCATTTGAATTTAAAAAAGGTTAATTTAACATTTGTAAAATAAATCACTGCGTATTTAATTGAACTGAACATACATGTATATGAACATATAATTGATATCACTGTTAATTTAAATGAACCGTAATTAAGCCTATCTAAGAATAATAGCAGTCAATAAATTTACTTTGAAACACTCTAAAAAAAAACCACGTAAACAGAAAAAAATACGCAGCTTCAAATGCTATTTTATTACATGACTTTTCAAGTATATCTTTCAGTATATTTCTATTCTTAGTTGACATCTTTGCTTGCAAACTTGCAGATATAATGTTTAGATATGAAATCAAATATATTAATATAAGAATTATCTATTGATGTATATTTAAGTTTTACATAGGTTTATAACTGCATTAGGAAAATATGCCTTGTTTATGACGTCGCTTTTAGAGAGTACGTTAATTTTTTTCTTGTATGTAACATATAAAACGTAAAATTAAGAAAAAAGTTGTAAGCAAAAATCTTAAAAATACTATTTTCATTGCTATATTAATTATAAAATTAAATATGGATAAACTGATAACAAAAAACACATTGAGAATATGTTATTATATTTTGTATGAACAGTAAAGTGGTAATTGAACTATTGCTAATATGGGTTATACTTAAGGCTTACGATCCAGGTAGAACCGAAACCGGGTACCCGGGTACCCACACGTTTTAAGGAGAAACGAATACCCTGTAGTAAAATATAGATATATTATGCTATTTTCTGTATCTATCAGCATCTATGTATCTAGTATGTGTATCTATGAACAATATTTGTGTACATTAATATTTCTATTAAATAAAATAATAATAAGTATAATATATTTAATTTTCTATTCTAAAATATTTTTAAATTTTATAATTAAAAATTATATATGCAAAATAAAAAAATAAAAATTTTAGTTTATAATATACGTATATAATATAAATTATAACTCTGTGTCAATATATAATAGTCGACAAAAAATACACGAAACCGAACTTAATACCCGGTCAATTAATGGAAAAACCGGGTAATAAATTTTGTCGAGTATTTGGATGTTTTAGTTATACTAGAAATTAAATAATAAATTTTATATTGACAATTTTTTTTTCGGGCAATGCGGCCTAGAAAATTTATAAGTTCAGACACCCCTGCTTTATTTGTAACAAATAAGTTTTTTTTAAATCATAAAAGGACAGTGTTAATACTTTATTTAATTATTAATTAAAAATACTTAAAATAAAATATTAATGATTTATATAAGAAGAGAAATATTTTATTAAATATAAAATTGATTGCATATGATTGAAGGGCAAAATAAAGTAAAATATAAATACAAGGTGTTTTAAGTATATGCTACTATAAAATACCTGTTTTACAATGCCTTAATAGGCTACACGTGCGTAATTTAGGGTAAAATATAAAGTAAAATATTGACGATCTGTCTAAATTTAAGCAATATTAAAGTTATATCACTCATTAAATTGCATTCAATGTACGATTTTATATAAAATTTGAATATCATTAATTACTTACTACATTATAGGTAAATAGTATATAAGTTATTAAATTATAGGTAACCAATATATTTTTAAATGATTATAGGATATCACATATTAAATTTAATAATAACGGTAAATTAGTAAAATTTTCTGAAGATTCTTAACACTAATGAACTACAGCTATGCTTAGAATTTTTAGAGCCTTGTTTTACTAAGATTTTTAATGTGATGTCTGAAATTTAAATGCAGTTGAAATAATATGCCTAAATCTTTAATTTAATCAACCCTTGCAATGCCTTTACGATTAATTGATAAGTATATATAATTAATTTATTATTATTTGTGCACCAATTAATTAACATTAAAGTATTACAAGGTAAACTTATTGTGTAAATGTGTAAGAATTTGTAGATTGCCATTCAACATGGTATCAATCATAACATCCTCTCAGTCTTCAACAAGCGTCACATCCAGCACAAATCGCGGACGTGTCTAAAGCTAGATCCCATGCATAATTCAACATACCATAATACGTCGATTAGCTATCAAATATTGTGTCTAGACACAGTCGACACACACATACATCCACACATACTGTGGAATAGAAACATCGAGTCAAAGCGCTCGGGTAAGATTGTCGAACGGAATTTGAACCGAGCGTGCATAACGAAATAGCGGTGTGTGCCAAGAAGCAGGTTCTCCACTACTCGAGCTCCAGCCGTTTCTCAGCACCTTCGCAACGAGGCTCTTCTCCTGTGAACCTTACAGCCCCGCAGAGTAATGCAGAAGGCACACTTGTGGGAAATGCGCGAAGCAGGGACGCTCAACCGGCGGTGACGGCGGACAAATCGAGTGGTAAATATGACTGATCCAGCCGGAAACCATTGTTGTTTAGGAATGTGGGCGAATAAATTATAAATTGATGAAAATATCTTAGACATTCGATTGCTGCCGATGACATTTGGTAGAAATATATTGGGAGTATATATTTATTTTACAGTTTTAACATCGTTACAATAAAGATTCGTTACAGAGCGATCAAAATACATAGTGAATACTATGATTGACGATTAATTGTATATTAGAGCAATGGTAAAACTAAATGACCTCAGACTTTGCTATGTTGTTTATTATGTGTCAAAAGAGTATCATTTATCATCTAGAATCGACTCGAGTCTTCAATTTATAACATAATTATGCTTATAAGATCTGTGTCTCTATGCTTACAAAATTAAATTAACACAACAACTGAAGCCTAATGACCATGCACAGCGAAGAGAGTTCGCTTAATTTAATTTCGTTCGTTAATTTTGGGACACTCTTTATTATAAATTTTAAGCTAAATGCTTTGGTCAATAAAGAACATAATTTAACGGGTTTGTTTTTTTTCCTTGGAATGATTTATTAAAGCTTACAATCAAAACATTTGAAACAGCATAGCTGTTCTATCACAAGAAATTATGATCATGGAACATGAAAAAAGATCAAATATACCAGTACTCTAACGCCTGAAATTATATATTTTCGATAATTAATAATACCACGATAGATAAATGGTATAAGTATCTTAAAGACCCGGATTCAATTCCTGTATGAAACGTATTGTTTTTAATTTCTATCATATCCAGAAAATTAGAATTAGTGGTTATTAAATAAGTGTAATTTCGATCGATCATCAGAGTTACTTAGATTTTTCTAATCTCACAGATAAATATTGTGATAAAAAATTAACATCGAACTAGGTCGTACATATTAGGTATTGAAAGTTCATCAAAAATATATTGTATGTACAAAACAACAAAAATATAAATTATCATAATATGTTCTTTCTATTTTATAAGTTATTTGTTGGTGTAAAATACAATATAAGTAAATTATTGAGCACCCTATATTTTGAATAAAATAACGTAAATACTTCGCGTATTATCTAATCACAATTTTTCATTAACAATAATATGATAACTAAAATGCACCTACAATCAAAGTTAATATTATTAAAAATATTTAATCATTTTACCCTAAGAAGGCAGTATACTAACCTAAAAGTTATATCTATATTAAAAAATACCTTTAAATAAAAAATCCTTTTTACTCGCTGTGCAGCCAATTCAAGCTTTACAGATTATTAGTAAAATATTTCAAATTTATAGTCTGCGTTAGATTTTATTAAAGCGAGAGGTGCATTTTTGCACCAAAATGTTGAAAAAATAATACTTTTTTCACTACAATATCTTATAGATTAATTTATTTTATTAAATTGTATTAAAATATTTTTCATTACTAGTTCTAACGCAAATAAAATTTATTTTACAAAGCTTGTGTATTCTTTTTTTTATATAATAATAAGTGGAAAAAAATATAAGCAATGAACTTAAGTACTGCAAAATTAAAATCTAAGGAAAACGCAAGAATAACTTGCATAATACAATTTCTATGATTCAAAATAAAAGCTCATTTCAAGCACTCTTTTAGCCTAAACTTGTTTAAAAAAAAAGCTAAAATCATAATAAATACTAAAAAATAAAGCATATTTTATATTTTACTGAATTCTGAATTTTATTTAAAATAAGCAGCAATTTAAACATTTTTGTAGCTTTTGAAACATATTTTTTAGTTAATTGCAATATTATCTATCATACCTCTATTAGTAGCCCGAACAGTAAATACGTGAGATTGTGTAATATATTATATAATATAAATTTAAAATTATCTTTTAGTTACTTATATACTCATATAATTAATAACATATTTATCATTCTATTTAATACAGTTTTTTACAGGTGTATATTATGTATTTTTTCTGTGGTAAAAATAAAAAATATGATTAAACGGTCTACACTGCGGCTTTTTCTTGATAACATTTTTTACTTAGTTTTTTCCTCTAATTAAATTTATTGTTATTGATTTAAAGCTAGATTAAATAATAATATTAAACTCGCATACAACAACCAAAATTTGAAAGCAGCGAGCGAAGACAATCGAGAGCGAGATATGGTTTGTGGCCTCTGCATAGTTTGGGTACCTGTTCATTATTGATGCTCCTTGATATGCTGATTATAAATAATTAAGTCCAGTCAAGGAGTTGAGCAAGAGTTCATTATGCATAGTCCGCCGCAAGTTTCCACCGGTAGGGCGAAATTCCAACAGAGAAAGGGGATTCAACTCTCGCCGCCGACTATTCTTACTATTCCGCCTCGGATGGATATCGAATTATTTTGTGATATACACACACCCATTATTTGCGAAAATATAATGAAAAACAACAATACTTTACATATAGTGAAAAATGATAATGCTTGATAATTAATAAATAATCGTTCTAAATGGCCGCGGTTAATGTGACAAGCGTGACAGATGGATATCCCTTTGGATGTCAGCATAAAGGCGGCGTCAATTAATTAAACTGCCATTATAATGTATCGTTATCATATTAATTTAATTGAAAATTAAGCACTATATAAGGTGCTTTAAATTAATTAGTTACGTGTTAAATATTGCGGTTTAAGGAGCAAAATTTTTATATTTTACTGGAGCGTGTATTTAATATAATATATCAGTTAAATGTTGAAAAACTGAGATCGACATACTAGAAATAATATTTCGTTTAAAAACTAAGTTGGTAATCTTGTACTACAAATAATGAATGATTTTATTGTATTACTAAATATTGTACTGTATGCTTTCGATTATCCAGGCTAATATTGGAGAGGAAGGGAACGTTCAATTATAAAACATAATCCGAACCATCTTTTTTAATTTGGTTTTGAAATATGTATAATATATTTAAAACATATGTTTTTTTATTTTCTAAGAAAATGTGTAATTCTCATTTTTTTTAAAGCCTCTCAACAATTAAATCAATAGAAACGATCATTAAAAATCGCACGTGACGATCAGAGATTCGGACGGATTAGAATCACTTACAAATGCACCTTTCAAATAGATCTAAACAAAGAACAGTCGGTGTATTCGCAAATACAAACGCTGACAAATCGGTGAAATATGATTAGCAGGTACTTAAGTACAAGTTCTCAGTGACAGCGTTGTTTATTATCTGGCTAATTAAATTATGAACGTTAGCCAAAAAGGCCATTTTTAAATGTAAAATAACAGACAATCTTTTGTCTCAAATTGTCAGATTGATCCTTGGTAGAACTTGTCTTTACCAATACATGCACAATAGCTTGGCTGAGCGGAGCTATGCCGAATATCGACCGAGACTTGAAAGACCGAGAAAGTAGCCGCTTTCATTCTACTCTGATCTAGCTGCGTCTGAGATCTAAGAATTCGACACAATCTTTGAAGACAACTTTTAGACTACGCAAAGCAGACGTAACTACGAAAATACCACGTATCTATAATATTTTACAAATCATATGTAATTTCTAAAACAGAAGTTTGCAAGATACTTATTGATACTAAGAGATTTATTATACGTGTTTCCTTTTATTTTATCAGCTGAGACTCAAAATTGTTATTTATTTATTAATTCTTATTAAAGATCATAATAATTTTGTTAATGCATATGCCTTTTTACTTAAACTTATAACGAAAGGTAAGGGTTTTGGTTACTTTAGTCATAAATTTTGCGTCAATAAATTGGCCTTAAGAAAAGGATTTATTTTTCATGTAAACTCCTGACATATTATTTGTGATATATTTATTTTCTCGATGGAAACTAACATTTTTTCCTTGAAATGTGCCTAAGATCAAGTATATATTAAATGCCTTAAAAACTATCAGTAATTGATAATCTAAATTCCTAAGCAGTACAATGCTGCAACCAAATATAAAAGGTTAGAATTCAACTTGATAACATTTCGCTTATGTTCCGTCTATTAGTTTATCATTTGGGTAAAATTAATGTATAAAGAAAATAATTGTATCTAATAGTATTTTAATTAGCTAGTGTTATCTAAACTAAACTTAAGATATAATTAAAAGTATGTTTTTGGTAAATGCGTTGGAAAATATATACCAAAAAATTTTCAACGGACTTAAACATATTTTTGCATTAAATAATGCTTTAAATCAAATACGTATTCAATCCCTTAAATACCAACAGTTTTGGGTGATCTAAATTTCTCAGCAATATAATACTACAAGCAAACATTAAATGTTGAAATTCAGGAAATTTACAAAATAAAATTTCTGACCTGTAGCTTCTGTTCCGTCCATTATTTTGTCAATTGAGTCAAATTAACGTGCAGCAACCAGCATCGTATCTATAAATAAAAAATAATTTCATAAATTGTTTATTTAAATTGTATAGTTTTTGAAGCCATTATGTAAGTATTTATCTATCATAGCGTAGGATAAAATATTAAAAAATATGTTTGTGGTAAGTCTGTTAGCATCTTTAATTAAAATTAATTAAAAAAATCAATGCTCTATTTGTTTCAATTAGAAAACTTTAAGATATGTTAACTAAGTCTGTGAAAAAATAAAAATTTAAGCAATAATATTTTTATTTTATAATATTTTGCATTATGTCTCATTATTACGATAATGTTTTGATAAAAAAAATGTTTATTTTGAAATTATATTATCTTTCTAAGAATATACATGACAATTTATCAAAAAAACTAATACTTGATACAATACTAAAAACTATTACTATTTGTAAAATTACCGTTCAAGAAATCTATTCTTGCTCATCTTTCCTCTATATAACTTGCTCTTTTTGAATAATAATATTTTTTATTCTAAATACATTATTTTATAAGAATTACTGTTATTTAAGTTATCCTTAAAATATTTATTATTTATAAAATTACATTTTTCTGATTATATGATTACAAAATAAACAACGTTTGCACAGAATTAATAAAACCATTTAAGCCACTCGCATATTTGCGCAAACGTTTTTTTTTTACAAAGACACGCTCGCGAAAAAAGTACGAGACTTAAAACGGGCAAAATCCTCTTTTGATATCTGACATTTTTTGCAGCAGATTTGCGTCCATCGTTTCCCCTTTTTTGCCCTTGCTGTATTTTTTTATTTAAAATTAATCCAAATTTTAACCGTTTTTGAAAGCTCGCTCTCGACTTCATCGCGACCGCTGTGTTTTGCGCTAAAAGCTTCATGTAGCAATTACCGTTAGGGATGGTAGGGTTTTCTCGGTTAGGGATAATAATGGAGAGGAATGGCCTGCACTTGACTATATACATAATGCTCGGGGATTTTTCGGAGGTTTAATATGCACGAAACCGAATAACCGGCATTTTGTCCTTGCCCAAGTTTTATATAATAACCAACCATTCACTCGATATGTATCATATTGATTGAGCCTCACGGTCACGTGTCCTAGAAACTCAAGACAGTTCTCCAGGGACTTGAACCGTAGACGAGCAGTCTGCGTCTAAGCATCCCGCTAATGATGTACGACTTGACGTTTAAGCCCTAATTAAGCTTTCAGCATTTAGATCGTCACAATTACCAGTGATCGAGTTTGTACACGATGTGCTTTTTTATAATGAGAATGAAAAAATATATATAGTAAATGGCAGAACTTAACCACCTGTTTACAGACCAACACACCTGGCCGTTTTTATATATTGAAAATAAACTCTTCATATAGCGTCTTTTGCTAAGAATTTAAGTTGAGTTTCAATAGTATCAAATAGCAAAGACGTTGAAGTATCTTTGAATTAATTTAATGTAATCCTATTTATTTTTAATGCAATACAAACAAGTCCGGAATAGCTGGACCCGCTCCAAGGATGTTATCAACTTAGATTGAGTTTAAAACTTGATTTTGGAAGAGCCGAATCGAAATTTCATACAAAAATACGCATTTCTAAGATGTGTATCTTTTATTTATTAAATTAATTAAAATAAATTACGAGTAACTGCTTCTGTGTTGTAACATAAATCAATAAATGTTATGTTATAGTAATAGCTGTATAAACAAGTTATTACTGAATGACATAAATATAAAATATAACCAATATACGAATTGATTACAGTAATATAATAATAACAAAATTATAGTAATACTAAATTATACCTATGAAAACAAATTATAGACCATCATGATAATAATTGTTAATTCTCGAGAAAGTAAAGCCTTTTTCATTTCTGGAAATTGATACCATATTATCTTATATTTCTAATTAGAGAAAAAATATTTCAATGAATATTCGTATATATGAAGTTATAGTACATCAACTTAGATTAAGTACGAAAGTAAACTCTTTCAGAAAAAAATAATTTTAATATTTTTTCCGAGGTTCATTGTAGCTTAGTTTTAAACTCATATAAATTGTAAAATCTGTATCATTCTTAATTTTTTTGAAAAAATTGTTCAGGTAAACTGTATATTACGGTTATGTGCCTTGCATGATTTAAGCAAAGCTATTTTTTAACCGGACCTCACTTGCATTGCACTGATTCCATTAATAGTTGCAACAATGAAAAAACAATTTCAAAATATTTTAAGCGATTTCCAATATTTTTATGAACTTCACAAGAATTACATCTACTTTATATGTAAGCTAGATCTAAATTAATAGTATTGTTTTGAACGTATATTTAAAAATCTTATGGTCAATTATGGTCTCAAATAATAACCAAAATGAATAGTATAGCAAGTCAATAATAAATAATAACCCTTTGATTTTTTTATCTACTGTAAATATCTAGTAGAGTTAAAACATTTATCTTATAATATAGCGCAAATTCTCACACCGTAGCACAGTCTAAGGTCTCGTATAACTTGTTTAGTAACGAGCTGGTACATCGATTCCAAGACGGTTTTGCCGATTCAAGGAATTTCATTACCGCATCCGCCGAGGAGTTAGTTGGTGGATCAAATTGTTCAAACAATTGCAAAAACGCTGATCCGCAGATATAAATTGAACATCTGGACCCCATAGCAGCATCCCAGTTGCGTTTGCAATCCGTCACGTGTGTGCTGTCCTGTTGAGATAATTGTCAAGGCAAGTGCTTGCATTGTAACATAATAAATGTGGCATTCCTATCTGAGCATGACACAAGAGAAGCCTCATTTAAAAACCTGAATCTATATATGTAATTAAATTACTAAAATATGGGTACAGTTTAATATTATATTTAAATAATAAATCACTATACATATAAAAATGTTAAATATTTATTTTTATGACTTTTGCAGAACTATGTGGCGCAATTATTTTAATTTCTATATAATCACTATATTCATTAAACTTAAATTAAAGGTCACTAAAATTTATATAGTAAAAAAAAGTGCTTCTAAACTAAGCATGGCCCTAGAAATGGCTCCGGAAAAATAATTAAGTGATATTTTTAATTTAAATTCAATATTTGATTAAGAAAACAATTATCCAAAAATAATATGGGGCATTAAAATAAGCTCTGCCTTTTCTTTCTAACAATTAAATGTTATTTTTAATTTTTTTAATTCAAATTTAATATCATATAAAGTCGTCCTGATTAACAAAACAATTATCCAAAAAGAATACTGGACTTGAATATAAATTCTGCCTTTTCTTCCTAACAAAACGTAGTATTTTCCTTTTATTTTATTGGTGAAAAGATCTGATATGATTTATCAGATCTGTTCACCAAATTCGAAATTTTCTAAGTTAAGTTTTTTTATTACAAATAAATGTAAGTTCCGTCACTAAAGCACTCAATAAAATTACAATCTTAATCCTAGCACGACTTTCCATATGCGAACGGTGGCCGGCGTGCGCTCACTCCGTTCTCGAATAGGGATAATCTGTTATTTCCATTATCACTTAAAATGCACAGGATTATGTCGGTTTTTATTGCCATTACCACCGTGACTATCGCCGAGGACGATCGGAGGGTCACGTGGCCGGCACGTGCCTGATAACCATCGCCGCGACAATCTCGCAAGACGCGAGACTTGTCACGCCCGACGCATTAAACTGGTTGACCACCCCTGCCGCTTTAAAATTACCCATGTTTGCATTATTCAAATTTTGCATTCTAGACACACTACTAACACGTCGTTAATTAGACAGACGATATATCGAGCACTTCCATTGGCTATTTTACGAACGGACTTTAAGTGGTATTTAACATCAGTTATCTTAAACTAATTTATTTATAATTACGATAAAACAATAATCAGTTACATGCAAAGTAGACTTTAAATAACTTAAATATTATTTATTTACATTATTACAAAGAAATTTATTTAATGAAAATGGTTTTAACTTTATGCAAATTATCTGTATTTATATAATATTATGTCACTGATTCTTAGAGATATGTACTATTATTAAGCAATTTACTAAACATTGAGTATTGAAACAAGACACTCTTATTTTTTTAAGAAGTCACAGATTGATAAGAAATTAACTTCCCTTATTGTAATATATGTTTTTTAATTATTAATATTTTTTATCACTATATATCATATTTTTAATATTTATGAAAATAATAGGCAATTTTTAAAAGTATTCATATTGGACCTATCAATTTTAAATGCATTTTCAAAAACATGTCTTACACGTTTTATTGTTACACAAAATAATCAGATTTCTAGTGTAGATCTTTTTACAGGTCGACGCCATCAATCGTAATAATTCCGATTGCAATATCGCGGTAGCATAGGGTGAAATCGGTAGGTGTTGGCACAAGGAGTGGTTCAGGGTGGTTGAAACAGTCTATATATTGGTTCGGTCAATCGACTACTGCATTATAACGAATTGCACATGAACAGCCTATTATAATGCCATAGTCGAAACCGGTGGTTCGCTTCCTATTCCGTTCCGATGATATATTATCGTGCATCTGAACTAAAGAAATAATATGATATCAGCTGCGAATTACTTGAATTTTTATTTATAAATAATTTAAGTGAGAAAATGATATAAATTTTAATAATAAAAAATAGATCCTTATTCTATGGCAAATGGTAGCAGTTATTTGGTATTATATATGCATTATTCGGAAAGGTTTGCTACAACTTAATATATGTTATTTATCATTCTAGCTACATGTATTTTTCATTTAAGCCAAATATAAATAGAGGGACATCTTAATGCATCTCAATTATTTTGCTGTTTTGTTTTAGCAACACCATTATAATATTATATATAAGATATTTTTAATCTAAGCCCAGGTTGCTATCGGTCTAAGTAGAAATGTGTTGTCCTTTAAGAAAACATTGAATCTGTGCAACCTTAGTCTAAGCACGGATCGCTTTGGACTCTATAGAATGAAACAGGCGTTATACTTTTCTAGTTAAAGCAAAGAAGAAGTAAGTCTTCTTTCTGTGACTGTCATATAAATTCAAGAGTTCATCAAAAACAAGACATCCCTTTCAGAAGTAATAGAATTTACAAAAATGTTCAGAATAAATAGTTACCCGACGAGACCATCTCCAGCTTGTAAGTGTCCGTTGATGGGGAGCAAATGTTGCGGAATTCGCACCATACATATATCCTCGAGTCCTATAAAGCTTTCCATGCCATTGCACCGACCACACCCTTATTAGGGCGCCAGGGAGAGCGCATTGATACTCAATTAAATGTTTCAACTCGAGCGCCCTTGCGTGCGGATATAAATTCAGCCGATCGTATCACTGGCGGGCCTCCGTTGCCGCTCAAAAATTGTATATCCCGAGCTATCCTAACTAACTGCAAAGTATTGCCGATAAATCATTTTGCCGGGGCTATTTGAACCTCGTGCCACTGGCATTCGATTCCGTATATACCCCGGATATAATCACCCCATCTAGTTTATTGGCGGACCGCACAGATCCGCTTTTGGCTTAACGGCTCGCGAGCAAAATCGACGACTAGCTCGATCGTGTGTTTTATTGGCTGGACGAAAATATTATTTTATATTTTTTTTTGTGAGAAGGTAAAGAAAATTAAAAGATCATTTTTTTTTAAATAACCTATTAAAAAATACATAGTCGTACACACGTTGCAAATAAGTTACAGAAGGTTTGTCAGTTGCTTAGGGAATTATAATAATGGGCATCAGCTGATATTCTTAATAATATTCTTAAGAAAATGTTATGTCAGATGTTATATATGCAAACTATATTACTGATTTTAAACTAGAGCAGATACTAAACCACAAATAATTTCAAAAGATAAATATTTTCATATTTTTATGATTCTACAGAAGCTATAGAACAGTATTAGGGTATGCAAAAACATTATGGCTTTTACATTTTGCCGGGCATTAAAAGAATTGCGCTTAATAAAAATAATATTAGATAGATTTTATGAGTAATCTGAGATCAGTAATATTTAATTTTCTGATATAAAGTTTAATTTTATTAGCAGTAATGCTTTAATGTTTCATAAAAATCAAAGCGACTACATACGACCTTCACGCTTCAGATTACTATCTCAATAAATTTATACAACTTGTATTATACTGCTATATTTGCATTTATATTATACATTGTTGTAGTACTAAAGTATCGTAAAGCTATTTAAATAATCTTAATATTTAAAAAAAACGTAAACCTGGTCTGAAGTAAGCAATTAAATTATTGTGATTATAATAACATAAATTACTCAAAAACAATCAAAATAAGATATATCCCTCTAAATACAGTCTTTTTACTTTATTTTTCACTACACTAACAATAAAAACGATCATTTGTGATGAATCATTCGATTGAGATTTAAAAAAATATTTAAATTATTTTTTTGCTCTTAATATTTTTTTAATAGTTTATTAAATTTTAACCCCGTTATAGAGAATTCCTTTTCTAGTGTTCATCTATAAAGATTTTTTTTGTTTACTTATTATAATTATTATTGATTGTATACATGGGTACATTTTTTTTATCAAATAATAATTTTTTTTAATAATAATTTCTTAATCCATTATATTTTGAATTAACTCTTTTCTCACAACAAACTACTTTAATTCTTTAAGCATTTTCTTGGATTTATACATTTATTTTAATCAATACATCATCAAAAGTACGTACATATACAAACATTCTCTTTTGTTAAAAAAATACGATATAACAATATTTGCAATGTAACCGAATTTAATATTTTTTTAAAAATATATTTTAGGCTCTATGTATATACAAAAATATAAACAAGTTTATATTTTGTAAATATATAAAGCCAAAAATATATTTTTTTAAAAATGTCAAGTCAGGACTTTATGAAAATATTTTGATTTGTAAAGTAAATGACAAACATCGTAGAAATTAAGCAAAAACAAGTTTATATTATGAGAGCATTTTTCCAAGCAAAATATTTTTTGAGCTTCTAAAAATCACAAGTTTAAAATATAACTATGAAAAATTCATAGTTATTTAGCTATTCAACCTGAAGTAATAAAAAAAAATCAAAACGTATATTAGACGAGTATTCCATCGAGTCTTATTTTATCAAATTGGTAAAACATTTTGTAAAAATATCTTTTACCTATTTTTATACACCATAGTTACTATGAATTACCATAAAGGTCAATCCTACATTTTATCCTTTCTTGGCTTCTGAAATAATTTGTCATCCGAGTAAGCTAGGATGACTTATTTTATAATATAATATAAATAGATATTTTGTAGTTAACAACTTGTTAAAAAATAAATTAAAAGTAACATCAGAAATTATAATAAAGGTGAAAAATACACAAAATTTATACTTTAAAGTCAAGTATAAATGGGTCACTGATTTTATTTGATTTTAGTAAGTTATTTATTCAAACCGTCAGTAACTTTGATACATAAACTAATGACCGTATTTTATTAGACGGTTAGTAATAATTCAGGGGTTGTTTTCGTAAAGTAAATTTTAACTTTTAAAACAAAGCTAAAAAATGAAGACTTTAACATCCAATTTTTTGCTCACAAACATTTATATATTTTGTTCCCCAAAACACAATAATACAATTTTTTAGTTTCTAATGATAACATAGTCAATTTAAGAAGAAGAATATTAATATTCTTTCTTTATTTCTAACTTTGGTTAAGTGTTTAAATATATACTGAACGGAAAATATCGAAAATCAAACAGTTTATGATTTATCAGATAAATTACAATTTTAAAAAAAATTCAGTCATTGATTGGGTTTGACTTGGGTTTTAGTTTTTACATAAACTTAAGTTATGTTATTGGTAAATCTATATTTAAATCTTGATTTTAACACTACCAAATTGCTTAAAAAGCACACATAACAAAAATAGACCATCGAATTATTTTTTTTATTTCTGAAGCTGATGAAAATAATTTATTGAAGACTATAATAATAATATATATTAATAAATAAATATCTAGTAAATTGTGACGCAATTATATTCCTATTCCCAAGATTGTACTAAAAGTTTTATTTTAAAAAGCACAGCTTTTGTTAATTAATTTTACTAGTAATGACAAAACTTTTTTTTATATAGTATAACGTTCACAATCACCAATAGCATACTAATCATATAATAATTTACGCAGTATAATAAAAGCATTATAATAATGAAGCCAACCAAATGATGCATTTAAAAACTTTGAACGACTCACAGAATATTGCTGACGGTTTCACGCAATATTTCATTTCTGTTTTCAAGATTCATTTAATATATATGTTTTTTGTAAGAACAGTTCAATTGATTTGGGTTGAAGAAAAAGTAAAATAGCTTTTATGTTATACAAGTATGTCTATGCTTAAAAGTGCTCAAGTTGATAGACTGTGTTTGCACGTTTTCAGGAGGGAAATACTAAAGTTATGTATATCTAGTTTTTTGACAAAAGCCACTTAGGTTTACGTAGGTTTTTTAATACTTTATTTTTTTAGAAAAAAGTATATGTATACTATTTAAAAAAAAAAAAATTTTGATTGAAATTTTATTGAATCTTACATGGCTGTCAATACTTCACTACAAAACAATTACACAAAATTAGTATGTACTTTAAAAATATATACACTAAAAAAAATTAAATAGCATGTAACTTTTAAAGAAATGTAAAGGTAACACATAAAATTTCGAGTATATTAAATGTTCATAATAATATATTTTATATTTCATGTATAGTATGATTTCAAAGTTGTCTAAGTAAATAAAACATATAGTAATATGGTCATCAGATTTTGTTAGTGATGTAATGAACATATTTAACTAAAATGCACACAAAACATAATTCTTGTGTATTATGAGGAATACGCATTGTGTCCGTTTTTCTAAAATACAACATAATTCTAGCTAAAGTAATCTGACTTTTTAACGAACTAAATGCATGTGTTTTTAGATATCTTTTATATTTGTATAGCCGAGTAATAGAGGTTAACTTATGTTTTATTGTTGTTTTATCGGAATATTGCAGCCATTGTCACCTAATCGTAAAATGTGGTAAAGGCCAACTTACGCAGCATTCTTTGAAAAAGGTAAGTCTTATTATTTTCTACATATATATTAAAAAAAATAATAAAAAAAACATGTCATAGTATCAAGCTTGAAATACCATAAGACCATATACTAATATTTAAATTATGTATTATGGTATTCAAAATTAAATTTGAAATAATTTACGCCTGTCCGCAGAATATTTTAAATTTTAATGATATAAACCAAATTAAGTTAAATTATGACAAATAATATGCTTTACTGTATTTGCAAACTAATGTATACACATAATATATAATAAATTTTATTTTAGATTTTTTTATTATTTTGTTGTTATGTAGCCTAATAGGCGTAAGCCCAATGCGTTACAACAAAGCAAATCTGTATTTAATATAAGTCAATCAGAAGAAATGAATACGTACAAAGGTATCAGTGACATCTATATAATTAATTGTAAATTATTATGTGTTTTAAAATTTATTATTAACAGTCACCTCGCAGCTGGGGTAATTTATTAACAACAGTGCATTTTTATAAATAAAAATCGAGTTTACTGCCGTGGCTCGAACCAGCGACCTCTGAGTTAGCAGTCAAAACTACGCTAATTGAATAAATTTTTAAATTGTATATACTATTTTTACATACAATTTGAATATGTCATTATTTAAGCTACTCCTCACTTTTATATAAATGTAATAGGTAATTTTTACGTTTTTATATTTAATAGTTTATTAGAAACAAAAACAAAAATAATAAAATTGAAGCGAAATCAAAAACATAAATTTTTAATTACAAAGTAGTACACAAAGGTTTTTTTTGTAAATTTGTCATCTTAAGAATTAAATAAAATATTAGTAAAAACAAAATAAAATACATAAACATTTTATAGTGAAGTATTTGACCCTAAAACAGTTGTTTTTAAAAAGTACTTATATCGTATGATTTATGGTAAAATCACTATTATTTACAAGTTAAAATTAAAGATAAACGTATGCTTGTTAACGTGCATATAAAACGCAAATTTTATAATAGACGTAAAAAGTTTTATTTACCTTCGAATTATACCGTAAAATGCGTCGTAATTCGTTGCCGTCGGCAAAACGCTCAGTAAATTTCTACCGTTATATGGCACAATTCGTGTTATTTTCTTATAAAAAAATTTTTTCGCATAATATTAGTGCATTATAAAAAATAGGCAATAATAAAAAAAATATATTAATAATCAAAAAGAAATTAATATTCATTTAAATAAATATTTACTTGTGTATTTTTTTAAGTAGTCTACAAATATAAATGTGTAATATAACATGTATGTATTATATCAGAATTTAAATACATTATTACAATTTTATATAATATTATTATCTATTAACAAATGTAATCTATTTTAATTAATGACAAAAAATAAAAATAGAACGTTCCACGATCACAATAAACTTTTCTGTACTGTTCGTTCTCGACGAAAACTTTTCTCTGCACTGATCGTTCTCCTCAGTCACGGATCTATTACGTTCATTAAGTTCATTGTTTACGACTTTCGGCAAACGGGTGAGCACCCGTTTGCCTTTTGGTATAAATTCAGGCGACCGTAGCTCCACCTGGGGTTCGATTCCCGGCTGAAACAGTTTCTCGCTTTTCCGGGCAGATGTCGCCTGGAGAATTTTCCGGGACACGCCCACCGGGTGAAACAGAAGAGGACCGCTAAGGACCCACCTGAAGCCTTCGCTCCCCCGGGCTGGCGCGTAGCTTTTACGGGACTAGCTACAGTACCGGGAGACGTTACAATTTCAGCCCAGCGTCTGTGAGTTCCTTCTGCTTCTGAAAAGCTCCCGGCTGACCAATGGGATCGTCGGAAAATTTCGCATTGGCCACACCCGATCCCAGGCGGGCTTTGTTTAACATTTCTGTGCGCGCGTACTTATGCGAATGTATAATGTCGCATGGGAAAAACGGAAAATTCGACGCAATACGCGAAACTTGCCAGAGAAAATGTGTAAACGGAACGTTAAACGACTCTACGGGCGTTTGACTAAAGTAGTTTATGCAAATTTGACAATTAGGTAGCGTATGAAGCAAAATTTTCTGGGATAGGTTTTGCTGATACGTTACTAAATACGTTTAATGCAATAGTAAAAATATAATTTTCACAAATGAATATTGAAATTCAATTTACGATTAATCTATATTACAATAAAAATTCATTGAATGTATATTAATCGTATTAAATACATATGTTCTAACAGAATGCAATTACTTGAAAACGTATGTAAAATATAAGAAGTGATATTTGGGGAAAATACAAGCTGTTCCCGCCAATGTATGCCTGACGAATCATTTTATTATATATCATTATCACCAACGTTGGATTTTAATTGCGTGGCCGTTCTAATTCCTAATTCTGCTGGTATATACTAGTTTCATTAAGATATTTCTTTGCGAAATAGTAAACTTTTTTGCTATATTATTTCTGGTTATGACAATAACATTTTAAATAATCATTTAAATGATTTAAAACTATCGATTAACTTAATGAACAATTCCAATAGCGTCTAGAACTAATTTTGCGCACGGCTGGTCAAAAAAAGCATGAAACGAGACTTGTTTTCAGTTAAAATCTCTAAACTCGTTTCTATGCACGTTGCATTGAAATCCATTTAATTATATTGAAAAATATAATAAAAACAATAAAATTAAATTAAAGTTTAAGTATTTAAGTAGTTCTATATATACATACATACGTATATACTTTGATATCTTTATTTTAAAATATCTCTCGTATAATCACACAAGTCAACAATGTGTCAAGTTGTAAAAATAATTTTAAAATACGATTCATAGAATCCCAGTGACTTAATTGCTAGGAAACTGAGAACCATTGCAAATTTAATAAAAGAAGGATATAAAACCAACAAACATGGGCAAAAAATCATATAAATCTCTTTAAAAAAAGTAAAATTAGTATATATTTAGATTAGTTTAAAACACCTAATATTTTCACGGTTTAAATGCATACAGATTTTAAAAAAACATTAATAAATTTAGAAATTATTTCTAGCAAAACTTTAATTTAAAACTCTTAGACTTAAGAGGAAAACATTAAAAAATATATTATAAATACAAAGTTGTTTGCGAAATGGTTCAAAATATAAGTAAAAGACAGTCAGCTAATAGACAGCGATTTATTGTTTCACGTTAGAATATTAGTTTATCAATTACAAAATTTATCCAAAAATATTAAAAATAAATAATCAATAATTTTGTAAAGAAACTAAAATAATTTTAGATTATAAGCTGTTATTGTTTAAATTTTAGTAGTTTGATACGGTATGACATTTTTTAAATTTTAATTTATATGCAGTTAAAATAATAATAACATGTATAATTCAATGTGTAATTAGTAAACATTCAAAGATAAGTCATTACTATTTGTTTATAAAAAATAAACGTTAAATTGTTTATATGAAAAGGATAAAAAATACTGTACATTAAAATTTTAATTAGTTTTCATGCATATAACATGTATGAAATTTTTAAATTGAATGTATATAATAATGTATAAATTAAAAGTTACAATTATGTTCAAATTGTATAATCTATGTGTACGACATAAAATCTATCACTTAACATTTTTGTGAAAAAATCGAGTTTGCAATTAGGAGAGCCATTGTATAAACTAAGCTATGTATTAAATAAAAACACTTTATATATTTATATTTGTTTAAATATTTTCAATTTTAAAATTCATAGTTCAATCTATTATAAATCAGTCACAATAATGAACAGTTAAATATTATTATTTTAATTATTATTACCATTATAAAATATATTCCCACTCTAAAAAAAATATTTTTGTAAAAACAATGTGCATGTTTATACAATGAAAAATACTATTCGAACAGATTTTTTAATAGAAATCTGTTTTTTTTACAGAAATAAATAGACATAAATTACTTTTATCATACCCAATAAAATTAAAAATAACATAAGAGTTGTTTACAATTGCTAATAATTTCTTACACATATATAGAAACCTATCAAATGAAAATCAATGATCACAAATGTTTTATTTTGACCACACGTGATTTACCTATAATATAAATAAAATATACTACAAAAATCTTTAAAATGAGCTTATAAAGTCCATATTATTTGTATTTTAACAGCTTACAGCAGTATAAACCAAAATCATATCGTGTAAAGCACAAGTATTCCAACAATTTCAAAAGAATATGACTTTATTTATCATCAGTTTAAAAAAAAACTAACCAAAATACTAATGGGTTAAGAATTTGAATAGCATAAATAGTTCATTATGGCGTATATATTAAAAAAATATCTGAAACAGTAAGTCAAAAATATTTAGTTTCTTACAAACCTAAACTAATAAACAAAAACATATATTGTTTATGAAACTGTAATGAAATAATCAATTTATTTAAGTACATAGAAACCGCAGTGATTTTGATTCATAATACTTTTTAATAGAATTATAAAAATCAAGAAAAATGATACAGTCCTTGATTTAGAAATGTTTATAATTGTTATTTCAGTTTAACTTCGTAGACATTTAAATATATCTATATTTATAACTACAAATAAACGCCTTTAATAAATATAATATCAAAATAACTATATGTACATTCTAGATCTAATACTGTGTATGTAAAAATATTATATAAAAAATACGAATAGTACATATATAATATTGGAAGTTTGCTATTTAATATATATTTGTGTATTAATAAAAAAAAGAACCAATAAAAGTGATATACATTAGTGAAATATTTTTGAGAATGTATATATTTATAATTTATCCTACGCTAAAATTTAAATATACTTTACTTTAGCAATTTATCTTTAATTGGTGTGATTAATTTTGATCAAATATCTGGATTTTTTTTTCTTTAACTCTATTTTCCGTCATTTTTCTTATAATTAAATTTTGTAACTCCTTTTAAATAGTTATTTCTTTCATATTAAAATAAAACTGAGTATTTATTAAGTAGCTGTATAAATAAATTTATTTATTCGATAATAAAAGCAATCGTTTTGGGCAAATGAATTATTCTGTTTCGGAACCTCTGAGAAAAAAGTAATAGAAATTTTACAAATATGGTTCTTGTACAAATATCAAAGCCATTATTTTTAACTTTTTTTGTTTTATATTTTAAGAATATTATGCATTTATTTTAATCATTTAAACATTACAATATTCGATTTGTATTTGTTAACAATTATTAATAACTGCAGTAGGCAACTTCACTAAATCTCTGATACTTAGTGAATAAAAGATATGGAACCATTTATTGTAAAAAAAGCAAATTATTTTAATTTGGATTAAGGTAAAATACACCTGATTTGGGCTATATACATAATAATTAAATTTATATTTGCTAGTTATTTTACTAATTTTAGAGATTATTCCAGGCAAACTTGTTTAAACTTATTATTGTAAATATTTATTTAAATCTCTCAGACATTAACGAAAAATCCTAAAAATTTGCTAGAAATCCGAACAGCTCTTATCTGCGAAATTTATCAAAGTGTCGTTAAAAGAAGGAAAATTTGAATATTTACAAAATACACAAAACGGCCTAAGGGAAAAGCGCACGGGCGTATAGAAGAAGAATATATAGACGATGAACGAAAATCGGAAACATCCCCTCGGGATGAGGAAGACTCTTTTAAGCATTAGCGAAAAGAAAATCCATTTCAATACTTTCCGTTTATTTTCCGATAAGGAATAACGGCTTTGCAACCCGCCTCCCGCGGAATAATCTTCCGGAAATTCGCGGATATGGAGAAAAGCTTACCTTGAAAATTATTTTGTGATGACAAATTGTATTTTTCGAACGATAATCTTGTTATGATTTTCGAATACGATTGAATATATTACGAATGGTACATTTGTTTTGTATTAAATATTAATGAAATACGACATATGTATGTAAATACATTTTTTTAATATTTGTGATCGAAAGAAAAACATGCAACAATGACGTACATATTTTATTGTTTAATCCTTTCTTAAACATAGAATCTATTATAACTCTATGACAAAATATGAGACTGAAAGAGACGTCGAGCTTATTTACATTTTTCTCCTTGTTTTATGTAGGGAAATATTGATGGATAAGCGATAGTATCTCTGGGAATTCGCAGGTCTCGACAGGGCTTAGCACTTTTACAAGGTTTCTATCACTTGCTTCGGCTCACCTACATAACATTTTCATTTTCGCAACAGAGTATCGATATCCGAGTGAAAAATGCCAACACAACATTTTTCGGAGGGGACAAAGAGAGGTAATCAATTTTCCGATAGACGTGAAATTTGCATAACGGAATTACGCGTTCAGCTAAAAATATAATAGATTACCATTTTGTGTTAAATTTGTTTTTTGTCGCAAAACTGAGGTGGGTGAAAAAAGTCAACATTTCCACCCCTCGGTGTGCGAGAATAACAATCGGTCACCCCTTTTGTTTGACATTGCTTGGCGAACATGTGTTCTTGCAATTACGATTGTTACAAAAATGTGATTTATCTTATGTTGCACAATGCGCCCGTTTGACATGCTGTGGATTTGGACTTGATAACATTTATCACTCATTTATAACGTTATATATGACAATGAATTATTATCTTTCTTTAATATATTCTTAAAATTAATTATGGCCATTATTTTCATAACAACATTTTTTTCAAAAACAAGCCTTTTTAGCAATGTAACTACTTTTACCAATAAAATCTTAAAAATACCACTATAGTGACTATTCGTCCCCGATTTTTGCGAATAGTCTCAAAAACACGACCCTCATAAAGGTAAAAGTTACAGATTAAAAACTAGTGCAAATATAAGCGAATTAATTTTTCGTCGGTTGTAAAAAGTGTCGTTTTCGATAGCATCCTCACAATGTAAAAAAATATTAAGACCTAAGGTACAACAGCTTCGTATTATGTGTTTTAAAAACTTGTTTAATTATCAATCGCAACAAGTGCTTTCAAAAAAAAAAATATCACTAACTTATATT
This sequence comes from Plectrocnemia conspersa, assembly GCF_051122295.1. Classification (NCBI taxonomy): domain Eukaryota; kingdom Metazoa; phylum Arthropoda; class Insecta; order Trichoptera; family Polycentropodidae; genus Plectrocnemia; species Plectrocnemia conspersa. The sequence continues at coordinate 24,095,465 of NW_028277176.1, read as the reverse complement.
TATAGTGATAAAATGGTTACATAAATCTAAAGAATATTGAACATATCAAAATAATTGTGATAAACTTATTTTAAGCACAAAGAAATATTTCGATAATAAATATTTAGATTAAAAAACAGGTTTTTATTGCCATTTTAAAACGCGTTACAAGCGAATTACTATTTCAAATTTAAATTGTAGATTTGGCCGCCTAGAAAAGTCATTTTTAACAGGAATATCTCAAATCCTTAGAATAAATAAAAAATCTTTATATTTATTTCATCCATTGTTATGCTTAAGAATCATATTGTTTAATAAGAGCACAGATAGTTTGGATTTACGATCGATATAAAATTATATTTTATTATTTATAACTTAAGCAAATTTTAACACAAACGGAACCGAGTCAAAAAAGTACAATCTGTCCCTTTGAATTATAATATTTATTGGGAAAATATTACCTGTGAAGTTTTTTGCTTTTAAAAGCAATGTTGCGCTCCTTTTATTTATTGTATGTATAAAAAGAGCTGAAGGAACTTATTGCTGAAATATATCAGTACATACATCTCAAACAGCTGTAGTTCAGTTTAGATTCACTATTTGAGGTCGAGTTTTACTTTTTTATAAATATATTCTTACTACGATTTTTCTGCAGAGTCGAGCCCCTCAAGGAGAACGGCCCCGGGAATTTATCCCTCCCTCCTCTCGGCAGGGCTGTTTATAAGACACAATACAACAAGCGGGAATATTTTAAGATAGTACTGATAACTAGTAGTTAAAGTAATCCGTACCTATTCGCAAAGCCGATCTTGTGAAATACTTAAAAGAAAAATGCTCATTTGCTTTAAAAACATTGCATTTTACAATACTAAAATAACGGTACTTCTACTAGGCATATTTTTTACGTATTCGTGAAATGATGTATACCTTGAGAATAAAAGGAACATTTCTACCTGAATTTTACTACCTTAAATAATCTGAAAAAGGTTGATTCGCACGAAACAAACAAATTGTAGGATCGGAATGGTACATTATAAATGTGAATCGTATTTATACATTTTTTTCTAGAACACATAAAACGTTTATTGTATTTATTGTATAGGATTAATAGATTGTAATTTTTTGTTCTTAATTTATTCACCAAAGCCTATTTTGTTCTCGTTTAGAATTTTTTTTTTAAAAATGTAAAAATTTCACCTTTACTAATAACTGAGAAATACGCTTATTATATTGATTTCGCTTTATTTTATTGCGATATTTATTGTGCATTATAATTGCGCGCAGTTTGCGAATCACGTCGCGTGTGATTGTTTGCAAAACACTTCACCATAATTCCAATTAGTACCGATTTCGACAATTGCACACGCGCGGGTCTACAAACATAAATAATGTACCCTGTCAATTATTTTAAAAGAACAACCCGTCCGTGAAATCGCAAACGGAATGTACCACTACGGACTGATGAGGTCTCATTCTTCGCGCCGAATGTAAATTCATACAGAATGATTGTTGTTATTGTGGACTACAATAAGATTAATGAAGCGTCAATTCAGATAGGGATAGGGTCAACATAGACACAACACATGTACAATTTATTTATATATGTATTACGTTTTTGTATGTTTATAATAAATATTTCAGTACTACATTGATTAAAAAATATTTTAACCTAATTTTTATTTTCAATATACTAAGAGTAAACAATAAATAGCCACACAAGTCATCTGCCTGTCACTTCAGGTTATAATAATTTAACACTTTTACATCAAGAGATCTCTTGAACTCACAAAATACTACTTTTTTTCATCAATTATATTATATTAATTTATATACTATCTCATTATTCATATCAATCATATGTCCAATCCAAATGACACAAATATGCTTTTTTTTATCAAGTGTTCGTTAATTTTTTCGCCATATGTGAAGATCCATAAAATAGTACTACCCTGGCAAGGCTATCAACTATCTGAATCAATTGTCAGTAAATGTCCTTTGTGATGCAACACCCCTTGCCCCATAAAAAAACACGCAGACTTGGGCGAACGGGAGTAATTTTTATCAACTACCATTGTTGATTTACAATGGTCGGTACCTGCCGCATGGGGGTGAGGTGCGGACCCCATAACTTTTTTTTATATTTTAATTGAGAGGGTACTTAAATATTTGCCAAGCCCTTATGTCAGTGTATTCTGAGGGACATTATTTATTTATAAAGCGGGTGCATGCCAACAAGCCGAAATTCTGGGGGGGATTATCCGAGTGCACTGCACCTTTGGATGCACTTTGCAACATCGATAGGGAACATCGATTGGCAAAAAGGACGCGCGATATTTTTTTCATGAAATTTTAAATCATCTAAAGTATTCCTTGAAATGAATATATTATTTATGTATTAAACTGAATAAAAATTGTATGTAAACTAATATAAAAAGTTATTTCTTCACTTTTGTATTTTATTTATACATCATACGAATAAATCTTATTGGACAGATTTTTTAGGTAGATACAATAATTAATTAGTAAATTTAAAATAATTGTAATTTAATAAAAAAAAAGAAGTTTTTTAGTATTAGACGCACATTAAATATCTTGGTAAGTGAAAAAATTTGATATTAGCTAAGATTGTTATTCTAGGAAATATTTTAAAGCTTTTAAGTGAAAAAATATAACGATGATGTCTGCTAGAGTTTTTAATTACTTTTTCTCAATAATAAGAAATAAAATAGCATAACAATTATTTAATAAGACAAATATTTTAAAAACTATGCTCTAAAAATATTTTTATTCCTAGGTAAAATATTATTGCCTAGGCTTTTCCCAATATATATTTTTTAAAATACTACTACGTCAGAGCAAAAATTAAACAAAAAACAGTATCGTATTAAACATAATCATATAAACGACAACACTTTTAAATAATTTTGTGTTAAAAAATTATTTAAAATATTTTTCAATTTTTAAGTTTATGAATAAATTAACATTTTCGATTTATGTTCAGTGTAATGTTTTGATATTAATTATCTTAAAGTGTTTTGTAACATTATCATTAAAATAAAACAGTCAGTTTAAATGTAAAATTTTGTGATGAGTCGTCAGTTTAGTAAATTTTTTTTGTACTGTTTACTTGTTATCTTGTAATTTCATTTTATTTTATTTGAATAGTCCATGCATTTAGTAACTTTTGCTAATACATTAACCCTAATTTGCTGCTAAATGAGTAATTTAAAAAAGTACTTAGATGAATAATATGAAAGTAATTGAAAATTTTGTTAGCAGACATAAAAAACATATAATTTTCTTTATTAAATATATTATATACTGAATGATAATAAATAAAATTTTGTTATACCGAAAATTAATAACATATATACGGATTTTAAATAGGCCTTTGACAAGATTTGTCATTATTTATTACTAAAATAAATCGGACCTCTATTTCTCAGATGATTTCACTCGGGTATTCTCAAGTTATTCAAGCGATAGTTTGTAACATATGGCGGCAGATTGTCGAATACTATTTCACCTCCTCAAGGGTCCTTCAAGGTTCCGAGCTAGGCTCTCTGCTATTCACGTTATTTAATAATGACATAAATACGACACTTACAAAGTTTTATTCTGTATGCAAATGATTTAAAATTGTTTAAATGCATTCTATCTATTGCGGACTGCTTTTTCTACAAAGTGATTTAGAATCTCAATGGAGATGAGCTTCCGTCAATCTGCTCTTTAGTGTCGGAAAGTGCAATATTGTGTCATTTTCTCAATCCTATTCGCCATCATATTATTTCTATGATCTCGGTGGAAACATTTCGTCTAGAGAAACTTGCACAAATGATCTCGGAATTTTGAAATTACGTAATGCATGGATTACGATCCTTACTTATAAGTCAACGATATGTGAGAAAAATACTTACAAATATTTATATCCAAATTTTAACTTGACCGCTAGAGAGAAATTGCATCGTCGCTGAAGTAATGTTAATATTAACAATCATAATAAAATATTTTTTTAATAATATGTTAATAATTAGATAAAATAACAAAATTCAATTTTAAATAAAATTAAATATGTAAATTAGTACATTGTATTCAAATTCATCGGATCAAATATGCCCTTAAGTGCAATCAAAATAGATTTTAAGTGCAAAACAGATTTTGTCGGTCGGAAAGCATCGAACAGTTGTCTGAATTACCCCAATTAAGTCCACTATCTTCCCTCCATTATCGGCGGCAGGGTGAATCCCTATCATCACTCCGTGTTACCGTTCGTGTGTGACATAAAATTTTATTACCTTTGCCGAGGGCCGACATTATATGACGAGGCATAAAATCATACGCGCATATTTCCAAATGGTGATTTGATTTTATTCGCAATACAACCCCAAACCTCGTATCGTTTATCTGCCGTTACGTTGACGAATAAATTTTAAGGTTATTGTCGCAATAAACATCAATGTTTATTGATTATTCTTCTTATTCCAAGTGCCATAAAACATTCTATTGAATTATCTATTAAACGAGATCCGTATTTCACGTTGTAATATCACAATATGCTCACTATGGATAGTATTACTTTAGATTGCTTTATATACATACATATATACAAGTATCATCAAAATTTTCGATTAATAAATAATATATTGATAGGAAAAGAAAACCATTAAAATTAAAATTAATAATTTATTTCGATGATATAAAATTAAAATAAAATCTAGAAATGCTTTTTCAGCAGCAACTGGGATGTTAAGTACCCTTACCTTATAATAAGATATTGAAATACTTAAATACGTGATAATCTGTTGGATAAAAGATGAGGTTATTTTTTAAAGCTCAACTCGTTCAAGTTTTGGAGGGTAATTTGTGCGATGAATGGTTAGGCATTGTCGTATAAAAAAAATAGTTTTTTAATTAACTAGTATGGAGATCAGACGGCGTATTTTTTAAAGAAAAATAGTAGTTTTAAAACTTGCAAAAAAATACTGCACGACAAAATAAGTTTCATACAACATTACACTTATATCCTTTAAATCTCCAAATTGTCTGCTTACTAAAGCTATGATTGCATATATGCATCAAGTATATATATACGAGTATCGTTAATGGTTTCACAGTATCATATTGTTTATTTCATATCATGAAAGATATTTTTGAAAGAATCAAATTTATTTTTTCCAGAGAGCTTAGATTTAAAGTTTTGCCACTGCTTTCTTGCATAATAAATTATCATATTACTGCTAGGGCACTTTATCATGGTAGAATTAATTGAATTAATCACGGGGAAAGCCTCTTATTTGCTTAGATAAAATGGCGATGGGCTTCTTTTATTTTTAATTTTCAGTCATATTCGGCGTAAGAGTGAATGACAACCCCTCCAGCAAAAGTCTCCCGACTAACCCCCGCGCCCAAGCAATTTCCCCAGCCCGTGATTGGGGATTCCCCACGAGGATAAAAACTACTAACTCCATCTACAAATGAAGCAGCGTGACAAGGCCCATAATTCCAGGGCCGGAGCGAGCGAGAAAGAGAAAGATAGGCGGTCGTGGCTTTTCTTTTGTTTAAAATTTCATCGCGGCGTGCACGACAGAGAGGGCCTCATTTTATTTACAGCTGGGAAATTTTGTAAAGATGCATACGTAATGTGTGTGGCGGCTGCATCGCTTCTAGTAAGGGAAAATATGAATAGCATTACAACTGATCACCTGCAATAAACTATAATTAATCATTGGAAATCGTAAGCTAATATTATAAGGGGTAGTAAAATAAGAAGTTAGTGCTCTTAATATTCATCCATAGTTTTATATTATCTTTTTAATAGGCTGATTATTTATATACCAAATTATATATGTTATAAGATCAAATATATATGTAATTTCTATCAATCCTTATTTAACGGATAAATATTTATTATGATATTTTAGCTCATATCAAATATATATGTAAAAAAAACACATGATAAAAAAATATTTCTCTACCTTTGTATTTTAAAAGAGCTTAGATTTTATTTTAAAATATGTTATTATATATAATCTATTTCATTAGAAGTTGGATCAACTAAGCACGATTTATTTTTGTTAAAATAGGATAGCAAAATAAATACTTTCTTCATTATGCTTGTACTTGGTATTCGGCAGTGCTATAGCTAGAGTAATTTGCACTAGGTGCGAAAATTCTATTTAGCGTCCCCCCTAATTTTTTTACAATTTTTAATACGTCCAATATGTGATGATTTAATAAATGTTATTGACATAAATTTTCATGACAGAAAAAATCGTATATATTGTCAAAAACATTTACAATATGTATATTAAGGGTAATCATAGATAGGATACAATAAAAAAAAACAAACGTATTGAATCATGTCAAATAAAGTTATCTTAGATTATCCATAACTACTGGGAAGTCTTTAAGCAGACGGAAGAAATTTTGTATCCGCTTAAAAATTACAGAAAAATAAATAACACATAAAATAGCAAAGCACAAGTAAGCAAATACGTTAAGACAAAAAATAACATATTTTTAAAGAAAAAATAAATATACAGTTTATTAAAGATTATTTTTTTCCTGATTTTGATGATGCAAACTGAGCAATCGCCCGATCGAAATCATTTTTTTAATGCAAAGAATAGTATTACAAAGACGATATTGGCAAAATAAGCTCGTAAATATGCCAAAATAAGCTTTAACTTTTAGAAAGATCGCTCACAACTTGCAATTGATACTGCAACAGTTTCAAGAATCTGCAGTGAAAAGAGAAAATTTAAAAATACATCATCTGCATATGATACATTATAAGTAAGACGATCCAAATGAATTTTTGATAATACTTCATTACGAATCTTGCAATCGCTTTTGATACTAATAAATAAATTATATTATTGTATCTTCGAGTTATAATCACACTCATTTCGTAAATTATACATAAGATGTTAAGTTATTTTTACAAAGCAATTTATTTACAATAAGTTGTAACGCTATTCTCGCGAGCCCGCTCCGCGTTCCAAGAGTGTAAGTACGGTCGTTTACAAACACTTCTTACATAGATTTAATGAATATTAAGTGGGAACAAGCAGTAAAGTTATTTAGATAAGGTGAACCTGTTCCCCTCCGCGCAATTGAGTCGAGCAATAAATTCGCATCACACCGGTGTGTCACGTCGACGAAAAGCTCGCGTCTCACATCATCGCTCATCATAAATGTTAATTTTCGACAATATTAATATGCAAAGTTGGCCAGACGATGCCGACAATGGCTTCGTTACAGACCGAAATACTCACACAGTGCTAGTGGAAAGAGGAAAACCCCTTTCACGTCGGTCAAGCTTTTATAATGCCACCTCACGGGAAATTTACTATGCGGAAAGTTAGAATGTTTTATTTCGCGGTCGGCAAACACCCCGGCAACTCTGACTGCACACGCTCGGACTTTTTATTTTTCATTTTCCTTTGCCACATCGCCGTGAATGAATTTATGAAAAATTTTCCGCGGCTCGAAACTTTCCTCTCACCCCTTTCGCCGGTAACTTTTCGCATTTATCCCGCCCGCTCTATTTGCCTGAATCTAACCTGAATTAGCGCGCGCGTAGAAAGTTCGCAGCTGGAAAGTTAAATAGGAATTTTTCCGATTTTGTTTCATATAAAATGTTATGTGTAAATAATAAATATACAATATATTTAAAGCTCACCATTTGATCATATTAAAAATTAGTTTAAAAATTATATAAATGTAACAAAACTAAAAAACACAAAAACATCCAAAATAAAATTAAAATGGAACACATATATGTTTCATACTGTCATTATAATCAAATAAATATATTTGCTTCAATATTTACACAGATAATGTTATAGTATCACAATCTAACTCCCTTACTACCAAAACAGATTATTTTATGTACAGTAATTAGCAATTTAAATTAAGATCCAATATAAAGTAGCTCGTGCACTAGTTACAATAATTTTTACAACAAAAATGATGTTTTATTTTCTGACCTGAAATTTTTGAAATGTCAAGTTGTATTATTGTCTCTGAATTAATATAAAAAAGACCCTAATAATGTATAAAAAATATGTTGAATACATTTAATAAATTTAATAATAAAAAAGTGTTGAAATAAATTATTAAAACATACTAATACAAAAAGTTGTAATAATAATCAAGGCAATAAAATGTTGAGAATCACTATTTTTTATATATAATTTACTATAAATGCAAAATATAAAGTAATTTTAAAACAATAACATAAGAAATAATTCTGTAAAAATACGTAAAATTAACTCATTACCAATTGTATTCTAACAAATTAACGCACTACTCAAAGGGTTAAAATTTAACCTGTATACATATATTAATAAGTACATATTTATGTATTATTCGCAGATAACATAAATAATTTAAGACATTATAAAACTAAACAGTAGTTAATTTAAAATGTGCAATAAATAATTTGCTTGAATATATATTAATGTATCATTCCGCCATTAAAAAACTAGCGTAAGTCAACTGACGTACAAGAGAAAGTTCGCAGCCGGAAAAATAAATTATTTCTTTCGCATACAGCTAAATACGAACTCTTAATTTACTATAAAGTAAAATGAAAAAAAATTACTGCACGGTTTAACAAGAAAATTGTATTAATTATGAGCAAGCTTAACTAAAAAATAAACTTGCAAATCCATACACTAACTAACAGCTAAATAAATTAGGCACCCCTAGTATCAAACTGACATTTAGTGAGCCGAATTATCTGACCACCTCACCTGTCAAACGAATCTCACCCACCACCCCATTAGCCCTCAAGATCCCTCGCTAATGTCGACATGTGGCCTGCCAGAAGAGTAAGTAAACGCATATCTAATCCGAATGCGACCTCCGACATGTAAATGTTTAACAGACCACGGAATGAGATCTTCCCTCATTTTATTTGCCCTTGCCCCGTCAAACATGGCAAAAGGGACCCACCCGGCCCCTGTGCGGACCCAGTACGGACAACGAGTCTAGAAAGTTGACTTCGTTTAGAATTACATTCTATTTGTTCTATCGGTCTTATTTAAAGCGGGCCTTGTCATGTTTAATAGGCAAACAGGGGAGTTCTTTGTACATGCATAATGTATTGTTCTGTACCATTTCAATATTTGTACTTTTTAATTAAATAATTTTAGTGTCGAAATAGTTTTCTCATAATTCTGAACGTATCTTGTTTAAATGTATAATAATAATTTTAGATCAATTTAATTATTTAAGCTAATTAAAAATCCAAACTGTGCAACAACATTTTTACAATAAATATAAAAATATTTTAAGGTTATAACTAAATAGATATTTTCGGAAAACCGCTTTTCCTTTGGTAAAATGCTCAAAATATTTCTTAATTACATATTATTTGCCGCTTTTAATGTATTATGATTTTTTTAAATAAAAATAAAAAATTGTTATAAAATCGCTAATTTTTGTGATTCCTTTACAAAAAGCATTTTTTTGTAATTATTTTGCTAGTTAATGTTGTATAGGCATTATTTTTCTTTTTACTAATATGGATTACTTGGCAGTTTTACAATGATATTTTTGCTTTCATGAAAGGAAAAACTTCATAAATAAAATTATGAATCACTTGTACATTTTCCTTCGTTTTATAGTAACCAATATTGTGTACAATACTTATTTTTAAAGTGTAATGCTATATAATATAAAAAATAAAAAAAAACCATGATAATTTAAACATCTTAAAACAATTGTATGAAAAACTAGTTTTTCTTTATTTAGATATGTGAAAAGTTTATTTAATTCTTAAACCTCAGTTACTAGAAACTTTCTGTTTGACTTTATTATAAAATATTAAATTTATTTTTTATCTTATCATTCAAAGAATACCGTTGCTTAAATTTAATAGTAGAAACAGATTGTCATTATTTTTTCAGGTTTGAGAGAAATAATTGTTATCAATTGAAATTTGACAACCTAATATGAATTCTTATTACTAATTTAAATATTTTAATTATTAATAAATTTTATTATGTTTATGACAATTTAAATGATGAAAAATATTTAAAAGATGTTGTTTGATAAGAAAACTAAAATAATTTATAAAACTACAGCTTAATTATTATGTATTAACTTGAGTGCAAAAAAATATATTTGTGGGGTAATGTAGATTTCTCTGTGGAATTAAAAGATTAACATTTGTTTCATGAAATATCTTTTTACTATTCAATATTAATGATCATGAAAACTCGCTAGAAACAAGATGTTGGATTAGATTAAGTACTGATCTTAAACAACATATATTTGCAAGGTAAATTTCCAACAACAAAAAAAAAGTATAAAAATCTGATTAAAACAGACTAAAACCTTATGAAAGCTAAAGTACAATAAATGATATATTATATTTCCCTATTTAATCCTGCAATCAATATATTCTTCACTTGCTAGCTCTACATTTTTGTATCTATTTGATCAATGCAATGTGTTAATATAAACACACGAAATATATTCTAGTCAATATTATATTATAATTAATTTTCGACAGATGTGCAATATAAAATTTCATAAAAAAAATCAAAACAATTAAATTTGAAATTCTAAAAATTAATACAACAATTTTTATATTGTATAACTTTGCTGTAGCGTGTAAAAAATATATTTGCCAAATTATTGCTCTGCATTCAATTATCTAATTTTATCCATGATGCCTTACCATCAACCGCAAAAAAGACATTTTTTCAATGAATAAGCAATGAAGATTTCTCCATTAGAATTTTTCATTTCCAACCAACCAAGCAACCAAAAAAAATTCACGTCTCGCTTGCCACAATATTCAGGAACAAAAAAGTTTAAAAAAACGACGAAAAGGGCACAATGAGAATTGTGTATATTCATGTTCGCCCTTATGTTAAAAAAAACTCACACACAGCATAAAACTTAAGTGTTCGAATAAAGCACGGTGCCACCCCCGTGTAACGGCATTATTTAATTCCAACCCCCAATAGAAAAGCGTTTACGTTGAACAACCACCCCAGCGAAAACGTATGGAGAAGTGAAAAGAAACGGAGGTCTGAATAATTAATTTTAGACTCACGATTCGGTTTGTTCCGCCTTGTTTTAATGAGCTGTGTTTCAAAAAAGACATTGAATGACTGAATAATACATTCCATGTACATGGTTGCTTTACATACCATGCGAATTGCTACTTTACATAATGTAATCTTGCACTTAATCGCGGCGGGTCATTTCGGTCGAATTTTAAAATCAAACTGCGGAATAATCCGGCGACCGGTTCCTTTGCTCATAATTACTTTACGAGGGTCATCCCTTTAGACCCTCGGTGTGTAGTGGCCTTCGTGTGTACCGAGATTAATCTGAGGGTGTGGGGTACGTAGTTGAGATAAGGTAACTCTCTGGTAACCCAAGGTTCATAATATCTCGGCTTAATAAGTCCACCGTCCAGTTTAATATCGAGTTTTCCTTCATGTATTTGTGGGACGAAGAACCAGCGATTGTCAATATTGCTATAAAATTAATAAATAGTGATTTTTTAATAATGAAATATTTTAAAATAGAATATACAAATCATTTGCTTAAATAAATACAAAAATATACTAACGTCTCAAAAATATAAAGCATAATCCAATTATTCGAATATTTGAGTACCAAATAAATTCGCTTATGTTTTAACTATTCGTTATTCTAATATTTGTCCAATTATTAGTTGATATATGTAGTAAAATATTTATTAAAACGACTAACTCTTATAACAGAGTTGTGTATTATTACTAGGTAGTCATTTTTTAGACTTATCGCTTAATTGTTCCCATTTTTGTTTTTTTTAATTTATCTTTTTATTTTTTTTTGTTATTTATAACAGCATACATGGCTAATATAACTAACAACTGATTGACAAAAAAATAGAAAAAAAATGTTTTAACTACCGAAATTCCAAAAATTACTCATATTTTCGAGTACATATCGTGCATCTGTACACTTTCTGAGTAACTGATAATGTTTTTTTTTGTCTTTTAAAAATAATACGAATAATGTTTAATTTTAATTCTGTCTAAATTATTTCATTATTGTATTATTTGTTATGCTAAGTTGTAGTATTTTTATCAGAAAATTTAATTCAAATTAAACTTCCTACTGATTTAAAATATAAAAACTTAATGTCCTAATATTTTTAAAATTTAAAATGAATAGCTAGTTTATATTGTTACCATATAAATAAGTATAGATAAACCTGAGTTCATTTTAAAAACTGTATTTTTTTATTTTTCGTAACTGTATTTGCATTTGAATACATCTATATTAATAATATGATGCTCTTTTTTTAATCTAAGTACCGTCATCTGTACAGAGCTATTTCGTCATATTAAAAAAAAATTTTTTTTAAATATATTTTATTTTAACAGTAAATGACAACCCTTCCTTGACACAATTTTTTTTACAAAAATAATAACTACTTTTATAACGATTTTTTCTTTGTATGGTCATTAATTAAAACCACTAATGATAGTATCATATTAAGTACTCTCCAAATGATATTGACAATAAGAATTGCGGCATTTTTCTTTTTAAACTAATAATTTAATAACTAATAACCTAGAAATACCCGATCCTGTTGAAGCTGTAAAACATGCAGGAAAAACTTCGAATTACATTAAATATGAATATAAACTCTAATTGTCAGTGAAAAGAGAAAAATCATTAGACAAAGTGTACTACAGTACACAAATTACTCAAAATATAGGATATGAAAAAATTACAGAATATTGTAATTGTTCCATCGAGAAAACGTTATTTGACTATTAAATCAAAACAGCGCACTGCAGAGGGACTGGCACATATATTTTGGACAAATTACAAGCTAAAAACTTTGCTATTCTATGTTTCAGAGCTCAGTTCTATGACAATGGCGAGAATTTGACTGATATATAAAATAGTGCAATTTTCCATTTTAAAAGTAAAAAAATAAAATACTGACGTAGTGCAAAAAATGGTGACATTTTTTGGTACAGTCTAAAATTTATTTGCTTTTTTTTCTACGTCAGATCAAAAATACGTATGTCTAGTTCACCTGTGCCTTTAAGAAAAAATTACAGTACTTATTTTTAATTAAAAAAAAACTGTATTTGTGATGTACATACTGATCTTAAATGTCCTAAAAATACGGAAGCAATAAATAAAATATATTGCAACATACTCTTAAAAATATAGACAAGGTTAATATTTTACTACAGACGAAACCCATATCTGTGTCTATTTCTAGTAAGCTAACAGAAAATCTAAGAAATATAATTATCACAATAAGACTTCAAACTGTTTAACAACAAAATTTATTTCTAGCAAAACAAAAAAATCTAAATAATGTTAACATGAAACTTTTGCTGAATAAGGAAATTTTATTAAAGCTGAGAAATTTCGAAAGTTCCTGTTGACACAATAATCGAGCAGCTAAAGTAGAGATTAAAATTTAAAAAAATTCAGAATGTGTGAAAAGATTGGTTCAAATATAATATCGCTAGATTTAACTGAGTTGAGTAAATATTCAATGAACTTGTGATAAAATATGAGAAAGACTTGAACGAGACAAAATTTTTAAGTATAGAATTTTTAAGTATATTTTTGAAAAAATAATCATTTATAAATCCTAAATAAATATTTTACAGAAAACTATTATCATAAATCGACAGCATTTAATTTTTCAAGTATTATAGTAATCATTGCTCCAGAAGAAAGATCCTTAAGTATACTTAATAAAAATCTATAAAATATCTTCAAATGATCATGGCAGTCTGATGATTTGTATATATACAACTTTTGATTAAAAACAAAATAGCACAACTATTAGATATAGACAGAATTATAGACATTATTGCCTTCCTAAAGGTAAGAAAAATAACTTATAAAGAAATTGATCATCTTAAACTTAAAGTCATATATTATAAAGTAGTTACATTATAGTATGTTTCTTAGTAGAATGCAAAAATAAATAAATTGTATGACGTGTGCTTCAACAACCACGGGTCGAAGTATCTCGGCCGTGGAAGGCCCAAGGGGCAACTGGCCAAATCAAATTGAGAGATAGGATTTCAGCCTTGTCCGCTTCAGATATTCATATTGCGGACAATTTTGCTAGCGACTATAATTTCGTTATAATAACCTCCCTGGCTCTGACAGATTGCGAATTTATAGTATGTTCGACTCGCATCACCGGCTTCTTATTTCAACCCCTGAACCGAACCCTGAAGGAATCCACGGGGGTGTGGGTTTAAATAGGGCTTATTTATGAAAAAAATCGATCAAATCAAATTTATGCATAATGCGATTTTCTGTAGAATGATTTATTTTATGATGAGGGTAACGTATAGCTTTGGAAAAAATGATGGGACAGTAATTATAAATGAAAAATGGATCGGTTTAATTGTCCCTAACGACTGATAAATGTGGGTTAGGATAAAATGCTGTAAAAAAGTTATTATAATAATTTATTTTTTTAGTTATTAAAACTACAAGATTCGATTAAACTCTGAGTAATCTATAATTAATTAGTTAAGTTCTAATAGTTTTAACATGTATCTGGATTCTTAATTATTTTATATTATTTATATACTTCTATGTAGCAATATATTTGTACACAAATAATTTACGCGCTAAACTGTCTCAGTCACGATGCTATATGTTATATGCTTTCACAACCAACAATTTCCATTGTACAGTTTGGCACTGAGGTATTTGTTCTATAGTAGGTAATACAATTGAATGATACATTCTTAAAAGCATCGTTAATTGTAAAAATTTAGATATAATATATGTTATCCTCTAGATTTTTCGATCATACATTTATCTTTATTGTTACGCCCCAGTATTAATCTAAAGTATACATATAAATCGATGTATTTTGTTACAATCCCTATTGTATCTGTTTAATATAATAGATTACATTTATATATATGTTTTATTACTACTTAAAAAAACACTGCATTATAATTGAATATCAGTCTGTGTAATTTGTGTGCGTTTAAGCGAACGGGCGTGTCCAACGACCAAGAGCAAATTGGCGGTAATGCCGTCATAAAACAAAGCCTCGCAAATCAATGGCGTATAATAATTCAATACAGATTAAAAAGGGATATAATTAACAAAGCCAATATGTGGTAATTTGATTTGTTTCCCCGAAATCCCCGGGGATGGAAAATAAAACACGGTGATCAAGGTACATAATGCTGACAATCAGGGCCCGTGTGAATGTTTTTGCGGACGGTAATTAAAGCCCGATTGAATTTTTTATACAATGAACGATAGCATTAAATTTTCATTTTGTCAACGTAAAAGCATAAAACATTGGATGTAGTGGATTTCGTTGAGCTCTATTAACTTCAATATGATTTATTATTCGATGCTATAAAATGATTTGGTTCAATACTTTTTGTGTATATAGTATAATAATAAATTGATAAATTATATCATTATAAGTTTAATATAAAAAAACTAGGAATCAATATTTAAAAAATATATTGGCGCAATCTACTATTAAGATTTATCTTATATACATTATAAAACCTATGCCAAATACGAATCATTCTTCTTGGACACAATTATCGCCGCATAAAGCAAAAATCACATACGTATGTATATATCCTACAATTTTTCTTCGCCGATTTTTCCTAGACCATTAATGCGATAACATTAATAGAAGCACTAATGTAAAGTATTAAAATTAATACTATAACCACCTATTTTAAAAACTTTGCTCGATAAAATAATAATAATATAAAGTGATCCAATGTCTGTATTTAAAAACTAGCAAATACAATTTCTTTCTGCATTTTTAAATCGACTTATATAACCAAACTAGTGGCAGATCATTCCATGCATAGAAAATGCATCTTGAACGAGGACGAGCTTTCCTTAAAAATTTATTTTTCTGAAGCTGACTACACGAAGGAGGCAGAAAATGTCAAAATAACGTAATCCACAAGCTACTGAGGTAAAAACCAATAATCCAGAGCTATGAGATTGCTACAATAAAATATTTGGTATTGCATATATTACTTTTAAATATATTATATTAGGAACTCATAAAAAAATAGTAAATAACTTAATATTTAACAAATATCTATTGACGATTTATTAATGATATTATGTCAACAATTTCACAATAAAAATATAATTTATGGAAAATTTATTTCCATGGTGAAGGTAAAACCAATTATGAATATAAACCAATTGAAAAAAAAAGTGCTTTGAGGATTCTAAGAATCTAATAAGGTAATATTTTTACCTTAAAAGCGCCATTCAGTATATTGAATTTCTATTGCATCACCGTGCAACTTTTCTATAAGAATTCATATATAAAAAAATATTACCTAATATCATAAATTTTGAATTGATAGCTCCCAAAATACAGTGGTTGACGATCTAATTTCAAACCTCACCTTCAAATGTGTCACCGGGGTAATGTGGTCCAGATTACGCATGTAAATTGCTCAAAAAAACAGCCTCGCGGCAGGGGTGTTGGTTAATTTTCAGGAATTCTGGGGGTTGCCGTAACGAATCCGGCTTTAACGAGTAATTAATTAGCGGTGCCAGTGTCGGCTATAAATTAACCCTGGATTGATGCCGCCGCTCCACTGACGAGGTATGAGGCCGAAACATATTGCTCCATTTCACGAAGTGAATACAAAATGAATAGAATTTAGAATTAGATGAGTCTTCTGAGACCTTTTGCAATCGTTTCTGCGCCTTAATCCGCCGCCAGGTGATTATACCGCTTGATTAACCGTACGCGATACGCAATACTTGCGTAACTCTATCATGTATATGTATGTATAGCATGAATCTCATCTTAGAAGTGACGCAATCTTACCCCTTGAGTGAATATGTATATACACATACTATGTATGGTACATAGGCCAGGAGTGTCAAACCCGCGGACCACAACATGCACATAAAAATTAAATTCATTATAATATTTTATTTATTTTTCATTATTATTTTTTATCTTGACTTTTGTACTATTTTTCTAGAGCGTTTCAAAAAAAGGCACTATTTTTGATAAAAAAATAAAGCATTTATATGCAATGATATAAGACTTAATTTTTAAGGGCATTATATTTAATTTCTTTTAAAATTTCATAATCTGCAATGCATCTACCGTATACAAAAACTAAAGACCTAGAAAAAATTTACCGTTTTAACAAAAACAACGAAAAATTACTTTTCATTAATTTATGATTTTATGGTAGAAAATATAATTCTTTATCAAAGCAAATATGTTTAATAATGATGAATTTATTAAAGTATGTTTTAAAAGCATAGAAAAATATTATGTGGTAAAACTTACAGATAATAAGACTTATTCAATAGTTTTGGGTGAAAGCTTTAATGTTACAGATACGGCTCAATTTATTTTGCGGAATTAGCAAAAAAAAAAAAATATTATGGAATACTGATTAAAAATACTGATCCTTAATTTCACTAAAGAGCAATTTTTTTACAGACTCATATAAAGCAGAAAAATTAACATTCTTGAGATTTTGCTTGACCATCACATTTTTGATATAGTAACTGATAATTTTAGAAAAAGACTAGCTAAACTAGTTGAAAACAATACAGGATCGATAATTTCCATTTAATTAAGTATGAAAGCTTTCAATAATACATTTATAATAAGTTAAAAATAAACAATATTAAAAACATCCTTACTAATATAATAAATTTAACACTTAGACACTATAAAACAACAAAGTGGTTAAGTCATGAACCCAAAGTGATATACTGGAATTTGAAAATGACTGATTTAACATTTATAGTGAATAAAACAGCTCATTTTTATGAACTGAAAATACATCTCCAAGATCAATTAATAAATTAAATGTTTTAAACAATAACATTAACAAAATTAATTCTAAATTGTGCCAATTCTAAAATAAGAACTGTAACCTATACTATATTTGCGTTAAAACAGTCAGTTCCAGAACTATTCATTTCATCATTATTCATGATTTAGAAAGAAATGGCAAGTTTGGGTTTACGCCCCTACGATTAGCTCTAAAACATATGATACGGATATACGTTTAATATCATTACTACATTGGTTTATTTTTTGAACACATTTATAGAAAAAAAAATCTATAATTGTGCTCAAAAAATAAACCAGAATAATGATAAGTATATCAAACGTATATCCGTATCCTTTGATCTACGCTTTCTAAATTATGTGATCTAAGCTTTCTAAATTATGAATTATGATGAAATGGATAGCTCTCGAACTGACTGTGTTAACGCAAATAAAGTTTAATTAACTTTGGAACACTGTCTAAACAAATCTACGTAAATACCAATTAATATGCAATTTTATATGATTTTGAGAGATATTTTTTTAATTACAGAAAACAGCAACTGCATTTTAGTATATTTTCTATCCTATACTCAATTGACATCAACACATTGCCTGCGAACTTGCAGATATAATGTATAGATCTGTATCAGATATGTAATTTTAAGAATTATTTTTATTAGACTTACATAAGTTTATAACTCCATATTATAAAATACCCTGCACTATAAGAATATGCACTTTTACAAAGTGCGTCTATTTTTTATAAATGAAGCACACAAAAAGTAAAACGAAGACAAAAATTTTGGATGAGCCTCTTTAAATTTTTATTTTTAAACCAGATATCGATTCACTAATATCGAAAAATCATACTAAGTTTTCACATAAGAAATAATATGTTATTATATTTTGTGTAAAAAGTAATGTTGTAATTGACCTATTATTAATTTTGGTTTTACTAAAGAAAATTAATAATAAATTTTATATGTGGTCCTTGAAATTTTTTTGTTGGGTACTGCGACCCAAAAGATCTAAAATGTTGGACACTTCTGACATGGGCACATAGGCATAATTAAAGGCAGAAATAATTGTAAATGTAATAAAGAAGTCTTGAATGAACATTGTATAGTGGCCGTGGACCCTTGAGTCCTGCGTCATGCGTTTTCTTTTATTAAAAAAAATACTAGGATACTATTAAGTTTGCCTCTACGCGATATTAAAAAATGGTGTATACTATTTCTACATAATATCAAATAAATTATATTTTTCTTTAAATTTTTGTAAAAAGAGTCGTTTTATCCCATGCAATGAGTCGTCGCCTTTTTCGGAAACGTGAATTTTTTATAAAATGTATGAACCCCAATGATTTATTTTATCTAAAAAATATTATTTTATAAATAAACTTCAGGGTCAAAACTATGGCTAGATAAACGTAAAATCAATTCAATCAAAATAAATTGAAACATCCACGATTGATATTACACAAATTAACAATTTTTCTACCTAAAATTCTGCATATTATTACAAAATTAAAAGTAAAATCGGTTTGGTACATGTAGTTAAATTAGATAACACAGTAATCAAAGAACTTTCAAGAAATATAATCCATTAACTTAGAAACATTTTTACCGGGTGTTTGTTCTTTTGATATTTCCTCACTATTTGAAAAACCGCAATAATTCACAGATCAGGAATATAGGGGGGAAAACTACAATTCAGATAAATTATTGCCGTATTAGTATATTGGCGTCATTAAGTTAAATAATTGAAAAAAAATATTATTGCACCTAAAAGAATCTGAGGAATAAAATCATGCACGAATAAATGTTTTTTTCAATCCTAACATATCGTATAAATTGAAAATGGTTGCGATGGTTACAAACCAGTTTATTATAATTTAATAATACGTATGTTTAAAAGCTTCTATATTTTTTTGTTAAAAAGGATCCATTTATAATATAATATAATTTGCACTCACCAAATTTTCGGCGTCCATTTTCTGCATACACTGTCACAAACACATTTATTTTCATAATAACACTTATACACTATATCCTTATTTTTATTTATTTTTATCATTATCACTTTTTTATCCATTTCAATATATATTTTCACATATAAAACACTCGTCAATATGAAATGGAATATCACAACTGTGCAGAAAAAACACGACATTTTATTCTCACATATTTCACTGCACTTTTTATTTTTATACACTGATATTTTTTAGCTTATCCGAAAGCCTTTCTAGTGGATTGAGAACACGGGCACGGCACGGTATAAACCGGTGAAATGTCTCCACGATCGATAGATTCCACTGAATTCAGCATTCATCCTTTAACCTTACTCGAAAGAACATCTTTAATTATAATTTTGCTAACAGGATTGATATTTTTATAGACACTAAACGAATTAAACATCGCGCATGGAAATAAAGAAAAAAACTGAATTTTTATCCATTCCATTGTTTTTTTTTTAATATTTGGTAACTAGGTAGCGGAGTGATCAACAACTTTCATTTATTTATTATAGTCAAATATACCTTGAGGCTTATATATTGTAAGGCATTCTGTTTGTTTTCCTGTGTTCATCTGGCTGTTATTAAAAGTAAATATCATTTTTTAATTTTATTTTCTAAATTTTGATAAGCATTTCACCTTTTCTGGCATGTTTCATCTGAAAGGGTCTTAATTTTAATATTTTTGAGGGATTCTGGCAGTACCTTTTTTCCGGATATTTTCACATAGTTCTGATTTACGTAAAAATAAATATTTTGCGAGTAAAACGCTATTATAAGAATTGTCAGCATAAACACGGTGCCACTTGTTTTTATATTCGTTCACTTGTTTTAGTACATTCATCACCATGTTTACGAATCTTCCTAAATTTCCGGTGTATAATTTTAAATTGAAAATATAATTGGTATCTGATTCGCAAACCGTTCTATTTAATATTCCATATTTGATTATTTTCATATGACTGAATATCCGAAAAATGAGTCTTCCTAACTACACGCTTTTTCAGCTTATGCTTTATTACCATTATTTTAAGATTTTTATTCAAATATTTATTGTATTTTTAAGTAAGAAAATGCGTTTATTTATTTCATTTTGAGCATACCACAATTGCGAGTTTCTCTTCTTTGAATATTTGTCGTCCGACATCGCATTATTCCTCATGACTGATTTTATTGTGTTTACCCTGTTTATTCAAATGTACGCAAAAGAAAAATCCATTGTGTACACCCCCATGTTTGGTACACCACAAAAGTTTTGCTCGTTGTATTATAAATGTATATAGATATTAATAATATTATTGAAATACTTTTAATAAAAACACAAATAATAAAAAAAATATGATAGCATTATCAAATGATTTAATCAGTATCACCTTAAAACTATTTATAATGTATTCAATTGTAAATAAATTGTTTAATGAATATGTTTAATATATCATTAAAAAAAAGCTAAGGTATAAGTGAAATTATGAATAATAATTTTTTAGGTGTAGCTATTAAAAAAAATGTAAACTAACACAATATGTGTTTCAAATATATTAATTAAACATAATAGCTTTGTATGAATACATTACATAATTATGGTAAAACTTTTTAAACGGATCCAATAAAAGTCTATAGATTTACCTGAGCTTAATATATTAATCTCCATATTTAAAAATGAAATATTTTAATTACTAAATTTAGAGCAAGGAGAAAAATATCTTACAGTTATACTAGATCATTTATATTTTTAATTTTTAATGTATTATTTAAAATGCAATTTTATAATTATCTTTCAATACACAAAAAGTAAATATTGAACTCTTAAAATAGTTCAAAATACTCTTTTTTAAGACCTTATTAATAAACTTATAATAAGTTTTGTATTTTCTACCCAAAATAAACAACTCATGTAAAATATTTATATCTTGAAAATGAATTCGAAATTTGTACATCCGACTGTAGTAGGTGTGCGAAGAGATATTTTCTTGTTTGCGAAAGAGTACTGCCATTGTTTTGTATTGGGAATAAGGGACTAGAATGGCGCTCACCCAAATATTTTCATATTCAAAGATATCAAACATCATCACGGCAACGACAAAGGGCTGCCCTCTTTTCTAGGCAAAAAATAAAAACGACTTTCTCTTTTGATTTGCGCGACCCCCTCGTTTCGTGCGCCTTTGATTTAATTTACATCTGTAATATTTTTTCATACACGAAAGTATATATGAAATTTTACTTTTTAAACTCACACCATACGCTTAACTGATTCAATTATATAACTTTAATCAATAGACAACTACTAAGTAGAATCATGGAATAATTATCTATGGAAATGTCCAGTTTATGACATATCTTTTTCTCAAAGTCATTACGTAAATTTCTTTAAAGGCACAAAATAGCAATTGTGATACATTTAAATAATCTTAAAAATTCTTGTTGTATTGTAAAAAAGCATTTCATACTATGCGGCAAATTCTTTCTCTCAGTCAATTATATTATGAATTCTCGGTCACTTTATACGGAAATAGTGTATTTTATTAAATTATATATGTCATTTACTTTAAGACTACCTTATGTAACAGTTCCTATAGACTTAATAATTAAAACTGTATATTTAAATATATTGTTTAAAATTATTTTAAATCTAAAAATGCTATACTTATATTTTCGATATCTTGTTGAAGGAGTTTTATCCGATAATTTCCATCTTTTTAGGATGCCTGTATAAAAATTAATATATTATATATACACTAACCCTATTATTATTAATTTTTAATAGAGAATCGTTTATTGTATACATTTATTAGAGCTCAAGATGTTAAGCAAAGTTAGAGCGAGAAAAAAATGTTGCATACCAAAATTACATAGCTTTATGCATGAGATTGCGCTCGATGTTTTTTTCCTCCTTCAGAAAACTTTCCCTCGCACATGGAGAATTAAGCCCGCCAGACAAATGCATTTTACATTCTGTTAAAACGAAAGAAATTTTCGCGGATTTTCCCCCTCGTTTACAACGCGGTTGATACAATTTTCCAACGCCTATACATAAGTACTGAGTTACATAACATAAATTGGCACACGCGAAGCGGCGGAAATAATTTACGACGCCAATGATTTTCCGGTAATGGAGCTTTCCTGGATCCAGAGCTTGTAATTTATTTTCGAAATTTATTAACGTTCTAAAGCAAGCACCTGGAGTTATGATATAAACGCGGAGCGGAGTAAATTAAAGCGCATAACGTTGCGTTACACCGGAATAACCTCATACTATAAAACAAAGCTTATTTTGAATTGTAAATTATATATTTTGTAATTTGAGCATAAGTGTAGTATACAGTGCGTGCTTACCTTACAAGAATATAGATGTTTATGTAATGGTATTTAATTTTCCAAACAAAGGAGAAAAGCTCGCTGTTTTATAATAGAAAAGTGAATTTTCCTTTAAACGTTTTATTGGCCCATACGCGTTTGAGTTTTTTCTAGCGATGTATATTCATTTTAATTTTGTCATATTTATTAGAATTATAATAAAATAATAATTTTTTGCCAATGATTAGTAAATTATGTAGTTAAAATCAAGAAAAACGTGTACACACATAAGGATTTTCCCCCACTTTTTACGGAAAAACCGGCAACTCCCACGGGAGTAAGCACCTTTAGGTGCCGCCCACTAGCACACTACGGTGTGTAGCATATTAAAATAATTTTATCGCGTTAATAATTTATTTTTTATAACATAGGAATATTTCATGCTTTTTACCTGAAAACTCACAGGTGGCGCGTTTAAAAGTAGACCATTTTCAACTGTAATAACATATAGTAGTGTACATTACCAATAAATTTGAATTCTTTTCAAAACTATTTTTTTTTTATTTTACCTGAGAAGTTTGCATATAAAACATATATTATACAATATAGGTATATATATATATATATATGAGTATCGGCTAGTTTCTTAATATTCGTGAAGTAGTGAAAAATCTAAAATACAGTTTGAATAATGAATATCCTTTCACGCATAATTATGTATATGTTATAAAAAAACTATCGATAATAAAACAATAGTATTTAGTGTTGCAAACATTAAATTAATACAAAGTTTATTTTTAAATTTAACTACTGCCGAGAAGACTACAACTCTATATACTAAAAAAAGATTGCGTGTTAATTATGTGACCCTTTCTTATAGTTGTAACGAGGGTCTTTGAGTGGTTCCATCCTTTAAACTATATTGTCTTGTTTCTCTCAATTGTTTATAATTTTAATTGATCTTTGCATGATTATTTTTGAGTTTCAAGAATAAGATCCCCCTCAGTATTATATAAATAAAAAGGACATAAAGACAGAATTTTTGACTTAAAACTAGGAATTTAATGCAGAAGTATTATATTGTACTTCAAATTTTTACTTCTTGATTTTTTTTTCAAGACTCCACGAAAGCAAAGATCGCTTACAGCAACAACGAATTTATAGTAGGATCCAAAGTTTTGTATTTTTTCTTCAATAATGTTGTGGTCTTGTGGGTTTAGACTTAATTTTTATAATTATTGAGGATCGTCACACATCAATCGTACGTCCAATAAAAATTCTATGGATGTATTTTTTCTATTCATGCCATCATAAGTGCATTAATAAAATACTCAAATACTCCTTCTAAGTTCTAACGAGTTAAAAAATGTCATCACAGCATCGAAAATACACTATAAGTGTTTTTTATTTGCATATTATGGTTGATTCATCAATTATCAAATCAAACAATTTATTTAACCATAATTTTTCATGATTAACAATGTTAATACACGCATTTATGGGATAAAAAATACGACTCATTTCAACTCTTTTAAGTTCTTGCAGCTCAATTTCAGTTTCAAAATAATTGAATTATTGATTTTAATGCTATTTTTCAATTTCCTTGATAAATGACTATACATAAAAGTACTTCATTTATTTTTCAGGACACTTACCGTTTATAAAACTAGGAACAAGTTTAAAGGCTAAGAAAATGTTTTGCGACATTTTTTTTTCTGCATCCAGCGCGCGCAGTTTTCGATAGCCTTAATTGTAATTGTTTCATCAGACCAGAACTATAAAAAGTGGTATAAGTAGGTGACTAATACCTAATATACCTGGAAGACCTGGGTTCAAATCCCATATGCGTCTTACTATATTTTTTTTTAATTTCGTGTCAGGGAGATCTTTATCAGTGATAATTATATAATTAGAATTTCGATCAATCGTCACAAATGGGTTTGCCTAGATTTTTTCAATAAACTTTTAGCAACTATGTCATCAAACATTGCATTTGAAACTAGTAGTATAAGTAAGTGATTATTACCTGAAAGAGCTAAGTTCGAATCTTATATGAACAATAGTGCTTTTTAAATTATCTCGTGTCTAAGAGATAAGTAAGTATTATATAAGTATAATTCCGACCAACTATAACACACTAGGTTTTCCTAAGTTTTTCTAATATCATAAATGAAGATTAAAAATAAAATCAAGCTAGGTCGTGCACAGTGTTATCTATCAAGAATGAGTTGTATTGTATGTAATTAATAACATATGTGTCACTGATTTAGACTTTGATTAAGATTATGTTTACCTCGTTGTAACTCTATTTATTGACTATCGCCTGTTAAGATACAATAGAAGATACAAATATATAAATAAATAGGGAACAATTTTGATAGTTCATCAATTTACACTATTTTCTCTTACCTTGCTTTTTACTTTTAAAATATCTGTTTTGGTGCATTTCTTATTTGATAATAAAAAAAACAATAATTAGTTTTATTATGAATTTTATATACATTAATTTATGTAAAATATTATTTAATTTTCCTCCATTAAAATACTGATCAACTATAATAATTCTCGGAAACATTTCCGTCTACATTAAACAATTTATAAAATTTTCCCGATATGAAAAATTTACCGATTTCCCGCGGGAAAACGCCTGACGTTTCGTTTTCTCGGCCGCACTGTACGCCAGAAAGAGATCGCACATCGCAAACGAGCGAGATGCAAAGATTTACATTAGATGTTCCACGAATGTAGGCCAACCTCCTCCAACGTCCGTTCTGGTACGGACCTAAGTATACAGTGAACGTATACATTATATATGTATATACACACACCTAGGTATATAGAGCCACCCAAAGAAAAGCGCTAACCAATAAAATATCAGACCTCTCGCTGAAACACACCCACGAGCAACAAATCCACGCACTCTTACGTAAATTCTCGAAATCCATATTTATTATAAAGTCACAATGTATTGAATATCAGTGTTTTCTGAATATTTACAATATATTAATTATACCGTAATTTTAGTTTTCGAGCATGTATCATTTTTGGTTATTCGACAGATTAACAAAAACGAAAACCGCCAGTCCAGATATCACTTAACCAGTTTTCGTTCACACCCAATAGTCAATAATTGGCACACGCGTGATTAATGCGGCTTAGTGGAAACGGCGGTTAACGTGGTAATGTACAATAACGCGATTATTTCGGTATATGGCAGAATCGTGATTGTGTTTTTCAAAATTCAGGTGCGTTGTTTAAAGTCCGAGCTTTCAATAATTTAAATCATGTACGTGAATAAAAACGCCAATTTTGCGTAATGAATGCTATTTGTGTTGAATAATTACATCTCTGTGTTAGTAATTAATCTGATTCTGTTATTAAATATGATCAAAAAACATTAATAGTATAAAAACTTTTGTAATCACCTTTTTATATCAAAGTTCATAAGACATATGAGAAATTATAAATTATAATCGATTCATACACAAAGCAAAACTCTTATTTTAACAACTCACTATATTATCGTTAATATAATATTTAATACCATAAAGTAATTGTTTACTACCTACAGCTCTTTATTTTATAGAATATTGTGCAATATTTTACACAAAAGCTGTGGTGTAAATTGAATATTTCCAAAGCTTACTGTACGAGAGTATTAATTTATTATCTCATATTTGAGACATATAAACGAAAAACTACAAACGTATTTAACCAAAACCATTGCAAAAAAAGTATGTGGTTTACCTAGTGATCACACATTTATAATTGTATATTATATAAGACAAATTTGTTTGTATTCAAAAATAATATTCTGAACTTTGTACAATTTGTACCTCCATACATCTATGTCTAGTTGAAACCTTAATTTGAACTTCTCAGTTGCTGGCCCATGTTGACGTTAAGTGGGAAGCGGCTGCTTTCCACTATTTCAGACGAGCAATTCTTGAATGTACCAAGTCGAAAGTATATTGTGGAAGTTTTATGTAATGTATGTGTTTTTACGAGTTTAAGATAGAAAATGTTATTTTGTTTTACCTACTCTCAATGCCTAGAAGAATTGTGATGTTTTGCAATTTTTTATTGATTTTCTAACAATTACGCTTTTGCGTAAATTTTGCATTGTAATTTGAAAAACTGGAAATTCGACCACACTGTTTTGGATAGAATTTAAAAAGGCACTTGTCTGCCTTTGTTTATGATTTGATTCATTTTCGGATGCATTAATCTAATATATTCGAAACTCTGATCGTCACGTACGTCCACATAACAATAATACTAATAAATATTTTATTTATTACGCTTTTAACACTTTTTTTTTCACAGTCGTAATTGATTTGTATTTTTCATATTATTATCTTTTAATCAAAACAAAGGAGTAGATATTTATTTTAATTCTAAGATCCATAAATCAAAGAATTTTGCACTAAAACTGTGTGTGATACCCTAACATAAAATGTCAGCCCCAGATATCATCGCGCTAATAATCTTACTGTGCAGCAACATTTCCCATAAAATACGATTAAAATTCTAATAAGATATACTTTAAACAAAAATAAAGAACTTAGTTTTACTCACAATTTGTCTGAATTAGTCAAAGACTAGAATAGTTGCACTTTTAAAATTTTATTTTTATGCTTAGCAAGTAATAAATAAAATTATTTTAAAATGATACAAATATATGCTTTTTGTGATTAAGTAATACATATTCATTGAAATAAAAAAAATGATAGAGAAAGGTAGTTTTTATATAGAGTATAATCAAGTATGATTATGTGAGTAATAAGCGTGAAAAGTAAACAGTTTGTGGTATATATTTTTAAAATAAAATTTATAAAACTATCCAATATAACCATTATGCTATTCAATTCACATTCTCTTGAAACGAATGTCTACGCCACATTCGTATAATATAATACGGAAAGCTCCTCCGTATTAACATTGCCGAAATTAACCCGGCGACGCAATTTCGCCGGCAAACTGCCGTAACCATTGTAACCATATTTGTTAAATCAGAGGCAAGTTTTTCCCGAAAGCTCGTGGCTTAAGTTAGCTTACGTATCCGCACCCTCTTTTTCCCTCATTCGGTCGCAGCCCAAACAAATTGACGCAACGGGGTTGTTACGCTTTATGACAATTAGGTTTCGAGCGTTGACTCCTTCGCCTCTAACCAACTCATATGTACATACACATATGTAGAAATTGTATCAGTTTTGCGGTGGTCACAGTTGACGTGACGGTCGCCAACTTAGACGGTCCATTACAGTAATTGCGCACAATGTGCAGTTGATCAGGGGTCGATCGGCTATGATGCAATTATAAATTACGTGTCAATGCAGCGTGCGACAATCCCACCGGTGAGCTTTGTCGCTTTGAAAGCTCCTCTGGCCGTTACAGTCTGCGGTCATGGAATTAGTCTTCATGTTTTGGATGGAAATATTTTGTAATTCTATTTAATGCGAGCTTTAAATTTAAATACACATGGAATTAATAAGTTTATTATACCTAACCACATAGATGAAACATCAAAAACAAATCAAAAGATCATTATTAATAATTAATAATAAAAATTAAAAAGTTGCAAACAGCGAATTTCCTAAGAAAATTAGCTTTTTTAGTAAGAAAAGTTTATTTGCTTAAAGACGTCTTTACTTTATAAGATGCATAAGAAGAAAAATATTTCGTTGTTGGAATATGTTGCCAAAAAATTTCAGGAGCTAGTGGAGTAGCGCTAGTTGAACTAGTTGAGGTCATGATAAGCCCAGGAATTTAAGAGACATTATTATACATACATATATAATACATAAGTTGACCTTTCAATGTATTTCTGAATATAAAACTAATTTTAATTGCACATAACTCCGCCTGTATCGTTATTTAATCACAATGAATAAACCATCTACAAGTCACGAATCAAAATGTCATCGAATCGGACTTCCATATACTTTAATTAAGAGAATGTATATGTGCCCAATTACTAATGTATATTAGTATATAGCCTTCAAAAAATATGTTAATCATACCACGACATTAAAAGTTGTAACTGCAATTTATGGCAAACTTATTAAGTTTGTTTATTGCATGAATATATTATTATTTATGCAAATATTCCCATTAGTTTGCTTATAATACAAAAGCACCATTTTCGAACGTTTCTCCACTAAACACTGCCACTAAATTTGTCTAACCCGTCCTGTCTGTTTGACTGTCAATAGTGATGCATGAATACGCTGAAATGATGCACACGACAACGCAATAATGGGGCTAAATTGCATACACAACCACCGAAAGACGGGTTAATTAACACAAAGCCTAAAATATGCACATACATATGTACATGTTTTTTTATATCACCAGTGTACCTTTAAGGATTTTCGCCCTTTTCCACAAAAGCGGTTGTAAATGTTTTCCCTCGTATGGCGCCCTCGCACATCACTCGGTGTGATTAGATGGCGGTGGGTGAATTTCACCCCACCGCGGCTAGGGGTGTTACAAGAAAAGGATATGTGTTTTAGAAACGATGCAGAGGGTAGACGTTTTTGTGGTGTAAATACCAACATCCGACAATGGGTATTTTTTATATACATACATACATAAATGAACGTTGTAGCGATCCTTGCTAGAGTAAAGGTTAAAATTAATTTTAAATAAAAAGCATACAATAAATAACTTGGGATGAATTACAATATGATGTAATCTTAAACTTAAAAGCAGGAATGTAACAACTGTCTCAAAAACAGTCAAAAAAAATCTGACATGGGCCAGAACATTCAATAGACGTTTGCATACTTTTTACTATTATTTTTTTTTATTTAAAAAAAATAGATTAAAATAATGTTTTATAATTTACCAACTTCCAGTCTTTAAATAGGACAACATATTAACTAGAAAGTGGGTTATCAATTCAATAAAAATAAACAATAGATCAAATGAATAAATGTTAATCACTTAATAGTAACATCAAACGGGTTATAATATTTGAATTGCAGTTTGGATAACTTCTGAAAGCTTTGGACAGCATTGATGGTTGAAAAACAATATTTCTAATTATATATCCCAGTGCATTAGAACTAGGTAGCAAATCGACGAAAAATTATTGTCATTACGTAATTCATATTTTTATTTTTAATCATTTTTATTTTACTATACAAAATAAAAATACGTCTATGATAATGATGAAAATACTAAATATTTTTATTAGTTTTTTTATCAGACGAGTAATTAATTTTTAATCCTTTCATATATCACTGTCTCATTCAGGGAATCGCTTAAGTGGTTTTTCGTCGTAATTACAAATTTTATTGCGCTATTTTTTATTGTGTTTTTCCCGTGCGTTCCCATAATTCAGCGGTTAATGAGTATAGGACCATCCCGCGGAAAGTGTCGGCCGTTGGCTCAGGGCAATGAACATATCCTTCGGTAGATAGGTTGTAAAAAACTCCATCCTAACACCATCTAACGTCGGAACGAGATGGGGTGGGTAAATAGAGATAGAGATATTTATGGCACCGGGCGTGTTTCGTTTGTTCTGGCCCGTGTTACTGCTAACTTATTACTTCTGAGCAACGGTGATACGTGTACGCTAGATACGCCGACTAATAAATATATCAAGGGGTTGTTTTAAATTGTAATAACGATTATATAATTTAATTTATAAATCTATAACAAAATAAATAGTTTGTAATTTAAAGCAATCAAACTTCAGCCAATTGTAGTTCACTTTATAATTCTTTAATTTTAAATTATTCATGTTTTCATATCTTGTACAGAATTTTTTGTATTTAAATATTTTTTTATGAATTAGATTTAATAGTTATCGCTAAGTACTGTATAAAAAAAGTATGAAAGATTTTTTAAAACTTTCCATTTCAGTTCAATTTTTTTTTATGTTTACATATGTTTTGTTTTAATCGTGTAGGATCTATATTTTCGTCATTAAATGCGGCTGTTTTAAATTATTATCAGGTTTAAATTACCCAATTGTAGTCATTACTTATTATTATTTATCGTCTACACCTCTTCTCCAGGGTTTTACCATTATTGTAATGTGTAAAATTATTACACATAACCCATTTCCCATCACCTGTTACAATACGATCATAAAAATATTTTGCAACATAAGTATGTATTTAGCTAATAGATATTAAAAAATGTGCGGCACCCAAATCTTGAGCTTTAACGCCATCCTTACTTAATTAAAATATATTATAACTATGCATTTAATTCTTTTGATATTTTTATTTTCTCAAGAAATGAGAATTCTTATTCTTACTTCATAATTTTATCTAAAATTGTTAAGAACAATTTTAAAAAATTTAGAAAAATATCAGTACATTATTACACTGTAACATTATTATTCTTAAAATAACTTTTTAAAAGCCCATATCATCTAGAGTAGAATCAGCTATATTTGTTATTTTTTATTAAAAAATTTTGGTAGAAAAAAACTGCGAAAAACTCTCATGATGTTTTGAAATTAGATTATTTCCATACAAAGCGATTTTTTCTTATTTAATTATTTATGTAGTTCTTAAATTAATAAAGAAAAGCTGATTCGAAAAGCCAAAAAATTTTGCCATCGAAATATTTGTAATAGATACATTGAAATAGTTTTAAGCGTCTGGTACATACCCAACCTTTTTCCCAACTATAAAACATTCCACAATATTAGCACAAACTTAAATTATTACAAAAAAAGCTCTGTAAAAATTTCAAAAATCACAAAATTTCTCAAATTTAACATTTCTCCCAATAATTTTTTTTTCTCAATTATATATAATTTTTCTGCAAGTTTACATTGGGTCACGTGAAAGGTCTGTATTTTCCGTAATTTTGAAATGTAAATTATCTAAGAACATATTTTCGAAACATAATTGAACCTAAAACGACAAGTTTGAATTTTTTCATAAAATTATACCGTATATTAAGCATGGTCTTGATTGTCATCCTAATCATTTAATATGCAGTGTAGTTAACGAATTTTATTCCCGTCTACTAAAAATTTTAAAATGTCGATTGTTACATGACTAAAAACTAATCGAAACTGATCTAGTGTTTATTAGAGTATCTTATGTGGTTAAATAATAATAAAAAACATTTTCAAAACAGCATTAACTTTTACAGCAAAACAATATATACAATTTTGCATGTGTTGTTTTTTTTATAACGTAGCTTGAACAATTTTATCAAATAATCAAATTACTTTATTTTATATATTAAAATCTGGTCTTGCTTATGACCAACAATTAATTTTACTCTATGTTTAATCATTTATGTTTTCAAACAAAACATATATTCACCCATTGGCGTATAAAAGTTTTCTGTTCTACACTAAATGATAGCTAGACCATTTCGAAGGGCTTAATTCTCTTCAGCCGTCTTTTCAAGTTGTCTACATTGAGGAGTTTGTTGCCTCGATGTTGACGTGAAAAATTGCAAACCAAACCAAAGTTGAGCCCGGAATTAAAGATGTTTAAAGTAATAAAGCCAAATATCTAAGAATACTATATAACTGATAATAAAAGAGCCATTTAATCATAAACTAGTAATAATCATACAAAAAAAATAATAAAACAAAAAATGTATTCAGTTAAAATTTACGTTACATTTGTTGAAAAAACATTTTTTATAATATATTCATGAAAATATATTTTCATGATTATTATTATTATATAAGAAAAAATATAAAATGGTACTTATCGTTCATTCTAGATAGTAGTAGATCCTCGTTAATTCAAAGATACAAGCGCATTGTGTTCGTGGTTGTATTTCACAAAGCAACCAGACAGAGTTGCATAAATACAGGGTGTTTTTGTACCGTGCGTGCGTGTCTCCACAGGTGATGGATCACAGCCTGGAGACCAGAACCGCGCCCGATTACACGTTCTTTATACAGTGCGCTGTTTACCCGACGTTTACGGTAACTTTTGCCCTGGAACAGCCGAGTAAAAAAGAGGAACGACGAGGATTATCGTAAAACTAGAAACACTGAATGCGCTCGCTCGGTTATAAATCTGGAGCAGGATTTGTATACTACAAATATATCATCTTAACTTATTTAGTTTTAAAACGTTTAATCAAATAAAAATATATAATACAAGAGATGTTCGGAAAGAAAAATACAAAGCTTAAAAAAGCTTAGTCAGCAACATGTAATGATCCATTTCTTATATGCAAAAAGATAAACTGCTGCAGAAATTAATTGCCAATTTTATTCTCTTGAAGAAACAAAAAAAAACAAAAAAGTTTTTAAAGACATATTATAAATATGTAGTTATTACATAATAATAACTTTATTTAACCCCTTAATTATTATTTTGTTTTCAAGTTGTTCATATTATTTTTTATATCCATAAATACCCTTTTTAAGTTGTTTGTTTAAAGTAGTATAAACAAACCCAAATATCATGAATAGGATGACATTGAAAACAAAAGTATCAAACTAACAAATTTTATCAATCAAAATTGTAAACTAAAATACGAATAAAGAAAACTATCATAAAGATAACTGATATAATTTATTTTTTAATATTGAGTAAAAGGTTCATCGATCGTTTATCGCCTATACAACGATTTTTATATTTTGCTTATGACAACGAATTACCTTCCAATATTAGTCATGAATGTTTATTTTTGCTTTAAATTTATAAAAAAATAGTAATGATTTAAAGTAGCAGCACATATTACTTATTTAGATTAGTAATTCCTTCGGCCATTTTCATCACCACTTTAAGCAGTACCTAGTTTCGAGTGAAACAATGTAATTACATAAGAGTTGCCGATCAAGCTAAGAAATCACTTTCATTTTAACTAGCCTTGTATATAGTTTTACATTTAATATTTATGAAGAGCCATACGTGCCTAATTTAAGAGCCACGATTTTATATCCCCAGTCTATAATGTCTAAACATTTTATTGTTCCTAATACATATTACAAATAAGTTGATTATGTGTTCTCGTATACGTATACAAAATAAACATGTTATTTTATACGCGATATAATTGTTATGTGCATACATAGATAGCGGTATTATAGCAGCGACGAGAAGAAAGTATGATAGTGGGCGTCGGTGGGGTGTCGAGGAAGGTCCCTCCCGTACAGTGATTGGTTGCAGTCCCTAGGGGTCTGAAACTTCATCTACAAATGAACGCCGCGCCCGCTGACGGCGGAAATAACTCATGTTGCCCGCGATGTTTACTTCCGCAAATAATAGAGTCAACTTCGATGCCGTAGTGAGGGGACATAATCATTATGACACGATAAACCGTGACGTCACAATAAAAAATATATAATCTTTTATATCAGCATAGATAATATGAACATTTTATGGGCGTTCAGTTGCTTGTTTTAGCCATCACCACCTGGGTGTTGGTTTTCCAGGTGCCAAGGAGGGTCAATCGCCCGCTGATAGAGTATTCATGAAAATCGAATGGGAATCGTCGGATGGAAAG
The DNA here is from genome assembly GCF_051122295.1 of Plectrocnemia conspersa. NCBI lineage: Eukaryota > Metazoa > Arthropoda > Insecta > Trichoptera > Polycentropodidae > Plectrocnemia > Plectrocnemia conspersa. The sequence goes on along the minus strand of NW_028277176.1, from coordinate 24,060,894 downwards.
AATTGCCCCGTGATAAACCAAAGGGGCGATACAAATAAAGCCCTTTCTTTATAAGACGTTTACGTTTGCAATTGGGGTGCTCGTAACCGAACCGGGGATGAAGCTCAAAACAATTCAATCGATGCAAGCTTTTCCGATGCAATGCCGGGTGAATATTTTATATCGACAAAGTGTACCTTTTTATGGATATCGGAGCTTTTTTCGTATTGCCGAACTTATCATTTTAGCGTTTTATACCTTGTTTTATGGATGCACATTCACCATAAAATAAAAAAATATGTTCATAATAGAGCTCGTACACAAATTGCTGCAAGCCGTATCAAATGTAAATCTAAGAAGCAAGAAGTGACCAAATTCACTTTGTAAATTGAAAATATATTTGTTACATATTTTTTTTACAAAAAGAAAAAAATTAAGTTAATTATGATATTTATTACAACCATTCTTCCTGTCTTAAGTATTACAATTTATGACAACCTTGTTATTTTTTAAAATTATTAATATAAGCATAACAAATGTAATACACAAACTTATTAGAACTAATGCATTAACTATAGCAGTGATCAATAAAAAAATGAGCGTCTATTAATATGGTGAAGGGGTTTTAAGATGTATAAATATAATTTATTATTATAAAAATACTTATTAACATCTCACAATCAATCCATATTTATAATTATTATAGAATGCTTAATATTACACTTTATAATATTTTTTTTGTGTATAACATTATATGTAAAAAAATATTTTGTATTGCCTGATTTTATAAAAATATGTAAATATAATCAATTAAGTAGATTTAAAAATTAGTTTTTATAAAAATAGTTTACAGATTATTAAATTATTTTTATCTACAAAAATATATGCTATTCTTTGAAATATCCCATCTCTAATTATATCACACATTTAATAAAATTGTAAATAAATAATTCGCAAAATATAATTTGTCCAATAATAAACAAGATCTATAATATATTTATAGCTTATGAAAAAGTCATGATATAACATATCCACATAATAATATGTAGCAATAAGAATACAAATTATTTTGTATTGCCTGATTTTATAAAAATATTAAAATAATATTTTTACTCGAAATAGTCAATTGGTGGATTTTAAAACTATTTTTTAATACAATGTCCAGCAATTGTAATACAATATAACATAAAAAATTACATTTCTAATAAATGTGACTGTCTTATTTTTACGTGTGACTATTTAATAGTTAACGCATTTTTTTTATCACACTTTTTTCAAACTGTGCTTTTATTATTAAATCATTTTTGCATAATATAATGTGATACTAATGAAGTATAAAATTTGTTTAAAGATAATAACCAAACTTTTCACCATAATAATAAGAAAGTCGTTAATAATGCACTTAATTTGAATTTAATTTTGCTCTGATTGCGTACTTATATAATTGTTTTTGCCGACGGGAGATGACAGGTGGCAATTAGACACAGATTGAGTCGCTGCAATAGTATTTAATTGAATATTATTATAGTTACATGTAAAACTTAAGTACGTGAGCGCGGTGCCCACACTGGCATGCGAGCCCGTCAGAGTTGCCATAAGAAGAGTATCCGTTACGCCAGTTATATAAATTTTTAAATCAATTTCTGTGAGCTTAGTAGTTTTCTTACCCATTATTATTTTGATTTATAGTTTATTTTTTTGCACATAGACTGAAGTCATTGACTTATGTATATTAATTATATTTATATACTTATGTTTCATTATTGTTAGTATAAAAGAATATATATTTTCTGGTAATGATGTTTTTCCACTCTTGATTTATACTTAAAATAAATAGAATATAAAGTGTTTAAAAACGGTAAATTATTATAAAAATATTGTATTTAAGTCAATGGCAATACAATATTGCTAATTTATATATTTATCTAGTATCTTGCGTAATAATGTAAAGATTAGCTATTAGGCTAAATAAATTAATAAATAAATAAATAATATTTATAAATAAAAAATTTTAGAGTGATTTAATTTAATGCGCCACAAATTTATTTTTTCAGTATATGAGTAAAGATCTGCATACACATTAAATTTAACATTATATTATTAATTCCAGAATATGGTTAGACATATGAGGACCTATGCCTATGCATGTAGAGATTTCTTCATTTGATTTTATTTTCTACATCGACTTTATCCCATACGGTTTCGCTAACCCGCGATGGTTTCGAATGCATATTTCAGTGAGATGGGTGTCGCGATAGGTGTGCCAGTCCGCCCCTGTATGAATAATTCAGAGAGTTCTCGGCTTTACACCTTCAACTTGTAACATCTGACTCGTTAAAAACTCATGAAATGGAGCGACGATGAAATGAAACTGTCATGGAAATGCGGCTTCTTCGCACCGGCAACATTTTCAATACAAGGACATAATAGACAACGAAAATATTTATGTCATGACATATTCTATTTTTGTATATTTTTATGAATAAATTTGGTTGTTATGAAAACAAACCTTTAAAATGATATATTCTTAAATCTCTATTTAAGGGACACGGATTTGCGCCAACGTGGGATTCAAACCATTAACCTTTTAATAATAAATGATGAGCATGAGTTATTTTATTGATTTACAATTGCGTTTTCATAACACTCAATAATAAAAATAGTTTAATTTTACTGTATTTAAGTCAACATTAGTGTTCAAAGTTTGACTTATAAATACTATTACATAATCTTAGCACATGCTTTAATTGTATTAAGATGAATCGTAATAACATCTATACATAAATATTTTAATAAAACGTACTTTATAACATCTATGAAAACTAATACTACTATATCTTTTGCATCCCAATAGCAAGAAATGAAACATACCACCTGGTAAAACAGCAATATATTTAGTAAATAAAAACTAAAAATAGAATTAAAGCACATTTTTACTTATTTATATTTATTGTTGTAGATTCAATAAATATACACATTTAAATAATCATTAATAAAAATATATTAATATTATATATTTTTCACAATAAAAAATACACTCTATCTTATGATTAACAATGCTTCGTTTATGCGACACTCAATCATTCATATTGAGAGAGAAAATAAAAGACTTCTCGCCTCCCTGCTTTTCCTATCACATTATTATCATTGGCCACTCTCCGTGCATTTCAATTACATTTAAAAGGATATTATCATAAAATAATGCCATATTATTTATTATATTTATTTTTTCATATATTAAAATACATGTATATAAATATAAAAGTTAGTAAAAAAAAAATTTGATGTATTAAAGGAAAAGTCTCTCTGAAATATGCATTTTAAAAGTGAGCATACTTTTTAACGCCTTATACCATTTCTTATTACGCCGGGAAGATATAGATGAGCTCATTTCCCTTGGTGATCTGACGCCTTTCACAAATGGAAAACTGTCTGGCTAAAATGAAAAATATTGTGATAAAATATTGCCCGTTGAAAGCGTCGGCGCTATAATGAAAGTATTTTCCGTAATAACCGAAAGTTTTGCACATCGATCGTCACCGTGCAATTTTTTTAAGTGTTATATAAAATATGTTTCTATAATTAAATAAGTAGTATATTTGTCTGTGTTAAGACAAATATAAATCTAGATTTTAAAATATAGCCACAATCATATTCACTCGTGAATATCCAGATACAATCGAAATTTGCATTCTATATACGTCAAAGATTTGCAAGAACTGTGCGATTCTTTTGATGGATGTGCCCCGAACGGTAATGGTGAGAATCTCGCATAAAATATTCGTCGTAGGTATACACAGGGTTTGATGGTACGGTTTGCTATTCAGAATGCTCCTCGGTCTCTCGAGACTCGAATATGTCTTCCGAATGCCATAAAAGTTTGGTGACAAGCCGACTTGTGTGAGACTTTTCACTTAAAACAACATAAAAAATACTGAAGAAAACCACTAAACACGAAATATCGATCTGAACGGTAATCGCCAGAGTTTTCCGATCGTTGTAAAGTTGAGTCACGATTCCTTCAATCAGTTGTCCTCGTGGGAATCATTATTGGGACGCGCTCCGAATAAGGGAGATTATCTAATACTCACTAACACAAAGTTAAATTTTGCTCACACAAATCATACGTCATAGGTATAGATGAGAGATGAATAAAAAGGGGGCGCTGGTATTACATCACGGGATTAAGATGCGCTTGGATGCCATATGTGGAAATATAATCTAGAATAACTGATATCCGATATGTAGAGAGGGGATGCAATTCGAACTGCAACGTCTAATAACTCTGCATAAAAAATGTAGGGTGATTTAGAATTTGTTTAACGCAAAATGAAAGCGCTTGTATGTGGTATGTTTAAAATATATCATATGATTTTTAGTTAGAATCATAATAAAAAAAAAACATATTTACTAAAAACACACGAATCAATTAAATGGTATTACTCCAATACCTACGTTTATTAAAAATATTTTTTTTATAAGATTGAAAATATAAAATTATTTCAAAATTAATATAAAAAACGAGACATATTCTAAATGTATAAAAATATAAAGTCAAATATTGTTTTGGAATTGCCTCATTGATTGACCTGCACTGTTAGTACATATTTATCCCGTTATAACGCATTGGGCTTACGTCTTCAAAGTTGTAGCGGAACATATTTTTTTTGTAAAACTTTTGACTTACTAAGTGAAGTAGTTGCAGTTAGCATACTCCAAAGTCTATATATCCCTTTATTATTATTTTAGCATTATTCTATAAGTTAACCTCTTTTAATCAAAACATTTTAAATATTATATTTCTACAAAATAGTTCAAACGTTATAATCTCAACAAATGTCACTTAAAACATTTTAAATAACCTCTAAAAAGTACGCTTAAGAAACAACTTAAGACAAAACATCGTTCTTTAAAGACAAATTAGATAACTCCACTTTTGGTTTAAAAAACTAGATTTATGCACTCACATAGATGATACATATAAAAGTAAGCATAAACAAAAAAATAATTGTCATTAAAATTACACAAAAAAACATAGACATAAATTTGTCATTATATTTGTAAACTTGAAGTAACTTACGATAATTAGCATTTAAAAAAAAACAAGATATAAATATCAGATTAATCTAGAATAACTATGTAGCTATAACTAATTTTAATTATTTTAGAAAACCATACAGTTGTCTGTCCTTCCTGTAAAGTTGACAAATATTTAGTTGTCTATTCTACATTTTTTATAAACAGTTAACCTATCCGACAATGTATTTCAAAGCTTTTTAATTAATTTATTGAGTAAAATCTGTTTATTTTATTTTAAATATATATGATTCAAATAATGCATGAATATAGTTATTGATTATTTTAATATTGAAAATACTTGCTAAAACAATTTTTATTTGGACGATTCGATTCCGAAAACTTATGTTATATTACTTATAGAAATTGAATCAGATGAAAGTCCACTTGCATCGAGTGGAAGATTTATTTTCTTGGCGGACGGCATTCGAGTCACATACCAACACCATTATTGCAATGCACAATGTGGCTCAGCTCCCTCGCAGCCTCCCAGCATCCCTCCCAGCTGTCCGGCACGAGAGCACCGGATGATTTATGGAAAATATTACACTGGATGTGTTAGCTACAAGATTAACGAATTCTATTTTTCTACCCTATTTCTTACGAAAACCTTTTTTTTGTAACAAAAAATACTTCACAGAAAATTTATTATCAAATAATAAATTTATAAAATAAATTGGGAATAGTTTTGCCATTTTTTATATTATTTCGTATTAGCAGAGAACAAATTTAGAATTTCAATTTTGATACGTATATAAGACATAATATTTATGTACAAACTTTCACAGCTGGAATGTCATTTTTCTCACATTTTATATACGGACGCGAAAGGCGTACATTGCAGGTGAATTCTATAAATTTTCAGTTTTCCGAAATGCATGGGCTGAAAGCCATTTGGGAATTTTCTTGCGAATTCCATTACATTGGCGAACGTTTGTCTATGTTGTTGTTTGTATATAAATTTTTTACTCTCAACACATCTGTGTGTATATAAATTTAAGGTATTGTGATATTAGACAAACGCACAGTTACGATAGATAAACTATTTAATTGCAAATAGAACTTAATCAATTATTAATATAAATGGTTTTCAGAGAAGAGCAATAGAACTTTTATTAAAAACCCAATACAAACTTAAAAATATAAGTAGATTCAATTTTATTAAAAATGAAAAATAATATTATTTAAATGTCTACATAGTTTAATTATTGAATTTAATTTTTTCACAATGCAATCTAATGAGCATTCAATTATTAGGTTAACTAATTTCTGTTAAAGATAAAGAGTTATGTCTTTACGTATAATTCATCACACATAATTTAGAGGAATGCCTTATTATTGAAAATATTATGAAAAAACACTTTCTGCTACAACAACAATGTTTCTATCATTTCTTGCATTATGTTAACATGTTGAAATATGTAGAGCTACAACTTAACTTAAATTTTTATACTAATGAATTCTGCATGAAATGCACGAATTGTCAATATAAATATTTGTGTCGAAATGTATATTTGCATAGCCAAAAAACTTACAAAAAAACACTTTTAAAAAATATTTTATATATAAAATAATGAATCAAACGGAGAAGTATATCCCTACAATTGATAAATGTATATAAAAAAACTTATACATATACTTAAGCACGTATAAAATAAGCATTCCAATTTAAAATATTCTCAAACTAACACATAAAACATTTATTAAATATGCAACTAAAAATTGAGAACTAAACTACTGATTTGCCAAATTCTAATATACTAAGTTAAAAGGCCTTTATAGAATAATCATAGGGAAAACCAAATGTAACTTTTAATTATACTTTATATTTAGTAACCTCATAATATAATTGTTATTCATAATCTAATCATTTTATATAAGTTTTTTTAATAATATATTTGGGACGTTTCAATACGAAACACCTGATCCCGACGTCAATTCATACATTTGCAACGATGAAAAATATCTCGAATATGACAAACGTCAGAAAGTGGTCAAGTTAGGGTGTCTGCAAGAAGTTTTACAGCACCCTCGGGAAACAGACGTCCAACGGCTAAACTTAGAAAATTTTTCATTCCATTTCTCCCCTTTCCCAAACCCCCCCGAGAGCGGACGTGTATTTTTTTTGACCATTCAAATCCTACCCATTACAATAGCTAAATTATCAAAAATATATTTTATCACACACATCACAATAAAATGTGAAAATATATAGGTGTGACACACCTGAATATCCCCCTTGATACCTCATTTCTTACGGCACGGAACATTTATGGTTTTCGGAAAGCAACTCTGAAACCCATATCAATAACATCGACCAATTGATCACTTATCTGATTTGCTCTGACTGCTTTGGTGCTAAAATCCGATATAGAAAGTCCCACTTTCGGCTCTACTGAAATAATCGTGTCATACCCAATTGATTTCATATTTCGGAACGATCCGTCGGCGACACAGAAAATCCATTAAGTCCCCAGGAATTTATATCCCCTAGTTTGCATACCTGTCCCAATACGTTTTAAAAAGTTTAATATAGATTCATACGAATGATATAAACAAACATACTGTGTTTTATGTGTATGAAATGGGTGCGACTATTCAATTAAATTTAATAACTTAATTTAGATGTGAAAGCTTAGATATCATAATTCATAATATTCGTGCAGGCATGCAAAAAAGTAATTTCATTGCATAATAAATTATTTGTGCAAATGTAAGTTAGACACTTATTTAGTTTTACACACATACTCTTAATTTGCAATAAAAAAATTAACATTAATTAATTGCTGAATATTTTTACATTTTAAGAGTATTTTAAAGATTATTTTAATTTAAAATTATTATAGTACAATGTGTCTATTTACTCTCCGTACGATACGAACATTAAATGATACTTTATAAAACTCAAATAACTAAAATTGATGTAAGCATATTAAAATATCAAATAAGCGCTGGATCAGAACAAACATCTATTCAGATTTAGAAACATCTATTAATAAGACGATCTAGACTTACAAACAATTAATTCAGGTTATCAGTCAAAGAAGTACGTAGATAGCGCCCAAAAACGAATAAGAAAAATCTGTTAATTTATTAGTAAAAACTATAGTGCCTGTATCTAATAGGTTAGTTTTTAATTTATTTCCAATTAGTAATTTATTGCCAGGAATATGAATAAATATTTTTACTGTATTTTCTATTATACTACTTATGTTTACTCATAATACAATATATCATTTTTAATATCATTTGCTAAAATTAAATTTAAAAAGAAAGCTCTCCTTCAGAAGCCGACGCCCGTCTACACTTCACCGACAGCCCGTCGGCGAATTTTCTTTCTTCGATGAAAAACGAAAAGGCTTCGCGTATAAATCGAGTTTATCGCGAGCGAGACGCCATTTTCAATTTGTTTTATTTTTTCTCGCCGTGTATATGTGTTCCGAAACGAAAAGTGATAGCAGCTCCTCCGCCATCTTGTTCGGCTAATTCCCGAAGGTGTTTCTTCTCTCAGTTTCCTGCGCGTTGAATAAATCTACGTTGTATCGTGGATGCGTGGCATAAAAACACATACGTTCATATGTGTATGTGTGTGCAAAAAATAGGCCTTAAGAATTTTATTTTGGGTCTAAAGTTTGTTCCGTGGGAATGAATAAAACGGTTCTTAAAGCCATGCCTGAAAGTACTGAAAAATTAAGTAGATACCACACTTTCAGGCCACAGCGTAAATAATTTATAAAATATTGTGCTGTATTTGTTATATACATAGTATAGAATAATACATATTTTTAATATGTTATACAAAACTGTTTTAAGTGGCAATAAATAATATAAGCGTTACGATTTCGTATCACTTATTAAAAAGAAAAACAATAATTCATGTATGACTTTTAAAATGTAAAAATACTATTGTACATATGTATAAAATAAGCACGCTGATTTCAGCTATATTTTAAAGCAAATAATACTTTTTCGTTCGCGATCACGTTCTTTATTCTTGAACGTCGCGTCAAAGACGTCAGCGCTTGAGAATGTTCCTTTTGCACGAACAATCCAGCTTCTCAACAAGCTTTGCCAATCACGATGATATTTTCAGTGATAGCATGAGAAGCTGGAAAAAAATATGTGAGATGTTGTTTATCTATAATTTTTTTGTATTTTTAAAAAAAATTGTATAATTATTTTTTTGTTAAAATATTGGCCATTATGACACATTTGGAGAACTTGTCTTAATGGTTAAATTTGTAATAAAAAATAATTATAATATTTTAATTCACTAAGATTTTACGCTATAAATAGCAAATATAATTTTTATTGAATAGAAAAATTAATTTTTTTTATAGTAAAATTTTTGCAAAAATTCACAGTATAATTTTTTTATGAAATTATTATTTTTATTTTAGTGATAAATAATGTTTTTAACAAGCATATTATTTTATTTGTTAGTTTGAATCCCATCTGAACCGCAGTATATATTTTTAATTTCTATCGTATCAGGAAAATCGAAATTAGTGGTTATTATATAATTATAATTCCGATCTTTTTTTTTTCCATGATTTTCTTAGTCTCACGGATAAATATCGTGATGTATATTTAAAATGAAGCTAGGTCATACGTATTATGTATTGAAAATTTTCTAACAATGAGCTCCCTTAGCTAAAAAAAATAAAACATTTAAAAATTTCCAAATATTTTGGTGAAAGTTTTAAAAATACTAAAACATTTTTAATTTTATAGCATGTTAACATATACAATTAACTGGCAATAAAACGTAATTTCAGAAAAATAATTTAAGTAAAGCACGAGTAACCTCAAAAAATACAACAAAACTTTACACGTTAGGGAAAAAAACAATTAATATTTAAAAAAATATACACGAAACTTTAAAAAATGTGAAAGCAAATAAAATAAAAATAACTTAATATGTTAGAAGAAACATATCGAAATTATCGTGTAATTTTACAAACAAATCAAGTTATTTTGTGACGAAAAAACAGTTTAAAAAATATAACTTATAATTACGAAGCATGAGTCTTAAAAATTAAACCATGAAATGTAACAAATATAGCAAAAACATATTACAGTATAGATCATTACGATTTCAAAAATAAATCATTTTGTAAAAAAATCTAAATTAACTATTTTTGTAGCGATTTTGATAGAGAAACGTTTACTATCTTCACTTTAAAAACTAAATTAGCTAATTTAATAGCTTTGTAGAACCAATTTTGTGCAATATCTATCGTCCAATTGACTTTTTTATAAACTTAAAATTTTATTCTTCAGATACATTTTAGATAATGAAATATAAATACTACCTATTAATATTGCCCACAAATTTAATACACGAATCGCCAGAGTTGCACTAGCATATAAATCTGGTACTTATTCGAAGTTTTTTTTATTTACCTGCGATTCAGAATATTGTTTCAAGTATAGTTATCAAGAATGGAAATATTAGATAGTTCTTAAGTAAACACAGTTATTTAAATCTATATTATCTATTTAATTTTTTTTTCTTTTACGTATCTTATTTTTAATTTATTTTTGCTTATCTTAAAATTATATTTAGAATAAATACAAAACTAAACTTATTTCTGATCAAAATGTATAAAGAAACTTTAAAAGCTAATTTAAACAAAAACTTGATAGCATACGTAGCAATTGAGTTATAACCTTATGCCAGATCCTTGCTTATCAGGCAGGATAATCATACTTGGAGTTTTGACAGGGGAAAGGTTGTGAGCCGTCATCGCCAAAGTTCCGCGACAGTTTGCTAATAGCGGCAATAACACAAGGACAGGTATACTGCAAATTGTGAATCCCCACGAGAAACTTTGTTGCCTAGAACAAACAGATGGCGCTAAACACGCCATTGATTTTAATCGCGAAACTATATGAACGACCCTCGATTTTCTGTATTACATATCGAGAAAGCACCGCGATGGCGTCGAGATAAAATCGACGGTCGACATGGGCGTTTCGTCGAATATCCCACGTACGAACGTGTGTTATGCAACTATTATTATGGAAAAGGGGGTATAGAGCGCACGGCGAGGAAATGGAAAACGTATCGGGAAAATGCTGATCCGAATTTCAACAGAATTAGATGTTACGAGCTGTGGGAATTGTACTACCCGTACACCGACGGCAAACTGTTACTTACACGCTTATCGGGAAATACAGGATGGGTGCAAAAAATTGTACTTTTTCTATTTTTCAATGCCTATTGATAATATAATATGTTAATAAACAAATTTACAAAAAAATCACTAATAAAAAAACATACTATTCTTCTATGAAAAATAGTTCTTTATATTGTTATAAAGTTCATCGATCGATAAAAACACTTATCAAATCAATGGGTTTATCAGTCACTTATTTCCATTTCTAACTACAAGCACAACGTAGCTAACTGAATTATTGTAAAGGTACGTCAACTGAACCCTATCTAATTATAAAACGTTTATTTCAATAAGAAAATTATTTTCACAAACACTATTAAATATGTATGTACAATACATGCTACTGGTTTTGAACCACTTACATGTTTAGAATTTCGTTATTAGCTACAATATACTAAAAATATACTAAAAATTTATTAAGAAAAAACGAAAAATCTTTCCCATTTTAAGTGAAAGAAAAAATAAAATAAATAAAACAATGGATTTATTTATAATTTAATAAGATCTGAAAACAACGAAATGTGTTTTTTATCTTATAAAGCAATTTGTGTTATTATTTAAATTTTAGGTTGTAATATGAGATTAGTGGGTTAGTGTTGTTACGCGAAATATTTATATTTTAAATTGCTAACTTCATAGTTCAAAGACTGCATTCGCTTTTTTGGTCGCTTAAAGACATTCACAATAAACGAGTGGTGTAAGTCGCTGACTATTGACCAACAAGATTTGAGTTCGAATCCCATATGAACCTCAGTGTTTCAATCATTTTTTATCGTGTTTGAAAGATCGCAATTAGTTAGTATTATATAAATAAATTTCGATCGTTTATTACAGATTATGTTAACCTATACTTTCCTAATCTCACGTATGAATATTTTTATGATTTAGAAAATTTAGTAGTCATACATATTATATATAAAAAATGATCAAATAATGAGTTATTTCAGATTGAAGAATATCTTATAGATATTCAACAAAAAATATTTAAATTATATAAATTGTAAATCAATTAAATATATAAAGTCAATAAATATATATTTAAATTTAAATGATTATGCAACATAAAACAGAATATAAACATTCTCATAATACTTATTTTGGTCTACATATATATATACATAATAAAAATCCAATTAAAAATAATAAATTGTGTACAAATATCATATTTTCGATATTGCATGACCAGCATACGGTATATTTATCTCTGGAATTATAATTCAGTTTTAATAACCAGAATTGTTTTAATCCCATTAACATTCCGAAATATACTTTGTCTGATTGTAAACTGTATTTAAACCCCTTTCTCTGGGTTTCAAGCGAATCCCTAAGGGACCCTAAGGAAAGGCAATATTTAGCACCGGCCAGGGATTGCACAAAGGTACGTTGTAGTAGCAAGACATTCTTATTTAACATTCGTTTAAACGTAAATAAGCCAACACACGAGCTCGTTCCTTTTTTCCCACATACTATAAAATAAACACGTGTTAAGCCTTATACCAATAGATAGCTGGAATAATGTTTTAGGAATTTTATAACCAAATATGATACATACATCGTTGGTTATTGTCAGCAATAAATATAATAAGTAATTGGTATATTTAAAAAAAATAGAATTTTTATGTCGTATGTGCATATTTTAACTTGAATTATTGCTTTAATAACTACATGGAAATTTATAGAAAAATTTGCTTAGTAGTACGATTTATCAACATAAATATCTAAGTTCATATCAATATAAGTTGATTAAAAAATCCATTAGATAATATTTTTCATTTACAACAAAATTGTAAAATATTATGTTTAATAACAAAAAAATGATAAAATATGCGTTCAATGATAAAGCATTATAGAAACATGTTTAAATGTCTTTAATACAGACATCATAAAAAATATGATTTGGATTACAATAGCTTTGAAAACTGTTTTTTATTATTATAATTATTACTGAAAGAAAATTGATCTAATATAACAATTATAGAATAATTCATAACTTTAACTTTCAAGTATCTTAATAAAATATTATTGGTTGTTGCTTACATTTTTTTTATTTCTACAAAAAACATTTATGTTACAAAAATGTGAGCGAAAAATCTACCAAATACTAAAAAGCAAAACGGTCAACAGATGGCGTTTTGAAGGTTTGGACAGCGCTGCTGTAATAGAATTAGCATAGACACATATATACTATTCATACACACATATATGTATACCCAGCACAAAATGTCACATATCCAATTAGGGCGTCGGTAACCCATCGACGTCCTTATCTTCAGCACAGACGCACTTGTCACATATGTATGTCTGTACCACATACCTAGGTTTTCGATGCCTAAATCTCTATGCCAAACATGGAGCCGTAACGTGTACGTTAATTACGCACCTAATGGACGCTGATTAGCGTTCGCAGACGTGAGCGAATTTACAAACGGACCAGCCGACATCTCGCTCACGTACCTTGACATGGTGTGGTGTACCATGTGAAAGCGGCGTGGGTCTTGGGGTTGGATGTTGACGCTGTTAGTTAACTGTCGAGAAAATGTTAACTGACGTGACGCCGCTCACGAATGCAACGGATGGAATCTATTAAAACGATGCGTTTAAATTTAGTTCAATATTTGATAAATAATTTAAGTTATTAGTAAAAATTACATGAATGTAAAAGCAATTTTCAAATTTCAATTTTAATCATTTAAATTTGCAAATATAATTATCTGATCAATCTGTGTCTAATTGTCTATCAAAATTACCATTTTGATGGACAATTAGACACAGATTGAGCTACAGCAGTAGTATTTATTGAAGCTATTAAAATAGTTAGATGATTATTATGTAACGATACGAATGATCGGCCGACGATAGCCCGCCGGCCGTCGCAATCCCTCAAAACCGCCACGTCAGTGTTGCTAGAAAGCCGCCTAGTTTTTCTGGATAAATAAATCGGCCCCCCACAATATAATACATACATTATTTTATCACACTGAGTCTTATTCATTTTATGAAATTTTAATTTCACTAAATTTTGAATATAATTATGTATATTTTAAAACATCCCTGATATATTAAATACCCGATTCGAATGTAAATTAAGGCACGAACATAAAACGGCTGCACGGTGGCAATAAATAATACTTAACGCTATTATTTAATTAGATGGCCCGGCTATGTAAAAAAAGCGTAGCCCCGCATCGTGTTTCAAGCGATTTTTTTGCCTATCCTCAAAGGAAATTCTCTATTAAATTAGGCGAGATCGATGGTAGTAGACCGGTGTTCGGATTCCGGGTAAAAATTATGAAATAAAATTAACAACGAACGGGGGTTGGAATAATAAAAAAAGCCCTGTTTTTAATATAACACGCTTTTCGCTCAGGTGAGCGAGTTTCGGATCAGTGAGGTTAATTGATATTTATAATGGGGCCTTTTCCGATAAAATAAATAAATTTTGCTAAAAAACATATTCCAGAGAATCCATACATGTGGATGATAAATATTTAACAAGCATGGAATATAAATTTAAATTATATTTATATATAACTATATATATACATATACGATTTTTCTTAGTAATTGTCTATCGAACTAAATTATGAATTGCAGCTATTTGTCCCAAAGGATTGCAATTTGTCAACGAACTCCGTCGAACGATTGCTGCATTTTTTATTAGATTGGCGAGTATTAGTTTTTAATATTATTATGCGAGTTGTATACATTTATCTTATGGGCAGGGCAGTTGAAATGTCAATTAGTTCCGGTTTGATAGCGTTTATAGATGTTCCCGAAACACGTTACTGAATAATATATAGCGTGCAATAGAACATCTCTTAGTGACTATCAGTCTGTCAATCAACTAAATGTATTGCAGATGATTTCCATTAATTTATTACATTATAGTTAAATAAAAAATATTTTTTAATGTGTTCTGATAAAAAAAAATATTTTGTAATTACAATAATAATTATTTGTTAAAAATATTTATTCTATGGAAATTCAATTTTTTACTCAATCAAAATTTTTTTGTCAGATCCGAATATTTATTTATTTATTTGAATCTAATCAATATTGCCTCACAAGATAAATATTTATATATTAAAAATTAAAAAAATTAAAAATAGAATAGCACCAATATAATAATTAATTTTATAATAACAATGTTACTTCAAATCGTAAAAAAGAAACGTGTAGAAAAATTTATATATTTTACTTACATCGTAAAATGGCAGTTTTCTACGATAAGCCCCTCGAATAGACCAGAAAATTTACGACGTGACCCTTTTTTACGCTCAGTCTATTCCGAGGGCATATTATAAAATATTACCTTAATGAAAATCTGTACATTTTACACTTGGTGATTTTTCGCACCAAGCGGGGGATCTGTATATATATTTTTTTAACACCGCGTTATAAATATTCTCATCCCCGCAAAGTTATTAATCCTGGGCGGTTTGGATTGGGGGAAGGGTTAAAATGTCTTTGCCAAAAAAATTGCGTCACAAATGTATACGAATACAGATAAACATAAAATAGCCAAATTTTTAAGTAATTCGATGAGTTCTATCTACATCCTATGACAAATTATTGTAAAGAATATATACATATGTACTTGATAGTACTTGTACTTATTTTATTTTAATAGAAGACTTATTTTTAAAAAGGAATTTATAATTATTATTTAAATTTCAACTAAACAGGAACAGTGTTGAAGAATATATTAACATTCATAATAATATTAAAATGTATTTATAAAATTAAAAAACAATAAAAATGTATTTATAGAATTTAAATTTAATAAAAATGTACTTCTGAGCGTTGTTTCAGAGAAATATAAGTAAAAGACCACAAAAGTATTATTTTAATATTATAAATAAAAACCTATATATTTAACTACCATTATCCATTTAGAAGAGTAATAAATTTATGTATATATGCCATCTGAAAATTTTAAAGTAATTTTTGCGCTTATATTTATTTTTCCACATGAAGCGTATTTTATTTACATAATTAATATATGTATTAAAACAATCGTCAAGCAAGAGTCTGTTAATTAGAACCGAAAAAAAATGTTATTTTTTTCAGGCACGAACAATATTTTGCCATGGTACACATTTGAAGGTGCCCCAGAGGGGCAAAGTTCGGGGTCGCGAGGCGACAATATCTGAAACTTATTTTAACATTCATAACTCTCGTAGGCGTCGTAAAATTCGCGAAAAGCGACGAAAATGCCAAAGGCTGTTGTTCGCCGTTCCGTTGTACTGAATCAGGTTGCGGCCGAAACGAGATAGACGCTTTTGCGGCCGGCGTGCTTAATTAGGGGGCCGCAACTGGGGTAAGGTTTATTATAATTTACATATTTAGGCGAAATTAACCTTACACGCACATTTGATGGGAGTGCGCGGAGCTTTTACGCAGAGAGTGTCAAAATATGTTGTAGGTTTATTGATCATCGTAGATTTAGGGTTTAGAATTAAGGTTTGTATCTAAAAATATAATAAAAAATAATTTTTGTATTATAAAATATTTTTCAAACTTAATTTTGAATACCTCTTAATTAAGAAAAAAATGGTCTAAAGGCCGCAATGGGAGCAAGACTTTTAGAGAAAAATTCAAAGAAGTATTTTTAAATTTTATCCTGGAACCCAGATGTATTTAACGCTAGATTTTCAGTCTACGTTACTGCCCTGTTTAATTTAGAGACGTAACAATTTTTGTAAATATAATTGACTAATTAATATGCTTAATTTGAACATATTAATGTGGGTAAGAATCCCTTTCACTCACACTTCTATTCCCACTTCAATCACAGAAATTATTTCACTGAAATTCCTCAACATCTTTCATGCAACTATTTATAACGGGTAAAAATAGATATAGTAAATATAAATAATATTTATTTAGCCTACAGTCTGCATTGAGTAATAAATTAATTTTAATAATAATTCATAATAAACGAATACTTTATTACGTGAAGCATCATTAAACAACACATTTAAACGCTACTGCGAAGGGTCTGTGGCTTTACGGCGCAAAGCGTTAAAATATCGGTTTATATTATTATATATTAATAAAACGGAGTTATTTACTCTTTAATTACACCCGACCCCTAACCTAACCGAGATTATAAAATTAATAATTCAAACATCGCAAAGGTTGTTTGTGCGTTATATGGCTCATTCAATATTATTTTTCGTTCCGTCGCAAATAAATTCATAAGCGCTTTTTCTTCTGTAAGTGAAATGAAAAAAGTCGTCCTCGCTCCCGCGGGGCAATGAATATAATTTAAGGAAACTAAAGAAGTGGGTAACGAAGCTCGCCCGTGGGACTGCCTGTACCTTAATGAAATTATACCAACTTAGAGGCGAAAGCGGGAAACCTAGAAGAGGAGATATTATCCGATGGGATATATACAATTAAATGTTATCGACGAAAGGTCTCGCAGGGATGATGTGTCACCAGGCAACACCTGATGTTGGCAAGAGCGAGAACATACCCTTAGGATTTGCGAACTTGTGTCCACGTACGAACGGTGGATTAATCTTAAATTTCATATTTCATAATGTATATAAATATGTTGGCTATGAATGCTAAATTGGAAGGCTAGACCGTTTCTTCCCCCGTCTGGGGAGATGGTGTTAATTATGAAGAACAAGTCCGATGGTCAGTATCGGAGGGTGACAGCTTTCGGTTTAACTGTCGGATTAAATTATTAAAGTCGTAATAGAGTTTTCATACATTTCTATAATATATATGTGTACATATACATATGTGAATTTGTTGTAATATTTTTTCTTAATAATTTTGTAAAAAAAACAATATTTTGTATTTTTACAATACAAAAAATATAGAAGCGATAAAATAAGAGTCTAGGACGTATCATCGCCTTGCATTGCATTAATTTTCAATATAACATATCAAATAAAATTTAAATAAATAAAAAAGAAGATGGTAAATTATTCATAAAATTAACTAAACTCTTATTTGAGTAAAAAAACGATGTTTTCCAAGTAATTATGAACTTAACATTATGACACTAGAAGATAACCATTATTTTTCATAATCTTCACAATGTTTAATCTTTATAGTTTGTAATAATATTTTTTTTCAAAACTTGAATGCACATTTAATATTAAATATATTATAACAAATAAAAAAATAATTAAATCAAAGTACAATTTGAATAAATAACTAAATATACTATATGTATACATAATAATAAATATTGAAAAATTAATTCCAAATAAAATACATATTTAATTTATATATAAAAAACGTACATATAAATATAAAACCCAAAATATCTTAAATACCTGATTATTTATTACTATATAACTAATTTATTTATGGTTTTTAAAACTTAAATCATCTGCATACAAAAGAAAACCAGAATTTGTAACTGCCGTATTTATGTCATTAATTACCCTAAAGAACCCTCGAAAGAATGAAACATTCTTACGAGAATCGGCCGCCATAGGTTACGAACTGACTCAAATAAGAAAAAAGATTCCTCAGGAACAGAAAGGAACTATTGTGCGAAACTGTCAGCAATATTCTTTGAACTGTCCAACATAAAATATTTTCTTTCCCTCCAATTCTTTAAGAGCAGACGAATGTTTAGATCATTTTAATAACATAAGAAAGACGTACTTTATTTTTAGCAATACATTTATCTTAACATAAAACCATTTAAAATATGCAAAATCAAGCGCTCGAGAGCGCTTTCGAGTAAAACACTAGACGAACGCACAATATAGCGCCTCATAGAAGACCAAGAGAGCAGATTTAACATCAATGCACTCGCCCACTCATCTACAGTCTATACCTAAAAGTTCATTATTCAATAAATCAAAATCAACAAAATTTTCAAACGACCATATGCATACATTCTGATCGCTCACGTCTTCCTCGTCATTTGCAAATATACCATTTACATTTAATCTCATCATTAGCTCTGAGCTATAAATATATATTTATATTATTAAGCTTCTAGCAATAAACATAGAAAAGCAAAGTAAGACGATAATATTTTTGATCGATTTTTATTTTGTTTTAAACGCATATTTAAATGCTATTTGCGCAAAAAAGACATATTTTGTTAATGCGGCAATTAATAATGAGTTTGTATTTGGTACCAGTGAAGACGAAATCCATGTCAACATTAACATATTAATACTGAATTTTCAGGATTCTCTACAAATTCTGTATTATATTATCAAATTTTACATTTCCAAGAATAAAGCGTTTTCGGAGTTTAAGATAGTTAAAGCTCAAGACAGCCCGCTCTCGCTCATCATAAAACAATCTTTCGCTACGCCCATAAACTTTACACCTTCATAAGATAATGATGAAGGCCGAAGAAGACCTCCACTTGCAGTTATGGCGCATCACATTTTAATTTCCGGCCGCCAGTAAAGCTTCCGCGAGCTTTACGCCCCCACTAAAAGCTCACTTTAACGCGCCCGTAAGATTTGGGGCCCGTTGGCCCGTAGGCCGCACGCTCCGTCGAAATAATGCTCGTAAAACACGACTGAAAACACGAGTTACGAGCGGTGGCTGTAAAAGCGCGGCAATATTGTTTTCGGACCAGTTTATTTTTACGTGTATTGTTACTGCCGCGCGCGCACTTTCCGACGGCCGTACATGATGAATAAGTGATGCGAAAGTACACTGTACGTATACCTGATTCGCCACTTGCGACTCTGACCTTTGCCCCCGTATTTATGCGCAGGAAACTTTATCGGATAATAAATTCGCCGTTACAAGCGCGTTATGTTAGCAATTGAATTTGTAATAAAGTTTCAATGTTTAATTTTTAAACTTTTAGACAGCCCGAAGCGTGCGAGTGGAATGAAAACAATAAAAATGTTTACTATTTTCATTTACTCTTGCTATATAAATTTTATTGTTTTATTTTTTAATAAATTAAATAAATAAACAAAAAATCTTACAAAAATTCTGCAAATTGACACAATTTCTAACATTTTAAATGTTTGTGAACTGATGTAGGTGACACGTTAAGATTTTGTACTAGCTTCTGTATCGTTTACCTCAATTCTGCTTTGATAACAACCCTAATATCCTCACTAACAACGTAGATATTCAATGTCAAACTTCCCGGAACGAAATTTTTAGATTCTCATTTGACACTTTCTAAATTTAATGGGATCCTTGTCTATTGCATTACATATGTTTTTAATTGCTATTGTTGCAGTATGACTGAGTTGAAACTCATCAAGCAAACTATAATTTAAATGAGATTATTTTGTCTTTACTGCCATTATTGATTTAGGGTTGAAAATATTTTATAATATATATCTTTATTATCATTATCACTATTATCTAACAATTTAAATATATGTATATAAAAACATAGCTATAATCAGAACACATGTATTTAATCTGTATTTTTTTATAAATCATTAACTATATTTTTATTTTAATCACTAAGACTATGTATTACGTATGAGTTAAAATAACACACACACGTACATGTACATATGTGTGTACGAACATAATATATTAATTATCGTGCGAGATGGTTCTCGTCCCATACACGCCCTGAGCGCCAGTATGTAAAAGTAAAATATATCCTGAAATTCCCGTAATATTGCAAAACATATATCGGCGACTTATTTCCCGCAGGACTAAAGACCTTCCCATATATTTTATATATCTCTATGTGGATGTACTTCGTCCAACGTGGTACAAGTCAAACAATGTACATCCACCATATCAGATAAACGATACACAACATAAGCTCATATAATATAATAATAGATATTATATAATATTATATATTCATGGCGGCCGGTCAAAAGAGCGTGCGTCAAATGAGCGCCGTCACATGAGCGCTGCATTATATGCGCTGCGTTATAAGAGCGTTTACCAAAGTAGCGCTGTAACAAAATAGCGTACGTCAAATGCGCAGACAGTTATATGCGCGCTTGACAAAAGAGATCACGTCATAAGAGCGCAAAAATACTTGGAGAAAATCAAGTAATGAATATTTAAGAAATTAGGTATACAAAATATAAGTAAATATAATAATAAATTTACAAAGAATAAAAATTCGCCTCAGTATTTTTAGGCATTATAATTTGGATGATAAAAATAGACATAAAATCTTGTGGTTTTTAAGAAAAATATTAAAAATAATCACTAAAATCGAATAATAAAATATTTTGCAAAACAAGCACTACAACATTTTGAAACATTGCTCAATGAAAAGATCAAATCTCTTAAAAAGATTTACCAAACTCCAATTGACAATTATACATTAATTTCAGTGGAGGACAAAAAATGTAATTTATTATTACAAAACCCGATACCTTGGAAATATGAAAATACTGTTATTCCCTAATGATATTTGAAATTAAAACCATATTTGGACATACCAAAATATTTAGGAATTTATTAAACAGTTTTTAAAAAATAATTAAATAGATTATAAAAAATGATTACATTAAAAGATTATTCTAAAACTTAAAACTTGTACAAGATTTAAAATTGCTAGAAATAGTCGTAGCATGACTAAAGAAATAGTCTTAACGTACTTAATACCCTTGATACATTATCAATCCAGAAAGTGTATAAAATAAATCCAATTAAAAATGAAAATGAAAATTATATTAAAAAAATTGTAGAATTTACAATTTTAAAAGGGGACCATATATAAACTTGTTTTAGAAACAATATTTTTATTAGTTTACAAATAATAATAAGCTATTATGCTAATCTCTTTTAGTAAATTGATTAGTGTTTTTATAAATCGATATATTATTCTATAGCTTCGGGTCTCTGGGTATCTGGACAGTAAATGGATCTCTTGGTGCAGATGTATTATATTAGGTTAACAATATTTACTTGTCGCATCATACCAATTAATTGTCATCATATTTAAGATTATAATAAGATTCGTATTCATTATTTGCATCAAATATTGGCCTAATCTTATTTTAAGTGGTTAGATATCATTCATACTACTATTACTGTCACAGTAATAATAACACGGTTAATATCAAATTCATCGTCACTTCCTTAAACATCCATAATTATATCGTCATTCGTAATTATATGGATAATTTGTAAAAATAAATGAATATTGTATGTATTTATAAATAATTAAACACAGATTAGTAATTGACTAGCTCGAAAAGAGTAATATAATATTATTATTTGAGTTGCCGCTAAAAATGTCGATGGTTGTCAATCGCTGATTTGAATAGTGCGAGCGAGATAGCGAGCTCTGCTTGCATCTCGCTCTTTTTTCTAATCGTTTTTATTTCATAACAGACACACAATATTAACTAAGAATTATGCACAATTAGAGCATATAATCCCGTTTCATCCCATATCATAAAAATATAGATACCCTTTGAAGGAAAAAATCAGTTTAACACCGTACAACTGTCAAGTATCGGTCTTAACACCACGAGTGTACGACCATGTTCCGATGAAAAATTTTACAATAAACTTACACTCGTAAATTCAACATTATTCACTTATTTGCATAAGTTCAAAATTTAATATTACTAAAATGTGTTTACCACAACTTTTTTTACCATTAATAAATTTAAAATGGCGAAATTAGCTTCAACAAATGCATTGAAAGTTTTGTCGACGTAAGAGTGTAACGCTTGGACTTACGAGCACAAAGGGCCAACTATATTCGAAAGACAGAAAATTGAAAGAAGAGACATTACCTTGTCGGACGAGTAGCGGGGGCGCGGGGCGTCGGCGTCGGTTATGGACCCCGACCCCGCGCCGCTGCAACGGCCTTGCATAGGCCCAAGTATAGCTATAAACACTATTATAAACACTAATTTTAATTATACACTGCTTAATTCTAACACATACACTAAATTACACTATCACTTTATAATTTAAAACATCGAAAAGGATATTATTATAAAAAATATCAATGAAAACACTTAACGAAACAATTAACGCGCCCGTTAGCAACAGATCACGCGTAGCTACTGTTTTTTTTTTAAATATTTCTAGCGCATCCAAACTAAAGACACAAAATGTCGTGCACCTCGGATTTAAAAAAAAATTATAAAAGGTTGACAATTTGTTTATTTTTAAAATATTTATCTCTAATTCGAATTATTTTAACGCAAGTTGTTTGTCTATTTTTAGAATATCTATCTCTCGTTCGATTTATTTTAATGCGAGAGTGACACGAAGGTCACCTTTGTTGTTGATGTTGTTGACCTTCTAAATGTCGATGATTTGAACTTTATTTGTATGAAAAATATTATTTAAATCTAATTAAAGTTAAAACAATAATTTTGCCGAATTCCTTTTAATCATATTGTATAATTATCAAAAAATGAGTTTTTAAATACTTAATTGTAACCCTTTACAAAAAAGTTTCACCGCTGTCCAGGTGCATACCAGTGCATGACATTGGTGAATGACACGGACGATACGCACTCGTTTAAAATTATTTTTACGATATTAAAACTTAAAGTAGTAATTTGTGAATCTTTATTACTAAAGACTATATTTTTCGCGATTACGATTAAACTATTTTTTTGTGAAGTTCGTGCTTTACCGGACAAAATATTCTAATATTTTGTCCGGTTTCTTCCGGAATCAATTAAAATTCTTAAGCCGATGGAACTCAAAAACCAACCGCGATGCTGTGAAAATTGAATATTATATTTTATTTATTGCATATAATTAATATACCTGCCCTATAACTGTACGCATTTATTGCAAGTCGAGTCGACAATTATTTGTCAATTTAATGAAACATTACAGAACACATCTAAAGATAAATTCAAAATCAGCGTTTTATTTTAATAAAAATATATGTATATCGTACGTATGGGGATGGGGAGCAATACTTTCGTCTGTACGTAATAATTAATAAATAATAATATTTTCATTAAATAATCATTGTAATAGTCATTACGCTCTGGCACATAAAATACTACTTTTACCGCCTATAACTCGTAAATTTTTATTCTTTGTAAATTTCTTACAATTTACTTATATAATATTTTTTATTTCTATTTCCTAAAATATTCATTACTTGATATTCTCCAAGTATTTTTGCGCTCTTATGACGCGCTCTTTTTTGATAAGCGCTCTTATGACTGTCTGCGCATTTGACGTACGCTATTTTGTTACAGCGCTACTTTGGTTAGCGCTCTTATGATCCAGCGCTTATAAAGCAGCGCTCTTTTGACGCACGCTTATTTTTCGGCGCTCATTTGTGACGTTGCCTATATTCATTTATATAAATCAGAATAAACGGGGTGGGCTTGGGGTCATTAACGTGCATGCTAATGCCTTCTACAACGCTCGCTGAATTTTCGTGCATATTTCACACGTAAATGTGTATTCATATATGTATTTATGAAAAGTAAATAGAAAGGACAGCCGTGTAGGGGCAAGGTTATGGGGCAAGAGGGACATTAGACATGGGGGATAAAGGCAACTTGCCACCGACACACCCTGTACGGTAACCACCCACAAACGGGTGGATGGCACATGTACAATCCAACTACGCGTGTGTAAAGTTTTGTATGAATATTCAAAATTATGGATATGTAAATATAATTCTAAGGACGATAATAATAACTTATCGTAATAGTTAAATGAAATAATAAAATATTGAGGTAAATTGGTTAGACATTAAATAAAATATAACAAATAATTACAGAATTTATTATAAAAAATATACTGAAATTCCTTAATATAATATAAAATCTAAAAAAAATTAAATTATATAAATGAGTTCATCATGAGTGCACACCTAAAATAGATGAGCACTATCCCACTTATATATTTTTCAGCTACTGTTTGACAGGCCCGTTGAGAAATTGTAAAGCTTGTGCTGGAGGGGCGTTTTTGTGCGCTAATGTCGTGGCCGCGACGAAATAGAATAAAGGACGCAATCGCGACTCTCTAAAGCACGGATGGTGACACCACTCCTTAGCAACTATAAAAAAGAGGCCAGGACCATCTCTTGTATAGATATCCTAAAACTATGACTGATTTATAATATATACCAAATTTTTCATATAATTTTTGTTTGATAAAAATATTTTGAATAAATCTTAAAATTTATATTGAAACTCTATAATTTAAAAAATATTTAAAAAACTGCTATACAATTTTGTGTAGTTTCTTTTCGAGGGCGTCAGTAAGAGGGCTTATGCAACACCATGTGTTTAGTAGTTGGTTGTTAATGACAGCACTTCACGCGCTGTCATTATGACAGCGCGAATAGTACTTACTTTGAGACTTTGCCCCTTTTTGGAAATGTTTTTTCCAGTGAAATTTTAAAAATTCTCTAAAAACTATAACTTTAAATTGCCAACGTTTGCCAAAAATTAAGTACAGTTTTGTTCTGTATAGAGAAGCGACTACAAATCCACATTATTTATATTAAATTTAAAATCCCGTATAAACTAAATATATATTTGTATTAAAAATTTTTTTTTTTAGAATTTGATGATTTTTTTACATATGTTGTCAAGTGTTTTACAATTTGAATCGCGCGCCCAAAACCGGGATTTCCCTTAACTCTCAAATTTGCTTGCATGTGACAACTCTTCTGTCGTCTGTCAAGCGCTCGCTGCGCGCAGTTCGGTGCAATTAAATAAACAGTGAAATATGTTGTAATCACAGCATTTTTCTTACAAAGTGTTCATTAAAGATGATTCAAAATTATGTAGCACTTGGAATTATAGACAATATAGTTAAAACTATAAATTATGAGTATGCCAGTAAGTGTTTGGTTATATAAATAATATATCACGGTTATTCTAACAAAATTAGTATAACTTTCTAGGATCAAATATTAAAAAACAAACAGCTGTGATTTGTCAATAAAAAGTATACATAGCAAAGGTAATAAAACATATTACAATGGCATGATTAGCATGGTAGTAATAATGAAAAATCTCGTATTAGCTTAAACAAAAAGTTACATTTTATCCACTATATAGTATCGTTTACAGCTAATTTTCAGAAGCAATGAAAAATCTAATAACATTTACGTACGGCAAACAATTAAAATATGACGTATTGCGACAACTTTGAAGAAGGTGAAGAGGTGCCAATCTACGGGTTTAATCCTCTACAGTAACTTCCGGCAATTTTGTTATTCGGTTGTCGTTTAAATTTTATTTATGGATTATATTAGTAGAAATAATGTGTTCAATGCTTGACTTTTGAAAAAGGTCTTATTGTTTTTAATTATTTTTCAGGAGCATTGATGGAAAAATTAGATGACTTTTATGGCTATAACGTAGAATTGATATATGTACATATATAAACAAAGAAAAAAACTCACTTTTCGGCACCAGAAGTCCGTCGACGCAACTCAAAATTGAAGATTTCAACACAAATATTGTTTTATGATTGTTTATATAGTTGAATCAATATATTCTTCTAATCCTCAACACATTATGTTTATATTTAATTTTTATAGTTATAACACACCTAGTTAATTTGCAAACCGATTATTTATATTCAGTCTAATCGAACAACGCACATGACGAATTAATGAAAATTATTGTCGCATAGCAAAATTTTACTAATAAATAATAATTATTTAAAACCGTTGTCACGTTACTGTCGGCCATCTTGTTTTATATTTGAATGCTTATTTTTCATTGGTCGAAACAACAGAATGCATTACCGGTGGCTCAAAAATCAATCGAACTAACTGAATTTTTATAATTATAATTAAATATATTTCTTTTGTTTACGTGTTTTTGTTTATCTGTTTTACAAAATAATTTTATAAGACAATTAGTGACAGCATGACACGTACTATTATAGTATTAATAAATTGCATTGTATAAATAAAATTAATTTTAGCAAAATAATATTATTATTTGACATCCACTTTCTTTAGAATGGGTGTACCCCTAGTACGCTAAGAGGTGCTCTCGAAGATAGTTTCTCCCGTTTTGTGCGACCGACGAGGGTTCATACAATAATGATAAATATTTTAATACACACTCGTGCATATTGTTTGCCCTATGCATTTATGAAAATGTATCCAAAGGCTAAGAAAATGCATCCTTTACAAATAGGGAGCAATGTAGTGGTTTAACCTATCCCACATCGAAACGGATAGAAATATTATGGTAGTGGCAAAAATCTGAACTGTATATGCTTCGTCTTCCGTTCATTTCACGGACTGGTGAATGTATTTAAATATGTAGAGATGTGGCAATAGACGAGGATATTGTACCATGTGGTCCTCCTGGGACGTCCCAGGAACGGCATGGCACATCGTTACCTAACGTCGCAGCACTTTTCCTTTGTTTTCGCGCGGACATTGCAAACGATCATATTTGCATATTCATAATGGTGGAAAAATTCAAATCGGGGGGAGAAAACTCCGACACCGATGGCTTTCTGGCGACGATTCGACAAAGTGGGCGAATTCGTTTTATTTTGACTTTTCATTAGTCAACAGAGTGCGGTTAATAAAATGGAAATGTTTAAAATAACATTCAAATAACTTTTATACATTACGTAAGTAGCATTTTTATTGTATGGATACAACAATTATTTTATTTTGCCTCCACTCAAATCGAAATGTCTTTTAATGTTTTTTGTTATTAATGTTTCTAATAAATAAATTAAAAGAAAAGCAAATTTGAAATCGAGTATTACAAAAACCTATTTACCATTCTAATAAAACTAATGCAACATATTCATTTTACATGTAAATTTATATTGATGCTCAAGAATCGTATTGTACGGTGTTATAAGGAATCAGGGATAATCAGATTTACAAAATACTTTAAGGGTGGAAATAAATAATTGTATATACGATGTAGAATTTGAATTATATGATTATAGTTATTAGATTAAGATTATGTGTATGTACTTGATATTGACTATTAGCTATAATTAAATGTTATCATAAATTCATTCATTATTTTATGCAAACACTCAACCTTCGAAATTGGGTTTCAGGTTTATTTTTACTTTTATTTACTTTTCGTAATTGGCAATTTTCACGTTATCAATTTATTCGGTTTGTTTATAACGATAATACGTTTTATACGACTTGCTCGTAAAAATTTCTTCATGCGACATCACGCAAGGGATAACCATAAACCGTAAACTTTTCAAAAGATTTCGTACGTATCTTCTTACCGCGCTCGTAAAATATGGTTATGTACTTTCATGAAGTTGCTATTTTTTCACCTATAAAAACGTAATTTCATAATGTCTATAAGTAGATGCGGTTTTGTATTTTTTTATATTAATAGACGGGTGAAAATAGTTTTTAATAAATAAGTTTATTTTCACAATATGATATGTACACAAATTATGTCATAATAAATATATTCCAATTACAAATTATCATTCAGATAATCTAACATTATGATAGGATATTTAAATATGTTAACAACTATAAGTTTAACTGAATAATAAAACATTTTTTTTTCTTTTGACTGAAACGTTCAACTGAATATGGTCCTTGTTAAATTTAAATTCATAAAAGTCACCAAGATAACATTAAATATTAGCGTTTAATATGCAGGGGTTGCAAACTTTGTATATTTTTTTACGAGTTGAACAATGAAGGCGCCCAGGATAAATAAATGCGAACGAGAGGAGCGCACCTCGTAAAAACATTTCGTAAAAATGTCTTTACACAGTTTTAAGTGCTTAAACTTCGACGGTCTCGCGAGATTAAAATTTTAACTGAACGAAGGAAACTTCAATCGCTACGAGCAGGGGGAAAACTTCCGGTTGACACGCATACGTACCGGGGAAGAAAAAAGTTTTCCCGGGTCATTTCATCCTTGAAAAAGGGGACACTGTAAAATTTTTAATCAGCCGACTCAATTCAAGGGCCGGGTTTAATATTCAACAGGCCATGAAGATGTTCGGCCGCATTAAAATTCATGAATTTATAGACCCACTAAAAATGAATGAAAAAAATCTGCGTGGATTTAAATAATTGTGATTTTTTGCAGAAAATACATGCCGATTTTTAAAATAAATTATTTTTCTTTGTCAATTATATCCTATCAATCTGTACATAACATCCAAAAACTTTCATTTGCATTTAATGCATCCCTCATCATTCCTAAGCATAACTAGTAATATTTATTGCGATCTTCTTTCATAGAGTGGGGAGCTAATTTATTTATTATGGCTAAATAAACTAGGCAGCACTCTGTTATTACTGACGTTACATCTTTGGCGGACCTTGATGAGAAGGCAACGACAAGCGGTGCTTCGTCTGCCGATCTCTCGTATCATTCAATACCTGTAACCAATTATATTATAGAACTTTAATGCAGCGGCCCAATTTGTGTTTAATTGAAACCCGTCCCTATCCGTCCAACAAACTTGCAATGTATTCGTAATCATAATTTTAAATTTCTAATTTTTGCTGATGGCCTAAAATTATTTTATAAAATAGCTTTCTAATGCACTGAACTTGGTGCATGGTCAACCACCTCACCAACGCTGCAATCCTCAGTGACCTCATGATTAAATCTGCTATTTAAACCCATAATTACGGTCATTGCGACCAATGTACCTTACCTTCAAAACCAAACGTTTTTATCTTATATTTTTTCTCTTGTATAAAATATTGTATTATTTATATAGCATTTACATGAAACCATTGACTTGTTTAATTTAACCGACAAAGGAATCCTTACCTAATACTTTATAATATAATTATGTTTAAGTCATTTCTCTTTGCATTCTTTCAGTTTTATTGAGCGGCAAGCTATCGAGGAAGTCAAAATATATGTTTATCGTATCTCCGTTTAATATAAAAATTCATATTTTATTATAAATAAATAATGATACAAATTATATATATGATACAGAAACTGCAAAATAAACATTATTATTGCATGTTGGGGTACGAATCACTAGTAACACATAAACGTGTATACATTGGAAAGCGCTTGTTGGGACTTCAAACAACCCGGAGATTCTATAATAGCTTAATAGCCATTGTTAACGTTCTTAAGTAACATTCCAGGTTTATTTTGCACAAACTGGATTATTGAATTTTAAATAACTCTAAACTGTGTTTTTCATTTAAGTTTATGTATGTATAATATATAAAGAATATTATTTTAGAGTGGCAGTTTAGTTCTCTAGTTCTCATTTTATTTCCCAGTATCACGTTGGTAGATCAATTTAACTGGGTGATTTATATAACTAATGTTATAATATAATATAGGCGTAACTTAATTATTACGGTTAACGTTAGCCTACTAGAACTTCTAAATTGATCAAATACCTGCAAGGATCAAACTTTCCGTACTCTCGACATGGCGCCGCTTCATATAGCTGGTAATCGAGTTATAAAAGTTCCTATATTTTCATTAGATTCCCTCTTATCCCTAGGGAAGTCGTGTCTATAACACTATGATTTCTTACATACGATGATGAATAGACTGGTAACTTTTACGGGAACGGTGAGAGAAAGATATTTTCACGAACGTCGACGTTCCAGCGCAGATAATATTTCAAAAGATTATTTCTGGAATGGAATCTTTATTTATTTGAAATTAGAAGTGGAACAATGTAATATTTATGAATAGATATGTACATATAAAAGATCTATATAATTTTTTTTAATTAAACTTTAAATAATTTTAGTGCTCACTTTCTGATGTTAGTGCGGGGCAAAATTCGAATTATATAAATTAATATAAAGCACATCATAATTTACAAAACTAATTTGTTGAACTGAAAAATCATCTGTTTTCCACGTCTCTACTTTTTGTTATATCATATGAGCGTTGAGAATATTAAGGGTGAATTCAACCAATTTATATTTCGAAATAATCTACTACAAAATTGTTCTAGTGTTTAAAAATATTAAAAGCAAACTGAACTTATATTTGCGTCTAATCACCATTTGTGAAGGTATGTTTATAAAGGGATTGGAGTATGAGATGTCAAGTGTTGAGTTTGCTATTTATTTCTTCTTTTGGATGTTGGTAATTTTTTCATACTAAGATAGTGCAGTGGTATTTCTTTTTGTATGAACCTTAATCAGTATGTACATGTATATTCATTTTATATTGATACTTTTCGAGCTTTATGGATTATTATTGTAAAATAATAATTGAAATACTTTATTGTTACGTTCGCCCTTAATATTCATTAAACCGCATATAATACATATATAAATGAATACGGTAGATAGTGTAGAAACTAAAATAATTAATTTTCATTTGATTTTTCGCAAATTCCCAAATATTAAATATTTATTAAATGGTCACTTTTATATAAATGAATGGTTTCTATTTAAATAATAAAATAGGCAGTACTATTTTAGCGAAACGATCAGTATACATATAAAATGGTCGATGTTAGAATATATTTTTTGCATATGCTGAATTATAATATTACCAATTTAAATAAAAGTACTGATCTAAAGTAGTTTAAAATACTGACTGAATAAATATTTATAATCCACTATTAAGTAATTATATAATATAATTTGCGGTTATTAAGTAATTTTGCCACGTGGTGCACCGGCCTCGGTGGCGCAGTAGGCAGCGCGTAAGTCTCATAATCTTAAGGTCGTGAGTTCGATCCTCACCCGGGGCATTTATTTTTTATTCCAAACGAATATTTTTTTCAATTTTAAATAAATAAAACGAATAATTTACTTTCAAAATAATATTATGCCATTTACATTTTTATAAATATTAAAATAATTAATTACATTAAATATATTCGCCATCTATACACAAAAGCTATAATTATTATACATGAAAATTTGAAACTATGATAAAATTGTTATTTTATTTTTAAAACGGTTTATTATATTATAAATATTCAAGAGGTGTCATCATATCATATATTTAAATAATAATAATAAGAAGGGAATAACTATTGTCAATCCAAAACCTTATTTTGGTGCGGTTATATACTCGTCGTGTAAAATAATAAATTACCAATTACTACAAAAAATCTTAATTTTAGTAAGAAGTTATAAAAATGTCATTTAGTGGTATGTTCCCTTTATTTTGTTGTATATCTTATAAAAAAAAGTAGAACATTTTTAAAACCAAATTTCGCACTGAACTGATTAAACTATAACCAAACATTACAGTCACATACATTTCTATCATGTCGTCGTTACCCGAAAGAAATTCTATCCCTTCAAATTTGAGATCTGATTCATCGGAATCATTATATCTTTCGGCCTTCGCTATAAATATTGTGTAAGCTAAAATTAGTTAATTAAAGTGAAAATATTAAATATACTTGTTAGGTCAAAAAATAATTAGGAAGCACAAGAATATCCTGTACTTTGAAGTAACTCTCCCGTCGACAGGCAAACAAATACTGATGCACGATTGAATCGCCATCTGATGCGTGCGCCAAAGCGAGTCAGGGCGTGAAACATCTTGCCTTAGTGCTTTTGCTCCGTCACACGCAATTGTGCATCTCGCTCGCACACGTGTAAGCGAATCCATGTTAAAGAAAAAGCGATATACTCATCCTTCTCTCTTTTGCAAAATTCTCTGACAATGCGGTATATCATGGACGCGTAAAAGTTAGTAGACAAAGAGGAGAGATTAAAAATTACTAAAAAAATACTATATATATTGATATATAAAATAATTTAAATGTATAGTAAATGTTTTAAAAATAATTATTCAAATAAAAAAATATTTGCTATTAATTATGTAAAACAGAGGAATTTTTAATTTGTAAAAATAATATAACATTTCTTTTGAAATCTCGGGATTCGTCGCGATTTTTGCTTACTTGTATTCTATATTTCGGCCGTGATTTTCCGGCCATGATCACGAATAATTCGCAACTTTTTTTTTCAAAAATAAGATTTAATTTTAAATTAAATATTAAATTTTAAATTTAATTTAATCAAATCAAGATATCAAAAATAATTATACTCGCGAAAACCTAAAAATCCATAATATAACATTTGTGTGGTGTTGTTAAATCATGGCAACACTTATCGTTGTTATCCAGTCTTGACGTTTACGATGGCACATAGTTCCTATGGCACTCCCAGACATTCTAAGCAAATTCCTGACGGGTAATTATCCTCTATTGCTGTATTTAAACATAGATATGTATTAAAAGTAACTATTGCTAAAGTATTTCCTAGATTTTTAACATATATTAAAATAAGACTTGTATTTGAGGTTGTGTATTAGTCATTCGTTATTTCATCATTTCCATTTTATTTCATAAAAAATACATTCCACTGTTGTTATTTTTTTAAACTAATTTTATTGAATTAAATCACTTTTTATTATCTTATTTGTGTAAATATCAGAAAATTAATTTTTATCTAATATCTTACAGATGGCTTGATTACAGCAAATGTGGCATTGTTGTGCCCAATTCAAGTTTTATTGCATTCAAAACCCCATTGAATGATGTAAGTAATGTTATATGTATAATACTTCCATCGTTTCCATATCTACAAAGTTGCAATAACAAATATGTTGTAAAAATACATCAACACGTATTTGTTAAGGACCGGGGAGGAAAAATTAGCTGGACGAACGATTTGTTTAAATGAGTGAACACGTGATGCATTTCCTTATGACACATTCCATAAGGTAACAAGTACACCATCGATTCGTCGCTTCGATCAAACTAGTGATATAATACGTGACGCATTTCCCTGTGGCAAAGGGAGTTGTTAAATAAATCCCCTCCAGTTGTAGTTCCTTTGAGACTGCACATTTTTAACAGCTCCTCATAAACGAAAAGTTTTCGTTTATTCCCCGTACAAATACAAGAAATTGTGCCGTATCCGAGATGTCCGTACTTTCGTTCATCGTGAGAGAGAAGTACGTAAAAGATTGCGCTTTATCCCTAAGTTGTACACGCAAGCTAGAACCCAAGTCTTCGTTGCGACGGGTGCTAGTTCTAGCAGAGAGACTAACGTTTTCAAACTTTTTTCTGTTCCGGGCATATCCTCCACGATAGCTAAGACACTCTTTTTAAGTTCACTGCCGGTATATGGGCAACCATGCTTTACTATTATCTCAGCTACTTTGTAGCTCGCATGAACAGCTGATTTGATTGTGTCGGTCACAACTTTAAAAGTGTTCTGCTGATTTTTGAGTGACGACTTCAAGCTGATGATTTTGTCTTTTTGGAGATTCTCCCTCAAGACACCCAAATTTAGTTTTTTTAGACATTATGCTCACTATCATAATGTCGCTTCAGGTTATATTCTTTTACTACGGAAATATTCTTTTGACAGATTAAATACGATTAAAAAATTTGTCCATGCTTCATTAAAAACCCGTCTTTCATTAATGATCACGTGCATTGCGGAGAGAATCTTGCGACCGCTAATATATGTGATGCATAGTATTTTATAATATATTTTTCTATTCATTGAACTTTTAAAAACAGATGATTTTTGGACATAGTATTTGAATAACTTATATTAATTAAAACTAAGTTTAATAATAAATTATACAGTATTAATATTATTTTACTGTCATCATTTTAGTTTACGCTCTCAACCAACTGTATTTGCTTTGATATTATGCGTCATTAAGACTTTGCATGCGAGAGGTGAGAATCTACGTTTCGTGACGCAAATTGGTTGATAGCAGGAACTGGGGACGATACTTTTTTCATATCAAATGCTAGAATTTCATTCGTCTATGTCCATCTGTTGTAAATATTTAGTAATTTTAAATATAAAGTCAAATAGCACTTATCTGTTTATAATATTTTACATTTTGCTCATAAGTAGGTTATGAATTTATCCATAATTTTTTTGGTTCTAAATCCAACAAAGCAACTCGAAGTTGCCACTTTTCAAATTATTTTACCGCAGAAAGTAAAAAAATATCTTGTTACTAAATTATTAAAAAAGAGTAAATTATTTCATTAGATTGAATAAATTGAGTTAATGAACGATTTGTATTTTATTTTGAAACTTTTGAACTATTAATTAATTTTGTATGATTTTTAAATAGCTGCCCAGTCTGCGCAATTATGACTTTTACAACCCACACACAAAGTCCATTTCTTTTTACAGTCTCTAATATTTCTTTTTCCAGTTCCTGGCCAAAGCCATCCACCTGGGTATCTATTAATTCGATCTCCCTTTTATTTATTTTTTAGGGTAAAAAAATAAACCTTTTTGTTTCTTATTAAGTTATCTAGCACTTTTTTTTAAAATATTCATGTTACCTTATTAAGGTTTTTACTAATGGATTAGAATGATTTTTATTTCTGTCATGGTAATTTACTTTAAGTTTATTGAAGTAATCGCGTAAATTGTCTATTTTTAAATCTTTATGTATATTTGAGTTTCGGACAAAAATTGAGCATTTGTCGCCATCCTTAGTGCAATATTTTGTTGCGTTTGTAGTGATTTCGAATAATTACTACTAAGTATACCTCCCCAGACAGGGACGCATATGAAATAACTGGTCGGATGATCGATTTGTACAGGAGCAGTTTGTTTTTTACATTTATTTTTCTCTTTCTGTTTAATAATGGATATAGACGAGCTCGAGTTGTTTTTACTCTGTGAAGTTATGTTATTTATATGAGATTTCCATGTTAATTTGGAGTCCAGAGTTAGTCCTAAGTATTTGGCTGAATTTTGCCATTCGAGGCTTTTATCATACATTTTTAATTTAGAGAGATTATTATTAACATGCGTGTTTTCTTCTGCGATTAAACATTACAGCGACGCTTTTGTTGGGATTTGCTGTTATTAGCCACTTATCGAACCACTTTTGAAAAGTATTGAGTTGGTTTTGAAGATGAATTATTGCACGATGGGGGTTTCTTTTATATAGTTTGAACTTGGCCATTAAATATACATATTCTTAAATGATAGTTAAGAACGAAATAAGTTACCATGTACCTTCAGTTTACCAATTTTTACATGTATTATATCAATCAGTTTAAGAAATCGATGAGAAATGCTTGTTTAAAAATAATAGTTA
The DNA here is from genome assembly GCF_051122295.1 of Plectrocnemia conspersa. Taxonomy (NCBI): domain Eukaryota; kingdom Metazoa; phylum Arthropoda; class Insecta; order Trichoptera; family Polycentropodidae; genus Plectrocnemia; species Plectrocnemia conspersa. The sequence continues at coordinate 24,024,725 of NW_028277176.1, read as the reverse complement.
TCCATTTAAAATAAATGTATTTTAACATTGATAGTTAAATTTGAACAATGGTAAGCTTTAATGCTTATTTTTTTGGAAATTTATGTATTTATTTCTTACAATACCTACAATAACTATTAAAATTGAAAATTTATTCATTTGATGAAAAAATATATAAAAAATAATATATAAGTATATGGTAATATTTATTATTTTTAAAAGTAAGAAATATTAAAATCTGCTGAAAAATGTTAAAATATATTTGTTTTAAGCTAGCGACATCTGTTTAAGGGTAAGAGCTATACATCCTACAATATTCCTGCTTTTAAAAATTGTCAAGAGATGTCAGTCGAACTCTATATATAAAGAATTTATTATATTTTATTATATTTATATTATATTTTTACATTAGTGATGTATTAAAAATATTACCAAAATAGAAAATACAACCTTTTTTAAAAATAATCGTTGTCACTTTAAAAATATTTTTAATTTTAATATATTAATCTTATCTTATACATATAATTGTACATATTATGTAATACGATTTTCAAATTCTAATGTAAATTTAAAATCAGACTAATCCGAATTTTGAAAATGTGAAGTGGTTGTGTTGCAATTTTACAATTTTAATTTGTCATTAATAATAACCAAAACATACCTTATCATTTTGTTGTTTGTTGCAAAAATACTGTTTTTAAGAGAATATTAATTTAAACTTAAACAATATAAATAATCATTAAATTCAGGGTTCGTCAAACGACATTATTTATTTCAATTATAAATACTTTTTTCAATTCGCCCATAAGATTAATTAAACAAGACTAAAAATTATTCCATTCTTAATTTTGTTTGTGACATCTACACAGCAGTTTTCTTCACTGGTGTTAAAACGTTAAACAAACATCTGACTTTTGCATTTTTTTTTTAGCTTATTCTACTTATTAATTTCTATTGCTTCATTATTAAACAGTAAAAACTGTAAAACAGTTTGTTCTGTCGGTTAAAAATTAAAACACATTATTATATAAAAAATAATATTTTAAATAGACTAATGAATCGAGTGTATCATAATGCATCCAACTACTTTTTTTTTAGAAAAAATATTTGCAACGCTAAAAATACGTAACATTGGTTTTATTGTTATTAAGTAATGATATGTAATTTTTCGAGATTTACAGTACGCTGTTTAGTATATTCAAATAATTAAAAAACTTTTTATAATTGAAATGATTCCTCGGAAGCGACTTTCACTTCTGGAACAGTCGTAATAAGTATTTGGGTGTGACTTTCGAAGAACGTTGGAAATTTAGCCAGCACGTTGCAGAGACTCACAGCAGAGCTTTAAAAATGCTCGGTTTTATCTTAAGGAATGCGCACTACTTCAGGAATACTCTAGTATTGCGCACTCTTTATGATGCTCTAGTCCGCAGAATACTAGAAACTAGCTCTATTATTTGGATTCCAGGCGTAATGAGTCAATGTAATGAATTGAAGGTTGAAAAAGTACACCGTAAATTTCTTTGATATTTATACTTGAAGGAATATGGGTATTATCCGTTCTTGTTTCCCAGTGCTTTTATTGTGAGAGTGCTGGGATACGTTTCTTTGTTAACTCGCAGAAGTGTTTATATAATTAAACACTTCTGAAAATTGCTTTAAAGCCATCGTAGACAATCCTTCGGTGCTCGAACAGCTTCAAATGTGGGTTCCAGAATGTTGTTATAGTTCTCGGTTACGTCCACTGTTCTTGCCTGTAAAGTCTATAACTAGAGCACTTGCCAACTCTTATCTGTCAAAGGCCGTTTGTCTGCTCAATACTGTGCATAGATATATTTACATTTCTCGTACACATATGGGGTTTCGGTTCAATTCGTGTGGGACAAAGCACACCTGTTGAGATGATTTGTGTCTGTTATTTTATCTTGTTTTCGTGTTTGTACTTATATGTGTATGTGTGTGTATGCGTATATGAATTTGTATGTATGCATATGTATATATCAGTGGCGGGCGTTGAGATAATTTCTCACCGCCCGCCACTGATATATAAGAGTGAGCGAGAGATCAGAACATGCAGGCAGCATGCCCTTATCTCTCACTCATTCTCGTTACTTAATACGCGAGCGATCGAGAAGAAAAGTATTTCACCGCCCGCTACTGGTTACTTAACTGTTAAAGATAACGAAAAAATTAAGTCAATATAATATTTTGGCTAATGCAATGATGGCAATAAGAAATTATTATTAGGTTTATAGCCGCTGTAGATGTTTATTTAGTTATCGCCAATAGAGCTTACTTAACGTCATTTCCGCGTTGTCGCCAAAAGAGAAGTGAGAGGTCTGCCACTTCTCAGTGTTGCTAATCGCTGCTCTAACCGTAGCAGTCACCCTATATGTAAAAATGTTAAATAAGTTCACTTTAAAATTTACTTCCCTCCCGTGTTACGGCCTCTTGCTCTACTTAGTTCCACCACTTGTGAAGATGCACCTTCACATCCCGATGAAAGGTTCCTACGACGATTCTTAAGCGGGGGCGGGAATCGCCAAATCAAATCGCCACTTTCATTACCGTTACCTCGTTAGCCCCGGGTGGTGATAAATCGATTCGGCGGCCCTTTTGCGCCTCCGCCGCCTTTTCCTTCGATTAAAAAACAATCAAAGTACCAAAATGACAATCGTCAGTAATGAACGGCGACGAGGTTCGCGTCCCCGTTCGTTATTCGGACTTGTTTATTCGGCCAATTATGAGTCCGGTGGGTGTACCCGTGCCACTAGGTATACAGTGTGTACCACCGCACCGGTACCTCTAACGAACCGTCGAAATTTATCGGCGAGTCTGAGGAGCGCTGGTGTCGCGCCGTATCAATTTTCACGGATCTCGCCCAATTTGGGAGGAGGCGCTCTTTAAATATTAATAAGGGGCGCCCGAATTTCAATAAAACGCCGATTCGTAGTCGGCGGTGTATTATAATAAATTATGTATAATGTAATGTATTGTCCGAAAAATTGTTATTTTGTCGGTTCGGCCCGGCTGCTTTTATGGCTGCCGTTAATATTTATCAACGATCAGGGCCGCGTTAAATATTTTTCGTTGATATTGAGGCCCTTTGAAAATATTTATGAACATCAAAGATGCTTCCTAAATATAATACATCTTCACACCTTATAAATTTCAAAAAGTGCAAAAGATATTCGGTACAGAAAAATATTTCTAAAGCATTGCCAAATCTAGAATTCAAAAAATGACGAAATAAGAATTCTTATTTCTCGAGATATTTGCTGATTTCTTGAAATTTTCAGAGCCTTTATCATCTAACTATACTATATTTGCGTTAACACAGTCAGTTAGAGAGCTATCAATTTCATCATTATTCATAATTGAGAAAGAGATGGCAAGTTTGGGTTTACTATTATTAGCTCTAAAGCACACGATACGGATATAAGTTCGATATACTTATAACCTTACTCCTGTTAATATTTTAAACAAATTTATAAAAATTAATATCATTATTATATTTTTTAATATTTATCAATCAATCGGAGTAATGATAAGTATGTTGAACGTATATCCGTAATATCGTGATAATTAAAATTAGGTCTTATATATTAGGTATAAAAAATTCTCTCATAATAAGTTTTATATGTATAAAAAAGTTGTGAGAAATATAATCAATAAAATGGCAATTTACGCTTTTATTTAAATTGTGTATTATAAATTTATTTTTTACGAGCCTACTTTTATAAACTCTCGAACAAACAGGTCGAAAACAAAGCTCATAGTACTTATCGGGGCAAATTATCTTCCAGAAAGAGAGGCTGTAAGGGATTTTTTTATTATCGAAGGTCAATTTTGTCCGATATCAGTGGATTTAAGTCTGAATGAAAGGTGAAAGTGCTATAACAAAGCTATCAAATATGTTTGGAGATTGGAGAGATTATATACATTAATAAATCGTATAGTTCTGTATTTTTCTTATTTCATTATGGAGTCGAAATACAATATTAAAAGGGGATATATAAAATAATGATAAAATGCTGAAAAAATATTGCTTATCCGTTAATCATCGAAAAGCACAAATTGATAGCTTGAATTACCTTCGAAAAATAATCTTCTTAGAAAACAAGCATAAGAAAAGGAAGCTAAATATGCGGAATAAACTCACTAAGCATATAATGCCGATACGGCCCTGTCCGCTTCTTCCATTAATATCAATGATGATGATCCTTCAGGCCGCAATTCCCGCCTTTTAGTGACGGGGGCCAGGTGACGGACGGCATTCGTCGAAACGCTCCGTGAAATCGTTTCGAAAAATTCTTTTTGTTGTTAACATCTTATCCCCGAAGCTCGAGTGTTTTATATAAATTGAGTGGTTTTCGACCGGTGAGGTTTCGTTTGGGTTTTTGTATATTTTTTGTGGCCGCACCGTGCGGCTCGTCTGGCCACTCGAATCTTCGCCTTCACCTGGTCTTTGATTGTTGGCCTATTGTTCTGGAAGTGTGGATGCACTAATGGAATACTGTTATGTCCTGTTTCACAATCATAATAAACCACCCTCGAACATCTTGCGTGTTGTTGTATAAAAATCATTCTTAATTCGATATGTTATCCACTAGTCACTTTGACAGATCTTGTCTAATAAAAAGCTTTTTATTCCATTTATTTATTGCTTATTATAATGATATATGATCCAATATGTATATGTGACTTTAATAGGAAATTTATAAATATGGATTAAAAGGGATTTTTTACAAGATTTCCCGTTATTCAAATTAGTTTTTTTGAATAATACGCCGGTTAGTTTTGAGCATATTGTTTACATTGATCATTTCTTTATTATAATAAAAATGCAAATAAAAACATCCATAACACGGATTCTCAACCTATGTGGTCCGCTCTTTGCCATTGTAGGTGGTCTGCGGTGTTAATTTGTAATTTGTAATTCAATATAATATAATCTTGAACAGGATTGAAAATGCCGTCATAAACATGTTACATAAATAAATATTTTATAATTTTATGTTTTCGACGGTTTTACTGTATAAAATATTGGGAAATGTGTTTTTAAATCCGTCTACATAATGGTGAACGATCTACTTAATGGCAGAACCATCAATTATAATATTTATCAGCCCCACACATGAAATATATACCATATATTTATTGAAAAAATGTAGTATTTTTCTATTTATTGAAAATTTGTATTATCAAATATATTGTCACCTTACTTTGCTTCTCTACGTTTATTGTTAGAAATTTAATATTTAAAATCTGGAACTAATGATGAGCTTAAATGTAAATAAAAATGGAATAAATGCGAATGATGAGGAATACGTGAGCGATCGGAATATATGCGAATAATCGTTCAGAAATTTTGTAGATTGTGGTTAATTAAATAATGTAGTTTTAGGTATGCATTGAAAACGAGTGAGCGAGTTGATGATATCTTGTCGCAATCGCAATTTCAAAAACCAAATTATCAATGACCCTAAAGTGTTCTGGAAATTCATTAACACTAAACGCGCTGCTCAGCACCTGCTAAATTATTCGAAATAATTATTCATATATATATCTTTAGATACTTTCGGAAAGTTTTGTTGAACCAACAACGTGGTTTTCGTCCCGTTCGTTCCTATGTTACTAACCACAAAAGTCTTTCACCAGAACAGTGACGATATCTCTAGATGCAAGAATACAAAAAAAACTCGTATTTACTGACTTTAAATACTTTTCACAAAGTTTGTAATAGAATTTCGATTTTTTCTAAGTTATTTAAGCGATCGTAGACAATATAATATTTATTAAAATAATATTTCACTCTTCGGGAGTTCTTCAAAGGTCCAACCTGGGCCCTCTGCTCTTCTCGTTATTCATTAATGACATTAATATGGCGTTTATTAATTCGTTTTTTGAATTGCTTAGATGCATCCGATCTATTCCGGACTCTTTCTTTTTACAGAGTGATTTAGATTCCTTACAGAGATAGGCTGCTTTTTACGGTCGGAAAATTCCATATTGTCATTTTTCAGATTTCATTCATCATCAGAATATGTTTACGATCTCGGTAGAAACGTTCCATTTAGAAAATCATTAATCGTCGGATTATATAATTTGAAATCCCTTAGTAACCAAATATTAACTCTTGATCGAAAAGGTTCTTGATATACCTTTATATGAAGATACTCGGTTATTATCCGTTCTTGTACTCTAGTACCTTTCTTTTAAAATCATTTGTATGTGTATATCTTTAAGCATTTATTCCAACTACAAAAGGGTGCTGCTGACAATGCGTTCCGAGATGTTTTTCAAGGGTCACGATCACGTCCACTTCTGTTGCCCGTTGGAGCCAGGACGTCCGCATTAACCAACTCGCCTATACGCAAAATTGCATATCGATATATTTTAACTATGAGGTGCTGGTCCAGTTCTTATCATATACTTTTTATATTTTGTGCTTCTTCCCCTTTTTTCTTTCTTCTTATATACTGTGTATTGTTTTTGACCACCTTGATAAATAATACACGTTAAATTTGTAGCTTAATGAGGATATCTTTAAACATTTTACTCAACAAAGTGGTCAGAAAACGTACCTTATAAATTGTCTTATTTATTATTATGCTGAATTTGCTCACAGTAGAAATTTAAATACCATTTCAATTTTATTATTTTGTTTTAACCTACTATCTAGCTAGTTGTTGATACTCACATGGTAGTAGTCTTCAATACTGTTAAAACGTTAATCCTCCAAAAACTGAATTGAATTGTTTTAAATGTTATCAAGCTACCTAAATTACTTTGCAGTCGACTTCTTGCATAAATATAATTATATATTATAATAGTAATCTTGATTTTAACTAATAAATTTCCGTGTAAAATCACACCCTTAAACAATTAAGTGATGAAAAAAAATATTAGAATGTACTAAAGATGATTTAAGTTATATATGTATATATTATTCGTTCTATAGTTTTCCCTTTTATATTTATTTTTTATTATTTTATACATGTAACATAAAATATTTTATTTTGCAATGTATGATAACAACGAGTCCTCTAAGAATATAATCCAATGCATAGGTCAGTAACCATTATTAGCGACAACCGTTTATAGGGAGCTTTATTTACTTCTTAATCTAGAGAAGGATGTATCTTTATAAATAAATTTTATTTTATTTAAAAATTAAAACAGAGGTGGCTACCGACCATCAAATTAATTGTAAAAAAACGCTTATCATAAAAAATATGACCCCTATCAAAATATTATCTAATCCGACTACAATACAAAAACGCCATTAGTCACCACATAACATAAATTCATATAAAATTAAATCGATATTAAAAAAAGTCGAGTCGTATTAGGAAGTGTCTCCGCTTGGCACCTGGTATTTTTTCGTTCAAGAGGTCAACAACAACAAAAAAGCCGTACATATCAAGCGCCACGGGAAATCGAGAGCTTCGAGATCCGCAGGGGCTTTAGAGCCATTAAGCTCTCCGGATCGGCAAGGTGTCGTCTTCCGTTTGACGTCCGTGGAATGGATACGGGCGTTGTGGGAAAGCATTAGTACCGGAGAAGATAAAAAAATATTTGACAAACGACCCGTTGCGTCGGACAGCTGCTCGGAACGTTTTTATTATTTATTAATAACAATGATATTGAATATTTAGCAATAATTTATATGTAAAGGTGGGCGTGAGATCATGCCAAGAATCGTCGCTTTGTACAAAAGCCGCGTGCATTTGTCAATCCTTTGCTTTGGAGTGTATACAGTACAAATGAGCTCGGAAAAAATAGTCGCCATTGTCGGAGATGTGGAAAGAAAGAAACGTGTAGGTGTATGTAAGAAAGAAATAAAAAGAGAGGAAAGTGAATTTGAGCGAATCAAAAGGCGCCGTCGCGCATATGAAGAAAGTTGAGATGGATGTTGGAGAGGTTAAAGCCCGAGGCGCTCGAAGTGCGTTCAAAGGAAAACATGGAAAATAGGACTTAAGTCAATTCGTTGTTAATTTAGATAAAATATTAAACATGTTGGAAAACGCGGCCAGATAGTACAAGATGAAAGTGAAAGTTTTCCTTTCAAATTTAACTTAAGCTTTTGGCATTTAAGTTAAAACGCAGTGTTAAATAAATATATATGTATGTAAATATTTTTTTTCAAAATTACCCTGGCCTTTTTTTGTAACATGCATAACATAATTTTTACATTGTCAATACTGCTGTCAACTGATAAATACCTCGTGGTCGATTGTCAGTTTTAGTGAGAAAGTGTACTTAGAAACTGCAAGACCGCGGTTGACAGTTTTTGTTGCATATGTGGAACATATATATATAAAGTCTCGCACTTTCGTTATATTCATTTTTGTGTATTAATCTGTGCATTACTAATTAATTTTAAAATGTAGTTATAGTACTTTACCCAATGTCTGTTATTTTGACAGAGGTTAAATTCTAACACGCTACTATCGATCACCATTAAATTTTTGTCATCAACTTAACTCAAACACTCGCTCTTCTTCCATATAAAATTTTAACAATTCAATTAAAAGCTCCGGAATGAACGATGGCTGCGCACCACACGTCGCCGTGTCACGCTCGCCACCATATCTCGCGGACATCTCCCGACCGCACATATTTCAATCTGTCATATCTGCGTCGATCTCACACACGCGTTACAACTTCATGTAGCGGCTCCTGTGGCGTAGGTGCTTCGCCTAGGCCTCTACCCGGTGAGGAATCGCACCTCCTTAGTCACAAGTTATAAAAAGCCCGCGAAAGCGCCGCGGAAAACAACGTGGAGATAGGAAAGGTTGCCGTGGAAAACGTTGTCATCGGACACCATTTCTGGCTGCGGGGGTCCGGTAGTCGGAATGCCGCATAGGTGTAGGATTACCGCACTTATCTCTCGGCGAACCACTCATAATAAATTCAGGTGACCGAGTGAGTGGAGAAGGTGGCATTCGAGTTAACGGGTCGAGGTCTATGGAGCTTGTTTAAAATTGTGTGTATATGTTATTGTCTATGTACCATTTTGAATGAGGGGTAGATATATACAGGCTTCTTCCAATAATATATTTTTTCTTTGTTATATTTATATTATATTTTGTCTTTTAATAACATTGGTTCCCAGTTATGTCGTATACTTCGCACTTATTTTACACAATTTATGTGAATTATTCTATCATAAATGGGAACGTAAAAAACACGTATGCTGGCACTTTCCAGCATATGTGTTTTAAGCGGCTCCAAATGATTAAGAATACAGGCATTCGAGAGGATTGTCTCTGTCTGAAAAAAATATACTGTTGCAAGGGAACAAAGTATTTTTTTATTAAAAATAATTTCCTTTGTATAATCGTCTCATCTTCCGATTCCTCAATTGTAATACATACATATATACTTAGGTTTCAGAATTTTTTTATTACGCAAATAGTGACTGTTAAGTTGATTGATTATAGGTGATAAATAGCTAATTTTTATATTGTTTAATCGATCAAAATACGCAATTCAAGCCTTTTATTTCCACAAAAATATGTTTATTTAATTTAAAATTACAATAATATATATGTATGTATGTATGAAAGAAAGAGTAAAACACCAATGATTTCCACCACTGAGTCTAGTCATCTACGGGTGGAGTCATGACGGGGGACAATCGGCCAAGGACGAGAGCTCTACGGCGACGGCTCTCTGCTATGCTGGCCTACTATGAGACCTTCGATGGAGGTCCATCACGCCAAGGGTGAAAGCGTATGTCCTTTCTTGGCAATTAAAAATATACTGACCGGGTTGTGATTTAAATCGGAGGACGAAAATATCTCAAAATCAAAATCCTGTCAGAAAAGTATAATTTGATAAAAAATTATCGGCAAATCATACTTCATATCTTTCTTTGAATGCAGTTCTTATCTGGTTCTGAGAGGTATTATAATTTCATTTATACCACAGATGCTTTATTAATAGTAAAATTTGTAGTCTCTCAGAAATAATTATTGATTTTAATTATTAAATTTGGCGTATGAAAACAATTTTCGGTAAAAAATTTACACACAATTTGACCAAGAGAGAAGCATTCATCATTCAAGTCAACTCTTGCAACATTAAGCGATTGACTGAGACTTTTAATTTATTATGACATTGATAAATTATAGATTAAAACATTGACATTGATAGATTAACGAATTAAGAACTGAAAACGCATTAAGATTCTGGGATTTAACGCTCTTTTGCCTTTAAACGTAATCACACGTGTATGTGTTAAATGCCTCACTAACATTAGCATTAATATTTCTGGTTTCAGAGAATTTAATAACTTAAGTAGTTAATTGTTATTTCGTTATTATAAAGAATATTTTTTTATTACGATACAAGTAATATTAAATTTACTTACTAATAACAAAGTTTTTTATATGTAATATTTGGTATTTAAATTACTTTTTCCTAATGGTGTGAAAGATGTCTTTTCATTTACATATTTTAAATTTGCCACAACCTTTTTTTACCCCCAGACAATTAGGCAACGTTGACCATTATTGGGCGAATATAAAATTTGGAATGCGCCCAATTGCGATATATATCTATAAAAAAATGGTTAAATCAACATCTTCCCGGTTATTTTCGCAATGGTTATTTGTAAACCATTCCATCGTTTAATTTTATTGAATTGAACGAATTGTACAGTTCTGGGGCGATTGCCAAGTATAGATATGCAATATTCACTGTACATTTTAAATCGATAGAGAGGCGTAGGAAAGCGAAATCTAAAAATACTTCCTTGGTTCAAGCGAGTCGGTCAATATTGTTTTATGAAAATTCAAAACCTTCTTTGACGTCACACACACAACGAGTACATCACTGTCGAGATCTCGAAAGGTGCACACGTTACACAACCTTCGTACTTTTCAAGGCTCCATGGCGAGTCACGGTTCGCGCATTATGCTGCAGCATCATACAAAGGACACAAAAGGGACGCGAGATGAATCCGGCGGTAGTACCTCGCGCGGATGACGGACACAATGCCCTGAATGGTCCCAAAATAGACAAATTGCCCGTGATTATTCAAGCGCGGGAGTGATAATGGGACCGACCCGATTTATGGCCACCCCTTCGCGGGCAGTCTCCAAGTTTTATATATTGCGATCGGACACCTAATTCGTCACCGGCGTCTCATTATAATATATTTTTTGCTCTCCTTCGGTGAGGTCCAAATATTGGGATTCGCTTTTGTGGCCCACAATGGTTTTGTAAAGCCCTGAATGGGGTTTTGTAGAGTGCGGTGTCCGTTATCGCTATATTTATTATCCTGCGATGCAGCAGCGCGTGTGCGTGCGCGATTGTACACTATTAAAGGCCGTGCATCTTGATAAGTCATCGAAAAATTAATTCGGTACGATTGCGTGCGAGCATCGCATATCTCACCCGCCGAAATAACGCTTCCATTTCACACACCTCTCACCTCTCAACACGTGGAAGGGGTCGAGAACGTTTAAAGATAAATTTATTTTGTCGTTAGCTTAGTGTAAATTGGCTAACTCAAAAGGACAAAAAAAGTGTGGTAAAGTAACATCTTCTAGATTAAGTAATCAACCCCTTACTTGAATTTATGTTCAACAATCCATAGATGCTCAGCAATTTAAAGATATAGAGTCGTGATTGCGTCCCTTTTTATTAATCGTCGCGGTCAGAACGTCAGCGCTCGAGAACGCTCTTTTTACTATTATTTATGGTCATATATGGTCAAGTATTTATGATCATTAGGTCATTATGGCTGACTACCCTTATGAATTACCATCGGCGAGAGTCGGATAATGTAACGCAAGGGCTATGAAAACACTTGATCGAGTCTCACGTACCACCAATCGATACTACGGGCGGTTATTCACAGACATGGAAGTCACTTCATCATTCTTCGGCCCCGAACTCCACCACTCATTTAATATCTGAACCTGCATTTTATTGTTAATTGTCGAATCCAAACAACTTATTGCACAATATATACATTTACAACAGATTCACAAAGCGGTTCATTTGACTGATAATTTACAGTGACTCAACACTCAATGTATTATATGAATGTTTTACTACTATAAAACTCACATAAACGAACTCGACGGTTGTCGATCTCTTCTACCAAGGCGTCATTCGATGCATCTCCCCTTTATTGCATGTCCGACCGTAATCATAATGCACCGCATTAAATTATCACCTCGGAATCAATTCTACGACTGATTTTATTTTACTTTTCTGAAAACCGCTCCGAGGTGTCTAAGATGTCTGAACAAATTCGTGCTAATTCCAATTTTGCAGCATCACCGTGTTGTGACGATTATCTCACGGGGGTCGAGATATTTTATATTATTTTTAATTTATCGAATTCGCTCGCGTGTTCGTTATTCGGTTCCTTTGTTGAAGTTTGGGAATAAATTAACTCCCTCAAAAGGATACCAGTATACCATTTCACACCTTAAAAAATAATATAAAATTAAGTTTTGTCAATTTGATTTTTTATATTTGACGTTGGCATGCAAATTGAAATTTAACGTTAAATTGTATTGGTTAAATATTTTTCGCATCGGTATATTACTATGCCAGTGTGTGATGCGTAAATATTTTCGGGTAACCCTCTCGGTCGTGTTTGTTTGTATTTATAAATATGCATAAACACGCGTGTGTATTTTTGGTGACAAAAGAGCAAAAATCAAATAAAGCACCCCGTACACACGTGAATATGCACGTATGTGCTCATTGAATTATCGGCTTCGGCATCATTTGAAAATCGCGAGTCTGCTATTTGTTCTCTTAATTGAATTACCGACTCGTTTGGTTCTGTTTGCAGTGCCAACATGGCTTTAACACCTCAACCGCTGCATTCGCTTATTATTTGTTTTAGAATATAATTTTTATTTAACTAATAAATAAACCCACTAAGCTGCAAATGTGACAATCGACAATCATATCGATATGTGGTTGAATCGAGTCGCTATTTTTATAATCTGTCAATATTTGATTACTTATTTTCAGACAAGAATGTTTTTTTTTTGTAATGCGTGATGTAATTTTGGTATGTCGCGTGTTTGCTTTGAAGCCTACTTGAAAATTGTTTGTTTTAAAAAAATACATATCAGTACACAAATAAGAATAAATCAAATTACATTATATATGTGTACCTATATATGATATCCAATCAAAATTTGCATAGTTCAATCTATCTTCATGACGCAATGCAATTACATATTCCCTAAGCTCATTTGATACTACGTGAATATATCATGTTCGTATTGATGCCACCGAATCATAGTACTCTAGTTTAAAATTTAATACAATAGTTATTTTGTATGACACTACATCAGGTAAAAAATTATATTTTTTTAGCAGCTTACTTTAAATCATTCATCAATTTCATACATTGTAAGTCAGATTTAAATTTTTAGACAATTTCAGATTTAAATAGGACAGTCATGACTGGTAGTCGGGGATGGACTTTGTAATAAATTACATACGTCTTTGTTCTTGCTATCATCTAACAGTTTATGTAATAAATATATGTATTAAATGTCAAATACATATGCAATTTATCTATTTATTAAAAACATTGATCCGTTTTCAGTGAAATTTAAAATAAAGCGATAAAGTAAGGGGTTCGGACCTTTCATCGCCAGCTAGTTCACCGTCGGTCGATTAATTATTTTTATCCTCGCCTTTAATTTTTACATTGATTTTTTAAATTCATATTTTTGTAAACTATTCTTGTTATATCTTTGTATTGTTTAAGCAAATTTCATTTATCGAATTATTTGGCAAAAAATTAAATTTTCCTCAATTGTACATCAACCGATGAATAATGAGCGAGCAACTCATAAATTACTGAAAGCAAATAATAATAATAATATACTTAATCGTTTTCTTGGTGTACAACCGTCTCCCGAGTATAATTTGTGTATTTTTTGCAAATATTCACATTTTATTTTTTTGTCAAACGAGGATGCTGAAACGAAATGTGTCATTAAACTTACACTGTAAAACAATACTTTCGGACTGTTAAATTGGGATTCTATTTTCGATACACTGCTCTCACTACCCACTTAATAACTAAATAGATTTTGCTAAATTGAAGAATTGTCAAAGAATTTTGCATCTTGAAAATTATGTGAGATATATATTTTATATGGAGAAATCAAATATTATATTGAAATTAAAATTACCGGGTACCCGTTAAAAATAATAGGGTATTTGCTTCTTTTAAAAATGTTTGAGTACCCGGTTTCGGTTCTATTCGTCGGTCGGAAGCCCGATTTGAAACCCTATTGTTTCACGACTGCCGATTACCATTCCAATTTGATATGTGATGGTTATTATTCAAATTCTAATAGAATAGGACGACTGTTCAAATGATTATTCCAGTAGGCTGAATACTAATACCGATCGTCGAAGTTAATTTTGTCGAGCAGTAGCAGTTTTTCAATATTTTCTCGAAAGCTAACATTTTAATCAAATAAAATTGTGAATTTGCCACGCAACGCAATATTTTCTCAGAAACTGTTACCATATTCTTGAAAATTATTTAGGTTCATTTTTTTTGTGGCGCATGAAAATGTAGTGCACCCCTTCATTACGATTAAATAGAAATGCGTTATGCTTGGCTCAATGTGAGGCGCATAGTTACAAGTTGTTTCAATTATTATTTTTAATATATAAATGATATAATAATATTTATAATTAGGGTTTGCAAACGATATTGTATCAGCGAAAGTGCTTAAAAAATAATTAATGATATTATAAGAGAATTTTAAAAATCACTGCAATTATATTATAAAAAAATGATTGAAAAATTAAATTATTGGAATGACTAGATGATAGTGCATATAATCTTAACTTAAGTGCACATCTTGTTTATGACAAAACTTAATCTTGATCTGCTTGCGACTAATATATTGCTCAGCCACCTTCACAATTTGTTACATAAAAGTCACCCTAATGACCACATTCTAAGAAATGAAAACAGAGATCAACCATTCTCGAAAATAGGACCACAAACACGGTATTCACAACATAATGTCAGAGGGATCTCGTGATCAAATACTGTGCAAGTATTTGATTCGTCCCGAGACGTTAATCACCCATAAGCCGACAAAAATATTTTTTGTTTGGAAAAGACGCGCACTAGACAATATATTCTACCCTGCACACATTACTATTGTTCTTCGACTCTTTGGTTATCGATCGCCGGAGTGGTTATCAGGGCCATTTTTTTTATAGATGTCGTGATAGAACAGGATTTTTTTGCATTGTGTCTATGATTACAACCTGTCCAAAAGGGCATAGCTATAATCATTATTGATTGTTTTTTCCCCATTTAGAAACAATCAATCAAACAAAATCCCCGAGCATCCCAAATAAGTAGCCATGATTTTTTCTGCTGAAGGACCGGCTTTGAATGGTGTTCTATCTCTACTTTAAGTCAACTTTTTCGTTTGCTCTCTTGATTTTAGTTGGTCACAAATCTTTTTTAAGTTGTATCATGATAAAACTATCCTTTGAGTTTGATATGGTATTAGCTTTTGACATAAAATTTTGTAATAAAAAAATTAACAAAAAATGTTCTCATAAATGTATACAATCGAACGCTAGCTTATGATCCACCGTTTGGCAAACACTGCTCTATGAACAAGCGTGACTCATGGCTTCGAGAATCAGACGTTTCTCTCTCGGCTAGACCGCGAAGAGAGGCGGTCCAGACGCGCCCTTTGAGTCACTCAATTATCCGCCGCGAATCGGTTAAGGATCCGTGTAAATCCTACGCGGATTTGTCCAGGGACGGTGACAGTGCGGCGCCGAGACGGGCAATAGCCGTGGGCGGCCGGGCGCCTCGGATTAGCGACGCATTAATCGCGCGGAAGCGCAGTGGTAATTTTAGAACCGTGGAGCGCGAGGGGCTAATCCGCATTTGGTGCGGGTCGACTTGCAAATTACCAGGTCCGCTCGTTTAACCGTTAACCAGTGTCCAAATGTTGAGAGCGGCGCCTGTAATTATAGGGTTCGTGTGTTTGGTGCGACTATAGAGGGAAATGAAGCGTTGCGCAGTAGATGTGAATATAAATAATTGTTTGACCAAATATAACATATTAAACAAGTATTTATATATTTATAATACTAATACTTTTATGGATCTATGCTGCATCGCTCAATACAAATTTGCTAAATCGGGGCGTGTTTGTAAATAAAAGATATTTTCCTTTAACACTTTATGAACCGTTCACGTCATAAGGCGTAATATAGAAGTCAAACTGCTATCAGCTTGATCTGATTTTAGCTATATACGAATCATTTAAAATCTTGAAAATAGAGTAGAAAATTCTTGAAGCCATGTGACAAATTATATTTTGAGACTTCTGATCTACGCTATTCCGACCAAAATAGTCCGACAATAGTCTTCCAAAAACTTGCGTGGCACCCGCTTTTTTAAATTAATATTCCATCTTCTAAATAGAAGAAAATTTAATATCATACTGTGCGTATGTATATGTACTACTACTATAGTATTGCAATCTGTTATTGAAGAATCCCTATCTAGAACACACATACAGATGTAATGGGCTTTCTGATATCACCCCGCTACGGTCGTAACGAATCCGATTTAACGACCACGTGTGCATCAACCAGGGCGCTCTTCTGCGAATCTGACCCACCAACCTACCACCACCACCCAAGTGGCACCACCTCGCCGTTTGTTTACGAGGTCCGTTCCCCGAAATGTTAGAGGCAAAATCGCCGTAAAGACGTGTCGTAACGTTTAGCTGTGACAATTGATGGTTCGTGATGATGGTTAGCTCTCCGCCCGCGCAGCAGAATCGCGGCGAGACCACCGCCCGCCCACCGGTGGACACGATCGCAGGTGGCGCCATCGGCTGACCTCATAAATCTCGAACGCTCGCTCGTGTGTAAATACGTAACGTATGGAGAAAGATGTAGAGCGCACCCTACACCGTCAGGTGTGTGCGACACTAATGTCGAGAGAGGTGTCTGACTCACTCGGTAAATTAGCGGATCTTAGTCTGGGTATGTCTCGAAAGGGAAATGCTTTTGGTCGTTGAATCACAACTAATCGAAAATGATTCACGACTCACGCGTTTGCAGCAGCAATACAATCGAAATACATTCGTAGGTCTTTTCATATGACAAACAGTTTTGCTTTAATGGGTTTTAAAAATCATATTAGACAAATGGCGGTCGTTGTTGGCAATACATTGCTGAAAACATTTTCGAAATTTCTCCTTTACTCTCCAAGTCATTTCAATTAAAATGGCGTAAATTTTTTGTATACGAGAAGGATGTTTATGTATATTTTCGTTTAGGTATCCCCAAAGAAAAAAGTCACATTAGCCTAAAGCTAATGACTGTGCCGGTCACTCAAAGAAATCAAACGCTTAGGAAATATTTCCCTTAATAATTTGAGTGAATGTCGTGCTGTATGAGCTGTGGCCCCGTTTTGTTGAAAGCACACATATTCTGTAGGGTGCAAAAGTTCTCCAACAATTCTACGTACTTTGAAGTCACAGTTACTTTTGATTTTCTTTTCAGTGTAGATCCAGTGAATGTTAGAAATCCATAGTAAAATCGTTTCCTGAGTGCGAAGCGTGTACGTAACGCTCTTTACGTGGTTATCATAGAACGGTTGTTCTCATAATACGCTTAAACAACAAAGTCCCGAGTTCACCGGTCCAACATGAGCAGCGAGTCTCATCCCTACTCAGAAGAACAGCTGCAGCGAGAACTTGTTTAAGAGTTTCTGCACTGCGATTGAAATCATCTCTCTCAACTAATTTTTGAGCCAACATTATTTTGTAAGGCAGCATACATAATCATCCTTAGACTACGACTTGATATCCCCAGTACCGTCTTGACAATTACTGAATAGATCCTCTTACTGCTTCCACTTTTTATGGCGTTCTAATAATCCTAGGTCTGCCAGGTAATTTTCTTTTCATGTAGATCCAAATAGCCGAAGAATAAAAAAACAGCAAAATTGTTCGCATGACTTTTCTAAAAACTCTGTTTTTTCATTGTGAATCCAGTTGCACGAAGACCCATAAAAAATCCTTTTTTAATTTGGTACAAATGCATTTTGATTAAACACGAAACGTGTACGGAACGCTCTCTTCGTCGTTATCACTTGACGGTTGTTCTCATAACACGCTTGAACAACAAAGCTTCTTTAGGGTATCATAAGTTCATCAGTCCAAATTATGTTATATACTGAATATAGCGGAGCCTAACCAACACAATTAAACCTACTTTATCTCTCTTCTCCCTACTACAAGCTCACACACTGACATATATGTACCATAAAAATATATATGTAGCTAAGATCATTGGATATAAAATAAATTATTTTATCTTTTTTGCTAAGCAGTGCAAAATTTTGTTATGTAATTAAAAAGTTTGTCTTACTTTTAATTTTTACTATCTTTTTCAGCATATTGTAAAGTATCTTGAAAATTATTATTATGCATTGCCGTTGCTTTCTATGCCTAATTTGTAAATGTTATAATGTATTGGCGTATCTTTCACTTTTAGTTATTCAATTCTTAGAAATTCGCTGAAGTGTTAAACTTTATATCGTTTTAAATTACTTTTTTGTCTCTTTGCATACAATTTATTGAATATACTGTTGGAATTCAATCAACCGAGTGTATTCACCTATTATATAATAAATACATTTTTAATAATTACATACGCATCTTCGTAAGACAAAATTAAGGGCGATAAAGCGTAATTTTCATGGGGTACGTCACGACCCCCAGCCGACTACTTGGCGCGCGTTCACACGGCCGCGCGATAATTGAAATTAAAATATTACCCGACAGGATAGCGGGGTGCAAGGTCCTGCGTGCGCCATGGATTTATCGCCTCGTAATTATAGCTCGCGCGACAGATTACTCTTATAAATAACGAGTCGAACCGACAAAAGAACCGGACAAATCGGTCGGCCTTTACCACTGAGTCGTCGCCTTATTGAAAACGACGATATATCACTTTTATACATGCGCGTCTGCGTGTAATGTTTGGTGTTATATATGCGAGAGGAGAATATATGTGCAATCAAATGCAGAACAAGGGTTTTTGGAGGGTGTGCGGTGAAAAATGCACCGGAGGGATAATGTGTCATGGCTTACATTAAAGGCGAAAAGTTTGCGAATGTGAGAATTTAGCATAAAAATATGCATTTTTGAATGTTTTATTCGTTATTAAAAGCTAGGTACGATAGAAATATATATTCATATATCGAAAAGTAATATCTGAAAGACATGGTTTCGAATCCCATGTTCACTTTTTTAAATGTCGATCGTGCCTGGGAGAATTAAGCTAGTGATAAAATTTGGTCGAATAAGAAATAAGGCATATTAAAATTAAGTCGCATTAAAGTTGAACATCTCCAAAATCATCCCCTTGTAAAAGTTCAGTATTTTAAATATTTTTTTATTTTGATAATTTCGATAATTTATAATTTATTTCCATAATTTCAAAGTATTCAAATAATGCTTATTAGATGCGACGTCATTAGTGTGTTTTTTGTAAGAGCTTAGAAAGCCTTTGAACAAATGGTGGTTCATTGAGTTTTTTGTGTTTATTGATGGCTTTCGAAAGTGTGGCTATTGTGCAATTTAGGGTGTTCTGCTGATTTATTATGTATTTCGTTTAGCCAAACCATTGTTGTTTTGATGTTGAATATTTTAATTGGCTGATTTTAAAATAAATACATATTGTAGATATAGTCACTTTTTAATAATCACACACGAATTTTGAAATTTTTAGCAATTGAATGTAATTGTAATGTAAAAAATATTTCTTGATGAAAAAGTTATATCTTAAATTAACATTACATTAAACTAAAGAATATTATTATTTAATATTATTTTTCTTTATCACAATTTCATTTATGAACATCGAAGTTGAATCGGACACCCAATCGTTAATCGATCAAACCACCCCCGTGTTATTAAAAGCCGAATTTCGATATCGATCTGCTTTTTTTTCAACAAGGTGGTGTAAAGATCGGTAAATTAATTGGTCGATTATCTGACCGGATTACCGGCGATATCTGACCAGATTAAAGCCTCCGTCGGATTCAATTAACCGACACCGCGCCTAATAACTCGCCTTTTAAGCCGCTAATTGCCGGTTTCGTTGACACTAAATCACTTTTCCTCTTTTTTCACAACCCCTTACATCCCATCTATCTACAATTAGCGGCGATTACTGCCCTGGTAATAACAGGGTTCCGGAAAGGGATTTTTGCATCCAAATCGATGGCATTTGTGGAAATTATTATGATGGAACGTTGTTAAAGCTCGAGCTTTCGACTATGTTTCTCACGGCACCACGCTTCAGTACTTTATCATTATTGTAAAAGGCTACAGGGCCGGATTTGAATAAATAAAGTTAACATCATAACCCAATTAAATACGAGCAGCTTTTTAATAAATTGATTTAATTAGTTGCTGCTTATATCGACCTACAAAGCTAACAGCCTTTTATTCATAGTGTTCAAACTAAATAATTTTTATACATATACTACGGTAATTAAATAAGACACAATAAGTATTTCTATATCATACACGTACTTATAAAAACGTTAATCTCTTTTTAGGATTTTAACCCTAGACTTATTTAATTAACGGTGATTGTATTTAATTAATCTTTTTTCGTTCATAACTATACGTATAAATAATAACGTTATAGCAATCTTAAATAAATATATATATATATATATATATATATATATATATATATATATATATATATATATATATATATATATATATATATATATATATATATATATATATATATATATATATATATATATATATATATATATATATATATATATATATATATATATATATATATATATATATATATATATATATATATATATATATATATATATATATATATATATATATATATATATATATATATATATATATATATATATATATATATATATATATATATATATATATATATATATATATATATATATATATATATATATATATATATATATATATATATATATATATATATATATATATATATATATATATATATATATATATATATATATATATATATATATATATATATATATATATATATATATATATATATATATATATATATATATATATATATATATATATATATATATATATATATATATATATATATATATATATATATATATATATATATATATATATATATATATATATATATATATATATATATATATATATATATATATATATATATATATATATATATATATATATATATATATATATATATATATATATATATATATATATATATATATATATATATATATATATATATATATATATATATATATATATATATATATATAAAATATATATATATATATATAAATTTTGCTTTAGTTATTTATTTTTTTACAGATACAATACTAATTTATTAATATCAATTTTTAGTATTTTCTATTAAATAATGCTAATTAAATATATCTTCCATTTTTTATCAATTTCAAGAAGATAACTTCAATAAGTTGAATAGCTATTCTTTTAAAAAAAATCTGACATTACAAATGTATATTTTATATTATGTAAATCCTGCCCTGTTCGAAACATATTAAAAGCAAATGAGTACTTCTTACGGGAACAACGACAAATGACCTCGTGACCCTTTCGTTTTCTATCCGCAGATACACTTGCATATATTTCGGACCTTAATTAGGAATTTCGCGGTTTCGAAACGGACAGTCGATATTTATGCCCTGCCCTCCCTTTTAAGGACCACGGCCGTAAAACGGGCTCGGAATCGCTCTTTTAATGTCTAAATGTCTTGTTGTTTCTTTATTTTTTCCTCTTTGTCGTTGTTTAAAATATAATATAATAATATATGTCCGTCGGACGTGAACTTTTTCCCTACTAAATAACAACGCTCCCGAAGAAGAGCTTTTTCGCTCGTGTTGACTTTCCAGTTACGGGCAAAAGCGCTCGAAATTGAGTTGCGATCGTAAATAATCGAAGTTCGAGAGCCGACTTTGTTGCTTTGACAGTTGTCGATGCTGTTCAGCGGCTCTGAACATTTTTGCTAATGACAAAATGCAATATTTGCATTAACTTGCCCTCAAATAATTTGTTAAGTTATTTCAAAGTCACGATGTAAAAATCAGTTGATTATTTGATTTAATATTTTTAATAACGTAATATAAGTATGGTTTTGTAAGGGGCAGTGGACAGCTTCCTTCTACTTGCCTTACTGGTATTTCATAAATTGCCAAGTGTGTACTGCTTTACGAGAGTTAAAATAGTAAATTTATCTAAAACTTTCATATAAATGATAAGTATTAGAATTGTGAAACGATCAATATAAATAATAACTGGTTAGTTTGTAGAAATATATTTTATGAAACGACATTTTGCGTTCTATTTTTTACATGCATTAAAAGTATTTTTTTATATGAAATTTTATACAAATGTGTTTTGCATAATATATTAGAATTATACAAATACGTAGTCAAACTTACATTAGAAAAAGTTACAACATGCTGGCATGCAAGGAAATAAAGATACAGCACTTGATCTTAAACTCTGAGAGAGAGAGAGCGACAGTCGGAGCCAATACAAAATCTACTCATTTAACAAATCGTTCATCCAACCTATTTCTTCTCCCGGTTCTTAACACATACATATAATCAGTGTTGATGAAAATTATATAGAAATATTTATTGCTATCTGTCACTTTCATATCTAATCTATTATCGGTTAATTTAGATACTGTCACATCGAACGATTATCTAGTCCTTGAATATTTTATTTATAATTGCATATCTTACTCTTCCGAGTTTTTTTCCAATTTAATCAAACATTGTATCATTGATTTAGTAGATTTCAAAAACATCTACATACCAGTGCGTAAACCCACATATCTATAAAATACATCCATACTTACAAAATCGTTATAACCGATTGCTATCGTTAGATGTAGATTTACCTTTCTTTAATTCTAATTTTGAACGGAAAGTTAAATTTGTCAAATTTATATTAAAATTCTTTAAAACTTAAAACTGTCATAAAATAAACAGAACGCATAGCGAATGACTATAAAATTTGTCACAGGCCCCTGTAATACGACAAAAATTTTCCCTTCCAGTGAACTCTTTTTAAAATTCAATGACGACTTTTTACGTCACACCCGTTATGTATGAAATATAATTACGACGCTTTTAGACGTCATGCCAAGTTAAAAAATATAATTATATTCAGTCTGTGGTAGCGCACTTATGTTTGATGTAACACAACACTATCATATTGTAATCCAATTTCTTGCCAGAGTATTCAAAACATAAGTAGGTATGAAGTATAAAACTTGAATACATCATCACTGACACACTGTTTTTAATGCCGTTGCATGACAATGTAGATTAGTTATATTTCTACTTTTAATACTTCCTCCTTCACCCAAGCTCCAAAGCTTTGCTTACTTTTTATAATATACCACAGAGATCCAATATAAGTCCTCTGTCTTTATCAACGTCATACACGCGGCAATTAAGAACTCAAAATATTTATTATATACTGATTACCTAGAAGTATTTTAAAGTATGTACTCACACATTCATATTCACTCTTTACAGAAAGACCTTGAGTCGCTGTGAAAGTGATCGATCGACAATCGACTACATTTCGTCATCACCAAGTTCCCTAGCGATCCTCTTCCTTGTCGGGCTACTCTTATAGTTTAGATTTAAGTGTTTTTAGCTTAAATTCTTCAGTTGATGAGCGATGTTTAAACAGAACCAAAGGCGATTAGGCATCAAGGATGCTCGGTTTCAGTGTGCGAAACGCGTGTCACTTTATTAATATATTGACAATTGGCGTTCTGTACGATACGCTAATTCGTAACCATGTTCAAAGAACATGGTTACATTAAGCTCTTTTTAAAAAAAAATAAGGGGCGGTGTCTGCAATCCGGCAATGCTTAGTAGTTTAGAATGCCATAAAATTCGGGATCGTGTCCTTAAAAACGCTCTTCTTGTACAAGTCATTGAGCTTATTAATGAGCTTGTCAAACACATAGATGACTTCAACGATAGCTATGAGGAGCTGAAAAAAATTATGTGAGGTGGTACTCATATATTTTAAGATGCATCATACTGGTTCTTAATATTTTTTATTTGCGTTTCACAAAAAACATGAATTGGCTTAATTACCTGAAGCCTTAGTACACTTTATTAAATTGCTGAGTGAATCAATCAAAAATATTGGTTGAAATATCCGTAATGCTAAAATTCGTAATTAGATAGAGGATTTTAGCAATTAGTTTTTTTGCTTGTTTAAATTAAATATGACACTTTTTTGAAGATATGAAAGAGTGGTGTTATAAAACCTAGCTTTCTTTTCCTTAGTATATCCAGCAAGTCTGGAATACATTGATTTTTGCAAATTGTTCTTACATGACATTTATAATAAATCGTTACATAAAACGTTTATTTTTATTTGATAATTAATTTTACAAATATATCATTATATACAATACATATTACCGGTTTATAGTTTTGTTATTACCTAGTTACAATATAATACAAAATAAGGGCATATAGTTAAAAGGCAACTCCTCTAGAATCCTAGGATAGTGTGTAATGTTCTATAGATTAAGAACCCCAGCTTTAGATAGATTTAGATAGTTCTACTATAATCTATTCCTATCCATCCTAGACCATGCTAAATTCATTATATAAAGATCATGAAATTTCCTTGACTAAGTTCTCTAATCAACGCAATTGGTCCAATTAGTTTCTCGTACCTTTCTTTTTTTTCTGCAGCATATCCAAAACATAAAAAAAAATTTGTTGGTTTGTTCACGGGATCAGAAACATTCAACGCAAAACCACATCTCAAAGTAGTCTGTCATGTTTCTTTGCTTTCATATTTTATTCTATGCTGCTATAGAGAATATTTATAATCATACATTGAAACGTTCACGTATATATATATACACCTTGTATCTTCATTATCGGCATTTATTTTTCCAAGCTCATACAAATACGTTTATAAGATCGATTATTATCGCCGCTTTGATTTCATTGTTTACGGTCGGATCACCGTATCATTTCAGTCGGCGTCTTTCTTTTCCACGACGATATAAAAGAATGATAACTCGGCGGTGGAAATTAATTTCTTTTTAATTTTGAACGCCTACGGTTCGGTTGCTTTTGCCCGTTTATTTATGACTATATTTTTTACTTCACGACTTCGACCTATTAATTGCCGAGTACTAGTAGTTTACAAGTACTCGTATTTGAAGCATTAGAATTGATATTGAACTAAAAAATAAACAATAAATATGGTTCGATTTTTTTAATCATTATTACATTACGAAGAGCAATATTCTTCATTGGAAAATAATTAAGGATATTCTTCAGCGTCGGCCACCCGCGTCGAAAGCTCGACGAAAGCTTCAAGAGGTTAACAGTTTTGTTTTTATCGCGATGAGATTTTGCTCCAGATTTAATTACGGCTCTTGATACGGATCGATAAATCAAAGCGTTATTTTTGCGACCGAAAATTGAAGCTTTTGCTTGAGCTTTTCACTTGACTTAAATAGCGCTAAATCGCTTTTTTTGCTGTTTAATAATCGTTAACAGCGATTTGTGTTTATAACCCTTTTTTATTATTGCAAAATTCAATCAGGACGGTATGGGCGTGACTGTCCTCTCGTGTGTGGTCCCATTTATATAAATAAAGACCCTCAGACTATTTTGTTACAATTTTTATTACATTGATGATAATCAATTTTGATCAAAATGCAAATTCGCAGTGGCGTCATAAGAACGCTTTGGATCTTCTGAACGCTTATTTTTTTAACATAAACATTGCAATAATAAGGATTTTAATTTAAAAAGCAAAATATTCGCATGCTTATCTAATCAAATAAGGTAACTCGGTACATGATAAAATCAGTCATAATAATCTTTAGCTAGAGAATAAAAAAATATATGGTTCGAAAGGCAATAGAAAGGCTCAATGAAATATTTTTATTTTCGTTAAACTTTTCAACGACACTTGCTTTTGCCTTCTTTTGAGTATATGGCGAAATTGTGACATTTCATTACCATTAAATAGATTCATGTCTCGCACTAGTAGAGCCTTACGCGGGTAGTGCTTTTCCATGAAATTTTGCACTGTTTCCCACATTTTACTGATATCCCCAATCTCATTAAAAGCGAGGGGTTTCTTAGCGTCTTTCTCCTTATCCTTAGACGAGATTTTTTCTGTAGCTTCGTTAATAATAATGTTGTGTTTAGTTATGAACTACAGTTTGCTATTCATCCAACCTCACAAAATGACTAGGGATGCTAACATACCGTTTTTGGAATAATTTAGTATATCTGTATTGCGTTTATTCTCAATATTATTGAATGTAGTGATATATAGCCAACGTCTTCTTTGTCTGAACCTAAATATTCGAAAAAGCTGAAACAGTATTTTAAATATAGTACACCGCTATTACCAGCAGTCTCTAATCTTTATGCAAAAGATGAAATAATGTAAATATATTTTGTGCTCATTTAGAATTCATTGAGTTATTATGGTTAAAAATGTATAGAGAGTAGACACTTGAGTGTAGTCAAATCTGATATTTATTTCCATATTTTAGAATTTAATAATTTTTAAAATGTTGCTTAATCTTGTCAAAAATAATTAAAGCTTGGTTTTTATTTTAGTTTTATTAAGTTTATGAATGTCACTGCATATTTTATGTAATGTGTTCAAACACATATACTAACCCAATATTTTTTTTAGATATGCGTTGAAATAGTTTATATATAATGATGATATATTATTGTATTTTTCAGTCGGCTTTATACACGCTTGATGAGAATTTAAGGTATAATATATTGCGTGTATAAATACTTATAAATAAAAAACATATTTCTAATATTGGAAATTTTTCAGATGGAGTGTGGAAGATACTTTGGAACATATACCAAATTTGGGTCTAGTGATAGATTTGACTTTTTCTACAAAGTATTACAATCCAGAGGTAGTTTTGTTTATTATTTATGCTTATGTGATGTTTATATCAACAGTGTAAAACAACTTCATTATTCATAGGTATTCATAAGTAATGGCGTAGATCACCAAAAGATATTCGTCGAAGGGCATAACGTACCAAATCGCCATGTACAATTGAAGTAAGATTTTTTTATATTTCTTATGTATTTTTTATCTTTCAATGTCAAATCGGTGGCGCCATATTGTACAGACGCCAACCGATGTATTGAAATTATTGAGAACAATAAATTTCGCGCACTGCCCACGCAATTCTCGTCTTCATTTTCAAAACCGACAAACAACAGTCAGCAGTGCCGAATTTATTGGCCTTTCTATCTCAAGAGACGTCTCTCTGTTTTTATCGCTGCACTTGGACATGTCTGCTTTATTAGTGGATTAAGGAAAAAAACTCGGTTTGGAACGCACATGGCTCAACATGCGGCTTTAGTTAGTATAGCTTCAATTATTGTAAATCTTCCTCAACGCCTGTGAAACACTATCTTCATTTGCTTCGACTAGACAGTTAATATTTCTGTCTTTTTGTGTGAATTTTAAATATGGAATTTATTTGAAATTAATTGTCCGTATAAAAATTAATAAAAATTTGATTTATTCGACATAATTGTTGATAAAAACATTTAAACATAAAAAAATGTGATATTGGTTCCATGAAAAAAATAAAATATTTCATTGATTCACATATATAACAAAGCCATCAGTTTCCATTTTTTTCCCATCAATAAGAATATTCATTAATATTTTACCCTCTTCTCTATTTTTATTTTTTATAAATCCATTATTTCAAGAAAACGCGTGTGCTTGTCGTGCACCGTCGTTCGACGAAAATAATATTTTTTTATCAGATCAATAAATTAATGAATTAATAACCGATGGTTTTTCATTTTGCAGCTTTGTACTTAGTATTAGATTAATATTTTACTTTTGCAGTAGATTTATTTATTTTTTAATACCGAACACTAATTTGACCTAAACTATAATTAATAGTTTAAGGGTGTTTTTTAAAGTATATAACCTTAAAATGAAATAAAACACATAAAAATCGTGGTAATGGCTATGGTATTGGCTTTATTGGAATGATCATTTTATGCCATTAGTATTTAAATATGATTTCGGGCATATGGGCGCGTAAAGCGCAATCTGTAAATCTAATTTTTGAGCAGCTGAGGCCTTATATCGGCAATAACGCGGCGAATGTTGGCTTCCAAGTCGTCCATTGTTTCTTGTTTATTGACGTAGACTAGCGACTTCACATATCCTCATAGAAAATAATCATGGATCATGGTTAAATCATGGATCTATACTGCTCTTCATAACGTTCTGGCCGGCATCATTTTTGAAGAAATATAGACCAATGATTTCATCAGCCCATAAAACATACCAGACAGTGACTTTTTACGGTGTATCGTCTCAATAATGGCTTGTGATTTACCGAACTGCTTCAATTTTTGCACGAGCTGATACTTGTAAGCTCGTAAACCAAGGTCTTTCCGCAAATCTTCCATAAAGTGGATGGACATAACTCCAATTGTTGTGCACGATGGCGAATCAATTTATTCGGGTCCTCCTCAATACTACCCTCCACAGCGGAAACAACTTTTTCAATGCGCCCTGTACGACATCTCTGCGGATGCGTATTATCAATTAGAGTGCGTGGTGCGAAAACGATCCCTGGTTATTTGAATTACTTGCTTGACCGTAAATGGTACAAAATACTGTTATAAATTGGCGGATTCGGTGAATCCTGTGGTTGACATGATTTTGAAGAGGGTCCAAAGTCTCAATAAAAATCGGTGACTTCTCAGCTTTCAGTTTCATAGTTTATCGTGAAAGATTTATAGGAGGACTTAAGGTATTTTAATTAAACTCTTAGTAACTAGCTTCTTGGTTGTTTGATAAACTTATTAACACGACATAAAATAATTGTTGTCGTTATGAGCTGGCTGTGATTCAGAATAAGATCGATATTATCTGTGTCTTGACTATATGATTACTATATGATAATTCCTCCCATTATGCAGCGTTTATCGCCCGAATGAACGATTGATCTATGTATTTTATAAACCCATATTTATATAACATTATTTATTTTTCCGCTTTAACGATATGCGATATTAAATCACTAGTTTATATACTCCTCAGAACAAGCTTAACCTATCTGCTTCTCAAATTATTAATTTATATATTATAGTAAATATTGCAACTAAGGGGAAGAAGCCAACTATAGTCATAGTGCTCTCCGGTCGTAACACAATTAAATTAACCACAAACATTCCATTACGCTCCACCACCACACGTAAAGAAAAACATCAACACCATCGAGAGCAGCCTCGTCTTAGAACTTCCTACGCACATTTCGCACCTCGCCAGAAAATGGAACACGAGCATATGTTAACAAGACACTGACTTGTTGCGACATACCGTATTATTACGACCGAGTGACCATCTCTGTGAGATATTTACATACGTTTTGTCCTTAAGGAACTTTTCTCACGGTGTCGCCGACGATCGATAGATCGTGTGTGACTCTTTTTCGATAAAACACGCGATTTATACCTACGACACGAGAAATCTCGACGAGGCTTTCTTGTCGAGCGTGACATGCGATGTGACACGCGACACATCAAAAGTTGTTTCGATATGAGGTCTAGCTTTACCGTGGATATTGCGGGCTAGCGAAGCCGTTCTGTAGTCGATATTTCTAACAATTCTGCGCAACATTAAAAATGCGATTTCACACTATTTTTTAGCGGACCTAAAAACAAAAGTTTGCGCCAAAATCGATGGATAGAAGAGATAGCTTGGAAAGCTACATATACATGAAAAATAAACACTGTTATAAATTGAGAGGTCTCGATAAAGCTCACTGATGCCACCAATTTTATGTTGCCGTTTACTACGTGTCGTTATTAAATCCTGTTGTTGTAAAAGTCTATAATAGAACTCGGCGGTTTTTGTCGGCTTCCAGGTCAGCAGAGGGCTTGAGATCTTCTAATAAAACTCTGTGATTCAAGCTTTCAGGTTAATTTATGAACTTTATAGACAAGCCATAAAATAATTTGTTATTTCTACGCGATAGTTGCGACTTGACGAGTGAAGATCGATATTATCAGTATTTTGACTGACCGTTTGGTACGAAATGTAATATGATTATGCTCTCGAAACAAATGATTCTACCCTATTTGTAACACTCTAGTAATTAAGTTGTATTAACATCAAGGAGATGTCATTCGTTTCCACGGCGATGGCACGATTTTATTGTTTTTGAAGTATATATATTTGACTTATGAGAAGGGATAATTGTTTTTTGCTGTCTCCTATTGATCAAAATTCGGTTTACTTTAAAATCGTAATATTGTAAAAAAGTCGTAAAATAAATTGTAGCTTATCTTTCCATATTTTGTATCCATATCATTATAATATTTTTTTTCATATAAAATTAAATAATTAAAAAATAATCAGTAGTACTTAATTTTGTTAAAAAAAATCGTTTCGAATATTCTTATGTATTTTCCTAGATCGGTTTATATAAATGTCACACTATAAAGAATTCTTATTTAGAATCGATGACGACAAATTCTAAGATAGTCACAGATGTGGTGTTCGTATTCTGAAGTATCATTTTTACGTCTTATGGCATTTTGCAAAAGCCGACAAAGATTTTGCGTAAATTGCCCACACAAACTTAATAAAATGACAATTTAAAAATTGCGATTATTTGGTACATTTTTCGATCGCGCGCAAATATGCCAGATGTACGTGACAGAAGCCGCCGTCCAATCATTCACGGACGTTATTCACGGCCGCCGTCCGGACGGCATATGAAATTTGTGGCAGTGTGGTCGCTTACTCGAAGTCGTAGTTCTTGGCCGACTTCAGTTGTAACTTCGGTTCGGATAACTTACATAGAGTGTAGTACAGGCATTACAAAATTCACTCGTGTATATTGTCTCATACGTACAAAAATAACAAAAACAAAGATCCTTCGTCATTATCGGAGTGTGATAGAAAATGATATTCTAAATACACCAATGCACTATCTCAATGTGTTAATTGGAGTTTAATCTAAATGTTGTAAAAGTAATATACCAAAAATCTGGTGTCAATATGTCAATAAAGTTAAGCATTAAATTTTATAGTTATAAAGTTAGACATGCCGCTTTGGACCTTTCACAACTCAGTCGCAACAGTCAAAGGCCACTCACTGTTAACGCCATAAGACGACAATGGCGTCGTAGTCTTATAGGAATGGGCGTCTAATGGATGTTCGTCTAAGACAATAGGAATTGATTATACATTAAAAAGGCGATCGTTCATAATAGAAGTGAAAATCACGACCGGGCTTTAATGGGAACGCTTTTCAGACAAAGGTCAAACGTCGTTGAGGCCAATGCCAGAATTCAATGTCTATGTTTTTACAATATAATATATGCTATTATTATGAATTACATACGAATATAACTGATTGCGATGTTTACCTATTATTATGTAAGACAAAAATTGACGAATGAAATCATCGTGTAGTTAGGAATAGATCTCGCACCGCACTCGCCGTATTATATATTTTTATTTTTAGCATTATATAGCATAGCAATTTTATTGTTACATTAAGATAGGTAACACTTAGCTTCCTCATCAATTGGACCTAATTTAAGTTAATGTTTTGACCTAAAGAAGCATTTGATAAGTGTGATACATAACAAGTTTTTTGTCGTAGTGTAGAAGTGAGCGATTCTAATCGTTTTAATTTAGTTTTTCTCCAATTATCATATTTTTTGAAGTACTTACACATTGAGGAATAATAGGCAATCGAATATCAACAATCCTTTTCGAGCGGTGCCTCCGCGGCGTGTTTACACTCGATCTCGTTAAGGCGTCCGTGTAACATAAGTTACACACTCGGCTATTTGTTAATGCACTCAGTCAAACGGACCACCGGAATAGCGTTGTGCCAGTTGGCCGGACGAGGGTTCGTCGATGATTTGACTGTCAAAAAATATCGATTTAACAGTGCCGCGTGTGGGTTAAAAAAACAATAATAAAAATAAAACGGACGACGCGTCCACCAAGGATCGTTGTCTCAGCTATATATGGTTTGTGCGCCTTTTCTACCATTGTTTAACGTCATATCTTATTGTTTCTATATAGTAGGGTGTGTGATGTAAAGAAGATTTAATTTCATTGAAAATTTGTGAAAATTGACTCCTCAGCTATTATTGAGTTTCACTCTCTCGAAAATTGTCTGCGTTTGGAATAAGGTTTATATTTTTAGTTGAATATGTATTTTCAAACTACTATAAAACATTGTGTCTTTCGGGATTCTGGTAACCCTAAAGGGTGTGACTTCACAGCCAGTAAGACGCAGGTGGAAACTAGTAAGAATTTTATTAGATTATATTACATATTGCGACAGACTATGAATGGTGAGATGTTTTCTCCAAACAGTTGTGGTAAAGCTGGCGCAGGGTTCTGGTTATTGTGGCAGCGACAGTATTGCGGAGGTTGATTAATTTCTGTTTAGGTGCTCGTATGGTGGGTTTGATCCTCTCTGGTGCGAGCGTCCATAACAGTATTGTTATAAATTCGCGGCTACTCGATGAAAATCGATATTTATCAGTCAGATGACTGATTGTATGGCTTGAAATTATTTGACGAAATGCTGACGAACAAAGGAGATCCCTATTAATATAATTATGCTAATTAGTAGTTATAGCATTATGAAAAGTGGTAATCGCGTCGTCATACAGTCTAAAAATAAGTATCCTGGATCAAAACTCATATGAAGGGCAATAATCTCACAAATAAAGAATATAATATATAACAGTATGTTGTCCGCGGAGTCTGCCAAGTAACTGTCCTCTCTTCATTGGTGTCCAGGCTTAAGTATTTAGGGCTGTAAAGCTTGCACACCAATCAGAATCATGCAGCGATGATCCAGCCAATCGTTGCACTCGCTTCTTAAAAAATGAAATAAGTATACGCCTTTAGAAAGTAACATTTGCTTGATGGATATCTCTGAGGTCGAATTGCGTAACGGAAATGTTGGGCCTTATGGTGCTATTTGTCTTCCAGTGATATATTGTTTCCCGTGACCGTTTCGTAATAAAGAAATATTCATTAAATGCACCAGAAAATCCTTTGTGTTATATATGGAGGAACCCTTTAGTTCTAGTCGTAACTAGAGCCTTTTTGTAATTGCACTATTGTCTAGTTTATCTTTATTGATAAATAATCACTTTTGGTCAGAGTAATTAACGCGAGTTTCAAGAATAAGATCCCCTACAAACGAGTGCTCTTTGTTGTCTCCACATGTCAATAAAAGTCTAGAAAGACACTAAATTTTATAACTCTAAATTAGATGAATTTGTAGGATTATGATTTTATGGATAAATTAAATTTTAAAAGCATGAAATACAAGTTGATTTTAATTGTAGTATCATTAAAGATGATTCGAAAGTAAGGATGTTACAAATGATGACACAAAGGAAATATACTCAAAGTTGTTTGATATGATAAAAGAAATGCTACATCGATCGAGCCAAGAGCGTGTAAAAAATTGATTTCGGCCATCAGTCAAGGCTCAAAGGGCCAGACGGGACAAGACTGGGTGACCCTCGCCGATAAGGGTCATCCCGCGAGAGAATCAAATTGAATCCTTCGTGGGCATATCGCACGGTTGTTATTGTTGATTAGACAGCGAAAGGGGCGCTCCGTCAGAAGGGCTTCGTTAAGGGCACTATCGCATCGTGCGAAATCAAATTAGCGCGAGAAGACCGAGACGCCCTGGGGGCGTCGCGAAATTTGGCGTCTCGCGAAAATTATCATAAGAGTAACGCAGGGCCGCAACGAGGGTCTGACATGCGTGTGAACGGACGCAATTAAAATCACTTAGCGTTATTTAACTCCAGGTAACGAATGTGCGATATCAAAACTGATGACCCTATGGAAGTAAAATAGGTGCTAAGTGCCATTTTTATACATTGATACATGTTCACTTCCTGTTTCGGATCTCTCAGAGACAAGTAGGACTTGACAACATTGCTATTGTTAAGCTTGCTGCAGACATGTCTTTTCGCTTTAATGCGTATTTTATTCTTAAAGTAATCATTTGTCAAGTTTGGTCAAACGGATGATTGTTCACATATGCGTGTCTCTCAGTAGAAAATAAATAAGCCCCATCAGTCACCGTTTCTAATAAACCTGTTGTATATACATGAGCAATTAACGGGTCGGATAACCGACATAACGGGGCTGGACGCAATCACAGAAATATTCACCTATTAATTTGATTTAAATGGTAATTCGAAGATTTGAACGCTCTGAATGCTCTCTAAGACAATTTATTTAATGCCCCGAAGAATGAAAGTTTTCGGGTGCCCTCCAAGTTCCGACCTAAGATGGATTCGTTCGTATCACGCCATCTTCGGTAGGAGACGATTGATGATCCGTTAACATGTTAATCCGGGGGTGTTTGTAACGAATTGTTAACTAAACATTCGAGTGAGTTACTTCAAGAATCGTCTGACGTCAACTTACAATACAATTATTAATGTACTTTATTAATAATACTAAAAACACTAATCGGAATCTATAATTTGGAATTCCAAAATAACCAAATACTCACTATTAATATAAATAGTTCAGAAAAAGTTTTTGGGATACATTTATAAGAGGATATTGATTATTATATGTTTTTGTATTCCAGTGCCTTTTTTTTAGTAGTTTTCGCATAAAGTTGTATGTTGCTATGCATTTTTTTGAACTACAGAAGAGTGCTGTTGATAATCAAACTATTCTCGAAGAACTCCTGTTTTGGCTATCGCCATCCAGCTCCTTAATACGCTGGCATTGCACATTGATCTGTTTAATTTCAGCTACGATGAGCTGGTCCAGTTCGTATAATTTTATCACTTTATTTTTTTTTCTTATTTTAAATTTATTATTTTTTTATTTTACTTGGTTTCTTTTTTCATATGTATTAAAATAATACCATGTATTGTTTTATAATCATCAAAATCAAGTCACTCCTAAAGGTTTTTCACCATTAAAGGTATGTGTATTTACCGTCTGGTTACTTGGTCGCACATATATTAAGCCTGTATTTAATTAAGTAGTTGAATCGTTACAACCCTTTGGTTTATCACATATAGAACGTAGCATCATGCTAAGAAGACGGAGAATCAACAGAAAAAATAAAAATATTTTTTTCATGCCATCCTTCTCCATAATACAACAATGGGATTATCAATCATCATTCCCATCACCCATTGCACTGTTGGGGTTGCTAAGGGCCGCGTGCTATGTGTTACATGCTGCCCGGGCTAATTTTATTCGTCTGCGGCTCTTATAAAACGAAATGGATTATTATGTAAATGTTGTTGGTTATGCGGCGTGTTTTTTTGCACGCTAAAGGGCGCCGCCTCTCGGACCGCGAATCTGATTGATGGGGGCGCCCCGGGGCGTCGGCCCCTCTACGGGGCGCTCGCGGGACCGTGTTGAAAATTCCTTGTCCGCGACGGCGCTGTGACGTGTAAATAAAACGTTTATAGTGATTTCCATATAGAAGAATAGGTCATACAAAACACTTAAATCTATATAAGTATGTATGTACGAGGGCGGTCCACTATTAAATTGGCCAGAATGGGTTCTAATTATGCTATAAAAAGAACATAGACTATTTTTTCAGTTTACTATAGTTATATTAGATCTTATTTCATACCCCCAAGACAAGACTCTAAACCTGTATTTAAAAGTTGAAAAAAGTTTTAACATACATCTGAAAATGATCTTATATTTACTTTATTTTAATTTAATTTTTTTATTAAAAACTTGGCCATTATAATTTAACAGGTTTTCCCAATGCGCCATGATGGCCAATATTCAAACAATAATTATACCAATAAAAGAATAAAACAAAATATGGTGCACACCTAACACCATTTCACATAAACTTTTCCAGCTTCTCATAGCTCTCGTCGAAGACATCCTTGTGTTTGACAAGTTCGTTAAGAACCTGGATGGCTCGTGCAAGAGCGCTCTCAAGGTTGTATTGATGGATTGTCGACACCGCCCCTTAACAACTTCAAAAAGTGCTTCATTGAGTAGACGCTACGCCGAGAATGCAATGAATTGTATCTCAACCGTCCTAGCAAAAAGGGATTAGGATACAAATTCGGATACGACCCGTTCTCCCTTTTTTAAAGATATATTACAAATTTTCTTTGAATTCTCACCCAACAACAAGGAGTACTTCGCTACACTGTGATTCCAAACAATGAAGCATGATCTTGAATGGTATGAAGTACGATGTTCTTGACAATATCGAACATTGATTTAAGTTTTTAACGATGTGAGCGAATCCTTTTGAAACGCGGTGTTATTTATTAACTAATTTTCATCTTGGAGGGCTTCGTAAAAATGTTTAGTTCATGAGCCGCGATATTCACAAGAAATGTTAAATCAGTCATTTTTAAATTCAAGTGCAGGGTTTTCTTTTTAGTTTGCTCCCCAAAAGGGGCATTATATCCTTCAATGCTTTATTATCACAGCCTGTATAAGCGCAGCGTCATTTCAAGCTACATTGCCTAATTTCCACAAAATTCTTCGGTGAACCCATTAATTTCTTCCGAGTTCAATCTTTATTACGTAATACGTTTTTTTGCATCGTATCGCGGATTACCGAAGCGTCTTAAGCGCCGTTTAATAATTTACGTGACCGTTTCTCTGCGTCTGTAATATAACAATTTGAGATGATTACCACCATTATCGGAGGATCTCGCCTGATTATAGTTATTTTGTCTTATTGCGTGATCCGTGGATCACACACCATGGTGGGTATATTGAAAGCGTCGACGTTTTTCCGTGTGGCCGCTGTAAATTGCTTAATCGCAATTGACTGGATTTATTTTTAATTTTAATAAAGATAAATGCTTCTTGAAATATAATAATATTATGTTGGTAGTAGTGTTCATTTAATATTATAATAACGGATATTTAGATACATATACGTATTTTTCGCTTCAATCATCATAAAATAATATGAAGTCAGCTAGGAATGTGTTGTACGTTGAATGTAACATTGATGATATTATTCATCATATTAGTACTTACTAGTGTACCTTAATATTATTGTGCATGAATTTATAAATATGATTTAATTTATTTGAAAAAACATACATATTTTATGCATATGCATAATACAAAAAATACAATGATGTATTTATTTAGATCTTCATCTTCATCTCACCAAAGAAAACCAGCTATATATTTACTCCGATGGATTTTCCTAGGGATACTATTGTATAAACCTTTACCCCTGTATTTATTTTATTACTGTATTGTGAAAAATGATATAATTTTATGGTTTTCTGAAGTTCTCATAAAGCTATTATCATATTACTTGACCGATAAATATCAGTTTGTCAAGTATGAAAATTCATTTTTAGAACTATGTAAGACCTCTACTGTAGTACTGCAAGGACCCAACTTGAGTCCATCGCTGGTTCTATTGTTCATTAATAACATAGAAACGGTGATGAATCGTTTTTTTTTTTGATGCGGGACTCTGAAGATTTTGAAGAGAATGCAAACGATTTCGGATTCCCTCGACCTGCAGAAGAATATCAATTCTTTATGGAAAGTAAGCTTTCGATAACCTATTGCCTTTTAGTGTCAAGAAATGTCACACAATTTCATTATTAAGGTCATCGATGCTGGTGGAACACTCCTACCGTCTCGGCGGATCTGGATAGGACTCCCTTCACTAAGGATTTTGGTGTAACTTTCGAAAAGCATTGGAAATTCAGCCTGCGCATAGTAAAAAATCACAGGAAATTGATAAAGATGCAAGTGTTCATCTTGAGTAATGCGCACTCTTTATGATGTCCTATTCCGCAGCATACTAGAAGCTGGCTCCATTATATGGATTTCGTCCTCGTCCTCTTGATATAATATTCCCTTAACGTCTTGCTTTCGTATTCATCAAACCCCGCTGTCTTACAGTCTCAATAATCGATTTGTTATAATAAAACATTTATATAAATAATTTATGTGTATAACACCACCACGCCCGATTCGTGTGATGCCACATTTCGATACATTCCGCACTAAAAAAAATCTTCAAATGACTAATGGCTATCCGGCGCAGCGTGTCGCCATCGATTTTTCAAATATAAATTTGTAACCTGCTACGAAATCGGACGTCTCCTTCTGGACCTCATCCCTTATGTGAGTGGAGTATAAAAAACCCGCTCCTTAGTGTCTTTGTGGGTCTCCGTAAGGGTCGCACTTAATTTATAGACGCCGTAAAAGCTACGATTTCTATTGTCGAACGCCGCGATTTGTTTGTTTTCCGAAAGCTGTTTGTTAATAATTTTAATTAAAATCGAGTCGTTTATCATTTTGCTTTCAATTTATGGTTGTATGTGGTAAACTTTAATGGATCGAATTTGAGAAATAGTTTTCCTGTCTAAATTTATGTTTACTTGCTTGCGAAAAAATTGAATCGAAAAAATAAATAAATTCGCTCATCATACAATTTTTCACTTACAACTGTTATGTGTTAAAAAATCTGATATGAAATATTGTGGAACACATAAAGGTGATACCTTTTAATAGTACATCAAACAAAAAATATTATATTTCATAACATCCTTAAAATAAACTTCACATTGCACACTCTTACATCACCACAATTATAATATAAATTACTTGTAAGTTATTTGTATTATAAAAAATTGTAATCTTTATTAATTACTTTAAAAGTTCTTTTAAAGTATTGAAATAATATTATACAAATTTCAAAGCATTCACAAATTAAAAAAAAATATTTGAACCTTTCTTTTTTGCTGTTAAAAAAATAAATTTAAAAAAAATATATGAACCTTACATTTTTGCATCAAGAAATCATGATAAGATCCTCAATCCATATAAGCATTAATTCGTGCATTATTGTGTTTCTATCATTTTAAAATAATATTAATATTTATTATATATAACATATTATTAATAAATCTAAAATAAAATAATTCATTTAATCTATTAGTGACTTTTTCGGGAATTTCTCAGCCAAATCATTCTGCTGAAGAAACAACATGTATTGTACAAAATAATTTTATGGCGAGACATATTGACAAAAATATACCTTGGATTTTTTTTTTAATATTAAGTGTAAAAGTTTGATCGGACATTGTAAAAAGTTTTTAAATGATGAATTTACTGTACAAATTCTTTATATATTCAAAAGTTGTATTGCTTATTTGGTAAATTGATCATCATCTAAACTACGAATATTTAAAATTGACAAAAATAATTCATAGGTCTGGTCTGCTTCTTTAACCCTCGTTTTATAATATATCGTTTATGATTAAATCTAATACTGGAAAAAATACGGAAATATTATTAATTTATTTTTATTTTTTTTCTTATTTGTGAAAATTAGGTTGCACTACTATTACGTCAACAATTAATTTGGCCTTTTAAAAAATAATCTTTCATTAGTGACGTAAATGCTGCATCTTTTGCACTAAGTGCAATCTCGAAATCAAGTGATTTTTATGATATTATATATTGTTGATTAAAATTAAATTAAGACCATCATAACCTAAAAGGTTACTCCATTGCGTCACCATAGTCAAAAACAATACATAGTATTATTATAATACACAAAATTTAATGATGTAAGTAGTGTAAAAAAATACACAAAATATATAGTAAGAAAGAAATAAAAAAAAGCAAATCTTAAAAATACATTTCTGCGAGAACTCAGTGAATCGTATCCCAACAAAAACGAATAATAACTAAATATTTTCTTACTTCCACCTCAAAAGTGATTCCAATAACTTTAGTGGAAGTTCCTCTAGCTATAGAGGAGTAGCGAGACTGATATCGCAATCCTTAAATTAGGAACCAAAACCAAAAAGAAGTTAAAATTTGTTGTTACAGCGAAATTCAATACGTGATTGAAGCTAATTTAAAGAATCTTAAATAGTATTTAGTAATAAAATATAAAACCGAAGATGTGTCTACTTAATTGCATATTTGCATCTACTGCTTTCATTGCACTTTTTCCATATTTTGCGCCGTTTCCTTATGCATATTTACTACGTGCGTTCTCATAATGTCCGACCCAGTCATATATCACTTATTGACCATCTGAGGTACAACACCCGATATTTTCGAAACAGGGCGTTCCGCGTCAGCCGCATGACACTTTACCAAGCGAATAAATCGCGAAAGAGCCTTTAACGGCCCGAGTGCATAATATACAGCCTGTATGACGCGCCCTTTGTTGCTGCGCTCTGCGGCCCTTTCGAATTTCCTCCTTTTGAAGTTTCACCATTCGATCGTAAATCAGCGGCGCCGGTGGTGTATGTTATTTTTATTCATATACATTTTGTCGGTCGTACGGCGCCGTCGGCCTGCCCTTATCGGCCATCTCTCGTTTGTTCATGTAATGAGATTATGAAACTGAAGTATTAATAAGCTCGCGCCCTCCGGCGGCTCTCGGTGTTTACAGATTTTCCACCGACGATACGCTGGCTGCTGGTTGCCGCGGGCTAAGATTCGAATCGCGGCCCAAATTGAATCGAATCTGATGTTAATTGCGAAAATCTGCGGCGCCGCTGTCGGCGCGTATCGATTTTTTTGAGCTGCTGAGCAAAGAACTTAAGATCTCTATCCAGCGATTTTTTCGTACTTTATGGTAGCAAATTCCCATTATCATTTGACATGTGCATTTATTTAAATGTACTATATGAGAATTTTGGCACCCCGACAAAGCCGCGCAGGACAATCCCGCGCCGACTAAGCCGCGACATGGCCGCGCAAAGTCAAAACAAAATTAATTTTATAACATGGTTTTTATTTAATAATAATTACAAATATATATATATATAGGAAAAGGGAGGCGTCTCGCTACCGCTCGCGCCGACTTTCACTGTAGAACCAAACAACTTAACCTCTTTAATGATATTGTATTGATTTATTCTCATTTCGGTATATTTTGTAGCTGTCCAGCATCATCCAATCTATGACTAACTGTTCAAAAAGCGAGTCACTAGTGATAGAGCTGTCCACAAAATAAAATAATTAGAATTAAGAAAATCATTTTCTTTTATTTTATTCAATTTTATCATTTTGATTTGCGCGGCAATGTCGGCGCGGCTTTATCGTCGCGGCAATGTCGGGGTTGTATTGCGCGGCTATGTCGGGGCGGCTTAGTCGGCGCGGGATTGTCCGGCGCGGCTTTGACGGGTCCCCGAGAATTTTACATGTACATCGCGTGAAGTTCTTCTATATTTGTAGTTATAAGTTTAGTCTTCCGATTTACTTATGAAAAAATAACAAAATGCGCTCTTTCTTTTAAATATATCAACTTAATCCATTAGCAAAATCGAATAAAATACGAGATTCCGTGATTTAAAGATATGCCAGTTCGCAAATAATTAAATAGATGTCATAGATTCTCAGACTTCTGTGTCACAATAACTACTCATATTATATGTGTTGATTGCTATATGTTCTAATAATTCATTGGGCTAGCGGTATGTTGTAACAAATTACAATAAAAATAAATAAATACCTGTTATATAACGTTGTCGAGATTTTAAATATATTTAAACCAAATTTACATAATTACACTGATAAAATTAACTTTATTATTAATTTGTGATAATATTTTCTAATCAAATGTTTTATTTTCAGGTTCAACTCGGTCGTGAATGATTATCTATCGGACTACAATAACTACAGTAAGATTTATTTTATTTTTTATGATATACTCTCATCGAAACTACTGTCTTCGACGGTACACTCTCCTTTACCACAACGCCGCCTCTACTCGAATTGATACTTTAAGAGAAATGTCTCGGGAAGAAAGCACAGCCCGGGGACTACAAGTAGTTTACAAGACAAAATTAAAATAGAAAAAAGGCTGCACCGCTACGTGGGGCGGGTCATGGGCCCTAATTATATTACGCACAACGGCCATCTTGGTAATTGGAGATCATGTCGGCGTAATT
The DNA here is from genome assembly GCF_051122295.1 of Plectrocnemia conspersa. NCBI lineage: Eukaryota > Metazoa > Arthropoda > Insecta > Trichoptera > Polycentropodidae > Plectrocnemia > Plectrocnemia conspersa. The sequence continues at coordinate 23,982,610 of NW_028277176.1, read as the reverse complement.
TACTTAATTCAAATACCTTTTAGATAAGGATCGACTTTTCGGTTTCGGCTGTACCGCGTGGTGTTGTTCCTCCTGCGTCGTTATTTATTACGCGCGTTCAATATCGTATGCCCGCGGGCGGGTTAGATTTATTTTTATGAAATTCGTCGTGATCTTCCGCCTTCTTCTCCTATAATGGTACGTGTGTGTAAGTGCACTGCTGCTTCTTCTTCCCATGCTTATTTTTTTCGTTTATTTTTTATTTGAGAAAGCAACGGGATTTGACTTTTACGCGTGTACTACAGCGTTGCATATGCGCATTGTATTATTGTTTTTTTATGGTTACATGCATGCATATGCATTTTTTTTGTAAGACATAAATATTTATGTTGCAAATGATTGCATACACTTTAGATCTTGTTCCAGTGTTTCCCATTTTCGTTTTCTTCTTTTCTTTGTCGTAATATCAACTGCAACAAAATATAAGTCGACTTACTTTATCTTAAAATAATCAAAATGATAATATTTTATAATAAAAAGATGGCAAAATTATAAATATTTTTAAAGCACAAATGTCTTCATTCTTAAGTATTTTTTTCTGAAATTTTTATTTTTAAGATAAATATTTTTTATTCAATATTTAGAAATTCATTCAGATTTTTAAAAATAAATATTTTTAAATATCCACAAAATTTTCATATATATTTAATGATTAATGTTGTTGAATATATGACAATCAAGAATTTAAAAAAAATATTTTTCAATAAAAAGCGTGTTTAATGCTTCATTATGAGCCAATGTAAACTATGTGTTAAATTTTATATTCATTCAAAATTAGCTGCATTTAACATTGTCGAATATATTTTATTACACAGTCGCTTCGTTAGTCACAGAATTGCTTCTTATTTTTATTAGCGCCGTTACTTCAAATTCCGAAAGCGCATCCGTTTTGAAATTCACGTTTTCTCCAATCTCTCAGTGCTCGCCATTCTCGCTGCACCCACGCACGTCTCGGAGACGAAACGAGATACCTAAGTATGATACAAACTGTAATATCGCACCGCAGCATCCTAATCGTCCAATTAGACACTCGTTACTGTAAATCCAGTACTATTAAGCGGTTCGTTTTTCCCTAAACATTGCAGCGTCCCCTCTCATCCAAGTACAAGATAAACTAGAAGTAGCAAATCTTGCTACCAATTCGTAAAGTAGATGATCAATATTATTATACAAAGATCCTAATGTAAAAACATTCTGACTAATAGAAACACAATTAATACGATGTTTTAAAAAGGCATTTTATACAATACATATAAAGATACTGTTAAAAAGTTGGATTTACATAATATTATACAAGGTTTGAAAGGATCAAGAGACAATTTAATTAAGAGAAAATAAAAAGTAGTATTCATATATAGAAATATTCTATACATAAATGTTAAAATGTTTTTTTTTTAAAAGAATATACAAATCTTTGTCTATTGAATATTTTTTATTTTATAAATCTTATTTTCGATAAAAATATCAGTCAGTAAGTTTTATTCAGCTTTGGGGCCTTCAATAATATACCAATATGTCTGCTTGCAGTACAGTGTATTTTATTGTGTTTTTATGGACCGCCGTGTACCGGCCCCGTTGACAGACGTAAAGTAGCGTGAAGATCGTCAAATGACACTTGCGTTTGAAAACTCGTTATGCTCGTATAAAATCACACGAAAGCCTTATAAACAACTGTCGGTAGTCGAAGAGATCATCACAAGACTCGTTTATAGTCCTGCGACAATGAATTTCCTTTAGATTAACTGTATATTAACCGACTGTCTTATTACTGTCTATTTGTTGTGTGCATGCGCTTAAGCGCAATATTCATGTCTAACGATTGATATTTTGCTTTACTGTAAATGACAAGTAATATTAAAATTTATTATTAATGGTAACATAATATTAGGTAGGTCCGAAAGTTCGCGCAAGCTTAATGATGAAATCTGTTATCAGACACATACATAAAAATAATATAATAATATTCAACAATTATAATGCTAAATCGTCCATAATTTAGTTCAAGTAAAAATCGATATTACCCAACAGATAAATTTTATGTCTGCACTACACTCTCTGTAAGTTGTCCGAACCGACGTTACAACTGAAGTCGTCCGAGACCTACGACTTCGAGTAAGCGACCACACTGCCGCAAATTTCATATGCCGTCCGGACGGCGGCTTCTGACACGTACAGCTGGCATATTTGCGCGCGATCGAAAAATGTGCCAAATAATCGCAATTTTTAAATTGTCATATTATTAAAATTACGCTACTGATAATTATAAAAGTTTGTGTGGGCACTCACCAATACAATATCAGTGAAAACTTTTCGGTCGTAAATATTCAATTTACGCAAAATCTTTGTCGGCTTTTGCAAAATTTCATAAGGCATAAAAATGATACTTCAGAATACGAACACCACATCTGTGACTATCCTAGAATTTGTCGCCATAGATTCTAAATAACACCATATTTGTGACTATTCTAGAATTTGTCGCCATAGATTTTAACAAAATCAAGTACCACTAATTATTTAATTTTATATGAAAAAAATATAATAACGATATCTGTTAGAAGAATATACTATCAAAAATATAATTAATCCCTTTTAGTGCCCTAAAATATTCAAAGATGTCAGTAAGAGTCTTGAAGTTCCCGATAAGCATGTGGTATTATAACTTGACCACGTGACCACGATGCAGCGCTTGAAGTGCGTGTTGACCATAGGACGCCTACGTGCATACTGAAATTGAACCGAGTTATACTCGTTCTATCTCAGTTTGCGAAAAACCATATCATTATCTCTCTCACTGTCGTCACTTAACACGCGAGAGAGCAAAAGGGGAAGTATCTCACCGATCGCGCTCGAAAGAGCAGCTCCGACTTCGGTCCGTTTGCCGACAATGTTCCGAAGCGCTCGAAGCTGGCCAAGTCGACTGAAATACCTCCACTTTACCTCCCGTTCTGGATAACCTCGAACAACTTCCGAGAGATTTTAGAGCGGGCTGAACCGAAGTAACCCACTATATTCTTCGTCCTTGGCCAACCTTGGCCAACTTCCAGAGAGTTTAATGCAGGCATTACAGTCTGTCGGTTAAAACAAATCATCATCAGTGGGACTGCCCGCTCCTCGACGAGGAGCAAACGCTGCTCCACTCCGCTTTTGAGCTTGGTCCCTTAACCCATTAAGACTGAGGCGTCAAAAGAAACCTTCGGGCTTTCGATTGGACAAATTCAGAAGAATTATTAATAGCCCGGACCATTTTTATGAGCTAAAATTGCATGCATTTGATTGGAGTATATTTAATATTATATTATATTTTTCAGATAAGCTAATTGGTGTTCACTGTACGCACGGACTGAACCGAACCGGATTTTTAGTCTGTTCGTATTTGATTAAAAAAATGGGTCGTCTACCTAAACAAGCAGTCGAAGGTAATCATCATTATTATTAATTAAAAATATGTTAGATCAGTTCTTGTACTTTGATGGCTGCAACAAAGCTTTTAATATAAATAATATGTGTATTTGAATTAAGTTTTCGTTACATAATTAGTTCATTGAGTTTTAATCTTGGCTATGCAAACGATTCTGGTTAAATATTTGAATTATTACTTTATATAACATAAAAATTGATTTATAACTCGCGCGCGCTTAAACCTTTTCCCCGAGTATTATAAACGTTCGTTTGCACATAAATCACGACAATTACACGTTCACGTTTTTGTGCACCCGGTAGGAATGCATTCAGCCGTGTCACAGATATTTTTTTCATACCGATTTGATTATTTATTACACTCTCGGACAATGATTTACTGCACTAGAATCAATTAATGATTATTTATTTTCTCTGATTTTTCAGACTTTCAATGGGCCAGGGGTCACAAGATCAGCAGAGAAAACTATATACATGCCCTATACTATAATACTAAATAATATAATGAATGTAACAATTATATGTCATATTTTTATTTTACCGGTTGTATTTTTTGTAAATTATAAAAATAAAGAGTATTTCATATGAATGATACAGGAAACAAACATGTAATCACAAATTGCTTCTATGATATATCAGTTGAACATACAATAACTTAAGTACAGATCTTTTTAAATAAGTTGACCAAAAACTCATGTTTGCATGTACTATAATTTTTAACCCTATATAAATCTGTGACTGTTCATAATATTGCCGTACTCATATTGTTTAAAAACAATAAAATGTGTCATATTTTTTCCTGTACTCTTTTGATATTTTAATCATAATTTGACTTTTTTTTATTAATAGTGCATTCCTACCATTGTAATGCGTAAAATATGATGTGGTGTAAAAATTTATCATGTATTTATTTATTTAAATTAAATTAAGACCCTCGTGATCTAACATGTTACCCCAATGCGTCACAATAGTAAAATACAATAGATTGTATTATTAAAATACATAAAATAATACATAATGAAAAAAAGTATAAAATCATTATATGTATATAAATATTAAATTATACGTGCCGAACCAGCTCCTCGTAGCTGACATTAAATGTATCAATTAGAGCGTATTAAGGACCCAGATAGCAACAGCCATAGACGAGTCATCTAGTACGCACCTCCAGACTAACGGACAACTTAAGAGTATTCTCGAAAACAAATAATATAAAAAAATTTCAACTATATAATATTTGAATAGTTAGGCAACTATTCAAATAGTATTCGTAATAAGTTTTAATGAAATATTTTTTAAAATAAAAAAAAAATGTCACCTCGGGCATTTTTGTTCGTCTACGAATACTGTTAGGAGCTAAAAAAAGTTACGTCAAACATTTTTGTTCCTTTACCATATGACTCGTAAACAAACGTAAATGTCTGAGGTAACTTTTTTTTCAGCTCAATTTTTTTCGCGAGCTGCAAAAATAAGTTCGTGGGCCGCTAGTTGGACGACAAATTCGAATTTTAATTATTATTTTCTCATTTCAGAAAGTATTCGAATAGTTAAGTTTCACTATTCGATATTTGAATAGTTGGAATATAATAACCTAAAATAAATAATTGCTAGTTAAAACCTTAAATATTTGATTTCATGGTAAAAATGAGCTTTAACCTATATAATACTGTAAGTATTTCTTTGATTTTTGTGCTACGATATAGGGAATAATAATAAATATGAATACCTACCAAAATAATCTTAAGTTTGATTATCATTGTCAGATTTATTCGTCCCATCATAGAAGGCAGCGGTAAAAAATATTTGTAATCCATTCCTATTTTTATGACCCACCAAGTATTGTAAATATGAAGCGAATTTTAACATATACATATGTATATGCATGTCTATGTGTATTATACTACTTGCGGAGATTTACTATCACAGTTTACGAGTCGCATTCTAAAGCGTTTCATTCATTTTCCTCAATGATATTTAGCCTTTTAGAACGATAGCATCATTCAATATGCGGCTCACGTTGTCATATTTAATCACCTTAGACCTTCTGTAGTAGCTGGTCTCGGGTCGAAGAGTCGAGGAATCTAGCCGGAGACGGCAATGGGAGCGATCCTCGCGAACGATAAGGAATTAAGGAACAATAAAGATTGACTACCTGGATTTTACGTGATTTCGTCATAAGGGCACGATAATGAACTCGGTTCTCATGGTTCAACATGTGTAACATATCTACCTGTATCTGAGTAAGAATTCCGCGACAGTTGTTGGCTCTGCAATTATATTATATTGAAGAATTAAATAAAAGTTTTATATATTTTGGCTATAAAAATATACAACTACAAAACACTTCTATGCCAAAGGATCTTAAAGATCTATAGGGGAGGTGTGATTTGCATCTCAATAATTGTCGGTGATCAGATAGCTGCACACAAAGTAATATAATATACATATATTTAATATATATTATATGTAAAAATATTTATAATAATTAGAAAAATATTATAATAAAATTATTTGTGGGTACTTTTGAGGAGCCTCTTAAAATATATTGCTTCATTCACCATACTAATCGCTAATCGTATCCAAACGCTCATAAAAGAAAGGAGCTGTGATACAAAAACGGGTTATAACCAAATATTTTCGTATAAAGGTTTCTCAAGAACCTTTACGATTTAATGGTAGTATTTCGTTTTTCTGAGATTATAAATAATGCGAACTAACGTGTCATAGAGGACACGAATAGCTCACAGATCGTCAAATTAAAATGCGTTCCTCATAACAAAGTCGAGCGTCTTGGAAGATTTTTCGCATATGTCGTTTACATACAGAGAGAGCTTTCAGTTGCTCTCAAAGGTGATACCGATATATTCAGCGAAAGTTTTTCTGGTCACAACGTTTCCACTGAGATTATAGGAATAATTTGATGGTGAACGGAATCGAAAACGTACCATAGTATGTCACTTTCAGACACTAACGATCAGACGGTTGACGGAAACCCATCTTCATAGAGAATCTAAAGCACTCTAAATCAAAGAAGCCCGCAACTGATCGGATGCATCTAAACAACTTTAAATCGTCTGCATACAGAAGAAAATATTAATAAATAACGTGAAGTGCAGAGGGTCTGAGTTGGATCTTTGAAGAACCTCCGAAGGAGTGAAATATTCTTTCGACAATCGGCCGCCATAGATTACAAATTGTCTACGATCGTTCTAATAACCGAGTTAAATCATCCGAGCAACCGAAATTCGATATTTTTTTAATAATAACTCATGACAAACCTTGTCGAAGGCCTTCTCAAAATCTGTTACTACGTCTATTTGAATTCCCGCATCGAGAGATTTTGTCAGAAGTTTAATAACAATGAAACGGGCGGGACGAAACTTAAATATGTTTATTTGTCTCAAGAACTAGTGTTAATAAATAAATAAATCTATAAAATAATATAACTGGATTAAAAGACCGACTTAAAACGATGATTGCAACTGTACTAAAAGTTAAACGCACTTCTTGGCTAGTTTATTTCTTGTTCTTATCTGGCTTTTTGAGAAAATTGATTTTTAATACTTGTATCAAGTATTACAAGATATTGGATCGATTTTATACATTAATTATTACAAACACCCGCGGCATACATATATACACACAGGCATATATGTGGGATCCGATTTATTTCTTAATTGCGTACATAAAACACACCGCGCCCGGGGCTTCAAATTGTAAAATATATTCGATATCTCCGGCCCTGTTACGTGGGTGCCCGCCGCAATTACGCGCAAAGTGCACTGTTCCGTCGAATCGGAACCGAAAACGGTTCCGGTTCCGGGAAGAGGCGTCGGGAAATTTCGCACAAACAACGCGTCCATGTATATGTATATATAAAAAGACAAAGCAAAATTGAATCTTTCGAAGATGCGGAATTTATGATCTGTGGTCTCTGTGCAATTTCCTCTTAAAGGTAAAGCCAGTAATGAGATTTGGAATTGTTTCGTTCTAAGTACACATAAATATTGGAAAATTGATTAAATTGGCTCCCGTCGTAAGTTAGTGCAGATTGTAATTATCATGAAGTAGGCAATACATAATGTATTATGTTGATGGTGGCAATGTTATCTAAATGCAATAGTGTTGTTAATTCTATGGAAAATATATATAACTACAATATACATTTTATTTCCTGCCCTATGATTATTTTATTAAATTTCATTGTGCAGTGAATTGTAATGGACTCAATAGTTGTTTAAGAAAATAATTAAAAAAATGACTTTATTTTTTTATGATTTAAATTTGATAAAATTGTATTGTAATGATCCAGAACTAATTGATCGACTGTATAAAGTAATTGCCAATTGCAAAATAAGCTCTATCTGGTACAGATTCGTTCAAGTGTCAAATCGAAGCAGTCGTAGAGGTAAGTACTTGACATCCAGGAGGGGCGTTTTTCTGGGTTGGCCATGTCGGAAGAGCAGCGATCGCAAGACCACAAAGTTCATCATGGCGTTGACGTATTATATGAACACACTCTCAGCTCAAAGGTAAGCAGTAAATATTAGCTGTCGGTTTACAGCATGTAGATGCACGGTAGAGACCGGATGTCAGCTGACTCTCGAGGTCGGTCGACGAAAGTAACAATTCATCGTTACTTTCGTCGACCGTTGTATGACTTTGTCATAGTGTGTCCAGATCGGTTGTATTGTAAATCACGGTTCGTGAGTCAAAATAGAAGGGAATATCATAGTACGTGATAATAAGAGTTCCTCTATTCTCCCGATTTTTGGTTCCCTAGATCAAATGTTGATTCGCGAGTCCCTTAAAAATTGTTAAAATACGTTTTCAAAGATGTCTGATGAAATCTCTGCAAGCGGAAGGCCATCTATTTTTTCGCGGACGGTGAGAAGAAGGCTCAACGATGTGAATATGTAAAGCCCGACACAACCAGTGGCTTTTAGAAATTAATAAAACGCGGAGGTTAGAGTGGACCCGAAAACACTGAGATTGGACCACCGAAAATTAGGCGAAATTCATTAGGTATAGGTCATATAAAAATATAAAATCTTAATTTATTAAGAAATTCTAAAGCAATACATTTTTAAAATAATCAAACTTTTTTAACATTAAGTTTTTAGACCCCTGGTGTGATACACGTTCGTCAAAGAGTCGGAAAAGAATATCTAGCTGATTGCGTAGCACCCAAAGTCAAATATAATGGCGGAAGCGTTATGGTATGAGGTTGCATGGTAGCAGCATGAATAGGATACCTGTATACTTGCGAGGGTAATATTAATAGTTACATTTACATCTCAATGTTGGAATTCACTTTAATGGATTCCTACTAAAAAATATTGCTAAGTACAAATCACGCTACCACCCGATTCTATAGTGCCATACTTCCCAAAGAAGCAGGGGTTAGTTTGCATCAAAAAGTTTGACGCTTTTAAAATGGCCAAAACAGTCACCAGACCTAAATCCCGTAGAGCATTTATGGGCAAAATTAAAAGGAAATGTTGCATAACACAAATTACAAATCCTAAATTGATCTGCGAGAAAAATTGCATATAAAATGGAAATAATTGTCTCTATCCACCTGCAAGTTGTTGACAGTATGCCAAAAAGGGTTGCAGCTGTATTTAAGGTGAGAGAAAGGAGACAACCTTAATTGGTTTTTTGTTTATATTTTCACGATTTTTTAAGATTCATCAGAGTGCTCTATTATTATAACCAAGTATGTATATGTAATAATAAGATTATATAATGATACCAGGCAGTTAATTTAATTAATTTAATTAACATGCCTATTTCCTATATATGCATTCCTCTTGTTATACAAAAAGCTTAAATGATACATAAAGCGCTTTACGCATCTCTGTTAGATAACGCATCGAAAGATAAATTCTCACACACATCGTTCGATTGGAATTCCATTTTGAATTCATCGGAATTCGTACGATATGGTTACTGAAGATAATAGGCTTCGAATCTGACACCTAGACGCACATTAACGACACTCAATATAAACTCGTTAATCGATTACCTTCTTATTTCATACACATAGTATATACATAAATGTACGTATATAAAATACTACGAGTTGCGTGTGTTTCGATCGTAAACATTTTCCATACCCTCCCAGAGTCAAAAGTTTTGTACGATCTTAATTTATTCGGTCGAGGGAAAGAAACAAGCTACATGAAAGCCTATCTTTGGGGTCTCGGATTGGCGGACGCTTTGAAGGGCTTTTATTCGCTTTGTTGTTTCGTTATCGGTTTTCGCTACTGATTTATGTTTTACACGAGTTTCGTGATACACTTTTAACAGGTGACTGATTGGGGTTTTATGTCTTTGGACCTTTTCGACAGATATGGCGACCCTTAGAATAAAACACAATGAAGTATGAAGTGGGTTCGAAAAGTCCCTAGACTATTTTTTTAAGAATAATTATTTTGTTTAATATTTTCATATACCAACATCTACACTATTAAGTATTCATACAAAAACACTGATTTTTTTATAATATATTTTGTAAAACATAAAATTGTTTTTAGCTAATTTATTATGATTTTTATTGTTATTTGTATACATTTACATTTATGTTTTATGATCTTTTAAATATTCTAAATATCATTCAAACTGGTTGTTCTTTTTTGCAACATCATAAAAGTGTTATAAATACATTCTAAGAGATTAAGGCTTTTGCAAAAAAAACTACTGCACAAGGCAAACTCGTCTCATTTACGATGCGCACGCAACGCAATAAAAAAAATCCACTTTTATTTGTTTACGCTGGCTATAAATCAGCAAGTCGATTTTTGCATAAAAATATATTTTATAATGCCGTGCTTCGGTTTCAAAAAAAATCATATCTAAATATTTATCGCGATGACTTATGACTGTCATAAATATAAAATCGTTCACGCGGGCGAGTCTCTCGACTTTATTAGCGCACCGTCTCGTTTGGCAGACGCGTGGCGAGACGAGCCACTAAAAACGAGGAAACGATTCGGTGACAAATATCGCACAAGCTTTGCGCCACTTTATTATGGTTAGATAATTTTTTTACCTCTCGCCTACGTTCATATAGAGAGGTACATATGTGGCGTTGGATTCTTCGTATTTTAGAACATTAACAGATTTTGACTGATGTATACATTTTCATTTTGTAATTTAAATTATTTACTAAATAAATTGTGTAGTACAGAATTTATTAGTATTGTGTTAAATACAAGAGTACATGATTCTGTGATATAAATGCAATTTTTACTTGGCTTGCAACTACTGTAAATTTTGTGTCTTGTTGACTTACTATTACTTGTTCAGAAGCACCACAAGAAGTAATCTGCTCTATTAAGTAAACAAGGAGGTCAACTCATGTCGCCTTTTTTTTTTGTAATTGTTAAAAATTCAAAATTTGATTCATTGCCTGTTCGCCAATTGTGAGTACACCATCTCCAGGTTTGTATAAAATTAATGAATTTTCATACGCCTGATTTCATCAAATCAACTGATGTGTCTCTAGTGGTTGATATGACGAATGGGAGAATATTAGTCAAGTAGCTTCTTAAATGTGCTAAACATAATGGGAAAATTCCATGTTTTTACACTGAAAGGCTTAACATCCAGATGTGGTAGACCCTGGGGTCGAATTATTTCAGGTCAGATTCTTAAAAAAATGTATTTGCTTCTCTTTTATAACTTAAAAAGCACTAAAACAATATAATTTTGATTGTTTATAAACAAAGTAATAGTTAATAACCATAGTATCGAACTTTGTCATTGAAAATTCAATAAAAAAATTAGTCGATAATTAAAATAATATAATAAATAAATAAAAAAATGGCAAACATTGATTATTCTGATCAACACAATTTTTGTCCCTTTAACGTAAATAGCTGATTCCGATAAAAAAAATTTGCACTGATTTCAGAACCGCCAAAATATTATTTCTAGCACGTCAGGTTTTTGTAGGATTTCAGTTTTTGAAAAATGTGTGTAAGAAACACCGATTCCAATGATTTTTATAGCAACACTGTACTCAAATTTCAGTTTGAGAATTATAGCTATAACTTTTTTAATCTCTATTTAACCAAGCACATATTTTGATGTGTTTTTGTAAGTAAATAGTGGAAAAAAATTGTAAAAAATGCCTCCAAAGTACAAAAACAATGTCTTTTAGTTATGTGTGTGGTGAGTTTACACCAGCTTCTCAAAGAAAAATAGTTACGATTTTGGAGAAAAATGCGTATGAACTTTATTTCAAATGTGTTCCAAGAAAAATCAAAAACACATCACATATCCAAACCTAGAATCAGCTATACGGCATGTACGTCATAACAAATCTCTATCTACATCGAAACCTCGAGAAAATTTTCATTTAGAGGGAATTTCATCAAAAGAGGATAACGAAAATTCGGATCTAGAATTTATCGTGGACACGTTTACGTCTACGTCTACAGAGCCCCATTTGTTAATGACTGGTACGTGTACATAAAAAAAATGTTGATCTGGTAAAAATTCATTCCGGCCAAGTTCAAAGCGTGCACAGATTGCTCTCTGCGTGGCTATCGCAGAATAGTTGTTCTCATAATACGCTTGAACAACAAAACCATAACGTTCAACGGTCCAACTGATGGGTACTGGAAACGGCAGAGCCAAACCTATCAAGTTAAGCTTAACCCAAATACAGTACACATAGTGTCCTCTTGAAATTTACAATAAATTGTATTACTAAGCTGTAGATAAAAAAACCACAACAATGCAAATACATATTCGATCTGTACCCCTTGTAGAGATATCAAAAAAAAAACATTTTTTTGAACCTTTTTTAACTAAAAAGAGAGAGGTTTCCAGAAAGTGCACATTTTTGAGGACGCTTGTAAATAAATTGCTTAAATAACACGCGACGCGCATAATGAAGACGAGCCTTCAACGCCTTATTGTAAACTTTAGCGATGTGTATACTAAATCTTCATCTCTGCTCGAACGCGAATGAAAATCTGCTCAATACACTTGAAATGTAAGGGAATTTTGGGCAAGGGGATCTAAAAGTCTTTAAAATTTAGTATGTGAAGTACAATAAAATACCATCAAGTTTTTTTGTCCTTTAAATATGCTGATAATAAAGCGAATTTAAATTTAAGGTAATTGAAATGGCACCCTACGTTACTTTAATTATTAAATTATTATACGCATACTTTTATTTAATATACCATCAAAAAAAAAATTAGCTTCTCCATTAATAATAAAATTTGGGTGATATTTAGAAAAAACTTCTATCAAGCTACCTAGTGATCAAAATATATATATGATAATAAAAATAGTCGTTAAATTAGGATTACTAGGAAAGCTATAAAATATTTTGAGTTATTATTAAAATATAATATTACTTCATTTGACATATGATATGCTTATTGAGAACCGCAGATAAAAAAAAATTGGAAATCAATATTGCTTGCATGCATAATATTTTAGTTTAATATATGGTTAAATATTATATTGTGTGAATTTTAATAATATTAAATAAATTATGATACATAATGCATATTATGTTGAATATGCACCTTGTACACGTATATATAATATCAACGTTACAAATTTATGTACAGGACATTGGTTTAAGACATTGCCTGAATAGTCAGTAAGAAGATACTTAAAGGTTCGAAAAATTCAAAACCGGCTTCAATATATTTTAAATACAATTCGAAACCCGAAGAAATGTGGGCGCGTTAAAATTTTAATTTGTAATGAGCCGCGCGTTCTATTCTGATGTCTCCTCTTATGAATCATTACACATTATTGTAATAACGGACGCGAAGAAAAAATAATATTAACATAAAATAATAAAAAAATCGAAAGAATATAAATTGAACGCGCGCTAACGAATTAACCGTAGAGTGTTAGGTTATGTAAAAAAAATGTTAATTTAAACCTGTGGGTTCAAGGAGCGAATGGGGGCGTAATCGAGAAGGAGTTACAATTATTGCTTTACGTTTGAAAAGGGTGGTGAGATTTCATCACAGTATGAATTATGTCCATCGGGGTGTTAACGCGTATTATAAACTAACACATCTTCCTTATGAAAATAATATAAAAAATGTAGGATGCGACCATTTATCATTTCAAATGCATGTGTACAAATCGAATAATATTCGGAAAGAAGAATATGTGCGAAGCCCAGAAAAAAATTCTAAAGACATTTTTGTCAGCGACTTTTTTAGAAATTAACAGGTGCAGAGTTTCCGATTAACTTATATATAAGCAACCATTTCATGAAGAATTGTTTCAAATACTTAATTTTGTTTTTAGAATTATTGATAGAATATTTATAAAATTTATATATAAAACTTTGTCTACTTTGTATTAGTACTTACATTACGTTATAAAGTTATTATTTTTAAACATTACAAACAGTTTTAAACTTACTATCACTATAATAAACAAGATAGTTAAACTCATACAGAGTATACAGTTAGAACAATATCACGTACATTACACACTATCGTAAAAATAAAACTAAGGAGAAAACGCGCAAGGTAAACTCTACTGATCACATAAAGCGATACAGCTTTTCTTCTTTGGCTTATCACTTATTTAAAAAAAATAAACGAGACTAGTTTATTGTTTCGTTTAATTATAGGGGATCCATTTTGTCGCTCCTTATACGGAAACACCGATTTAAACAAACACTACCATGATATATACATATCTGATAAAATAGTTTGCTTTAGGGGGGAATCTAGTTAAACCTCTAATAATTTTCTATTGATATCTTTTATTAGTTCTATAATTTTTTTAAGTTAAAATATAAATAATTTATGTAACATAAAAAATATGGACTTAAAAGATAAGCGCCACAACAATCAGTGAGCGAGTTTAACAACCTTTCTTTATTCATCGGCCTATGAACCTAAGCAGACAAAACATTTAACAAGTGTACACTAAGTGTAAGAACAATGTGCTCCTTTGGTGAATACTCCTTTATCCTCCCGATTTTATTATTGCGTACCTACTACAAAGTTTGCGCAAACTGCGGAATCTCACACGTTTTAAGAACATAACCGCCGCGGTTGAAACACCGATAATTATGCTTGTTTTACGATTTTCTTAATCTCGAAAGCAGTTCATTGTATGAAATGATATATACATTGTAAATATTTTTAAGGAACAACAAAGACCCACAATGTTCGTGTGAGATAAAATAAAATTTATATTTTATAATATAACAGTGATTGTATTCAGCTAATAAGGTGTGAATTGTGCCTTTGACATATATTGTATTTTTTGAACGTCACAACAGCATAATGACGCATAATTTATACGTAAAACTACTTGCAGATATATAAAATCATTAAATAAAATGACTATATGTAAATTTAACAGCCGCACTCTATGGATTGTGCTTCTAACGAAATCCATATTTGGATTATTGATATGTGACTGTTTGCTAATTTTAATATATATTTTAAACGTGTGCCTTCTCAAACATTTATTATTTATAAATTATGCATTCATTAAATATATACAGATAATCTTAAAAAAATCTACAGCTTTAAAGAAGAAAAAAATATTTTGTAAAACCTCATCAATATATAAAAACTGATGGTGTATATATGTATTTTATAATTTCAGGAAACAGCAAATGATGACACAGAAGGCGCAATAAAAGGATCAATGGTAAAAAATGTTTTTTTATCAACATAACCTTAACATCTTTTTGGATTCATTATTTAAGAACAAACATTTAAATGCTGATTATATTCAAACAGGTAAAAACGCATTAGGCGACTTACTTTATTAAAATAAAGATGAATAAGTTTTGTGGGATTATCATTATTGGTATTTAACTACTATTTAGGGATTCTGTTTCGTGACAACCCAGGAATTCAAAGATTTTTTGCTGTCTCGAGTCCCGGGAATTTAAAACAATAACATGGGTCTCGATTTAAATTTTATTTAATATATCCTACACTTATTTTTTCACGAAATTACGAGTTTACGAAATAGAAGGTATTTTAATATCGTCGTTCGTAGTGAAAACGTTATTTTCAATTTAGGCCTAGTCTTCATATCAGGAAGACGTGATTCTTATAAAATCCAAAGAATTGTTGAGAACCGTTTGGAAGATTTTTTTAAAACCGACATTATGACAATGACAACTGATGGAACTAGCTAGCGTTATGAAAAAAATTGGAAGTGAGAGTCAAGTCAAAAATCAACTTTGCCTAAATTGTGCAATAGTTTTATACCGGAAAGAGGATGAATGTCAAACACATGAAGATTCAGATAAAGAGGACGACGAAGATGAATAATATATTCAGGAAAGTGACTTTTATAAATAATGAAAGTGCAGAAATTCCAAATGAAAAACTTTGTTTGAAATCGAGCTTGAATAAAGCTCTAAATGAGATTCGAAAAATAATCAAATTATTTCGAAAGTCCAACGAAAGGTACAATCTAACAAAAATATGTAAAATGCAAATTTGATGTTAAGCTTAATTTATGTCTCGAAATAAATTAAGCCTGAAAGGCAAAATAAGAGTCTATATGATAAAATTTTTACAAAATCCCGAACATGTTGTCAATACTAACTATTTTTCAAGTTGTTCCAAAATAGTATATTTAAAATATGGTGAAGAATTACTGTGACGACTTTATTCCAGTGTGAGAAAGTTCGGATATCGAAGTAATCGAGGAAGAAAACGCCGATTGCCATCTCAGTAACATGTCGATTGAAAAATAATTAAACAATGCATTATTGAACCACCAGAATATTACAACCATGAAAAATAAAAGATTCAACTTTAAAAAGGAGTTTCACATTTTAGACTCAATTGGCAAGCGGACTCCGAATCTAGATCTTTTGTTCAACTCATTGCTAGCAAAATACAATGTGTCAATTTTTTGCAAAATGGCGACAAGTATAAAAATTTAAATACTCGTAACTCAGTAGGTTTAAATAATTACGAAAAGATCGCTTTACATGAAACGTTTAAAAGCCTAAACTAGATCCAAATAAAATATAAAAAAAATAGTTTTTTGCTTCAAAACAAGCGATGTATCAGTTCGATCGGACCCCCATACGAGTCATTTTGAGACTTTCAGAAGAGTTAACGCTCTTAACTGCTTGGTTTTAAAGATTCAAAATTAAATTTTTAGTATCGTATAGAACTACCAAGCACCCTCTATACGTTCTGTATGAAAAAAAAAATATTTTTTTTTTACAAAATGGCGGCCAATGTTAAAATTAAAAGTGTCATAACTTTGCAAAATAAAATCCTACTGAAAAATGTCGTATGCAAAAAGTGTTTAGAAGCTTGATTTGCATTTACAAACAATTTTTAATTTTTTTTTTTAATAAAAAACTAAAGTTAGCATCGACAGAAAGAGTTTTCTACGGCTGAATATTTGTCATAAAAACCAGGAATAGGCCTTGTGATTCGTCTTTAAATGCCTTGGATTTTTAAAGACATATTTTTATATCTGTAATATATTACATTTTTTTATGTAATATATTACAGATATAAAAATTTCGAATAAAACATTTGTAATAAATTAAATTATTTCAATAATTTTTTACCTATCGTACCTATGTTTGTCCACAAATAATATAAGTTAATTTTTTACCATCAATTTTTTTTCATGATTTTAATGAAAAATAATCAAAGTCTCGGGTCTCAAGAATTGAAAAATTCCGAGAATTCAGAATCCCTACTATTATTGCAAAGGTGTCAACTAAAATGTAAATCCTAAATATTATCAGAAGCATATTTTATATCTAACAAACCATACATAGTACAGTATCATGCAAAAAACACATCATTTCTTGAAACCATAAGAATGTAAAATATATCAGTAATCCTTGCTTAGATTTCTCAAAATAATATATCACTAATTTAAGGGTATATCTATATTAGTCTCAATAAATAAAATTAGGGTTAAAAATAACTACACTTAGTGTAGCTTGAGTGCTTGCATGTATTTGTGAAATATTTGATGAAAAAAATAGTACAGACAACTTTTGTGTATGCAGTCGCATACATGCTATTAAGCAAAAAATTGCGACTAATATGCATAAAATGAGCCAATTGATATAAAAGCTGAATTGTTTTGGATTGAGAAAGAATAACGCTCTCTGATGAAAGTAAAATAAATTTATTCGGGTCAGATGAGATACACTAAAAGATACATAAATTTATTCGGGTCAGATGAAATACAACAAAAAATTATCGTTGATTAATTTCATGCTTTTCATAAAATAAATGGTAGACAAAAATATTAAACTGGTCCTAGAATAGCCCTTAATTAAATCGATAGAATATCTACATGACATAATTTAACGGGCAAACACTAGTTTGTAAAAGTAAGTATGTCTACAATGCCAAGTTACTATAAACTTTCAAATAAATAGTAACTAATAAAAATGTATTTAATGTTTAACCTGTCTATTTATATGTCCATATACACAGATACTACATCTGTTTATAAAATAAATATTTTGTACTTTCAACGTACTCATTTTGGTTTCAATCGTGATTCCGTTTTAAGCTGAGACAATATTAGACAATATTAGAAAAAAAGGATGCAGTTTAGATCGGTTTTTGGTAGAAGAATTTAATATATATTTATATAAATACTTTGGTAAACGTAAGCTTTAATATAAATTTAATTAAGTACCCATATTAAATTTTATTTAATATATGTTAATATTTTAATCATATTAAATAATACAAAAGTTACAATCGTAAATCGAAGACAAGTGCGCTGTAAATTAGATCGTACCTGTACTCGTTCCCCTTCATTAAAATCACAATAAATCCCACGAATTCGTCTCACGCGTGGAAATACATGAACTTCACGAGCGCACCTAATAAATTAAGCGTTATATACGATTCTTTCACACTTGCCTCTCCAGCTCGTATATTACACGTCCAAATTTACACTTAATTTGGCCGAAAAATCCCTTTATAACCCTTTCGCGTGTTACCTCAATTTCGCCAAATAATAAATCAACTCTCTCGACAAAATCAAACTCAACTATAATAGTTAAATATAGCTATTGTTATTTCGTCTGCCGGTTAATTTATCACCGTCGGCTCTCGCCCTTGTATAACAACGTGTACTTATGTATACACACAATCACACGGTAACGAATAAAATTTCCATTAAACTATATGCCCATAACATTCCTTGCGATCGGCCGTAAATTTTAATTTTATAGATATTTATTTGATCGGTCGTGCATCATCGAAGTGCCTTGTGTCGCCGAATACCGCGTGAATATGCGATGCGTGTATGCAGGCCTGCCGAGAGGGGGAAGAGGGGACAAATTCTCGGGAACTTTTCTCTGAGCGGCCCAACTCTAGAAATATATTTATAAAAAAAGTAAAAACCGAACTCAAATAGTGAAGCTGAACTAAACTACAGTTGTTTGAGATGTACAAAATACTGATGTATTTTAGGTATCAGTTTCTTTAGCGCATTTTTATACATATTATACAAGAAATAAAAAGACCGGAACATTGCCTTCAAAAGCACCCACTTTTTAAGTTGTACTTTCACAATAAACATTATTATTCAAAGGTACAGATTGTAGTTTTTTGACGCGGCTCAGTTTGTGCTAAAATTTGATTTCAAATGCTTTTAAATGTTTAAAAAATATTAGACATGAGAGGAAATATTCAACGAATGTAAATTAGTAGCAGTAAATGTAAATATTTGATCTGAAAATTCAGATGTGTAAGAAGGAAGTAGCAAAATTGAATGTTTTTATAAATTGCATTATCGTTACTTTGACAATTATTTTTATGCAGCAAAATAAATAAATAATACACTCAGTTTTATGTGCTTATTCCTAAAATAAAATCTTTAGCCAATCCCATTGAATTTGTATTAGAATAATTGATTCGTTATACGGCTTTTCGCTTTGCGGCCAAGTTTCGTATCTAGGTCGTAAAGCGAAGTATGGGTGTATGCTACGTTAATAATTTAATAAAGCCATATATTTTAGATTTCATATACTGACTATCTTAGATTTCATATGTATTCGCTACTCTTTTTTTGACTATTTTGTTAAATGAATGTTAAGCGGATTTGCTGCTTGTTTTTTTTTCAATTTTCAACACAAGAAATGTTTTTTTGATATAACAAGACGGTATTTAAATACAAGGTCTTAGCCACTTGTATTTGCATGGGGTATGAAGAATTTATTTAAATAGACGTAAAATATTTACGGACCACCAAAAAAAAAAACACCGACCCAAACTATGCAGAAATTAGAAAACCATACATATCACAAAGATACAGGGCTAACTATTTTGGTATCTAAATAAATTAAGGTATTTTTTAAATGTTATAATAAAAAACATTTAAACAGAATAATATTAACAGATTCCTATATGTTTTGTCATTTACTACATTTACTACATAGCCACCACACATACATATCTATTATGTAAATGGAGACCGAATATAAAATAGTCCACCATTAATTCCTAATGAAGAGAGCCTTAAAGAATATTTCTCGTTGGTAATATTATATTGTAACTGAATATACAAATAACCACGCGATCTTTGATCATATTTGTGACAATTCATTCGGCGATGTAATGCTTTAATATTTTCCTGATATTTCGAACTTCAAATATACAACTTTTAAATGTAAATTATTTCGACATTTCAATTCGATTTTTCTGTTCATGTTTTCTAGGCACTAAATCATCAAGCAGTAATTCAATAGAAATTTATAAACAATCAGACTTATCTAATATATATATATACCGTCATAAAATCTACAAACGTATTAAACGAACAACGCTGAAAACGTTTTCCAATATCGTAGCGCATTCCATCAGGCCTTTTATATATTCGCAATGTGTAGTACAATATAAAGTCCCGCTTTCGTTTGCTCAGCAATATTCGCAAACGGAAAGCTCAAGTGATATGCGTAACTCGTGTATGGCTTCGACATACATCCATCCATGTTTACGACTACACAAGAGTGCCTGTGTGTCCAGGCTGGACTTGGTCATCTTTCGACCTCGTGACCATATAATAAACTCTTTTACTGTACCGTGGCGGAGAAATGCTATTTCGCCACAAAGAGAAACGTTAAAAGTAAATGAATCGTATGTATATACTTGGATGTTAATAAAATGAATTGTGTTACATATGTAAAATAACTTTAAAACCTTAGTGAAAAATGAAAAATATCAATAGTCGAATGTACCAAAAATATTTAGGATTAGACATTAGTTAAATTAGTGTTAAAAATATTTAATCAAGTTTATTCTTGATTAATTTTACTTAGCTTAAACAAATAAAATAATAATAAATTGATAAGTACAAATTAAATAATTTTAATTTAATATAACTGTACTGAAAAATTGTAGCCGAATAAAAAAGCCATACGCAAATCAGAGAGAAACTAGCATTGGTATAAAAAGTAAAATAATTTATTTGGTTGAACTTGTAAAATTCATTGTAATTGCTTTGAACTAAATTACTGTGATTCTATATATTTAGAGAAGTATTTATTCAGTGTAGTAAATCTAATACAGTGAAGAAGTTCAGAGTGAGTCTGAATATGGTTTGCGGTTAAACAGATCCACCATAGATAAATTTAAAGGCGTATAAATACAACATTATATTTATAATACATACATAAATCTCCGCCACCTATTCATATACTTCAAACATAAATAATTTGCTATTATGTCTAAAGATATTTGGATTTTCGTAAATTTAGCCAACCTATAAACGTCACGCTTTTGAATCCCAAAACAGTGGTAATGTGAAAAACAATAAAATGAGATGGTAAATGTGGAAAACAATAAAAAGAAACTACTCTAATCTGCCTTATTTTTGCTTTAGTAATCTAAGAAATACATTAAACATTTAGATAAGAAGAAGCCGCTCCGCGTATAAATCGTCAGATTGCAAAAATGTATGGGGGCTTTTCATAGAGTCACGCTATAAAACTTGCCTGTCGGCGAACTTAATTATTGTTAACTTAAGAGATTTTTCATTTTTATCTTGTTTAAAATATAATAAATGTAAAGTAGCAACAGCCGTTATTGACATTTTTTTATGATTCGGGTGCCCAAAATACTTCCTAACTCAACACTTCCGTTCCATTCTGATCCTTCAGTTATATGCATCCATTATAACAATTTCTCATCCTGTTGAAGTTTGCTCTCTTCAACGATCATCCAGTTTTTTTATCAATAATATACTGTGTTAATATAATCACAGATTGATTAGCACGCAATTTAAGTATGAATGGTTAATTCACTTACATACAAACTTCCGATAGGAGACTCCACACGTCCCTAAGCTGCAACTCAGCGCTGCCCAGAGAGCCTACGCCCCACAGAGATCTGCCGAATTCATAAAAATGTAATTATTATTTAATATTTAAATATATGTATACTTTTTGTTATAATAAACATTTTTAAATATCTCATTACCTAATTATTATTAATATTAATAATAAAAAATAAAAAAAAACTTGTTATTTTTTAATCGTAAACTATTTAATGAACCTTTTTTATTAGGTTACCTTTGTATATTTATCTTGTAAAGTATATTTCCAGTTGCGATAATCTTACGTTGGTATTTAATCGAATGTTTTCTGACCTATTTATTATATTTATAAACACACAATACAATTTATGGCGTCGGAAATGGTAAATGTCGCGTCCCGATATCGTAATCTAACATACACATCCGATAATTTCATAAAAAAAATCCAGATTGATGACGGTGCTCAATCATAGATGATGGCCGAGATTAGCTGAGACACTGGCACCGTGTAACAACACCATCACCTCTCTCGTATTTACCCAAAGATCGTCCATGGCCGTCGTGAAAGCGACACCACATTCCCATGATTGACGACACCAATTATCGCCTGCTTTGTTTTAATTACCACACCTGTTCGAGTTAAACGACGCGGTTGAATCTGACGATTCATCATATCCGTTCCTGCGGCGCATGCGCCTTTGTCATGCGTGTGTGGATTTCTTCAAAAGTTCAACTCGAAAGCTCGCCGTTGTTGTTTCGCGTGAGAGCCACTCGATTTTCACACGAGGGTTACTGGTATTATAAATGAAGCTCTGTATTAAAAAATAATTGCAGTATATTAATAATAAACTAAATATAATTAATGTTTTATGAAAATATACTATTTGCATCACTACAAACTGATTTTAGGACTTTTTTGTATATCTTGATTTTGTTCTACATTGATAGCTTAAAATTGCTTCTACATATATTAGTTCATTATCGCCCATTTTGTTATGTATTCGCTTATTGTTACATACAGCAATATATTAATAGAACTACCATGTTGCTACATCGTACACTATATTTATAAATTATAAAAAATAATAATATTTAAACGTTTTCCGTTTGGAATCACTGGCTATAGTAATTGTCACAATTTTGTTATGTTGTTTTGATACACAAACTATAAAATTACATTTTGAATGTCAGGTGACTGAACTATAATGTATGTGTATTCGTATTGGTTTCTTCTATTACACCACTAACTGTCAAAAAAGTGTAAGGCTATAAGCTTGTTAAATTCCCAGACATAAAAATACATTTTTATTAATCTAGGAGTCACACATAGATCTAGTATTTTTTAAAAGTTACTTCTACTTAAAACTTGCTCAAAAGTTTCTCTACCGCATTGTGAATAATAAATGCATTAAAAGAAGTATATATTGAATATGAATATATTATAAAAATAAGAGGGAGAAAATATTCGACGCAATATCTGTGGTAGACGATCGCAATTGACCATTATTCTAAATTTGATTGTGTTAAAATCGCAAAGAGAGCTGAAAGTCGCTGTAAATTGATCAATGGAAGTGTTTTCGCTGATAGTGGAATTTCTGCTGAGCACTTTAGTTTTCAACTAGCTATCAAAAAGAACACCCTCGAAAGTTTTGTCTTTCGACCCTCCTTTTCAACCGCAGAGGTGGATTCTCCCTAGCGTTCGAATCAACATTGAATAATATATATCTAAGTGTATATAGAAAATATACATATAAATCACGTAATTTAAAAATAATCACCGTATTATATTGATAGGAATTGTAAAATTTATCGTCAATTTTTATGGTACGTTGGTGTATGTAAGTCAAACGAAAAGTTTAACTCGTTCAAAATAAATTTCACCTAATATTACCTGTATCTATGTGAAATATATTTTCCGCCATTCGCTTGACGGGACACTTGGAAGTTTTCCGTCTCCGTTCTGGTTCCTTTAAAACTTCCGTTTCCCCTTTCTTCCGATCTGACTCCTGACGCTTTTCCACCACCCTGTCTACGCAATAGTACCTACGTTACATAAGATTATAAATAAATATGTTACTATAATAATTTTACACCAAATATGCATTTTTACCACAGTCATTATCTTTATTATGTGGATTAAAATTTTTTTTTTAATTTTTTAAAAAAATTTGCTTACGACACATTATATCATATATAAAAAAAATAATAAGCAATATTTAATATATGAAGCTAAAGGGTAATGTTTAAAAGTGGTTTAAAAACCATTTCATTTATAGAAAGCAAAAATTAATATATGAAGAAAATGCTTCAAGTACTATAGGGATATGTTGTTTATTTTATTTATTTTGTTGAAAATAAATTAAGGCTATCGTGACCTAACAGGTAACCCCAATCCATCATAATGGTAAAAAATACATAATATTATTACAAAACACAAAAAATACATAATTCACAACAATAATACACAAGAAAGAAAAAAGTAGTTTATAGAAATGCTTAGCGACATATTATACAACGCTCCTAAAAGATAGGCGCTGAAATACAATAACAAATAATAACCAAATATATTTTTATAAACATTTCTGAACTGAAGAGATTTGGTTTTTCAATGATTCTGAATTATAGATCCTGATTCAAGAATGCTGCGAATTAAAGTGTCATAGAAGTTGCGAATGTGAAATAATGCGTTCCTCTAACAAATCCAAGCTTTTTGGAGGATTTATCGCAGAAGTCGTTCACGTGTAGAGAGAAACTCCACTTGCTCTAAAAAGTGATTCCAAGATCTTTGTTGGGATGTTTTCTAGATAAAAGGTTCCAACGGAGATCGTAGGAATAAATTAATATACATGATATTAGATAGTAAAATATATAATGAAAAACATTTATAAATTATGATAAATAAGTGCAAACAAGAAGTTGTTGGTTTAATATAAGTATATATTGATAATAAATTAAAACTTAAAAATAAAAGATTTTTGAGTAAATTGAAGTTACACATTAACTAAATATGCAAAAAATATTATTCTGCAACATTTCAAACATAAAAAATTAGTTGAAAGAAATATTGCAAAATATAACAATGTAATGTTTTTTAAATAAAGATAAAATCTAGAAATATATAAAAATGCTAGTTAAATTTAAATATTTCAGTATTTTTATATAAATTAGACAAGGAGTCAATATTAGAAAATTTATAAAATAACCAATACAAAGATTAAACGGAAATACATATACTAAAAAATAATAGGTTAAGCGCAAAAATATATAAAAAAGAGCTAAAAATAGAAAGGAAGAATAAAATAAAATATAAAAAAAGAATGAAAATTCCATACAAATGTGTTAAAATACTTAATATACTTTCTGAAAAAGATTAGGTACAGAAAACCTAAGAAAAGTAAAAAGTAGAGTTTTTTAATGTTGAAATTGAAACGTAATTATTTACAAATAAATATTATAGTATTATTATTGTAAAATGTTTTTTTTTACAAAATTGTATTTTTTTTTGTTATTTCGGTATTATTTTCTAGCACAAATATTTTTTATTACTGTCGATTTTATTTTTTCTCGCAATAAGAGTAAAATAATATAAATTTTTTATTCTCGCTTTTACCAGAATAAGATTTTTTATTTATTCTTGAAAATATAATTTGAGTAGAAGTAAGAGGTGTGAATGGTGAGGATTTCAATCACATGCACAATTAATTCATGCATTTTACAATTAAGTTATTCTTAAACTAAATAATTGTAATAATAATTATTAATACTTCACGGACAAATCACTAGAACATCTGTCCCGAAACGTTAATCACTCGCAAGCACCCATAAGCACTAGAAAACAACTATTTGTTTGGGAAGGACAGAAGTGCAAAAGACTTAACTTTTAAGACGTTAACATTTTTCGTGGGTGTGTCCAAGAAACGATGCAATTAGCCCGCCAACATTCTAATTTGCAATTCACCAGAGCTGTCTAAAACTAGTAATAAACAAGATGTAATACTTGGTCATAGAAGGGCAGACGGCCAGAAAGATGAAGAAGAGGAGCAGAGCACGAGACAAACATCAGCTGACTCCAGCATTATTATAAAAACATAATATGCCAGATCATAGCCGTCAATAATTCAACTCGACACTCCAGCGAAGATCAGCCATTTAGACCTCACTACCAAATACCAGCAACTAAATTTTCATATATATGTGGTAATTTATACCACATGAAGTAACCGCGGGTGAAAAATATGTATTTTAATAATTATAATAAACTAATTATTAAATTTGCTATGAACTATTTTTTTACTACATAATAGTTATGCAAATATTACTCCTATAATAAAAAATATTACTTCTATAATAAAAGTTTTGTAAGATATTATTGGTAATTCCATACCGTTTTTATAATACATCGTTATTGTGTTTATGCATCATTTTATAATAAAAAGCATGAATATTTAATACAAGAATAATTGTTTCATTAATAAGTTATGTATCTTATGTATTCTGTGAATATATCACATTTATAGCCCTGCATATAAATAATAAATAAATTAAACAATATAAATAAACAATAAAATTAAACATGAAGATCTATTTTATTCACCGTGTAGCACTTGTCTGAAAGTCGTTCACCTATAAACTGACCAAAAAATTTCCAATACTTTAACGCACAGAAAGCTTACGCAAAATCTTTTGCTATTTTAATTAATTTCCCAATATAATAATATATGTTTAATTAAACATCAATAAGTAAAGTACACATAATATTTAGTATGTTATTTACTAAATATTAAATAAAAAAATATATAAAATGCATCATAACTTTTTATATATAATATATATAACATATATAAAAAAACACATAAATTTGAACTATTGGTGATTTTAATTAGTTGATTATTAAATTAATAATACATGAATAATAATAAGACAAATAATTGGTAAACTATTATACTAGTATATCTTTTTTTTAGATATATAATATATACTAAATAAATTATATTACAAAAAAATATAATTATTTGGAGCTACAGGTATTTAGTTTTTTATGTATTGATTATTTTAATAATATTTATTACTGATATTCAGTGATTTAATAATAAAATTTTGTCTATAACTCTTTTTTCAAAATATGTAACCAAAAAAAACTAGAGGGAAAATCGATTATAGACAATTAATGTAAATTTAGAAAAGATCTACAGTATTATGAAATAAGTGAAATTTGACACTTCTTTAAAATATATTGCATTTAAAACATTTAAACGATTTATCAAAACTAACTAAGAATAATTGCAGATAAATAAAAAAATATTTTTTAATGAATTAATGCAACTTCAATGAAATAAAATTAAGTTAATAAATAATATATATATCACATCACTATATAATTGTTATTTTTGTTTTAATTTATTTTTTCATGCTTTTTATTTTTTATTTTAAAACTTAATAATAAATATTTTAAGTGTATTTATTATATTTTTCTAAATGTATACGTATACAATTTATAATTTTAATGTATCAAATTATAACTGCATGATGAGTTATTTTTTACTTATGCTGAATTGTGTAAATAAATAAAATAAAAAAAGGTACAGCTTGCATGTTTATTAATTTTTAGTTTGGTTTATATTTTCGAGTATTAATAAAATTAATGTAATTTAATTATAATAAATATAAAGAAAATTTTAAAATATTTCATCTGACTGTACCGCACTTGCCTTTCAATATTTCGGTTGAAAGAATTTAAAAGACAAGTTTTCGCAGTATATCTGTCTATGCACAAGATTGTCAAATTCGGGGGCGAATTTTCCCAAGGAGGTGGACGTGGGTGGAAAAAGTTTCGCAGTTTTACTTCTGTTTGCGAAAAACAGTCCAGTCAAGCGTCGTACAAAGAAGCGATCAGAGCTCACCTTTAGTGGCTGAGTTTTACCTCCAATTAAATTAACACCTTCAACATAAAATAGTGATTATAGTGATTTATTTTTCTCTTACCAAATTGTCTAAATTTCACTTGTCAACATACTTAAACACAATCAATCACCCTCGATTATGCACCAGTCGAGTGTTGTCACCTCTTCACACTGCTCATGAAAAATTGTCTAAACTCGAACCGAACGCACTATTAATACAGTGACGGGTTAACAGACAATGGGTCACAGTCACAGTCACCGAAATTAATCTTCACAAATGACCCACAGAGCGTCTCAGACCAGAAGACAACCATAAATCATCCGAGAGAAGCGCTCCAGATCAATCGGGACGGTATGTCTTGGCGTTTAAAAGCTTGTTAAAGTGGTAGATTTAATGTACACATAACAACACAAAGAGATGACACTTGCTCTATTTATTATACATACATTTTTAACAGCATAAGTACCCAATAAAAGAGCGCATGAAAAATTACTTTAGACACTTGAAACATATTACTAATCGTACATAATACTATTACGCATCTAATGCCCAACATTGCTCAACCGCATATTTTAATAATAACTTTAATCTAGTTTTTAGATTAAATTTATAAATATAAACAATACAGTGAAAGTGCAGTGAGTCAACGAAATGACATAACGTATTTTGGACACATGAGCAACCAACGTCGAACAAGGTAAGATCAAAATATTTTTATTCACTTTTTAATTATCGCTTTCTAATTAGTTTTTACTAACAAAAATGTCGATCGTCGAAAGGATTGGTTCAATATTTGGGCTATGAACCAGAAATAAATTCTGGCGATTGGGATCAGAACGCGATTCCTGTTACCCACCCACGCACAAATACCCCCAAGGGATCAACTCTTAATAACAGTAAGTTATTGAACAGCATAGGACGATCAGAAAGAGTAAATCTATATTTTAAGAATCGACATTAGAATGAAAATATAACATATTATTTTGTACAGTTGCTTGATATATTTATTTATTTAGATAACTTTGATTTATTAAAATTTAAATTGGTTACTAAATATAATACAATTTGTATAAAGTTTCAACATTACTTATTAAAATAATTCTATTTTAATTATATAAGATAATAAAATAGTAATATAAGTATAAAATAAATAGTAATATAAGTATAAAATAAATAATATTAAATTAAAAATAAATCATTTTAATGTTTGTAACAGCAATAAAATAAAATGTCTTTATTTAATGATTAAGATCTTAAGCTTTGAAGCTTACTTTAATTTTACATTTTGTTTACTTGATCTTATGCATTTAGAAATAAATCAATTCTAGTTTAAAATGTTAGCAATTGTATTTAATTTTTATTATGTAACTAAGAATGCCTTTCACTAAAATATTCAAGTTCGAAAAAAATCACTAAATATGTATACGTATTAAAATTTATTTTTGCTAATTTTATTAGAAATTTAAAAAAAGTTCGCACAAGCTTTCACTTCTAATAAACTCCTGTAACATATTATATAATCTAACTATTTTCATGGGTTTTAAAAACATATATTTTTTTTATTAAATTAAAAACTAACATTCAATATATACTACATAAAATTTACTGAGCAAATACCTATGCCATAGTATCAAAAATATGTTTTATTATATCAAAGTATTTTTACTTTAGGAATATGATGGGACTTAATTGAATTTATATAAAAAAATATTAAATAATTTCTTTAAAACTCAAATTTTTTTAAATGTCTTTTATTTATATAAATTATAAGCTTTTGAGAAAAAAGGCTTAAGACTTTTTTTATGTACCTAAATAAATTATTCATTTATAGAACCAATTTTACATATACTTAAAATTGCGTAAAATAACTAGTCGGCATTATGGACTTGTTTAAAATTTTTGCTGAGACCCATTCGAATGCAGATATTTAGTATGTGAGTCTATAATAATTTTTAACCAACTGTGTAGTAGAAAATAAAGATTTGCCTATGAAAGTAAAATGCAAAAAGCAATGCAACTCGGAATTTGGTATCTATATCAAACAATTATTAATGCAAGTTGCTATTTTTTAATCCAGGGCATTCTCCTGTAATTCTGTATGTCTAGTCATTATGTTACAATAGAAAAACCAATATTTTGCTCAAAAATTTGATAATATATCCTTACGTACATTTTGTATTAATTTTGCTTGAGAGCATTTGGTTAACCTTTCCCCGCGACTAAAATTTGATTCAAGTAAAGTGCCTCTACGAAATTAATACTAAATTCAATTTACCATTCGCTTCGATGTTAAATCCTCGATTATACGTGAAATTAAATTAAAACCACCCTGTAGTCGACGTTCCTAAGTACACATTCGTAACTATTCTCAATTGATAGACGAAACGCATAATTTAATAACAATCTTCTAATTCGATCTACATACGTTTGTTTCGTTCTCTAAAATGTTGTTTGTTCGTAAATTATATTGTTATGACGTTACTTATCAACGGGATACAAGGAATTAACCTTAGGCGAACTATGTTATATCCTGGAGTGTTATTGAAAATTTAATACGTGTCTTTATTTTTTTTATTATTTCATTGCTCTCTAGTTTCCGTAGTAGATCAGGACTGATCCATTGAGATACAGCTAAATAAATTTGACAGGTAGGGCGATTGTCAACTCCTGTGAGTAAGTGGTCAACATTAGAGCCGACAGAGCGAATCTTTTACCTGGCGATCATCTTGTTGACTTTACAACAGGTTGCAATAATTCAATTGCAAAATACGGTCTGTAGTCATGAGTGTTCAACTTTTTTTGGATATTAGAATATTTTTTTATAATACAAATAACATTTTTTAACTCTTAAAGTGTGATAGATGTTTTAGATTAGTCAAAACACTGACATCAAATTTTAATTTAATTCATAGGGTACTGATTTATAATGGTGTCTAAATGAAAAAAAATAATAATAACTAAATAGTTTTTTAAAATTATTTTTAGTTGTAAAAATTAAAATTATAAATTTCAATCGTTTTTAACAATGAAATAATCAATTGCGATAATAGTTTTAAGCACTAAAACATATACAGTCAAAATAATAATGAATTACACAAAATGTTTACGGCGATACATCGTGATACATACTAGGCATTTGGTTCTAAAATACTAATCTCTTCTAAAACTGTTACCTGATTAACCAATTTAAATTATTTGAAACAGCTTGAAAAAAATATATTAAATCCACTTTTAAATAAAAGTTGCTAGTAAATATACTGATGCTAACTAAGTTCACCTTGATATAGGCGTTAAAAGATATTCTATATAAAATAACATATCTATTTTTAAAACATTTATATTAATATATCTATCATATTTTTATTCTAAAATATAAAATTGTAAGTCAAATAAAAAAGTATTTTTTCGTCAATTGACATGCGTAAAAAATATTAAGCTAATGGGACGAATACATTTAATCAGATCCTGTTTAGTTGATTGGTACTTAGTTCCATTTAAACTGAAACTTCTACGAATACTTGAGCGGTTTATAAAATATTTGCTTATCCATTTTTTTTTTTTACTTTAATTAAAAAATATATATTTATTAAAAATGCTGCGCTATTAGAAAGGAATTATTTTTAATCTAGATAACTACCAATTAAAAATGATATAGTTTACCACGACAAAGGTATTACTTATATATATTTACGCATTTCTGAGATATTTGGCTATTATATAATATTTCTCCTTATTTGTACAAAAAATACCAGATTCGTCCGAAAATATGTTGTTTATTGAATTTTTAAAGTAAACTCAAAACAAGTTAAACACACCTGTCTATATGAACAGGTATTGGCATTTTTCCCGGTAAAAAATTTACTCAGAACAGAATGCTCTGTGCAAGTCCTAAAATGCATTCCTGAACCAATTGCCGCCGTTACCTGGCCGACTTTGACACCTATTGAAAAAATAATGAAATCTCGGAAACGTCTTTATTGGTTTCGCCAGACCATAAAACCTGTAGTAGAATCATCGACCTTTTTTTCTTACGGCGCTTACTGCACGGCGATCTTTATTTAGCATTACACCTGATTTTTTTTTAACCAACCCTACCATTGATAAAGGAGGATAGAATAGCACTTTTTGACAGAAGCTTGAAACCGCTTGAGATAAAATTGTTATCTTGATAATGTGTGACGTGATTTATGTTAGTATTGGGCTTAGTAAAAATGTCTCAATGCCGCTTGTTTTGAGAGTTAATAGTATTGCTTTCATATACATATATGTATATATATAAAAATATTCTCATCTTAATATTAATAGTGTCTATTGTTCTATAGACGATGTAAATATAGACGATATAAATAGGAAAAAATTAGAAACATAATCAAATAATCTAGTCAAGCGATAATGGTGGATCACGATCCTCATTAATGAAGAAAAGACAAGAAGAAATATCCTTAACGTAAACAAAAGTTTCGACAATGCCAGCCAACTTTTACTCTGCGAATCCAGGCAATTGCCTAACGACTGTATAATTTAGAGTTTTATTTTTTCCGCGGTTTAATACGATTTTCTCGCGACGCGATTGTGGACGCTTTTCGCAGTCTGTGGACATTCGTGGCATCGTTCCAGATTCGAAATAATAACGACCAGCATCCACATGGGAATTGACTCAGAAATGTGCAACATAATGATGGGAATAAAAGTTATGTTCTCGGCTAACAGCCATTTGCGGAGACATACGGAAACAAGAGGCGGATAATGCACCACACCACACCACACTCCGGACACTTATCCAGATTTCATATGCCCAAAGAAAAATAGCAATATGGACTTTTTTCTATTTACCGCAATAGTATAATAAATAATATTTTTATTTCAATAGGTTGTATTGGGTTGTATTAACTTAAATAAATAACTCATTAAACTATTTATAATATAAAGTTTAGATGTGGCTCAAACGATTTAAAACGTCTGCGTTATGTAGTTATAAGATAATTATTAATATCGTGTAAATTGAAGTTACTTTAAATACCTAATTTTAATAATAAAAAAAGATTTACCTATAAGCGCAAAAATAGTATCAGCGTATAGTTTTACATATAAGTCAGATTTTTCAACCAAAATTTTTTTTGTGATATTAAATTTTGACCATTATTAGTGTTATAAATCAGTGACAAATACCTTAAAGACAAGTGTTTGAATCTCTTATGCACAATAGGGCTTTTTAATTACTGTCGTTTCCGAACTCGGTTGTGTATAGTAACATAAACTTATTGTAATAAAATCTGATAATAAATAAAATAAATGTCACCGATTTTTTAACATTGATATAAGTGTCTCACATATGTCTTTTTAAATAAAATATATACATGTAGTATATACATAAAAATAATCCCACAAAAGTACAATTGTTAAATTTTCCTGCAACCTCCAATAAGAATTGCAGAATTCGGTGGTGGCGTCTAGACGCACATTTGGGGGTTGTTAGTTTTTGTCCCACTTTGTTCACTCGCGTCGCTAAGAAACAGTTTTCGCGGTTGTTTCACCGAAATTCTTTGACGTATTTTCCCGTCGATTTATTTTGATTTGTGCAAAAGATTATCGCATGTCTCTGTCTTCTTCGCATGCTTGCACGAAACTATCTTCGCGAAACGCAATATTTCTCTTTAATAGCGGTCCGGAAAGATAATCTCGTTTCTGACGCATAACATAGCTTTGAAAACTATTTTTTGCTGCATCGTAAATGAATTCTGCAATATAAACTTCCATTGTAAGTTTAAATGTTAGACATTCATTATTGCTAATGACTGCCTTAAAAGATTGGAACTACATCCCATGGGAAAGACCTAAAAAATATTTGTGATAAGAGGCAATCGAATACTGAATTAAAATAAAGAAATAAAGTGCCAAACACTTATTTTTTTATGGATTAAAGCTTTACATGTCATTGCTTATAGAATATATATTAACTACATTATTTTTTGCTTGAGATATAATATATTTACACCTGCTGCTAAATAATATTTAACAATTA
Organism: Plectrocnemia conspersa; assembly: GCF_051122295.1. Lineage (NCBI taxonomy): Eukaryota > Metazoa > Arthropoda > Insecta > Trichoptera > Polycentropodidae > Plectrocnemia > Plectrocnemia conspersa. Next base: position 23,948,940 of record NW_028277176.1, on the reverse strand, counting down.
AAAAAATATTTCATTTAAAACTATATTTTATAATACATTATACCTAATTATTTTTACAAATTGTTTATGTTTTATGTTTTTTCATTTTGCAATCTCTATATATTTTTTGTTTTTGTCAAAATTATTTAGAACACCCTCTAATTAATATAATATTATTTAAATAATATAATTTTTAACGCGTGTATCATGATTTTTGGTCTCTTCCAGGCTTTTCGAGAGGAGCCCGAAACTGGAAAAAATCATATCAAGAATATATGTATAAAATAAGTAAAAACTGGCCTAAAATAATTAATCTGAACTAAACTACAATTGTTTGAGATTTACATATATACTGATGTAATTGAGGTATAAGTTCCTTCAGCCCTTTTTATACATACAAGAAATAAAAGAAACGGAACATTGCCTGCAAAAGTATCCACTTTCTAGGTTATACTTTCACAATAAACATTATTATTCAAAGGGACAGAGTGTAGTTTTTTGACGCGAAAATAAAATAAAAATTTGCTTACAAAATATTATTGACTTTATTACATTTTAAACGACAGGAGAAAATATTCAACGAATGTAAATTAGTAGTAGATCTGAAAATTCAGACTGAATACCTAAGAATAAATCAAAGAAATAACGAAAAATCAACAACAGCAGCAGCTGAATTATATAAGTTTAAAGTTTTTATAAATTTTATTATCGGTAATTTGACAACTGGATTTTTTTTTAAAATAAATAAATAATACATTCAGATTCATGTGGTTATTCCTAAAAGAAAATGTAGAAGAAGTCTCAAATTTATCCCAAAAATGTTTTTTTAAATATGTCATTTCAGTAAAATCATATTGTAATACACAGTGAAAATATGAATTATCTGGCAGGTGACGATTTTAACTTATCTATACATATATTTACATACCTATCATTATTTATTTACATCCATTTATAAATGTTACAGTGAATGTTTATTTTTTGGTAAAGTTATATTTTCGCTAGTAAATTCCAAATACATTTTCACTAGTAGATATATATTCCTACTAGCGAAAATATAAATATGCTGTTCTAAAATGTCAATGAAACCCAATTTGACAGTTGCGAAACGTTCATTCGCTGTTCAAACCGAAACCTAACCTAATGAAAGTTCTAAAATACTAAGCCAACTCATCTTTCAGGACAAAATAAGCAGAAGTATAAGTACAGACAGACATCGCAACTCACATATTGCTCCATAGTGTCTGAATTTCGATAAAATCTATGCTTTAAAAATATGATAGCTATCCTCACCAATATTACTATTGACTTATAATATAATAGGGATGATCAAAGTATATTTAAACAGAATTTTGGTCAAAGTGCAAAACCAATTACCACTTCTCAGAAGTCAAAAATTAACGTCAAAAGCAATAAAATCGCGTTGGTGCCGTCGCAGTGAAAGCGTTCCCACTGCATTTAAATTATCACATTAATGTCACACATTTCACTTAATATCTAATTTATTCCAATAAGCAAATGGTAAACCATTAAATATTTTAAACAAAGATTTACATATTGTTTCAATACTGATTTGTGTTATTAAAAAAACTAGGCAGCTGCTTCTATTTTAAAAATCTCTATTTAAATTGCAAGTAAATATTAATTAAAATAAGATATTTAACAAATTAATATAATAATGTTTATTTATGAGAAAGATTTCCTTTGTGTAACTTTATGTAACATTAGAATAGAAGTTCCCTCATATTCCACTTCATTCATAGATAACTAACCATGTTTATTCATTCATACCAATATTTTACCGAGAACCCCTTTGCCGTTGCTGAAAAAAGAGGAAATCCTACGTCGGTCGAGCAAGCATTTCAAAAGTGTTAAATCGTTTAAGCCTTTTAGGAATCTGAGTAATCTCTTGCCCTGAGGGGCACGGGTCCTTTCTGAATCCTTGTTTTTATCTCCTTTCGCACCTCGCCACCAAAATGCAAAACGCTTTTTTGTTTGCCGAACAAATTATCCGTGTAATTATATTTTACACGGCCATGGGCTGCACTACCTGAGACGATAATATAAAAGCCCTTTGTATAAAAGCAGGTTTATCTTTTAAACGTAACGGTTAAAGCATTCATTTTTAAACTTTCCAAATCGCCGATACGCATCAAACGTTCCCAAATGGCGACCCACGCGTTCACCATTCAATTTTATTCAATAAAAACACACGCTAATCTGATTCTATTTAAACAATTTGATCCAATCAGCATAATCATAGAGGATACTTCTTAGAAAACCATTTTATACATTACATAAATTATAATATAATACTTCGCGAACGAATTACGTGAAAGTGTATATACAAATACGTATATCTTGGCTTATTACGTAAAACCAGTTTATCCGAATAATTTTAACACGCGTCTAAATAAGTAATCGATTCTCGGAATTGGATCAAACAGTATGAAAATGCGCTGCTAGTCCGTGTATTTACTATCTGGTATAATTAGAGACAAACGATAAGCCGACATAATCTAATAAGTAGCACGAATGCCACTATAAAATAATAAACGTTATGCTCGTATTATGTTACGACAAGTATGATAATTACACCAACCAAATACATTACGTGTGTAATGTAAATATATTGGGTTTTTTTATTGTTATATCGAAACGTCATTATTTACACCGAATGGAATATTTTAGCGATTCTTATCAATTCGCATAAATGCGAGAAACGTATCATATTGATATTGCTTAATTTGTTTTATAATATTATTCACGCGTGTACAGAACCAGGTTCTGTGGTTTTTACACGATTATTTAAACATTATTTTTTATATATAATATTATAGTTTGAAGCTAATTTTGCTTCTAAATATATATAAACGTGTTTTTTTAATATATATTCATATAAGCATCGTTTAATTAATCAAAAATAAAAATTAACAATAAAGTTTTTTTCATAAATCGCAAATCTATTTTTGATAGAATATAAATATTTGAAATGTTATGTAATTCGCTAGCAAACTAAGCTAATTAACAAACAACTGTTTAGACATTGAGATTTCTCATGCAACCGTTTTAGGACATCTGAATTACATCTGAAAGTTGATGACAAAAGGGCTCACGCTTGGAATAAGGATTCCGGTTTGTTATTGTGTGCGTGAATTGTGTAGCTCAAAACAATTTCAACAATTAAAAATATATTATATAATCGAAGAAACCAGACATTGATGTCATTAATTAAATATTTGCAAAATTCAAAATCTTTCACTAGTCAAAAAAAGAATGAAGTGTTTAGCTATTCTTCAAAAGCAAAAAGATATAAAATGGGGAAAGAAATTATTTGCAGATTGTTTAATGGCTCGACGATCATTAGAATCCGTTGAATAAATTGAAAAACTATCATTGGCTCAACGATAAAAATAATAACTTTTTTAAGCCTTACAGAGAATAGTGTAAAAAAACCAACAACGTACGGATTAATGGAAAAATAATTAAAATATTTTAATCCACGGATAAGAGAACGAATAACTTACAGTGCATATTTGAAGCCTTGATATCAATTAATCCAGATATGCCTAAGAAATTTTGTTCTCTTAAAATTTCATTTATAAATAAAAAACAGTAGCACGAGCTTAGTGACCTACCCATGGGACAGTATGCATATCTGGGTTAAACTAATATCAACACAAAATTATTTAAAATAAATCACTAGAGAATATCGAACTTCTGTGCCACACTGCACTTTAATGACGAATACCAGCGTTGACGAATCAGCGACTATCCTTAAAAGAGAAAACGAGACAACGAAGTACACGATACATTGCTTCTCCCTCTCATATACACGTACACGCACACAATAACAAACCGGCATCCTTATCCCGAGCGTACTCTATCGTATTAACTGACCGAAAAGTAGCAAAACCACAATTTTTTAGTCTATTTAATATTATAATTATTAATTATAATATTAATTAACCTAGCTAGACATATTTAAGGTGAATTAAAACAATACATAAAATATTAATCATAAGTCATCTGATATTGAACAGACATGATATTGTTACTAATTATTGTTTTAAATGAAAATTTTATGAATTAGAATTAGAAATTATTCCTTATTCCTGATATTCCATTGACTTTTATTGTACAAATGTTGTTGAACATTATGACATTTCTTTGAAACACAAAATTCATTTAATGAATTTGATGAATTCTTTTATGAATTCACAACCTCCAAAAATTATGATTTTTAGTGAACAATGGATTCAAGCAATGGTTAATGGTTGGAGGAATACAATTTCTGCAGTCAAAGTATATTTTATTTATTTTTTTATTTTAGCAATTATCACATGTATATGAATTCTAGTGATTTGTTCTATTAAAAATATAACATATTTTAAACAAATTAAAACTAACTATGTCAATATAAACCAAATACCATACTGAAACCAGACAGAAAACTGACAAATTATGATTAATAACACTTACAAACAGTAGTGAGATCAAGTTTAAAATCTATTTGGTTTTTTAAAATTCTGAATGTCTGGTTATAATTTTTTTAAAGACTTTAAATCCACGCTTTAAAATTACTTTATAGTTTAGGTATAAATAAACCCGGACATTATTTTTTCCATACTTTGAATTGCAATCGTCTTCTTTAGAAGTTTATTTTGTTATAAAGAACAGCCCATGCAGATGAATTGTTATTGGTGTTAAGATTATTAGTTATAAGAGATTTTTGACCAAATGCAATAAATCTTTGTATAATTTACATAAAATCTAGTCATTCATCGAGAATTCTCTTTCTCGAAAAATTTGATAATTTCCGGATAATTGACATAGAGCCTTTTTTGTTCAAAATTAATTTTGTACGAATATTTTTAAACGTTTTACAACTTCTGCATAAAAAAGGGTGAATCCGTGCCAAATGTTTGAACATATTCATGTTTTCTTGTAAGCTTTAATTAGGGGATCGGAAGTATAATATAGGAATGGCAAAGATTTCCTCAACTATTTTATCTTTGCTTTGGTAATCTAAAAACTACATTAATAGTCAGATTGAAAAAATTCTACCATTATAACAAATCATCATATTTTTTACTTTTTCCTCTTAAACGATCATCCTGTTCTCTGTTTATCAATAATATATCTACAAAAATATAATATATAATTATAATCACATACTATTTATTACATATATTTTTTTAAATGGGAATTCTCGATAAAATCGAGATATGTAAATGAGAATTCTAATTTTTATATAAATGAAAAAACATTGAGAAACCCAGTAATTCCACAACACAAGTTAAGTCTCGTTCACATGAGATTAGATGCACAACGAATTCTATTTTTGTCAAAATATTTTAAAAACTACAGTTTATGCAGTCTTTGAATTTTAGATGCCAATGCATGATGATATACAAAAGATCAAAATATAACAAAAGTGGATGCTGGCTTTATTAGTATATTTATATAAAATTATATATATAATTGTTAGGCCATATCAGCAGCTTTTGTAATTAATTAAAAATAAATAATTAGTTATATAGTGCATAACACTGACGTGTCCTGAAGATATTTGCCTGTATTTAATTAATCAGTAATTAAAGTCGTAATGATAGTTGCTTTATTGAGTTCCTCCATTTATAACATTGGTTTATATATCTATTTAACAGAAGTATTTTCTGTAATGTGTTATCTCTCTTGCTACTCAAGAAAAAAATAAACCATTTCAAAGGTTGATTGTTAAAACCTTGATTATTGTTATGTTAGTTTTTAGAATTCCCTGAATGATTTTTGCAAAATTGTACTTCATTCCGCCGTCATATAAATACAATTATAACAATTTATAGTTAACAGAAAATTTATTAGTCTCTTTAAATATGTTCATTCTTATTTTAGGGTGGCGTTCACCATAAATATAGAACCCTTGTTTTAATTAATGTTTTTTTTTAATCAACTCATGATACAATTGCGCTATCTTACATTGATTGCTTTTATTTTTTTTGTATATTTATTTTATTGTATTATACATGAGGGTGAATGAGTGATATTAATTTAATCGATACGTGGTTCAATGCACGTAGCCATAGTACAATTTGCAAGTGTAAAATAATTCCGTTTTGGCAGCCATGGCATAGCCTTCGGAGCGAGTGCAAATTTCAATCGTCGCGGAATGCCAGACGGCGAAAATTTCTTCTCGGCGGCGGCGTTTCCGCAAGGTCCGCCGTTAAAATTAAAATTAATATCGAATATTGTATTTTCGACATGTTAATTGGTTATTTACTTAGCGACTCGGCCGTAATTCAAACGATTTTACACAAGGTATCAGTTACTTGGGCCGAGCCACGCGAGCGTTTCACTCTGGAGGCACGTTCTTGTTATTGCGCGCGAACGCGCTTAATTTTGACATTTTACTGCTCATTAATTAATTGGTTAATAATCAACAGCCGTTTAATACCCGAAATATATTTTTCAATAATCGAGCTGTTAAAGGGTCATTTTTTTATGTTTTATTTTTATTGAAATTCGGAGAAACGCAACGATGATTTTTTTATGTTGTCAAATAACATATTTAAATACGCTGTCTTCGATAATATATATTTATGAACATTTATCATTTTTTTTATACATTTAACTTTCTGTTTTCATAGATTTGTTTAAAAAAAATTGGATAAGTTTATTAATCAATTGTGAATGTGCAAAAATAGTCTGATAACATAGAAAAAAGCTTGTTTGTCAGCAGCTATTAATTTGTTTTTAATAATGTTTCGCGAATCATATGCAAAACAGTTGCGACAGATACCACTTTGTTGATAATGAAGTTTTTTTTAATTATTTCTTGCAATCTGTCTTTTCATCCTGACATTCAGAAAAACCTCTTTTATTGAATCTCAAGTAGGTGAGTCGCTCATCAGGGATGCATCAGAGTAACTATAAATCATTTTTTTCCCTTTAATCTTCAAGTCGATCTCTCCTTAATTATTTTATTTATCAATTTTTTAGTATATTTATCCAGCCTCTCCTTGTATTTTTGTCATGCAATTGCCAATTCTTCATCGATAATTTTCATTTTCAAGTCCTTAGGAAAAAGAATGTTTGGAACATACCACGAAGCATCCAATACTACTTTTAAAATTAATTTTGGAACCTCTGAATTATTTTTATGTTAAAGTTGCTTGCTGATCTCCAGAGTTAAAATCCGTACATACAAATTAGCTTAAGGATGGATTTGTGTACCCACTAGTCAGTTTTAGTCCTAGTTATTTCTTTTACTCCAAATATTGGTTATCCATATAAACCTTTTTTCGAGGGACATTCTCAAATACTTTGCACGATTCAATTGCGGAATTATTGCGGTATTTAATCGGACAATAAAATCAGTTTTTTCTTATGGTAAACATTACAGACATTAATTCGTGTGCCTTTATTCTTCATATATGCAGCCTTTCTTGTATTTTGTTTAGATTTTCTTAGCGATCAGTGGATGCAAAGAAAAGTAAAGGTCACGCAGGTCTTATTTGTAGTTGGTAAATCTGCTGTACAGTACTGGACCTAGTACCATGCTCTGAGGCATTCCAGATTTTATTAGACAGTCGAAGGATTTTTCGTCTTGATATTTTACTTAAATTAAATATCGCTCAGATACGACTTTATAATTTCATATATATGGTGTGGTAGAGCCTTTTGGATTTTATATTTTCTTTTCAAATGCAACACTTTCTCGAAAGCTACTTTTATTCAGAAATGCAGCTCAGTAATATTTATTTTTTTGTAGATTTTAATTAATCTTATTTGGCAATCGTATTTGTTCAATTGTACTATGCTCTTGCAGAAAGCCGAATTTTTGGCTTTGGATTATTTATTTTTTCTGTAGTATTGAATTGATTCTACACACTAGTAGCTTCTCAAACATTTTTAATAAAATAGACAAAATACTAATTCGCTTGTAAGATTTCACCTCTGGTTTTGGAATAAAGAGCACTTCTGCCACTTCATGTAAAACAATATTGGATTCATATAATTTCGTTTAAAATATTTGTAGAGTACGCTCGGGATAAGGATTCTGGTTTGTTATTGTGTGCGTGAACTGTGTGGCTCAAAACAATTTCGCACAGAATATTTATTTTTTTATTTTAAAAGAAAATGTATGCTTATTTAACATACATACATCTGAGCTAAGTTAGAAATTTCAACGGACAATTAAAAATATATTATATAATTGAAGAAACCAAACATTGATGTCATTAATTAAATATTTGCAAAATTCAAAATCTTTCTCTAGTCAAAAAAATAATGAAGCTATTCTTCAAAAGCAAAAAGATATAAAATGGGGAAAGAAATTATTCGCAGATTGTTTAATGGCTTGACGATTATATTAAATCATTAGAATCCATTAAATAAATTAAAAAATTATCATTGGCGCAACTATAAGAATAATAACTTTTTTAAGCCTTACAGAGAATAGTGTAAAAAACCAACAACGTACGGATTAATGGAAAAATAATTAAAATATTTTAATCCACGGGTAAGAGAACAAATAACTTACAGTGTATATTTGAAGCCTTGATATCAATTAACCCAGATATGCCCAAGAAATTTTGTTTTCTTAACATTTCATTTATAAATAAAAAACAGTGGCACGAGTTTAGTGACCTACCCTTGGGACAGTGGACATATCTGGGTTTTAAACCAATATCAACACAAAATTATTTAAAATAAATCACTAGAAAAGATCGAGCTTCTGTGCCACACTACACTTTAATGACGAATACCAGCGTTGATGAATCAGCGACTGTCCTTAAAAGAGAAAGCGAGACAACGAAGTACACGCTACATCGCTTCTCCCTCTTATATACATGTACACGCACACAATAACAAACCGGCATCCTTATCCCGAGCGTACTCTAATTATTTTTATACTCTTTAACGGTTGTTCTTCCAGCACATTTCCTGCTATTAAATTGCGCATAAAAGCATTTTTTTGGACCACTCTTATAGAATAAGTAAACTTTTAACTTTCCTATGATAACGCAATGTCAGATTTTTTAAATTTACACAAATTTAATAATATTTTACACAGGTTTTATAAAAGAAAAATGCAGGTTAAGCGCCGTATTACCGTTGCTAACCGATGCAATTTATAAATGACGCCAAATTGGCGCAGGTAGTCGATGTCAGATAGGTAAATTGGCGTTCGCTCTTTTGGTTCGGCAATGATTTATCTCGTGGGTGTTACATGGCGCATCGCGTGCAGCCGCCGCGTTGACAGCACTCCGTCTGTAATTATCCAACACCGACAGACGAGACAGGTTAAAATTGCAACATGAACACCTACCTGAACAAGAACTCTCTACGTGATTGGTAAAATCGCGAAGAGCCGCAATTGAGAGAAGAAAGCCAAAGAAAATTCGCAACAAATCAAACTATATGAATATATAAAACTATATACATACATTAAAAATCAACTGCCATTATTTTTAGATATTTCATAAAAGAATTTTAAGCAGAAAAAAGTACTAATTATAGTAAAATTAAATATATTGCCAATGTTATATGAAACTTACATTTTTATAATAAAAATTCAATGACGAATATCAAAACAGCTTTTGTATATAGCCTTACAAATATAATTGTTATAGTTCATTACTTTTTAATTTCAGTGAAAAATAGCTCAGATAATTTTTAAACCTAGAAATCTTAATTAATTTTCTATTAATATTATTTAAATTAGACTAAAACCAACATGCATAGAATGTCAATAAAGTTGACACGGATAATTTAAACTTTAATTTACTTTTCTTATGGCAATACAGTATTGACGTAAGAAGAGTACAAGATTCACTTCCATTTTTACAAGTCTTATATATTTTTACTTTCCAAACATCGCTCGCATGTATGTACAATTATTAATGTTTTTTTTCGCATAGCCAGAATAAATAATATCGTTTAATTAAATTCAGCGTCGGACGAATATATTACTCTCGCAATCTTTGCGAATAATTTATCGGCGTGTCTTTGTATATTTGTGTAAAACATTAAAATGCACATAATTCGCCATCTTTAGAGCTTTAATGGTTCGACTGTTACATATATCGCGGCTGAAATATGATATTCACACGAAAAGTAACACAAAAATCACACGTATAATAAAACGTCAATTTTTATAGCACGCCGATTTTTTTATTATTATCATGGTATATGTATGTGTATTTGTATTATTTTTTATTACATCCTGGTATACGATACTAAACGAACAAATGTCGATGTTGAAAGTAAATATGCCACATTACAAATGAAAACTAATAAATATACTAATTGCAATTTTAAACACACTTTGTTGTGTGTTGCTTTCAATTTTATTTGTATGAATAATTATTTGGCAATAATATATGTTACAGTACAAGTTACTATATTATTACATGTGCTGGAAAAAAATAAAATGGGCAGATAAAATATATTATACTAGGAAACTCCTGACTTTTACAAAAAATATTATGAGCAATATTGGGGTAATTTTTAATTATATTGTCACTACCAATATTAATAAGAATATTGTCAGTAAATTAAATTCATTATGTATATTAAAATAAATGTATTTTTTTAAATAAAAATTAATTTTTTATTATTAGGCTTATTTATTTTTTGTCATCTAACCCGTTGGAATAACGTTCCGGCACCTTTTTTTACAGTATTTTGAATGTTTAAAAAATATTGAAAATCTGCGTAAAATTTAATTTCTTTATTTTTACGTTAATATTAACGTAAAAATAAAGAAATAAAATAAAAAAATAACGACGTCATATGACGTCGTTATTTTCATTTTACTTATTTTTAAGTGTAAAAGCTTAACACTAAATTTAAAAATGAAAAAAAAATCCGGTTACTTCTCAATCGCCGGTCCCACTGAAAAAGGACCAAAACAATGATGACAGCAAATATGGAAATATTAGTATGATAAGAAGCTATGTAAATTATGGATAAAAAATATGGAAAGATAAAAAGCAACAGCTTCACTTACAATTTTTTTACAATATTACGATTTTAAATAATTAACAATCAAATGAAGAACGAATAAACCAAATTTTGACCAATAAGAGAGAGCAAAAAACAATTATCCCTTCTCAGAAGTCAAAAATTCACACCAAAAACCATAATATCGTGTCGGCGCCGTCGCAGCCGACACGATTTTATTGCTTTTGACGTGAATTTTTGACTTCTGAGAAGTGATAATTGTTTTTTTTCTATTCTTATTGACAAAAATTTGGTTTGAATACACTTTGATCAATACTCTCATATCAATAATCTCTAATATAAATTTTGCTTAATTTTTATACGCTTCGTGGCATAGGAAAAGCTGCTTTAAATTTAATGAAAATGATAATTGAATATAATTTTTATAGTAAAACGCTTGACAAGAAATCAGTTCCGAAACCTTTTTTGTTCTAAAAAAAGCCCTATATATAAGTATTATTATGTCTTATGTAAAAGTTTTATCATAAGTTTTTTATTTATTTTAAATTGTATATGATAAATCTTGACTAATTAATACTATATTTCTTAATGAGGAACTCTTTGTAGTAATAACAATCCTTAAGCTCACAAATTAAAATTTTAACTATAAAAATATGAAATGCAAAATAAAATTACATAATTAGTTAAAATGTCATACAATTTAATAAATATTATATCATATTATTAAAGTTTGCCTAATTTTATTTCCTAACTTTGACATAATTTATTATTATTAATGACAATTATTACAGTTTTATGGACTTTTTACTTCACTAAATTAAATAAGTAAGATTGTATAATTACTATACTAGTTTAAATGTCATACAATATATAATATTAAATAGAATGTCATAATATTAGAGTTTGTCTTATTTTATATATTATATATAAAAGACAACTATAGAATTATTGATTAAAAAAATAATTTAGTATTTTAGAATCTTGCTAAATTTGTATACTTTTTTCTTATACTTTAATGCCAAATACACTACTTATATACCAAAGTTACAATGCTAATGTAATTATGATTTTGAGAAATAATAATTATTTTAGAGAAAAATAAAATTACTAATACAAAGGAGAAGTCAATTATTTACTTATTGTATTATAATAGTAGATAAAATGTAATTTTATATTTGAACTATAAAGATATCATAATGCATTGCGAAAAGAATAAAGTTTTGCAATTAATTTAAATTCAATTTGCCTTCCTCCATAATAATCTAGAACTAGTTAACCAAAAATTTAGACACCTGGTTCTTTTTTATTTCATGCCTTATGCATTAAAAACTTTTGTTAATCTTTTTACATTTTATTTATATTTTTTACATTTTTTATTCTGACTATGATTATATGCTATTATGTCGATTTTTTAAATTTGTATCTGAATGGTAGAAGAACAGTAGTATTATTAAGCAAATTTGATTAAAAAGTAGGTTTGTGTTATGCTAAAATGCTAATAATTGGTTAATGTATTTAACCAACATATTCTAAGAAACATCTGCTGATGATATATTATACAAAAATGTTTTCAGTAAAGAATTAAATTAAACTGTTACATATAATATTTGTATAAATGCTATGTTACAATGATAATTTAAAAAAAATATCCCAACGAATAACATCACTGGGTATTTTAACTTCAAGAATTTATAGTTGTTTTTTTTAATTTGCTAAAAATTGTAATTTAAAATTTGCTTCGTACACCGAATTCCTAAGAGCGCTTTCACGCAAAATTAAGCAATCATAATACCATTTCTTCAAAACGGCAACAACACGAAGACGATCATCAAACTAATTTCAAGGGGCGCCCATCAGCAGTAACTAATGGAAGCTTTTAAGCTCACCGCATGCCTTAATTTCAAGCACTCGCCTTCATATACCCACAACAATTCCTCATCTCCGAGCTTGAAACTCAGATCGTGAGTTCCCATGCAATCTCCGCGAACGCGAAATGAGTGCACATTTCATTTTCGCACCTGTCTGCAATTAACCGGCGGCTGTGATGTTGTGATAAAAATTAATAAGGCGTGAAATCGATTACGAATAGATTCTTATCTAATTTTCATCTGATTGAGACGTCAGGAATCTGATCACACATTGTTGTTTAAAAAGTTCCTGAACTTCTGAACATTGCGTCAACGCAATGTTATTAACGCAGCTATTTATCGCCACATTAAAGAATGGGTTAAAATAAAATTGTGATTTAAATTATAAATACTGTGTCATTCTTAAATATAAAATAAATAAATTATTGAACCATTCCAAGATCTACGCAAAAGTTTATACTTCAGTAAAAGTTGCTATTGAATCACTAAATTGCAGATATCTGCTAAAATTTTAACCAACGTTTTACTATGAATTTTAAAAATGAATATTTTTTACTTATATGTTTCAAACATAATTAATTTCATTCATATTTAATAACAGTAGAGTGACATTACTTACTTTAAAAAAACTTGAAAAGGAAATAAATATAAAAACTTATGTATAACAGTGACTTAATTATTGGTATTTTAAAAAGTACCTGGAATCAAATGCATAGTTACTGAAAAAAACGCAATAGAAACAAAATATGTTTTAAATTTAACAGGCTGTTCAGTTTTTAAACAGTTCGGGAACTTTTTTAACAACCTACAAAATTTACAAGATCCAAATCTCATTACATGGCCGACAGAGGTGAGACAAATTTATCAATTAATAACGCGCCGCTATGGCGGATCAATCTGACGAGACACAATCAGTAATATAATCCTTCAGTAATGTAGGAACCATTAGAGGTTTAATCGCATGTGTAGGATTTATTTCTGGCCTACTGTGAAACGAGACCCAAGACCCTGTCATATATGTATCTGTCTGGATTAGAAGTAATAATTTTTGAAAGGATAATCATCTTATGAACGCTTGGATGAAATAATAGTGACGCGTATGAAATGTCGGATTTAATAAGGCGTATTTTGGCAAATATATTATTAAGAAAAACTAATAAATTAATAATATTAATGAAGAAAAAATATGCTAATAATATTTTTGTATTTATTTGTAATATTATTATGTGCATTGAGATGAGATGCAAAAAATAACAAGAACCTAGTTAAAATTTAAAAAAAATTAAAAGATTAAATGGAGATAAAATTATATCAATTTAAATCAAATTATTTGGACGTAACATCACATAGCTGAAAATCCTGGATTGTAATATTTTATGAACCTTAGACTTTTTCAATTTCAATCGTGTCTGAGAGACCGGAATTAGTTATTAATATATAAATTTAATTCTGATAGATCATCACAAATTGGAATTTCATAGATTTTTCCAATCTCACTGATAAATATCACAATGATTAATAAAAATCGAGTTAAGTTGTGCAAGAATTTTTTAATATTGAACTAATTAAATTTTAATTTTAATAGCTCTATTTTGTAACTACAGTTTATTTTACACGGATTGTAAGTACACATATACATATGTGAATATCTAAGAAATACTTTTTGTGCTGTATTCGCTCAATCCCGACACTTTCTCGCATATGTTGCATTACGGTCTGAATGAGCGAACGATTTGCGATTTAATTATAAAGGCCGACAAGACAAGTTAACACGTATAAAGTCCCGCTCGCGTTCAATTTACATGAAGTGTTAACTGCCGCGAAGATATATTACTTTTAACCAAACGTGGTTATTATGGCGTACGCATAGTTACCGTCTGAAGGATCCATAGTTGGATATTAAACGCTTTTAATTCACGCACACACACGAAAAACTGTTTAATGAAACATCGCTTGTGATTAATTAGAAGCACAAAAATAATATTTCGTAATGCTTTTAGATGACCTGAGATTGTACCGCCTCATTGTTGGTTCTATACATCTTATGTGACCGTATGGTACAATGTCGGATGTGACCACGACGAATCTTTTTGAAAAGGACGATCGTTATCTTTATTCAAATGCTGAGATAAGCCACAAAGCATCTTCGCTTAAGATTTATAGCAAAATTTTTCATAGGTCCCACCGTCTAGTTTTCTTGTTGTTACCGAGCGACTGTGGCAGACAAACAAGAGCATTAACCTCTGGTAAATAATTTTATTACCACTAGGTACACCATGGGAAGATTCTGTAACGTTAGTTTCAGTGTACGCAGAAAAGTTTGTGCGAGCTTGCATTGGCCTCGTGCACTTTTGAACAGTTGCCGAGAACCATTGTAATACCATGTAACGTGTGATGTAATATATTTAATTATATCTTCAATAAAATACATGAAGATTAATATGAATAATTACAGTTTTCACTTTCTCGTAAAACATGTGAAATAATTAAAAAGTAATTATAGTGTTATTTGGCTTACTAGTGACCAGTAAAACCACGTAATAATAATAATAATACGAGTAATTACATTGAATAAAACATGTTGTACCAAACATCCTGATACGTATGTTATAAAAATCTTACATCTCTAAAATATTAGATATTCCAAAAAAAAAATACGCCTCTACTGATATTGAAAGGGATTGTTTTATAGACATATCAATTTAGCATATAAAAATATATCTTGTGTAAAAAAAGATAAATACAGAATTATTTTATTTTATTTTTACTGTAATTACAGAGTTAACTATTTTTTACTGTAGGCTATTAAAATGTTTTAATGCTATAAATATATTTTTGAACCATTGCAATTCAATTAGGTGTTATTATAATGTACAACACAAAATTTTTCCGTGAGATTAGAAAAATCTAGGAAAACCTAATTATATATTAATTACTAATTTTAATCTCACAGAAACAAAATAAATAAAATAATAATATCGTGCATATGATATTTGAACCAAGGTCTTTCAGATATTAATCCACCGAGTTACACCTCTTACTTGTCGATAATAGGCCTCTACGATAAAACGCATAATAAACAAACACCTAAATGTGAAAGCTTGATAATAGTAGGGTGCTGGCATTTGTTCTAAACAACCGATAATACGTCAATTACATTTTTACCGAATGTTTGTTATTTTGACATTTCCTCACCATTCGGAAAACCGCAAGATTCACAGATTAAGAAACTAGGGGGGAAAATCTACAATTCAGATAATTTATTTATTCAGTAATTAAAATAATTAAAAAATATTATTATTGCGCTAAAATCATGAACGAATAAATAAGTATTTTTCTTTCCTAACATTTTGTGTAAATTAAAAATGGTTGCAATTGTTTCAAACCAGTTATTTATAATTTAATAATACAGTGGCACCTCAGTTTTCGTCGATAATCTGTCCGAAAACAATCGTTGAAAACCGAGGCAAATATTTGTAGTATGTATTATATCAATAAAAAAAGCACAAAAACACTAACACTGGCAAGCAATGAAATTGTTTGGCTAGATTCCCACACAACGAGAAACAACGCAATACGGGTCGTGTAGGCTGACGAAATCCGAGGCAAGCGACGAAAACCGAAACAAAATTTTCGCGGAAAAAATCTAAATAACCGACTATTCTATGTATGTTTAAATGCTTCTATAAATTTGTATATATCATACAATTTATAAAAAATGTTTGTTGATAATATAATATAATTTGCACTCACCAAATTTTTCGGTGCTCCTTTTCTGCTTACATCTGGCACGGACACATTTATTTACATCACTACACTTATGAACCACACTATATCACTATTTATATTTATTTTTATTATTTACACTTTTTTTGATACGTTAAAAACATTCGTCACTTTTCATTTTTTTTGGCTGCTGGTTTTTCAGCTTAACCGAAAGCTTTTCTGGTGGATTGTCAGCACGGGTTCGACAAGATTTAGTAGAAACTTAAGAAATGTCTTCAGAATCGACATGTTCCACTGAATTCTGCATCTATCCTTACCCAAAATAAAAGCTTTGAATTTAATTTTACCGTTACGATTCAAATTTTGATAGACACTGAACGAGTATAACAACGCACATTGAAATAAATAAACAAACAACCTTTTTTGTTTATTCTATTGTTTTTTAAAATATTCAGTAACTATGTACTGATCGGCGTGATCAGTACATAGTTACTGAATATAACATTTCATATATTTATTACAGTCCATTATACTTTGAATTATAATATATATTTGTAAGGCCGGTCGTTCTGCTTTTTTTCCGTGTCTATCATCTGGCTGTTATGAAAAGTAGATATCAATCTGAAATTTCTTTACTTATTTGTTTTACAAATTTGGATAAGCGTTTTACCTTTTCTGCCATGTTTCATCTGAAGGGACATTAGTTTTGTATTTTTAATGGAATCACTTTCGCACATATCACTGGGGGCGTTGGACAACGCGTCTTAAATTTTTTCCAAAAATGTTTCATCTCTGTTTTGGGGTGATAAAAATATTTTTTTTAATTAAAATCACAATCATAAAAGAATACCAACAGAAGAACAATTTACGCGATACGTTTGGTTGATAGTTTAGAATAAACTAAATATACTCTTCGATTATAAAATGCATTCGGGGTGCGTCGTATACTCCAATAGATGAACTTTCAAAAGGAATGTCTCAATATAATTATACGAAAAATCATACATATTAAATTTCAATAAAATATCTTAATATGTTAAATATAGGAAATTTACTATAAAAGATAATTGTCTGCCATTATTCTGTGACCACCAGGAAAAATCCCGGGCGGTAAGCTGTTACTGCAATCTTAACATTTTCTCTTCCACATACGAGAAGTTGGTTCAGTACCAATGGTGAGTCTTACTCTTTTCTTATTTACTTGTTTTTAATTATATTAAAATCGTTATATGTTCGATGCTTTTAGCCATCGTTGCGCATTAAGAGGTAACGATGGTAGTAATTTTAATAAATAAATATCAAATGCCATTAGTTCCAAAGTTGTAACCTAGCACCCGAAATATAGACCTTTAGACATTTCACAGTCTCTTTCCAGGACTAAATTTTGCATACATAGCTTAGAGAAACATATAGGTACATGATTAAATTATTTTGTACGTGTGTATTAGTCTTTTTTAAAAGAATATTTAAGTCTTTAAAAATTACTTCGCATTTTTATATTTGTCTAATTTTTCTGAAGTATGGTTTTTTATTCTATGTATGTAATTAATACATGAATGGATCTTTCAGGTGTATTTGCATTAATAGCAATTATTATAAAAAAATCGAGTATTTTTTAGGAATAGTTGAACTTGATACATGGCAACCATACTAATGCATAATAAACATGCTTTTAAGGTTGAGTTCTTAAAATTAATATCTGTAGCTTGCAGTTGTGCTATCTTTTAACAACAATTAATATATTTGTTGGTGTTTTAATAAAGAGCTTAAATAAATCCTATTAAAGTATTTTTTTATAGCTGTAATGATTCATAAGATATTGTCATTATTTATCATTTTGTGTAATATTTTTGTTTAAAAAGTGTTCTATTGATGTTTCACTAAATCGGTAAAATAAACTATTTTTAAGTTGGTATTTGGTGTCATGACCACGTGAAACGCCATCTTCAAATAAGATAAAAAAATGTTAGTGTCAGTTTGGACTTTCAGTTCATATGTCATCAAAGTTTTTGTTAATGCTCTTTCACTTGAGGATTTTGGCTGGGACAATTGTGCTTCAAGTGGCTCTTCTGATGTTTTACCACATCATGCTCATGGTTTTCAGTTAACCTTTCCATTCATTTTATAATTGATTGCCTTAAGAGTTTTCGGAGTTGTTACAGGGATAGTTATACGAATATTAATTTCATATGGGATTTAATAAATATGTAATCGTATCAGTTAAACATATTGGTCTTCGTTTTTATGTATGTTTTTTAAGAGCAATAAGCATATCTGAGCTTAAGCAGGCTTAAGAAAATTTAGGAATTGCGTCGGCTAAGCACATGTTGGAATCACGTCGGAAAATTGCTTCGATAGCTAATTTTATAGGTTTCAATACTACTATAATTTTTTCAACTTTCTTTCAATAATTTCCATTGAACGTTATTTGCGTTTTTTGTATATTTGTTTTTAAAAAAATAAACCACTTTAGCATATTATAAAGACTATTTGGTTTTATAGTCTAATATAAGTGACAGGTCTTTTCCATGCTCGTTTTTAACGCTTTTTTGTAAAATAGCATAATCTTTTCAATAATATCACGAATTTTCTCACTCTATTTACATCTCTAAAGCATTGCTTTTTAGATTTACTTTCCTTTTTTCATATCCATCGGTGAATTCATATTGATAATTTTCTTCCGAGCATTATTCCAAAGGTTAAATTGGAATTATTTTATGAAGAACTTCAGAAACAACTAGGTAAATTTCATTAGTGATGCATAATTGATGTTACATGAGTGATACATAATTATAAAGCACATATATGCGTGTACCGAACGTTACAATTTTTTATACAGGCCAATTCGAATTTTGTTGATTGAAAGGTATTGCTCTGGAGCTCTGAGGACACAGGCACCTCATGAAGGCGCCTGTGTCCTCAGAGACGTTAAAGGGCCAAACCTGGGGAATGTGCTATTTCGATGACTAAGTGAATTTTTGAAAATAATAGTACTACTTATAAACTTTATTTTTAAGGTAAGGTTGCCGACCCCATCGCTGGTCTCAGTTCACGCAACAAACTTTAACGGGGACGTCGATTCGAATGAATTTTCCACGTTTTCAGCGAAACGTTGGACGTATTTTCGCAAAGCGTCCCCGGAACCCATTTAGCTCACTTCCCCGAGACTTGTTTCGATAACTTGCCGATACGTCCGACGAAATTTTTCGTCGTCGTCGTCGACCCACATACAAAACTTTACTCGATTGAGACATTTCCAATGCCCTTATCGTCGTGTTTACGATACTGTAAATTACTCGCGCCGGGTGAGATCGATAGAGATGCGATTTAAGGCGCGATTCCCAAGAATGCGATAACAAATTGAAGCAGTATGTTGTAATAGAAAACACTGGAAATGGCAATCCCACTGTCAATCTCTAAATCTTTATACATAATCTGTAATATAAATAAACACGGTTTAACAATTATGTTTTACTATATATAAATATAATACTTCATGTAATCTATACATAATTTAAATTCCCTTCCTTAAATAAAATAGGCAAATCGTAAATATAGACAAGACGTACACTAAAGTTTAATAATTAAAAAAAAACGGTTTTTCTTTAAATATTTTTTTTAATAAAAAGTTAATATATTTACTAAAAAAATATTATTTTAACCTCTAAATAAATAATTCTAATCAAACAGAATTTTTATTTTGTCTAATGTTTTATTTTCTGGTATTTAAATAATACTTTATTATTTGGTAGTTTATTTGAAACAATACTCTTTATGATTTTTATAAAAATATTTTATAAAGTACTTTTATACAATAGTTTAATTTACTGACTTAAAATTGTATTCATTAATATATCGATTATCATAGTTTATTACTTAAAAGTTAAAATAATATGAAGATATCCGCGGTCACAAAACAATCAAATAATCGCACAGACGCCATTAAAATTTTATCGCCTTCGAAAAAAATACATACGATCGATAAATTTTATTGCTCGGCAATCTATTCTAATATTTATCGCTGTTGGAAAAATCTTGGATGAAATGGAATTGTTTTCGCCGCCGTCTCTATAAAATTAACGGTTACTGTTACTGTGTTTTTGTTTAACGTTGCACAAAAAAAAACACACATCGATTCATACCCATCTATTTTGGAATTCGTTTACTAACCTCTTAAAGTATGATGTATTTCATAAATTTCCATTTGAATGGGTAAATCTATATTTTGTAAATCATTTGTGTGGTATTTCATCTTTCATCGTCGCCTGTAATCGCGCTGACGCCAATGACTATGATTTTAATCCAACTATGGACATTTACCGAGCAACTCATTCAATCGTAGTGAATCGTTAATGTGAATAAATGAGACGATGTAGACGCTTTTTGATTTCAATTGCATATGCGTTTATGCGTTATGCATATGAAGAACATAATTGCAATTAGTGATGATTATATATGTCGATCAAATGATTGATATTGTATGATACAATGTATTTATGTTCTAGTTGAAAATCATAATTTATACAAAAAGGAGCTAGTCGCCAAAATGTCTCTTTGCAAAAAATGTAACTTATGGGATGCAAAAGTACTGTTTATTGCATATATTGAACACATAAACACTAATAAAATACGCCACTAGGGACATTGTTTAAGAGAATATTATCTGGGGGCGCAGATCCTCAGCGACGCGCCATCTATAGGTTATGACTAGGTGGCATATAGTCCTATCTGACCTTTAAAGAAAAACCTCGCTTCATGGGGATAATTTGAATGGTTTCCATCTCAAAGAAGTGCGTCATTTTCAATGGGGTGGCTGGCCAAAAACAAGCTTTTAAAAAAGCGGCCCGCTATGGTTCTGGGGGTGATCTTCAAAATACACCACTGGCCGTGTAAAAAGCAAACGATGGCAGTATAGGATTATTACACACTTAAACACTTTCCTCGTCTTCGGCATACCACCGGTAGCTGCTTTTACGCATACCTTTAAAGGCCAGCTGGACTTTGTCTTTCTTAGGCAAAACCCTAAAAACCTTTTGTCTCAGCGATGAGTATTGTTCGGGTTGCATCATCACGGTTGCTGTGAATTCCACCCACGGGACATGGACAAGACAATATTCTCGGGCGACAATTCTTCTTCATCGCCAAGAGCTTCTTTTATTATGAACCATCCATGTGTCCATGCTGATCATCTGAACACGGCGTGGTCAGCGTCATCGACAGCTTTCCCACAGTGCTGATGCTTATTCTATAAATATAGCTTTTGAAGCAGCCCAGTGGCGTAGCTAGGATTTGTACCGCCCAGGGCGATACTTTGCCGCCCCTCCCCCATATAATTTTTGCAGGGTCATAAAATCAGCATTTCCTGAAATAATAAATTGGTTATTATTAAGCTCTTGTTATTCGTGGATTTATATATGTGTTAGTGCATTCAGGATTAAGAACCACACTGACGATCCCATCGCGAATATGCCGCACCCAAGCAAGTGCCGCCCGGGCGGCCCGCCCCCTCCGCCCCACCATAGCTACGCCAATGAAGCAGCTGTGTCTAAGGCGTTCGGATTACCTATTCTGACTTAACGCCTCTCACGGGGGTTTTAGAAATTCGCTGATTTAGATATCTCACCTAAACTAATCGGAAGAGATTAATCATCCATTATCTCACTGACTCCCTGTGGCCATTAAAGCTCTGTTATATTTTACCCCACTGTATACATATCGAGCGTTACAGTGTTTATTACAAAAATATGGTTTCCTATATGTATATATGTAAATGAGTATCGTATTTTCATCTTATTTATTTTTAATTTTTAAGAAATATTTCAATAATGAAACAAATATGTAGTTCAAATATAATAATTTTTAAAAAGAAGAACATATTTAATTTAAAACTTTTTTTCTTATAAATCAGATTATTTAAACATCAAATATTGTTGTAAATTGTAATAATATCAAAATATTGCGCTTGCATGTACGTCCTCGAAGGCCACTTAGCTTAGACTTGATATTCGGATATTTAAGTATCTCATTAAAATTAATCGGAATAAATGAGTCATCCCCTATCTCCTTGGCTCGCTGTACCATTAAAATTCCGCTATATATTCCGCAACGCAAATTATATCTAATTTTAGTTTAATGTTTTTTTAATATATTTATATGTATATGTAAATGGATATTCATATATTTATATCATAAATTTATTCAATTTTATTGTTATTTTCAAGAACTAATTTATGAATAATACAAATATTTATAAGTTTATACATAATTTAAAGGCTTAACGAAAAATCTGCAGAGGTAAATATATTTCGTAGCAATAGTCACAGAGAATGTAGATAGGCTTTATATTTAATGTTTGCTATTTTATTTTATTTTTTATATTTATTAAAACAATATTTTTTTATATATATTATATAAAAAATATTTTTTTTGTATTCAAATTAAATTTTGTTGGGTTTTTAACTCATGTTGTGTAGATACGTAAAAAAATATCTGTGAGAATAATTATTTTTATTAATATATTACTAACACAATCATTCACAACAACTACAAAAACGCATTTACTACAATCGTTAATTGTTAATACTAATAAAAAAAATGGTAAAAGCCTTTAAATTAGGCGAATATTGTAAACTCTAATCCTAGAAAC
Organism: Plectrocnemia conspersa; assembly: GCF_051122295.1. Lineage (NCBI taxonomy): Eukaryota > Metazoa > Arthropoda > Insecta > Trichoptera > Polycentropodidae > Plectrocnemia > Plectrocnemia conspersa. The sequence continues at coordinate 23,925,753 of NW_028277176.1, read as the reverse complement.
ATATTTCACTTGGCTAACGTAGTTGTAAAAATTAAAAATCTAACAAAAACCTATTTACAGTAATAGTAATAATAACTTTGCTGCATCAACTGCAACTTAATCTACTCCAAAATTAAAGATTATATTGATTTTTGAGAGCTACTTTCGCAAAGAATGCATTTAATTTGAGCTTTCAGCCAAAATTAAAAGCATTATGTGTGGCAAAAACGATGATATCAAAAATTCCTTAACTGGATTTTAAAATAATCTGATTTTTTTACAACAATTAAAATTAAACAGTTTAAAAAATGTAACAAGTAATAGGTAAAACTGATTAAAAACTGTTTCATACTAAATACACCTATCTTAACTGGTTGGTTTGCTGACTTTTACTGCAATTTTATTACTATAAAAATTAATTTTGTTTATTCTGCATTTATATAAAATCACTTTAGCTACTTTTAAGAATATTTATGTCGTAAGCATCCATTAGCGACAAAACAAAATATAATTTCTCTATATATTATAGTATAGTTTGTGTGTGTTTACTTGAAAACCTGACTTCGTAAATAGCAGTAATGGCTCGAGTTAATCGAACGAAATTCCTAAGTCGATAAATCACCTCCCATAGGATCACGTTATATAAATAAAATAATTTATTTTTAAAACAAACTTTGTTTATCCACTTTTGTGAATGAAAACAACACTTTGGAGAGTTTCCTCTAAATTTACTTCTCAGACATTTCGCTCGTATCCCTTAAAGGTCGTATATATAGTGTTACGTTCTTGAATGACCCGATTTTTCTGCGTGGGCGTCCCATTGAATTTTCCCGTGGGAGTCTATGGTGTCACATTGTCTAACATTTTAGCAATATCGTAGGCGGAGTGGAATTGTTTTCAGCAGTTAAACGTCAAAAGGGTCAACATTTGTATTATGTAGTAATATGCTAAATAAATTGGAGTATCTATTTTTAGAAACCGGCATCATATCAATTAGTGTGTCTTAGTTTTAATCAAAACTGAAACATGCGGAAGTACAGATTTAAAACGTTATAAACTTTATTTTATCTATTTCAATACATATAGTATGATATTGTTTGCTGTTCTTTAAAGTTTTAATTATAAGCTGTTTTATTTCATCCTTTTCGACGCTGTAGAGATTTACTATGTCTTGAATAAATAGCGTTTATATATCTTGAATAATATAATGACAGAACACTTTTATAAATATATTTTCTAACGTGTATAGCCCGATAAAGATAATTTGAATATGTCTCAATGTTTAACTCAATAAAAAATATGACATGACGGTTGTCAATTATTTTTGATCAAAATTAGCTGAAATCAAATGTTTGTTTAGTGTTGTGTTACTTGAACTTCCAGTTAGTTTCGCCAAACGTTCCTCGTATAAAAGTTATACCGGTTATATTTTAGTTTGATGCATCGATCTTATTGTGTAATAAAAATAAGTGAAATTGTATAGGCGATGAAATTGCTCTAAAAAATCTTAAAATTTATTGTATCGCCGTAGAAAATCATCTTCGGAAGATTCATAATACAAACACAATTCATAATACAAACCCACGCCGGGCTTATAAAGTTTCGAAATGTTCCTATATAGCGTGATGATCCGTCGAAATCGTTCAATATCGACACTGTAAATCAGTGATGCGCCGTGGGCATCGAACAAAGGGGGTCATCAATCAAATTTGGATGTGAAAAAATATATGTATGTATTATGCATGTTATTACGAAAAGCTAAACAATATTTCATTGATCCGAAAGCTACCGAGTTACGATCGCCTCAACATGTTCAGATATGTATTGAACAACTGTGAGCCTTCAGCTATTTAGCGCTTTGTGTGGATGGTCTGCGTGACTTACCATTTTTCATGGCTGATCATAGAATCCATCACAATTATTATGCGTAGGAAAAGTGCTCTAGGGAAGTTTGTGTTGCGGTGGAGATATGATTTATAACACATTTATATGTATAATTGAAAATACTACAATGACAAGGTCAAATCAAAAAGGAAATATTTAGTTAAAAAAATTAGTAAATATTGACATACATTTTACCGTTTTTTACGATACATTTTTTATTATCTTGATCTCAACTTCATGATGGTATATATATCAATATATAAAAAGAGTCTTTTAAATTTTTTTTAATACAAAATGATCATTAAAGGCAACTGTAAAATAATTGCTAATTGCTATAAATCAAATAATATATATAATTTATTGAAAATGAATTAGGGCAAAAGAAAAATAGAATAAAGAAAACATAAATGACGTAAACAATGACCACGAAAGACTTTCGAGCACCATAAACAATTTCCATTGTAACCAAAACCTCTTGAGCATTTACTAATCAATAGTTCATTTTATTTGTAATTTTTGTTGTCATAAAGAAGTGACCATTATTGCTTCGTTTATAAAGGATCACCCGGGAGACTCATGCTATATTAATGGTAATCATTAGATAGGCGGAGTTTGACAATTAAATAAGCCTTTTTCCGATTTGTGCCAGCTTATATAAAATCAAAAAGCATTCGACAAAGTATGTCATTAGTTACTTTTTGAGATGTTAAGCAACTACAGATTTTTTAACGGTCTTGTTACTTTTTATTCGAGTTACTTAAGTAACCACCGTCAATATATGTGCCATGTAAATTGTCGCACCGATGAGTATTTCGCTTATCATGGATCCAACCTGTTTCTTTTTGCTCTTTTTTAATGACACGCACGTAGTAACTATTAACTCAGAATTTGCTTTATAGTCCAGTCAAATAAGGCGAAATAAAGGCTAAATCTCGGAATGAAAGATAACAAGCTGAAATTTTGCACAGACCTTCGTTTTGGTGTTCTAAGGACAGGGTGAAAAGTCTCATAAAATATCGTGTCTGCTAATCAATATATCAAAGGTCACAAAATTTGTTTTTTTGCAAATATCTCGCGTTTTATGCGTCGCACGTCATTAGATGCTTCACAAAACTTGTAAAGCATAAAATTTTGTACAAGTTTGGTTACAATATTTGTTTTGTATCATTAACCGTTTTTGAGATATAGCGAGTATTTCTACCTGCTTAACTTGGTATAAGCTTTGAAAAAGTAAACAATCGTGAAAAAAGTGGTCTTGGCAAGTCGTTTGAACCATAATTTTATTACTTTCTTCATTGTATTATTAAGAATTAAGAATGAAATATTGCTCGACAAGAAATTTGTGCGAAAAAATTGAAAGAGTTGAGAGATATCCTTACGGAGTATGTACCAGATGATAAGAAGATCATTTCCAAATTAAGAGAAAAATATTTAACTGATATTATAATTACAACGAAGATTGGATCATTCCCTATTTTTTCTTTTCGTGATGCTCAAGCTTAAATTTTATCCATAGCTTGATACGAAAATAAAAAAGGCACTTCGGAAGAAGAACACTTGCGCGTAGTGGAAGCTGCTGCGGCGATTATTAGAGAAGATATTCGATCTTTTGTTGTTGAGACCAAGTCCTATCCGCCCCCGAGTAAAATATTAATGAAGAAATTCCGAAAACTTTATTACATTTTCTGCAAGAAGTTATTATAAAGCACAGAAAAGGAAAGACGGGGCATTTTAAAACGAAATACACAGCTATAAGTCATGCTATAATAACTTCCATACGAAAACGGTCCTTTTCTTCGCAGTTATTAATAGGCCTATCTGTATTTCTTCATAGAAAAAATACAGATAGGCCAAACATCAATAAAGACTTTTGGATGTTTTGTCAAGTTTAGGTTTTTTCGCTTCATATAGTGATACTGTAAAATGTTAAATTTCAGCTGTTTATCACCCACAGCCTCGTAATCAACCATCAGAGTCAAGTGCCTTAGTACAGTATGCAGCGGATAATGCAGAAAAATATTTATACTCTTGATGGCTATAATACTGTTCATATAATGGGAATGATAAAAATTTTAACTTCAAAATCTGAAGTTATATCCGATGACCGCATAAAGAAATTTACAACAAAACCAAGTGCAAAGGAATTAGCAGCACTATCACATATACCCCTTCTAGTGTATGAAAATCATGTCGTACCCGGATTGAGCAAGAGATTCAAGTTCGAAATTTTAATGATGTAGAAGAACAAACCGAACAAATATTTAATGTAGTTGATTTGTTGTGGATGTACGGAAAGTGGAAAAATATCTCACCGTTGCCAGGGTGGAATGGATTTATTGAACAACTTACAAAAACAATGAGAACTTTGTAACTTCTCGGATTCTGTTTCTTACTTTTATTCATCATCCTGCGAGTAATATGGACACAATTTACAACACATTACAGTGTGCTATAAACACTGCCAAGAAACATGAACAAAGAACATGGTTAATAACTTTTGATCAGCCGTTGTACATAAAAGCACGTGAAATCGTAGCAGCTTCAGATGCTAACTCAGACTTGTCCCGAGTAGTTGTGAAACTAGGAGGCTTTCATATGCTTATGTCTTTTATTGGATGCATAGGGTATATAGTAAATGGAAGCGGAATCAAGGAAGCTCTCAGTACAATTTATGCTTCGAATTCTGTCGACAAAATGTTGGATGGTCACGCTTTTGCAAGAAGTATCAGAGGCCATACGCTATTACTTTTTGCATTATCGATGATGATTTTTGAAGATATGGAGATTGAAAGTTATAATGCTTTAGAAGGGTTCATTCAGCAGATAACAATTTGCGATGTTTTTTATGAAACTGTGGAAGAATGTGCAAGTAACTCTGGCTCCGTAGTTTACATAGCGTTATCCTATAAACAGATGCGCGCTTCCCACTAACCGCGCTATATCTCGAAAACCATTAACCATACAAAGAAATAAATTATTACAAACTTGTAGAAAATTTTATTTTCTATAAGTTTTGTAAAACTTCTAATAACATGCGACGCAAAGGAGGCGAGATATTTGCAAAAAAAAACTATTTTTATGACCTTTGACCTTTAATATCTTGATTAGCAGACACGATATCTTATGAGACTTTTCACCCTATCTTTAGAATGCCAAAACAAAGGTTTGTGCAAAATTTCAACTTATTATCTTTCATTCCGAGGTTAAACCCTTATTTGACTGGACTATTATGTACTGAACGCTAGTTTGTATTGTCCTTAAAAATGACTTCATTGTCTGGAATCGTATGGAGCAAAGTCTTCCTTGTTAATTATTGTTTGTATAGTGGTCATTATGACGAATTAGGGTGTCAAGTCATGATGGTCAGATTTGTAATAAAAAATAATAAATAAATAAACATTATTAATCATGTTTCACTAATTACCTATTTTAACCAGAACAAAATATTATAGATTGCATATATTTTTACTTAAATGATTAATAGTTCTATAACGGAAATTCTTATTACCCACACAAACGGTGATTCAGTGAACCCTTTTATCTCTCGTGACCACATTTGGCAGTTCATCATTGATCTATTGAACGAGACGACTTAATTCCATAACATAATTCACAGCTCAGATGACAAATGACGCGTGGGCACATACAATAGATTTTTTTTGATGAATAATGAAATGTTTGCATTGAATGCATCTGTGATGACAAACGCACTAAATTATATGACTTTTTTGCCGTGAATATGACTTGCTGTTTCTTTGATTCGATTCCGATTCTACGTGTATATTATTATTCTACGTCATGGGGAAAAGTGACGTCGATACATATATTTTTTTCACAATGCCGATTGAATAACCGGGCTAATAGTGACTGGTGCCATATTTTGGCGCCATGCCAAATAAGTTTGCCATTCAAACCAATTTGTATGAAGCCGACGTCATAGGGAGCATGAAAAGAGTAAAAAGCTATCATTGTTGCTTTATCAATAGGAAAAGCGTAGGAAAACTTGAATGTCACTGCTGATATTTTTATAACGTTTCCCATGTACGGAAAACATAACGCTATATACAGACGCATAATGATTTTTTTAGAGAAAAAATACATACATATAATAAACATTTATTTTTGTGATTAATCAATATGACGTTTTCCGCGAAACACACATTGCGAGATCCTATTTTCTCAGAAAATATTATTAATTTCTATATTCACAATAAATGAACATGTCAAAATTGTGTTAAGCAATTATTGAGATTGTATTAAAATCAATTAGGTACATAATTGCAGTCATTTTGTAAACTCATACGTTTGTAAATGTATTTAATATTTTATATTTATTAGTTAACAATTAAACGTTGTGATTATTTCTGATAATTTTGAGGAAAATATACTGGATTCTTATAGCAAAAATTCTATTTGTGAAGTGGACATTCTATATTGTTTGTTTACCCATCAGCTGCCTGTCAAAATCAACATCAATGATGGGAAATCCTATATCGTCGATAAGCCTTTCTGTTCCATCATCTTAACCGCATTCTGTTAAACGACAGAAGGTTTGACGATAATTGACATATAATATGTATAAACATGTAAGATTTTTTTTATATATATATATATATATATAAAATAAAATAAAATCTTTGTTATATAAGATAATTTAAATATCACTTCCTATTTAAAAATTATATTAATAATAATAGTGCATTGTTTATTTTAACGATAATATTATATTTAATTAAAATAGAACGTTTCGGTTTACCCTTTAAGGCCCTTGAAAATGTTATTCGCACACAAAAGACCACCGGGTTCTGACAATATTTGTAAAGAGCCGACGAAAATATAACATAATAACACCAAAATGGTGTGACAACTGGGCCTCAATTGAGCAGAATTAAACCTCGACTTAATCCCTCAATTGTGCCAAAGTATGACACATTTTCGATCTATTGAACTATTGAAAATTTACCGACTGTCATTCGTGCCATTATAAGTGCACAATAAGTTTAACCCTTTATGTACAATTATACGCACTCACACACGTATACAATAGATTTAATATTATTTTTAGTATAACTTGTATATTATATAACGTGAAATGATAAGACTTCCGATACAAAACACGTGTCTGATCTACTATAAAAGTAATGGAACAAATAAATAAACAGTACATTCCAATCTATCATGATAACCGATTTTGTATCGATTATTTTTACTAAATATTTATATTTAAACGTTTTTTATTGTTGTTGTTTCTAGCTCTTAGTTTATCTTATATTAACTGAAGAGTCATTCTTAAAAAAATAGCCAAAAGTGCCCTTAGAGGCATTTCAGTATCTTTATATTTACATTGAAGACGAGAAAATTTATATTAAAATATAGTTCATTCATAACTTATTTTATCAACAATATAAATGATATTTTAACTTTGTGTATTTATTTGTATTATAAAAACGATTTTGTGATAAATATAGATACTGGAATCTTAAAAATACTAACTATATTTGTTTGGGTTTATTATTTTTCTTAATGTCTCCAAATAAACATTTAATCTTATCTATAAAATATATATCGGTATATTATCTATATTTTTAAGAAGATAACAGTAAAATATAAACATTTTTTTAAGTTCTAAATTGCTTTAACACTTAAAAAATATCGGGAAGAGATCTACGATACTGTAACAAGTCATGTGCTCAGTTAATATGAGGTATACAATTTTTTTCCAAGCCTTAAGCATCAATCGGATATGATGGAATTGATTATATTAGGTTTAAACATATATTTGTCTCATTTATTCCACTTTTTTGTACTGTTTATGGTTTCACAAACAAAAACAAGATGTTCTTTAAATATTTTTTTTTGGTAACAATGAATTTTATATGTCAGAAAATAAAGAACGCAATCGCCACACTATTTCTTTTTTACCGAGAGGTAAAGACGAATCGTAAATTCATTAGAGCCAATATTGTAGAATTCACAGTATCAGTGGTGCGCAAACAATTTTTATTTCGATTTTATTTTGATTGTGTGAAAGTCGCTAAGAGTACGTGATCTGTGTCACGTCGCTTGGCACTCCATCTGACGGCTATTGCGTCTTCTTTTCGCTTATGCTGACGTCATAGAAATAAATATGAATTTTGATAATTTTATTTTATTTTATCATTTTACTGATACTTGATTATTGTTAAGTAAAAGCCTTGTATTTTTTGTCAAATAAATTTCTGTGAATTTTGTGACCCAAAAATCTTTTTTCCATGATTTGCGCATTAACGGTGTAGATGTTTCAATGTGCAAAAATCGGTTCTGAAGATTTTAAATTTTTAAATTTTCTACATTTCAAGGAATATACTTATAGAGTATACTTCTACATTTCAAGGAAGACTACCTGTATCACCACAGACGTATATAAAATCAAGACTATGATTAATAGTAACCTTCAATTGACATTTAAAAAAAATCAAACAGCATAGATTACTGCTAGTACTGTATAGAGACATACAAGAAAGCTTTAAGTAACTAAAAAGCTCGATGTTTGTGTGCCAAAATTTTGATTTCGATTCGCTACTTAAGCGCTATGAAAATGGTTTTATTCTTAAAAGACTGGCGATGAAAAGTGAATTATATATAATTACTTTAGTAAAAAATATCTCGTTAACAGCGAGGTGAGAAGTACTTATTTACTTAAAAAAGGTCGTGTTATGTACGACAAGCTAATAAAATTAAATGCTTACAAGATTTCAAAAAAACATTTCCTTAAAAAAAAGTCTTTCACTTATATAAACGTAGAGTGTCTGTTTCCATAAAATTTATTTAAATTAGGGTAGTTATTGTGTTTCTATAAAATCACGACAATTCAAATGTATGTGTGAATTTACGCGCTGATTTAAAATATGCTGTTGTCTTAATCATTGCTATGTTGCTAAATTAATAATATTGGCTTATATATTTAGTTTAAAAAACACATTATTGCGATACATATAAATTGGTAAATAAGGCAAATAAATTAGAGAAAGATGCAAAAATAATATTGAATAAAAAATATTATGGGGATTTCTTGCAGAATTCAAGAAAAGTTATAAAGTTGTCTGGTTTCTACAAAGCTTGTATATAAATTAAATACTATTTACTGAGCACATCGCTTAGCCTCTTAATACTATTCTAATGATTTTATTAAACTAAAAAATAGTTAAAAATAAAATGAAAAATTTAATTTGAATGAATATATTGTGGAAATTATAATGTAGCATGTCAATAGTTTTAAACAAAAGTTTTTCTAGTAAATAGTAAGCTAGCTAGTAATCATTAATGGGTGACCGTAGCAATGTCAATAATTTCGTTAAAAAATAAAATATAAAATAAAAGCTTAAAAAAATATATTCTTTTAAAGTATTAAACTATATTCATAGTATGACCTATATGTAAATTTTTGTTCAATATCAATACAGTAATTGTAATAAAAAATATATAATATGTATTTAATTTTTAATACATTCTTTACATCGTTGACAACATCAATATATATTTGCAAAAAACATTTAAGCATCTGGCGTCGATCAAATAAGGCACTACATAAAATACTCGCAATTAACATTCGGATATAGAACTGGGTGGTCCACTCTTTAATGTCAGATTCACATAATCGATGACAATTTGACAATACATTTAAGACATTTATAGCACATTCCAAAAATAAATTCGTATTATATATTTATGTCTATCTACATGCAAACGCGTATACACATAATAAACGTCGAACCGTTGAATTCACATGTCCTTTCAGTCCAGTTCCCCCTTTGAAGCGATTCATTGTTTGTACAGAAGATGTCTTATACCTGAATCGCTTCCAGAACCCCATACGCAGGGCTTAAGCCGCATTCACAATATTATTATATAATTATAATAATTTAACGCCATGTCTAGTTTGAGATATATAATATGCTCAGATTACCCAAGAGCGATCCTTTGTGTCGTACCTTCTTTTTGGCGCGGTGAACCTATAGTGACCTTTGAATCTTGTACAAAGCATTTATGATTCATTAAATCATATGGTAAATTCCGATGAAGTATTGCACACTTGAGCATTAAACGCGTCTGATCGATGCACGCTGTGTGGTCTAAACGCAAATTGACGCCGTACTTGTATTTGTGGTAATGATGATGAAAATTGAGCTTGATACTCGTTTTCACTTTCATTTACATGATATTTATGATAAATAATTATAGTTATTTAATTATTATTAATAATATTTATATTTTATAAATGTATGAATTGAGGGGTAGCAAATTAATTTCTAGATGCTCCTTATACCAGATTTTTTGTATCAAAATACGAAATAAATATATTTAACAGAATTTAAATATTAAAATTGCAAAATTAATGTTTAAATATCAGTCGTAAATTATATTTTAACATAATATGTATTTAGTTTATTTTTTATTATAGCAATAAATGCAAATTTGATGCAGTGAAATCTAGTATGTGTTTAAATGTTTAATATTTAAAAATATTTATTTTATGAGACTTTCAAGGCATTCTAAAATTAAATCTACATTGAATTTAATATTCTTATTTTTAATTCTAATAATGGATAATTTTATTAAATTTAAATTTAAATATAAGTACTATTTTTTAATGCACAGAATACTATTTTTTAATGCACCAGAAGAATAAAATGTCGTACTATATTATTTAAAAAAAATACCGACTAGTGTCACTAAAATCATTCCTTGCTTAAATTTATATTATAAAAAATAACAATTATTAAAAATATATGTATGTCTCTAATTTACACACTTTCATTGTTTGGGCTAACGTCTGTAATGTTATAGCGATAGATTTACAAAAACAATATTAACATATAGATTATCTCTAAAATAAATCTTAAGGGAGCTATTTTAATCCACTATGATCTAATAAATTGATATTCCAAAACTGGTATCGTATCGTATTTACCATGCGTTCAAAAATCAAGTAATTTTTAATACATTAAAAAAATTGTTCTATTTTATAAAACAAATTATTGCGCGTAAATATATTGTTACCGTGTGAGTATCTATAGTTGCCAATAATTGAAGAAATCTTAAATCTGAAACAAAGCTTTTTATATTTTAAAAGAATAATTACAATTCCATTAATATAATTGTGGGCTCTTGCCATGCTCCGTGTATGAAACTCTGGATACTACTAGTAATGAATATTGCTTTAAATTTGCTTTAAAAAGTTAAAAGCCTAGCGTCGGGCCATTTTTAAGACAAAAGCTTGGCAAATAAAAATCCATTGGTAATTATTAAAGGACCGACAAACTAATGGTTAAATAAAGTAAGAGCAAAAAAAGAGCGCTGGATACTCTGTTCTGGTTGACGACCCACGATCGACTGTCCAGCGTGGCTCAAAATTCCTAGTATCCCCGACGCCTGGCGAAGGGAGTGAGTTTCTTGAACACACGTGTGACTAAGTCAACGCTTTCTGTACATTATCTTTTTCGAAAAATGGTTTTTATTTGGCGAACGGTTGCCACAAATCAGCATTTTTACTTAGCAATAATCTTTTTTATAAGCTAATAACACTAAAAAATGTAAGTTTATGATAAAAAACTTAAATAATAATTAATATTTATAAATCAAATTTTAAAAATCGTTCTGTATAATAAAGGCCAAATTATATATTCTAGTGGTTAATTAAAAATGGTATGTGTATAAGTATTTATTGCTCAAACTCTACTGCTATAATTTAACATGCGTTACTAGCTTTCTACAGAAAAAAAACAATGTCTGGTAATTGCAGGTATCTATTTTAATGTTTTGTACAATATTTAGATACAATTATAATATCCCTTTAGGTATGCTTCAACATAGATATCGCACCTGTAGCCTAACCTGATAACCGTTTTAGAAAGAACAGAGAAATATTTACTTATATTTTAGTTTTAAAGTCATAATCAATTCACAAAAATAAGCTTAGTCTTCTTTGTTTTGAAGTTGCAATACATACTCATTAAAACATTTTAAATTAACTAATAACGCAGTAATAAATAATTTAACACAATATTTTTACCAAAACCTCTTGATCGACACCCAACGCGCGAAGTTCTGATTGATCTTTTGTTAATCGTTTCATAATATACATATTTAAGCAATTATTTTAATCTTTCTTAAGGTTATCAATAATTTATCGCCTATATAAACGAATGAATAAATAACAAATGGGGTTTACTTCTTTCTTTGTTGTAAATGTCACTCTTTCATGCTTCTTAGTAATAACATTATTGTATATGTTATTGCCAAAAACAGAAGCAAGTTAAATATAAATTTTAACAGTAGTTTCTTTGCTGCATTATTTGGACCTCAGTTAAAACTAATATTTAATTTTTAGTGACACCTATATTTTTTTTTAACTATTTATTGAACGTTTACTTAAACACAAATCTACGTAAGTAAGACTCTTGTCTCAAACAATAAATCAAACGATTCATTGAAATCTGTGTGGTACTTTGACACATATAAACACACATCGGTGTTAAAAATATTACAACTAAAATTTAAATAAAATAGTATCATTTACTTTTTTGAGAAGTTCAATATTTTTTTGTATTTATGGGTGAGTTAGAAATAGTACTTTTATTGAATAAATATATTTCAATTCCAGTCAGAAGCCCCCCCATAACGACGCATTTATAATTCAGTCAAACACCATACAGGCAGACTGACATGTATATTATTCTTCTGCTTGCAAATAATAAATACCTCACGCGTCCATCCCTGAACCTTCGGGTGTCTGTAAAGTAAGTAGCATTGAACAGATATCACGGTCGGATACCTTTGCTCGCTTAATTCAATAGAACGCCCAAACACAACAGATATTCCAATACCCACTGACCGGAAACATCTTTATAAACATATATGTATATAATACACACACAGAATGACAACAAAACAAGTTTCCAAAACGTTCACCCTGACCTCGTGAATCATTAAGATTCAATAATCTTAATCTTAACCCCTTCGATCAAACCGGTCCACAAAGGGCTATGAATCACACAATTAGTCACGAAAGTATAATAATATAAAATTTGATATCGGTGTTTGTCGGACACTGTATGGGTTCTGGTCGCCCCCGGGTTTGGCTTTTTTTCGGTATATAGAAGGGGATGAGAGCAATGGATGACAGTCACCTTTCAGGTAATTTATGTGTCACATAGTAATGGCATTGTGCGGCCGAGGGCACGTGGAACTATTGTCGAGAGGCAGATGCCATGGCCTTCATCTATATTAGTGCCAAATTTTTCGTTATTTATTACTGTCACTTCTTTAGATGGCTACTAAACATGGTCGATGTGACATCATTCGGGGGTCTTAAGAGACTCTGTCTTTTCTAGATCAACGATAGACTTAAAATATGTGACTATGTTTATCTACTATATCCATAATTATAGTATACTATAAACGATACTTCAACCGAGCTTATGTAAATTTTAACTTAATATTTTTAAAATATATATTTGACGAATTTTATTTGCCGATTGCGATATTTTTTTTAGCTTAACCTCACTCCCAGTAAAATAAGTTATGGAATTGTTTTCGAACTTTCCTGAAAACTCATTAAATTTTGAAATGATTTAAGACATTTCAATGCAGACGTATAAATCTCAAATAGTATATCATATAAAGACACTTTTACAAATAAAATTCTAAGATTTTTTAATATTCGTCGAAAAAGTCACCTTAATTACAATATATAATATCTTTTTGTCAAAAAGATAAAAACACAATGACGCTATTTATGTAAATATATAATAACAATGATAATTTTTTTGCTTTAATACATACTAAAAAAAATATTGTTCTTAGTATGTACATTTAAAATTCATTTAAATCTGTGTTATTTTTGATGAAGATTACGGTTATTTCTCAAAATATGATTTTATTACCTAGGTAAAAATAAAATTACCGTAATTAAGAACTATGTATATTATATTTTAAAAATATCATTGTAAAAGCTACTGTTGTTTATTTTGGATAATAACATTAAACTGTGATGTGATATTTGGTATTTGGCACCACGCATGCTATGCTTGTATATCAAATTAATTTCGATGTATTGTTTTCATTATTAGTATTGAATATTCTGATTTTCATAGTCACGTTGTTGTACACGGAATTAAAACTAACACAATTTATTTTACAAGACAAGATAGAGTAATTTTTCCAAGAGTTTTTTGGATTAACCTCCAATTGTAGTAAGTTTTCTGTCCTAAGATCAATGATTTCATATTTAAGTAGGTCAGCATTTCCGATATATAGCAGATTTATACATAAAAAATTAGATTAATGGTTTAGCTTTCATTTCAATAAGATATTTTAGAAATAATTAAAAAATATGTTTTGTAAAATGATTCGTAGATATCTTTTTTCAATGACAGATAATTTTCTATTAAAACTTCATTTTGGTCAAGCTTCTCCTCTATCATTAGAAAATTTATAAAATGTTGTCCTAATATCAATAAATTTAGTAAAATGTATTGAAATTGTCATTAAATTTATTGTTTTTTTTTTCTTGTGCTAAAATTTTTATGTTTTTTTTTTTTTATTATTATATATTATTATTTTTTATTAAATTGTACACATGAAAATGGTTATAAACCAGTAACATGCATATTACATATAATTAGTATATTTGTAAAATTATTTATATAATTGAAATTTATTTTAAAAAATATTGTCCTCTTCTCCCTTCTTCAAAATTGATAACTTAGCCAACAAAACTTGTATCTAATTGTATTCACAATGACTTACATATTTATTTGATGTACATGCCAGAAATAATAATATTTTAGTGTAGATTATATGTTGATATATAAGTTGATTTTTTGAAATAACTGACCGTGAACCCCTTGAAATCTTTTCTTCTAAATTTAAATCATGGGTGTTTAACCCTTTTAATAGTGCGTTTGTTAATTTATTAGTAAATATCTGGGAGTGAGTTACTTATATGTATTCTTCCATAATTATTTTTCTTGTTATTTATTTATTATTATTTATATTGCATTTATGGTTAATTATATAAAAAAATATTGTTTCTCAACGCATTGATTTATTTTACTACTTTTTTGTATTAGTGTGTTTTAATAATTTATTTTAACATTTTTCTAATGTTAAATTTTGTTAATTTATTTTACCAATTTTTTATATATTTTTCGGCTTTTGTGGATTTTTTTATATTAATTCGCAATATTTTTTTATAAAATTAATATAACATATTTTTTGTTCTTTTCATTAAAGTACTCTTTAATTTATTGGTGCTATTTTCTATACAAATCATTTATCTTAAGTAAAATTAAAAAAAAATATTTTATAAATGTAATGTTTTTTATTTATTATTTATATATGTTAACATATAACTCTTTGGGGTACCTCAAAATAGTGAAAGAGCGACCGCCGTACATGTACGGCGATACCACTCAAAGAGTTAAAGTAGAAAAAGTGTTAATATAGGAAAGTGCTAGCTTTCCTATATTTTAAAATCAGGTTACGAAACCGGCTCTAGAATTGCTTCTTACATATTTACAATAATAGTTCTGATTCATATATTTTAGTAGTATATTTTGATTAAATGTTCTCTGAATTTCAACATAGTCCACAAAACAATAGCATACGTTACGACTGGTCTCACGATAAATATGTTATAATTTTAATTTTATATTTATTAATATATAATTTTAGAACGTAATAATTAATTGAACGTATCAGTTTTATAACTTGTAATATGCAGTATATTCTTGTATTCTGATTTGTCGTATTTTAATGGTCTCATATATGATTTGAAAACCATTAATTACAATAAATAATTTCATTTTAATTTAATAATTTTAAAAACAATAAAAAACAATTTTAAATATTATTATTATTATTGTCACTGAAAGAAACACTTCAAAATGCCAAAAAGATAAACGTAAAAAATATATAAAATAACCAGATAAAACTAAAATATCTTACTATCTCTTTATTTTAATGAATTAAAATAGACTACACATTTCTGAAAAGATGTTAATTATAAAGATATACAATTTACATCAATGCACTTCTTATTTGGTTACCGCTATTTGTTTTAAGTGGCAGTTAACTTACTTACATAGCAATAGACAAACCACAAAAGTAATTGCAGCAAAAAGCTTAATGTTGTATAATTTATTAAGTTGAAAACCAAATTTCAAAGAAAGATGCGTCTTTTATATAAAGAGCAAATATGCATTTGCTCTTTCCTTAAAGTTATCTACTTTACACTTAAGTGAATTACTTATTTATAGCCTAGCAGTAAAACCCATGTAATAAACTTTAACCTTCACTGTTTGACAGTTATAGTTTAGAACAAATTATACATTAAAATATGGTTTATTGATTATGAATTCGTGAACAAACCGTCATTTCATATGCAACAATCGAGTTATATTTCGCCTGTTTTTCACCCTTGGCTAATCCCGTATCTCGCAACCACAAAGTTATCCTATTTATTGTCACTAAAAATATTCACCGAGTGTCCACATTTGGGGTGTTTACGGATGACGGAATATCAGAGTGGTACATTTTCGTGTGTCAATCGTCCGGAATGTATTTTCGGGACCGTAGCGAGGAAAATATCTTGCGAAAACAAGCAATTTCTTCTCGTCTCGCGTACTATGTTGACTTTATTTTTTTCTTAGTAACCACATCGTTGAACTTGGACTTTAAACGTGGCGCCCACACGGTGCGAAATGTTTGTCTTTGACCATTCTTGAGATGTTGAATGAACGCTGTTCACCTGTTTCTCGGAAATTGGTATCTTTCAACAATAAACCAAAAAAAAAAAACGTTCATTCCGCTGATGAATGGAGAGTGAGCTTATTATTGTTGTTACTTAGTTAAACCTATAAAACATTAAGACACGAATGATAATATTAAAAAAAAAACAATGAATCCTATAGTGATCATTTACAGATGAAACAAGTTATGGACTATCCGTTTTTGATAACGAATAACTATAATACAATGATGTTGAAAAAAATCTAAAGTAACGCATAATGAGTTCCTTTGAAAAAAATAAATGTGATGCAAATATTGAAATAAAAAATATTTTACCCATACAGTTTCAAAATAAAATAAATCAACTCTTAATATTGTTATTAATTTAAGATTATTTTGTAAAATACGTGTAACTGTTAGGGACATCATTTGGCAGAAAGGCAGGGGGGGGGGGCATTTTCTCCCCCTTAAGTTTGCCCAGAAAATTGTATGTCATTCAATGAAATACTATAAATCTAAATGAAATCGAAATATTAAAAAAAACGACCACTTCTTCCCCCACATTAGAAATAGCTGAAATGCTGTCCCTGAACCTAAACCAAAATTTTTCGGGTTATCCGTTAAAGAAAATCTAAAAAAAAACTGTCAAATTAAACCCAAAAATATTTTTTTAATATCATTTCAGGGAAATCATATCGGAATATATTTTCAATGGCAAATATGCTAGTAAAATGATATGATTTCAACTTTGCTATTTGTAGCAATATATATAATACATACATTTACATAATTGTGATATATAAATTTTACAGTGAATGTGTATTTTTCAGTGAAGTTATACTTTTACTAGTGAAGTCCAAATACATTTTCATTAGTAGATATATATTTCTACTAGCAAAAATATATTTTGGCTGATAGGCGCTGGTGGAATTATATGCTACTCTAAAATGTCTATCATACTTGATTTGACAGTTGCGAAACGTCTATTTGCTGTTAAAAAAAATAAAATATTTATAGTTTAAAACCTTCATTAGGTCTTGTCCAAAATAAAAACTAAGCCAACTCATCTCTCAGAGGAAAATATGCGAAAAAAGTACAGACAGACGTCGCGTCTCACATATTGCTCCATATTTTGACTACATTTCGATATTACACTATGTTTTAAAAAATTATCCCTTCTCAGAAGTCAAAAATTTGCGTCAAAAGCAATAAAATCGTGTCGGCGCCGTCGCAGTGGGAACGCTCGGTAGCGAGCGTTCCCACTGCGACGGTGACGGCACGATTTTATTGCTTTTGACGTGGATTTTTGACTTCTGAGAAGGGATAATTGTTTTTTGCGTCCTCCTATTGACCAAAATTCGGTTTAGATATGCTTCATTCGATTTTTACTTATTGTAAGTCATAATTTTATTATAAAAACTCAAAATATAAATAGCGATTCCCTTTAATTTAGCTAAAAAATGCATGTCATTTAATTAAATACTATAAGCATTGAAGAAATGAAAATAATTAAAAAGGACCGCACATCATTTTAAATAAGTCCCTGTTAATTTGTACCTATTAACAATTATTCAAAGAATTATATAATATTATGTCATGGGACCTAAAATCATTATTTTCCCAGGGCCCAGGATAGTTTTTGGCGGCCCTGTTTATGAATAATGATTTTAAATTGCTGTTAATAAAAACGACACCGATCTATAATTCTCTAGCATAGATATTTTTAGTGTATGGGAGTCATTTAAGTATATTTAACATTATAAAAATATTTTTTTTTAATGAAAAGTTTAAAACAAATAACAGGTAATAAACAATTAAACATGTTATCATATAATAATCCAGTGGTATGAACATTGATTGTTAACAGTAGTTACAGTACTCTACATTAAAATAGATTTATTCCCAGAAGGTTATGATTAGTGTATAACAAAGGTCAAATAATTACAGCTAATACCTACTCTATGCAACATATGCGTTCCTTTAGAAACAGCACGAGTAAGTTGATCGTAATTTTTACTCTTACAAGATAATGCAAGACATATACATAATGTTTGGCAATTGAAATTTATTTTATAACATAATTACCAATTGATTTCTAAGGCTGAGTCGGATATTTATATTACATATATTATTGGCATATTTTAAAAAAATAGTAAAATTCGATTCTGTGGTTGGTAAAAAATATAATCTCTTGGATCATACAATGCGCTTTTAATGCATTGGTAAAAATCTGGATGTTCATAAATGATTTTTTTAAAGATCAAATAGATCTAAAAACATACTACAACAGCTACTTCTGCAATATACATCAATTGATTTTGCCAACAATTAGTGTTTAGTATTTAAATAAACAAGAATATGAATTTATTTATGTAAGTAACTCTATTGAATACAGAAGAGCTATCGATCAAAATGAGCGGAAAATCAGCGCAAAGAACGCTGATTATGAAGACATTACAAGAAAAAAGTGTAGGAATTTAATCAACGTAATAGGAACGACCTAAATACATCGACCGATAAGATTATTAAAGTCAAACTTCAATGACATTTACAAAAACAACAAAAATAACTACGTTTTGGTTAGATATATAGGTACATGAAGGTATACATTATATAAATTTATTTTTGTACCATTGTATAAATAAAATGATTTAGTCATTTATTAAAAATATAATATTTAAGAACATTTCTATTTTAGTTTTATAGTTGAATTACCATTTTTAATGCATCATAACTTTTGTATTAATATCAAAAAAATAGATAAATTTTAATTACGTCAATATTGTCCATATATTAACGTAAAAAAACTGCCGCAACTTTTTATTTTAGTACTCAAAAGTCTTTGCTCGATACATTTAATTAGTAAAAATAAAGCGTGGGTATTTTTTAGTATTTTGGTTCAGTTCTAAATATTTAAATTAAAAAAAATATTAAAAAATCCTACTTATACATATATAAGTATATACCAACTTATCATATTTTATACGATGATAAAAAACATAGTTATTAACGAACAGACACGCTTCCTGTACACACCCCAATTTTGCCCCCTCTCATAATTGTTATATGGAGCATTATCCAATCTTCAATACAAAACTTTTTTTAATCCGGTTTACAGTATTCAAATGATTTTTTTCTATGTATACACAGAGGCGTGAAAGGGTGTGTAAAACAGAACAGGACATTATTGAAACATAAAACAGTAACGTTTCTATTAGAGCACTCCGCGCGAGTATGACCCTTTCATACTCCTAGCTTAAATCCTGTTTTAATATGCCTAAAAGATATAAACTGGATGGTTAATATTGATCTGGCTAGGGTATCATCATCTACTTTATTCGCTTTTGAATGCGCATAATGAATTCATGCGAGGTCGAAGGGCTCAAATGTGTAGAACGTTGTTTAATTCTTAGCCATGTGTATACTTTTTTATTCTGTACATAATTCATTTTGAATGTGATGCGTGGTTTGTAATACTATTATATTAAATTTAAAAAATGTAATACACTCATTCTTTTATCTACTAGAGTTTTTATATACGGTCTATAATAAAATTAATGAATATGCTACAATATAACTGGAGGAAAAACCCATCGTTGACTCAAATGCTTATATGGCAAATCTATTGTAAAAAATAAATAAAATACATTCATGTAAACTAACTGTTTTATTTTTAGAAATGATGCATTTATTGCTTAACATATTTCTATAATATTGCATATTTCAGATATACTTAATTAAAATATATGACTCAGTTGTAAAACTTGCATGAACAAATCTGTGACTTGTGACTAAGCTTAACGGACCTCGGATATTTTTATCACTGTGGTTCTCAAGTCGTAGAAGTGTTGAATTTATTAATGTGTATTAAAATTAAGAACAGTGATATATTTTCGAAAATATTAGTAACTAAAAAGTTTTTTTCTTAAAATACTTAAAATACAGACATTGTCATGATTATATTTAGATTTTTAGCATAATAATAAAATAACACAGATTTATATTTGAAATAATACAATTGATATTTGGTTGCTAGGAAAACAATTTTAGTTTATTAACATATTTTGTTTTTTTGTTAATAATTTTCTTAGTCGAAAGAAGTTCTATTAAAACCTACATATTTTACAAATTTATTTATAACCATAGTTTAAAATTCTGGAGGTCTAGAATTGATAAATCTCAAAGTACACTTTCGGCACCAACTTGTATGTAAAAGAACATATACTGTAAGAAGTTGTCAAAATGCTTAAACAAAGGATAATCTGTTGGCGAGATGACTGGTGTGAATCCTGAAAAAGGCAATATTTTATAGCGCAATTTATTCAAGTTTTCAAAGGTCAGTAGAGTTTCCAAATATTCGTTATTTCCAACTATTCGCATATCAAATAAAATACAATACAAATCGAAAAATACATTTTGATTAGTAAATAGAAGTTTATTTTAATTTAAAAAATAAAAGAACATTTAGTGTTTCAAACTTAGAAATTTAATTCTTAATATACCTGCTGTCAAAAAAAATATTACCATAAATATTTATTTCAGATAGACTTGAAATTAAATTATTCGTATCTATTTAAAATACTAAAAAGTTTATTCAATATGTTAAGAACGTCCACAGCTACACAATTTTAATTAGAAAATATGAGTTATTTCTGTAATTTCCGCATTTATTAAGTGTTTCTTATGTATTCTTTTTTGTAAAAATAATCTAATAATGAGCTACATCAACTCATATAGAATATCTTATATGTAATAAAAAAAAATTTGATGCATTGTAGCATATCTTTCTTCAAGATAATTAGTCATAATTCTTTGCAGATTTTTCGATTTAATTTATCCAGACCTTTGACTAAAAGGGCGTATTATTGTTAAAACAAAGTTTATTGTTTTTAATAATAATTTTTAGTTCGTTGTTCCAATATTGAGCGATGTTTTCTGTGACGTCAAGCTGAACCTGTGAGTGCTAAGAGAGGAACAGTGCGATCTTCTCTGGTCTGAAGTTGAATCGCCTTCTTTGAAGTCCAGATTGGAGAGTTTTAGAAGATTTGAGATAATGTGCTTGAGAGTAAGTGATTATTGGATATTCGCGTTCCTGTATATACACATATTTATAGCATCCTCCATAGATTTGTTGTCTACTTCTTTTCGATAAAACAAACGCGTCGAGTTTTTTTGTCAAATTTTTTGCCAAAATCACTAACGGCAGTTTTAAGGGCAAACCCAAATTCACGCGTTATCTTTTCTCGACAGCGACGGATATTTTAATCCTTTCTAATTTATAGCGTGTACTTTGTGACTTAAGCTGTTAATGGTTTCTCATGGCGGTGTCCTTTTTTAACGAGTAACTGTTGTTTCTTAGTTGTTTGAAAACGATTATCATGTCCAAATTAACCTTTTTTAATTAATATAATACGTGCATAAAAAAAAGTTGTTTTTTTGATAAACTGATAATGTCGAGCGAAATTTTAGTTTCGTTAAATATTTTTGGAATTTTATTTTAGTCCAACTTTTTTATCACACGTTACAATACAACCAAAAATTGAATTGTGTACGTTGTATAAAAGAAGAGCAGAAAATACTTCATAAAAGTGGTTGCATTCTATTCATTTAGTTTATGTGGCACCCATTTATCAAGCTTCTTTAATTTGTTTAAATTATTTAAGAGGCCAATAAGTAGTTCTGTAATTGCTGTCTGTGGTTTTGTTTAAGCTAACGCCTTTAATTGGCCATTATCAATTGAAGAAAGACTCCTGTGAGTTTTATTATCTTTAGGGCTCACTTTAATCACCCGTTCCTTTACAGTACTCACGCCAAAAGATAATTTTATTTACGAGCAGATTCTGCTGCTTTAACTTCTGTATTGAACATATACGAAATAATGTTCATATTCGCCTCTAATACATCAATACCTCAATTTGAATTGACCGATTTAAGTCAATAGACCGAATTTTGGATTCCAAATTTTCTTCTGTAACACTGTCTCTATCTACCGTGCTATAGTAGTATAAGATAAGTTCATTATATTAATCGATCCATCGATACTCATTGGAGTTTATCGCGTTGGTGCGCGTGCCGTCGTTCAAACCCGCGCCCTCAACCACCGAAGAAAAGTGGTGCGTGTCCCCGGGGTTGGGCCGGCGCTTGGAGGGGAGGCTCGCGGCGCCGCCACGCGCTCCAGTCACTCTCTGGCCTCCGCCAAGGTAGCATCAGCGCCGTTCATCCACATCCGACTCAACACCGCTGAACTACCCGGTCGTAGTTTCGGCGAACGCGAACGTTCGGACTCGTCGTCTGGATTTTCACTGTTTTCTTCCTAAGTCAGTTTTCATGATGAAAAGTTGCAGTCAATACGCTTACGTGCTTTTGTGTTTTGTGCTTGTGTTTTTATTTGTTTTTTTTATTTATTATTATTTTATTTGGTTGTAAGCAGTTGCAGGTTTTTGCTTAAGGAGAAAGTGTTGAAAGTTTTTTTTATGCATATAAATATATATATATATATATATATATATATATATATATATATATATATATATATATATATATATATATATATATATATATATATATATATATATATATATATATATATATATATATATATATATATATATATATATATATATATATATATATATATATATATATATATATTTATTGCTTTTTTTATTGTTTTTTTAAATACATTTTGTAATTCAAATTCATATTTTTTTAACCCTTTTAATCACAAAAAAATAAAAGTATATTTAAAATTTAGTTATTGAGTAAAATATAGTTATACATTTTATCAAGTGCCATAAAAATACAGTTGTTTTATTTGGCTCTTGTTTTTATTTATATACATACATTTAATATAAATATGTAATTTTAATTAAACATATTTAATTAAATGTTGCTTAAGCAACAGAACTTTGAGAGAACTTTGCGAAGGCTAGCTTATCGTATATTTTCTTTTTAATTTTCAACTTCCATGTTGAGACCATCATCTTCAGCGTAGTCTTAATGTTTGCATTCATTTTCAACCTATGATTTAAAATCAGTCGAGTAAAAAACGATATATTAAAAAATAGTTTTCACCCAATTGATTGACGTTTCGGCAGTTCAATTATTACTATTATTACGCTAATTTGTAAATAAAATAACTAGCGTAGCTCCATTATATTTATCTTGTTTATATATTTGATCTTAAATCAGACTTGATTTTTTAACTTTTATAGTTGCACGATTAAATCAAAACGACTGGTTATATAAAAAGTTTTTTAATTGACTGATAATTTGGCAGGATTGCTTCTGACATGATCACAGAATATACACTACATGTAGTAGATAGTTGAGCTTACGTAACGCGCTTGTTCTCCTAGTCTTTTTTGTCAACGTTTTGACCTCATCATCATGGCTGCATTGTTTTTAATTCGATTATTTGTTTTATTACTGGATTCATAGCAATTTATCACTTTTTATAACTTACATTTAAGCTTATTTCGGCCTTGGCCATGGAGTACTATATACCGTGATCATGCCGCAAACATGCTAGTCGAAACTTAATTAATTGCAAAAAAACCTGTAATTTAAATTATTATATAATAACGGTATGTACATATGTGTGATATAATATATTTTATGGACACGATAGCTCTCATTGTTAATGTCGGATTTGAACAAACTTTACTGAAAAACAACGTTGAAAGTATCTATAATAATTTAATTAGACAACCTAATTCATATTGTTTCATAATAGCATCTCCATTATAATTTATAACAAAAACTCGGTTTATTTTGGTTCTAGAAAGAAAAATTCAAAAATAGTCACTTAAAATTATTTTTTTCACATAAAAGTTAAAGCTACTTAATTTTTGGGGTCATTGTCGGAAAAAATATGTGTTTTTATATATAGGTATATAATTATACATATATATTTTTTAATTAAAAACAAATTTATATTAAATAATTATAAAAACAATAAGCTATTTTTAAGCAATTGTACATTAAAAAAATTATATTTATATCTCACATATGCATACATATATATATATATATATATATATATATATATATATATATATATATATATATATATATATGCTTTTTGATTTATTTTATGTTTATTTACATATTTTATAATTATCGATCATCACAGATTAGATTTATTATGTAATAAATATAAAATAATTACTAATTCAGATCTCCTTGACACGATATAAATATAAAAACACAGGTCCATATGAGATTCGAACCCAGGTCTTTCAGGTCAATAGTCAGAAACATATACCGTCCGTCTATCGTACTGGTTATATCTGCAAAAATATATATTTTTTTTAATTTGATACTTTTTATAGTGGTCGTTTGTTCTATTATATAATTGTTCCAACTTATTGACTTATTTTTAAAATTAAAATTATTTAAATTTCAACGACCTATATTTCCATTGAATTTTTGTAGGTTAGCAAAAATTATTTGCGTATTAAATAGTAATTAAATTGTAGTAAATTAGTATTAATTTATATATAATAATATAAATTTGTCTAGTCAGTGTCTGGATTGTGTAACGTGTTTATTATTCTTTCACGTCTCCCAATTTATGTCATTATTTTCCAGTATTTTCCGAGACACTTATTCCTGTTTGTAAGGCCAGTGGCATACTTTATTAGATTTGGCCATTTTTAGGGCAAATCCTCTGCTTCTTATACATAAGTTTTTAAAAACTTATATATTATATCACTACTTAAGAAATAGTACCTGATGAATTTGCTTTTATATCGTTTGGAGTTATTGCATCATAAAAAATATAATATATGAGATAAAGGGTTTGACTAAGCATTTAATAATATGGAGAAAGCTTTGGCAAAATTTAATAAACTGATTTTTTTATTATTTAAGTATAATAATTGTACATATTCTCAATGGTGAGGGATTTAGAATAATTAAATATAAATAGAGATAAGTTATTATGGAATATAAAATACAATTAACCCACTTTCGTTTTTATTCTAGATTTTAGAGCATGTTATACATTTGGAATAACAAATAAAAATCAATATATATATATAGTTTTTTTGTTGCAAATCTATTACAACATATCAAGAGCAAAAAAATAAGTAATATATTTTCGGGAGCTTGGCCACAATACATCTATTATTTATCGGCGGCGATTAATTATTGAAAGTGGCACAGGGCACTCGGTCGGATCTCATCCAGTCAATGGGACCATAAACGGTTTCCGATCCGCAAGATTTACGCCCCTGGCGGCTGCCCTAACGGTCGGTGGCGACTTCCATCACCGACGCAAACAAAACGGCGAACGAAAACTTTTATGCGGACAGTTTCACCCGCTGGGGTTGGAAATTTCGGAAAAACCACCACTTTTATTGGCCACTTCGAATGCCTCGAAAGTATGGAAAATACATTTTCACGCGCGCACATAAATCCCATATCCGCCCCCGATTTGTTTGTGCAAAAATATCCGAGAGCTAAATTTAGTGCGACAATAGTGTTTGTACAGTGGAAGTACTATATTCTTATGTATATTGTGTATTGGTTACGCTCGTGTTCTTAAAAATATATTACGTAATAATAAAAATTCATGGTATAGTATTGAAAATATTGCGAAAAAGTCTTCCATTGTTATTTCGGCAAAGTAAGTGAGTTTCATTTTTCAATGAATTTCTGGGAAATTTAATAATGATCAGTCGATTTACTAATATTTTTAATTGTGTCGCACACTTAAGACTAAAATTTTATCCGCTATTGTTTTAAATTTGTTTTGCTTTAGTGAGACACCATCATTGTGATCTTTTAAGAAGAATATCTATATAAAGAAAAATCTCTAACTGCTGTTTCTTAACTTTGTCCAGTAGATATATTTTGAGAGCGTTGCTCTTAACAAATAAGAAATTAATTTCCATTTAAATTTATTTTCTAATAATTTATGAAATATTACTTGACATTTTGCATATCTTAGAATTGTTTCAGAGTTTAATATTGTTTTTTTTTATATACATAACCAAACATCAATTACTCAATCACAGTAAATTAGGGTTGAGTGAATAAAATTAATTATATCCTACACAATAAACATCCACAATGTATGACAAGCATTTTTAGCATATTTGCAAATATAATGTATTAAATTAATGATACGTCATGTACGATGATATCGCGTTATATATTAATTATTCATAATTTTAATAATATATTATTATTATTAATTGTATGTAAAATAAACTAGATCTATTTGGTATGTTAGAAATTGGTTCTCCCTATTTATGTTTTACAATCATCCATATTTTAATCAAGTTTATTTTGGCACGCGATTAAAAAAGGTATACCCCGATTTTTTCGCAGTGGTGCCATTGAAATGCTGACAGATTAGGTTAGGGTTGTAATTCTATGTGATACATAAATTAAACTTTTTCGTCTACTTTATCATGAATACAACTCTAATACAAATTTATTGGTTATGCGTATGAATAATTTAAAATATCATATTAAAATGTTTAACCACTTAGAAACTATTCTAAAATTGATAAGAGGTTGGTTTATTATTTTTGAATTGAAAAATGTGTGTCAAGTTCGCAAATTTAATCATGTTCAATCCTAATACTCGGGGATTAATTGATAAATATGATATTTTTGCTGTGTAACCTTGAATTTATTAGGTCACTGCTTGAGCTTAGTTAATCGATATTATTTTTTGATCAAATAAATCGTGTTTTTAGAAAGTAATACAGATAATCAAAATTGATTGATATTGTTTATCAATAATATAAGAATATGTATTTTGTAACGCTTGGATTAATATTTTTACCTTAATTTAATTATTAAAAAAATAATGAAATTCAAGTTAGTGTTTTGAAAAATAATTTGTAATATAAATAAAAAAAATTATTATAAAGATGCATATGGATTTGAAAATGTTATTGATTTCGTATTAAATAAAGTAAAAAAATATAATATCAAATAATAATACTAAAGATTAAATTTATAAAATAAAATTATTTTATAATTTATATAATAAAAAAGTAAATTTTTTGGCAAAAAAACTATACATTTTATTAAAGCATATAAAAGATTTTCTATGAGCTGTAGTAGCTATTTATTAGAGAATTTAAGATACCTAATATATACACCTAGCTCGATAATTATATAATAAACACTAATTCCGAGATTAAAAATACCAAGCTATATATGGAATTCATTCTTATTTAGTTAACCACTCTAATTGTGGTTAACTTAATAAAATCTATAGCTAGAAATATTGTTACTAGTTCTAAATCTTCTAGCCTTTTTTAATAATGCGAGTGTCTTGATTTAAAAAAAGTGTATATGAAAGTAATTTATATATAATAAGTTAGCAGTATATCAAAAAATCTATAGTGATTTTAATGCTAAATATATTTTTACCATTTATTGAACAATGTTTATTTTTGAGTATTCTTGTTAGAATTTAATTTTTTATAGGACGGAAAACCCCCAATTGAAAAACAATAAATTGCTGATTTTTACAATCAAAATTTTATGTCAACATTCATGTTAGTGTTTATCAGCCGAGTTTTCACAATGGGTTTTAACACGCTGATTGCTTCAGAACTGCAGGTGCTTCACCCAATTACGAAAAAAAGCATTTTTTTTAATAATAACACATAATGTAAGCTTATTGATTGCAACGTGCGCTTTTTAACATGCGGCAGTGCGGTAATTAAAATTTGCATTGCAGAAGTGATTTGTAGCCGCCGATCATTGTCGTCGCGGTACCCACATTATACTACCAGTTTTTGAGTTACTTTCGGCGCTGGAGAGAAGAGAGAGATACGTCGAAGAGCCGCGTCAATAAAAGTTAAGTAGGGGACTTAACGACTTGCGGCTCGCGAATCCCAACTGACAGCGATCGTACGTTAAACTTCTCTATGATGTTGCTGAATATCCTGTTCGATTCGCTTCCCCAGTGATTTCGGTGTTTTGTGACAAAAACCACAACGAGTGCTTCTTTTCGACTGAAAAATTTATCAAAATTTGTGTAATGTTTCCCGGGGATGATGTGAGTGCGGGGGTGATGCGGCCCGCGTGCTCGTCTGCTCTCCTGCGGCCCGTGGGCAGCAGCGGCCAGCGCAAGCAACAGGGCCGGCGCCAGTGAATGGTGTTGTGTATATATTATGTGCATCGTGCGCTTGATGGTCGCTACTTTAAGTGGCTTCCCGGCGCACGCGTGAAGTGCTGGATGCGACTCACTCTGTACAAGTAAGTCACGATTTATTTTATTTTTATTTAAAATCAGATGATACCGGTATCAAAACGACCAATTTTACGCCACCCTTTGATTATTGCGTATATTACGAGCAACTAACAAAATACCACGAATTTTCCTGTATTTATTTCATATTTTCATAATTTTTTTAGACCCTCTTTAAATAACTTTTATGTAGTAATGCTTATAAATTATTGCTGAAGATGTTCCAAATTCTGTTTTTTTTCACTTCCCTGAATATGAAGTCTTCTTAGATCTGCTAATACATCACCTGTCAGACAACCTAAATGCAGTCATATTGTCTGGCAAGTAAATTGGAATAGTATTTAGCGCTTGTTGTAACTCTTTTTAAAAGATAAATTTATTTTAAATTCATAAGTAGTATCTTCATCATCTATTTAATAATTCGAGCCTTCTTCTAGTCGCTGCCGTTTCTTTGATTAAAGAAGATTTCATCAGTTGTGATTTATCGTTTCGTCATAACGTTCGCGGAACTCTCTGAAACGAAACCTTATCCGAAAAAAATTTGCCTCACAATAATTCACAAGTAATTATTTTTATGGAACAAAATATTTATTTAAATGCGCATATCTCTCAAAATAATTCCCTGTTAAATAGCACATTAATTCTAGGGTGCTATTTAACACTACTTTA
This sequence comes from Plectrocnemia conspersa, assembly GCF_051122295.1. Lineage (NCBI taxonomy): Eukaryota > Metazoa > Arthropoda > Insecta > Trichoptera > Polycentropodidae > Plectrocnemia > Plectrocnemia conspersa. Next base: position 23,896,226 of record NW_028277176.1, on the reverse strand, counting down.
TTCATAATTATTTTACTCGCTGGCTGCCGCTTTTGCTCAGCATATTGACTAAAAAAATCTAAAGAAACTGAATGATTTGTATAGTATTTCTCTTCTTTTGTATCAAAATATTATTTGAATTAATTTCCTTAATCAATATACTCTTTATGATAGAACAATGATAACATAGTTCATTATGGATAATTTTATAATAGTACACCTGATACATTAATGGGACTACCGTGTAAAAAAACCGTGCAAAAAAGTTACAGTGTTCATATAAAAATGGTGATGGGTTTCATTAATGAAAATCACCGTTCAATTTATAAATTTTTTTTTTTTTGAACAATATTTTCATTAGCTACATAAGATACTGAATAAAGTAATCAATTGTCGCTGGCGAAAAATAATGTTTGTTAATGAATATATGTTTATGTTAATAATAAAACAATTATTGATAATGAATTATATATTAGTATTACACCTTATAATCAATAGTTGTATGGATGTAGAATCTTGCTTTTATTTTATTTATTCATCCCTGCGATTAGAAATATATATATATATATATATATATATATATATATATATATATATCGAACGGAATTTTAATTACAATATATATAATAATCACTAATTCCGAACTCCCAGACACGATAAAATATGAAACACATTAAGCCCTATATGGGATTAAAATCAAGGTCTTTCAGTCAATGAATTATACCACTGGTAAAAAACATGATAAGGACACAAACTCAAATATAAAATTAAAACTATATTTATACAAACCCAGAGAAAGCATTAACTTTTCAATATGCAATAATCAGTAAATTTAGATATTTGCTAACATAAAATTTGCAAGAATGATACATCAATCAAAATCTCATAAGTAAATTTCACGTCAATACATTGATGTCAACACAGGATATTTTTAATCTCGACCGTCATCACCTTAGTACCGGAATACTTTTTTTATATAATACATTATTATATATTTTAAATCATATTTTATATAACGTTATTGTTAATAAAATATAAATTGATTAAATCATCTAGTACCTTATCCGTATATATATACATAATAGTAATCTTAAATCAATGTTATGACCACCTCATTAGAGCTCCTACTTGCGATTCTCTTTTAAACCTGTTGGGTTGGCGCGCATTTAATGTAACACATTCGCAAATATGTAAAATAATTAAAATTTATACATCAATAAATAAATTATAATAAAACCCAGCACGATCATAACTTCCCGTGGAAACATTATTAATGTTATTAGCGGTAGAGCGCCGCTATCTCCACGATGCAAAAAATGTCATGTAAAATAATTATTACAAGAAGCCATTTCGTGTACATATTTTTTTTCATTACAACACGGGTGTCAAGTTGTTGTATATCCTCCTTGACACGTGTATTTATCATCATTGTCGTGTCGATTTACCATGTCGAAATTTTCGCAACACAAAAAAAGGATTATCTGATCCTTTGTGCGATTGATCGATTGATCATCGTTATTGTGGACCGTTTTCATGTGACTGATTTAACGACGGCTGTTACGATTTCATAATATGAGTTATGCACAAAAGGGTTACATGTAACGTGTTTTTTTTTATGTAATTCATCTTTTATGGAAATATTATTTTGATACTGTGTAGATCTCGAGAACTTAACGATGTTTCATAAGCAACTTGGTTCACTAATGGTATCATCTAGTGTGTATTTATCACAAATTGCTGTTATTAAGTCCTTTCATAGTTTACGATTTTATTAGGCTGATTAATTAAGTCAAGCTCTAGCTCTATTGTATACAATTTGCCTTAAGTTCGGTGCAATACTAAAACAATCAAACCAATTTTTTATTGTAAATCTTCCGTTGAAACGAGATAGGCATTAGCACAATGTAACAACTACTAATTAAGTAGCAAAACATCAGACTAAAAACAATGACAAATAGTTTATTAATTATAAACTATTATTACAGTTTACAATCAATAAAAAAATATTACTGGCGGAACTATAATCCGGTATGGTGATATTGCTTTTCGAGATGAAATAGGTTTAGGTTTATGTGTATATATTTTTATTTAGCACTATTTGCATTTCATGCAGTTATTCTAGTAACTTTTAAAAACAATGATTGTCTAAGAGTTAAAAAATCAATCTATTTTTATATTTCATATTATTTATTTATATTTTTTTTTAAATAAATATTAGAATTTAAAAGAGCATTATGATTTATTGGCAATTGCTTTGAGACGTAAGCTTACTAGTGAGTTATATGCTTTTTATTTATTAATCTATTAATACCAAGTTCAGCATGACCTGACTGATTAACCTAATAAGTCAAAAATTTTTAACGAATAAAAAAAAACACTGTTGAATGTGCATTTTATATAAATGATTTAAATTATAATTTTTTGTAAAGATATACCATTTTTACATCTCTCAGATATTTTTTAATTTTATTTGCATAAAATGTTGAAGATTTTGATGCAAAATATTCCAAAAACCACTTTTTTTTCGACTGCGTTTTATTTTTTTTCGTCTAGGAAGTGTTGCATTGATCGAAATAAATGGTAATCGGAAAAAGCATGGTCTGGTCATGACACACAAAATATTTTTCCCTGTGAGCCTGGTCTTCGAAGTAGATTTTGCTACTTTAGATAACCACTGTCTTCTACGACATTGTCGTACAACACACATTTTTCATCTCCGTTTATCAAATGAGCGGGAAAAGGCAACTAGCTATAGATCCACACTCATCGACTAGTTTTTCGCTTAATTCGTGTGGAATCCTTAACTTTCGAAAAAGTAGCTCATGAAATTTTTGAATAACTAATTACAAAAAAAATCTTAGAAATAAATAAACTATATTACAATTAAGTAGCATTCGCATTTTACGTTATGTAGCTACAAGTCTTATATAATTGATAATTTTTTTTAATTGAAAATTATTACAACCAGTTTATTTGTAATAATTTAAATGAATATTTTTATGTTTGTAAAATATTATATTACTATTATTTTGTATGCACACCCGGTATACGCGTGTTTATGCGTTATTAAATTGTTATGACTTTATTATGAAAGATTAAACGCCATGGAAAATATTATGGTCGATAGATCACAAGTTTACAACACATCCGCATCTAAACGGTTTTATTAATCAAATACGACGATGCGAAGTTATAAAATATTTTCCATTTTAATATAATATGTAATTAATAATCTCTATGTAAAAAAATATTTATTAATGTTCATTTTGTAAGGAATGTAGGAATAATACGAGGAAAAATAATATTAATCGCACTTGACATAATTATCGGCATGGTATGCGCGTGATTTTCATTAGTTTAATATTAAATTTTATTGTTAAATGTAACATATTTGCGTGTCGGTGGTTAAACTTGTATTTTTATGAACATCGGCGTAACCGCAGGTGTATTTTATGTAACTCATACGTTACCCATAGGGGTTCGAGACGAAATTAGTTTCTCCTCCGTTTCTCCTCCGTTTTTATTGTTTTGATTCCGTGAAACGTTTGAGAAACGGTAGTGTCCGACCTCAAATTGAATTAATATTCTATTTCTCCGTAGGAAAAACATATTTTTTATATTCTTTCATAAAAATAATAAACAATAGAGGAACCCGTCACGGGCGGCCTGGTGCGGTGCGGTACAAACGCCCGACAGTAAATTAACTTGCCTTATATAAGAAACCGTTTCGTGTGATATATTATTTTGGCTTGTCACTGGAAAGGTTTTTGAAATTATTGCTCGAAAAGCTATTTTCGTTAAGCCGACAACGAATAACAGGTGCGCATTGTAATAATATTATTTATAATAATAAAAAAATGCACTTATGCAACACTATATTTATTGTTTAATTATTGATAACGACGCGATGTTTGCTCGCGATATCGTTTATCGCATTCTAATTCAATACACGTTTATAGAACTAATCTTTGGTATGTTTTATACGAATGTCATTGAACTCTGTTTGAGTGCGTATTTTTAACAGTGCAGATACAATGCAGAAAGCTCGAAGCTTTTATGCAAATTTTTACCTGTTAGATTGCACGCCCGTAATATGCGGTAATACTCAGTTTAATGCTTGAAAGAAATAATTCAATAGACATGTAATATATAATATATGATCTTTCTTGTATTGTTAGATAAAAAAATATATTTATTCTACAATAGATACATAAAACATAAACACATGATTGGCAGATTGTTTGTGTGGCACTTAATCGCAAATATGCTCGAATTTAACATTTCTTACTTAAATGTGTGTATCTTTTCATACAGTTAATTAAAAAAACATATTGAACATACAGCAAATTCAAAAACACGAGAGCAATTGTGCATGAGAGCAACTGTCCTGAGAGCAATTGTCACTGAAGCAAAAAAGACAACACAATACACTGATAAATATTTTTTTCTACTTTTGCAATCAATGAAGACTTTGAAAATAAAAAATAATTTTTAATTTTTTTAATATATGTAGAGCACCTATTCATACTATATTTTTGAAAATATTATGGTCCACTAAAATACAAGTGATTTACAGCTTTAAATTTTACTTTATAACCATATTATTCGGCTCAAATGTTTATGGCACCTTCAGCTGCCCAATGAGTACTGGCGATTTTTTCGATGACTTCTATAGAAGCCATCCGCGGTTAAAGAGTTAATAATCCAATTCTACCTGAAAGATAAGCACCAACATATGATCGGAAAACTGTACCAAACATCATTTGTTGCGCCTCAGTTCTTGAACCGATGCTTTCTTTTTTATACAAAATATGTATTAGACTGAAAAAGCTTCATTGCTAAATGACAAATCAGAGTTAAGGATGCCAAATTAAACTATGTTATATTTATGCTGAAAAAAGATACTTGTCTTCCGGTATTCCTCAACGGGAAATAGATACAAGGGAACTCCACCAAATATTTTGGAGTTCGTCTTGACAGAAGTCATGAAAAATTCATATATTGAACAAAATGAAACATTTGGGATTTCGATTTCGCAGGCTATACTGGCTCGCAGAATAAGTTCAAGCTTATAACAATATGATAATATATAACTAGAGCTCAGATTTGGGGTGTATGTTGAGATGTGTGCTTCCAGTGGGAGACTTTCTACTTATTATTTTTTCCCCTAGTTTCTGGGAGAAAAAAGTAAATATATTATAACAATTGCTTATTATTTAAATAGATAGATTCCATTTTAATACAAATAAAAAAACCTTTCCAGTTGTGACGTGATCGGCATATAAAACATCTAAAGCAAATAAAAGCCTTTGATTAATCTAGTCAATCAAAAGTACTTTTGTAGTAACCATATGATATGATATCATACGAGTATATAAAGGTTCTTGTTGTTTATCTTCATATCATTTTATATATAGAGTATTTTGTGAGACATCACAAAGATAATATTTCGTTGTAACAATTATATGTTATTGGCATGTTTATTAATTTTTCAATTTTATAATTTGTGTCTATGCTTGTAGATTAAGCAAAACACAAACACACGCCTTCAAAACTAACGTAACTATGTTTTGTAATAATTTAATTTATGATGAATCGTAAATTAGTTTCTTGAGAATCGTTTTTCAGCGAAAACCCGTCAGTGAATCAGCGCATTTAAACGATACACATATAAAACGTGTTAAGTGCACGAGACGGACCTCACACAAACCACGGCGATAATGATGATGATGATCGTGCTATTATGCGCTAGAAATTTAAAATATGCACACGACAACCGCAAAACGGCACTCGGTGCCTAAAACCGGTCCAATCTAACAAACGACCCCGATTCTTTTCTCCACAGCATCCCAATACATCACACATATTTGTTTGGCCGCGTGAAAAATTAGCGACGTACGAATTCATTCACTCGTAGCCGTGTGAGGTCTGAGTCAGAAAAGCGCATATAAATCTCACTTTCTCCCTTTTCGAGAAATTCCACCAACAAAAGACGCATCCTGCGAAGTTCTCCTTGGGTGTGATTGGCATTTTTTTTACGACCGTCAAAGAGAACTTAACACCTCGCGGGCAGGTATGAGAAAAAAGGTGCTCAGTCACGCTGGGCATTTGTGACCAATGAGTGACCACTCCTGGACAAGCTTTTGTGGCCATTGTATCGTGTAGTATTCAGGCGTTCGTTAGTATCAATTATAGCGTTGGAAGTCTCAATTAACTGTAGACCACTCGACTATGAAGCGACTCCTTGTGCAGGATCCTTTCGAAATACAATCAGCGCGAGCACGTGTGAAAATCATAGTCGGTGATGGATTGCAAATATTTTAAGTAAACCATATTTTTTAACTTAGACTTTACACGTCAATATTTGATCGCTGTGTGTGTGCGACGAAAAATCCTTGACATTGTCGGAGATTGAAAGTGTGCAAATATAATATATGAATACTTAAATTAAATCAGGTACCAAGTTATTTTTTCATATTTTATGGACTTGTATAATACAAGGTGTTTCTAAAGTGACAATTTTTTTTTTAAATCTTATAAATTGCAAAAAACATATAACTAACATTCAAAAATATTTATTGAGATATATTTAAGCAAAATACATTATATAATGATTTAATTTGATGAAATAATTTACAATCAATGACTTTTTTGCACAATACACGGTTTTATGTTACTTTCTCACGACTTTGTTTGCTTTTTATTTCTTTTATTTTGCATATTAGTACGAGCTCTATTTTTGCAAACTCATCGTTACTGATATACGTCTAAAAATAAATAATACATATGTTATAGTGAATGCATATTAGCAAAGAAGTTATATTACTCGCGTTTCGATGAAATCATATTAGAATAAATTCTCAATGATTGTACTAACGAAAATATAATTTATCTGATAGACGCTAGTGAAATTATATTAAAAAAAAATTAAACAGACCCAACCCTAATGAAAGTGTTAAAACTAAATATAGTTTTTTTACTTGCATTCGATTAATTAATTTAGGTTAGGTTTGCGTTTGATTAAGTTTACTCTACATATTTTAGTATTATTTTTAATTTTATTATTAATACTAAGCAGTGAAACTGTAATTCAGTTGTGTAATAATAATAATAAAAATATCAATTTATCTACGATAAATTTTTTTATTTTTTAAGAAACACTTTTACTTACAATTCACTTAAATATAACTTTTATTTTATTTTCTGTTATTATTAAATTTATTTTCTGGGATCTTTAGAACTTTGTATGTAATTCAAAAAGCATTCACTATAAAAAAGCACAGCTTCACAATTTCTATCATATTACTATACAATTATTGGAACGTTTACCAAAATATATATATATATTTTTTGTCTAAAAATATTTTTTTCTTGTCATATTATTGGACTCCACATTATGTTGTTTATCGTGGTCTATATCATTAACATTTACTCATAAGACTTGCCAAAATTAAATGTTAAATTTTTATTAGTTCTTTATGCAATCAAGTCCTTTTTTATCAAAAATTCAGTTAAACCATAATTTTCGACAAAAAAAATCGAAAATAATTTTTATTGCTAATTTAATTCATTAGTTAATGATACCTACTGCATTTTTATTTAATTAAAGCTGAGATATGGAATTTCTATTATAATTGTTCGTTTTTAAGTAGAGAAAGTAAAAATTTTGAAACAAAAATCTTAGCATCAAAAAATACTGTTATAGATCAAATATATAAAAACAATTATACATAAAGTTAAGGAATGTACAACAGTACAATTTTTATAATTTGCTGACGTATAAATAATAAAGTTTTTTATATAATTTTTATTGTTGTTAGTAACAATAATTACTGCGTGTATTTTAACTATCAATAATTAGTTAATACAGAGAACATATGTATTATAACTCAGCTTTGAGTTGTAGATTACACTAAAAGTTAAATTTATGGTATAAAATAACTTTTTTCGTAGAAAAAAATAAGACCAGCAATGTAAAATATTTAAAAATAAAAAAATCTGCTTAATATATTTGCAGCTGAATTTAATTTTTCACTGGTAATTTTTCATAATAAAAAAATCTTTTTATAAGATTTTATACATAATAGAAAGCAATACTTATTTCGTATAAAAAAATACTGAGCAATGTTTATACTAAAGCAAACCTACAAAAATACCTATTTATTAGCTACTTTTGTAAACATATAATTTGTTTCATTGCCTATCATATTCAATTTATTACTTTAAAACACTTTAACATAGCAGTTGTGTTAAAAGAAGACAAATTTTTCTGAAATTCGCTATAAAAATTGACACCTTCTTAAAATCAAGAATTCATGTTATAAAATAATATTATTCCTTCGTTGATCATGAAAATTTTTCGTTCAATTTGATACAACTGGACAAATACAATCAACAAAAACTAAGTAAATAGTGATACATTAAACTGAAATCAAAGGCTGTAAATAAGTGATTTTTGTTGTCACTGTGCACGACCTAGCTCAATTCGATTTTAATTATTCATATGTGAGAATAAAAAAATATAGGAAAACTTAATATGTAATTGTTTATCGGAATTCTTTCACTAATTCTGATAGACATTAAAAAAAACTATTATCTACATGTGATTCAAACGCAGGTCTTTAAGGTATTAATTACCAACTTATATCACTAGTCTATCTTGCTGGTCAAATATTATCTATCATTAAAACAAATATATGGATTAGCCAAAAGATCGCCACCTAGCTTTGTTTAATTCTCATTACTTATCACGATATTTATTCGTGAGAAAATGATGATCTATAAAACCTTATTTGTGGTGATTGATTGGAATTATAATTATATTCAACAATAATAATTGATTTCGATCTCTAAGATGATTCAAATAGGTAAATTTGGACACAGGCGTTAAATGTATTATATTCTGACTTGACCACTATCTATCGTGTTGGTTAAATTTAATTTTTTTTTTTGCTTTTGTATGTTTTATTTTAGACAAAAAAAAATTTTTATTTTAGAATTAAATTATAAAGAACATTTAGTTAATGTATAATCTTGGATTTTAAAAAATCAAAAACTCTTTGAAAGTGTAAAATGGTATCAACTATTTTAAATATTACCAAGAAACCTGTGTTGGTTATTTTCTCGTATTCAACATTTAAAAAAATGTCTCCGCTGTCAGAAGAGCAATCGTCGAAAAGTTGCAATGTACAACTCACGAACAGCGATTAGCGAGATACTGCACTCCGCACGAGCTTTCGTATGATCGTCATACTTTAACACCCACGCGCAAAAAAATATAAAAATAAAAATAAAACTCAATTCTACCAACCGAATCACAATAATAATTCTCTTCGCCAAAAAGGCTCTCACGAATATCGCGTCACGCCGCCGATACTATCTCCATCCGTATTTATGTGCTTAAACAATTTGCCAAAAGGCTACACAAGACATTAGCGAAATCATTGGATTCGCGACATAATGCAGCAACTTCAAATATTTGCCGTACATGTTCGCAAATTGTGTGTGAATGGGCACTTAGAAGTTATGTCGTCAAGCGCGAAAATTCGCGCCAAAATCGGAATGTGTGGGACATTGTTCTGATTTTGGTAGATTGTTTGCTTTGTTGTATTGGTTTAGTGATTAGTTAAATTAGGCGTTTTGTTATTGTTGTTGATTTTAATAGACACACGCTATTCACGCATGTGTTCTTAATATTATATTTGCGAACATCCGAGTTGATTCTATAAATTAAATTGTTTTTTAGCAAGAAAAAATAAAGATTTTCTTTCAACGACGACGAAAAATAACAAAACCATTTATAAGCACTTTTGAGAATCACGTCAATGAATGACGGTATTGTTAAAAATTACAACTTGTGGCGTTATTCGTGTATTCTAGGTATTAGTTCCTTCAGCCCTTTTTATACATACAAGTAATAAAAGGAGCGGGACAATGCCTTCAAAAGCACCCAATTTAGATGGTACTTTCAAATTTTGTTTACAAATTATTGTTGACTTGATTGCTTTTTGAAAATTAGTAGCAGTAAATTTAAATTTAATGTTTCTATAGATTAAGTTATCAGTAATTTTACAACTGGATTTATTGCAGCAAAATAAATAAATAATACATTCAGTTTCATTTAGTTATTCCCAAAAGAAAATCTAAAAAAAGCAGTTTCGAATCTATTCCTACTGCTAGTAAAATTATATGATTATAACTTTTCTATATTTAATTATATATATATATACATACTTATCATTATTTATTTACATCCGAAATGTTACAGTGTATGTGTATTTTTGGTAAATTTATATTTTTCCCAGTCAAATCCGAATACATCTTCAAGTAGATATATATTTCTACTAGCGAAAATATAATTTAACTGACAAGTGCTAATATTCTCCTTTGAAACTTAATTTGACAGTTGCGAAACGTCCATTTGCTGTTCAAACCCAAATTTAAACTAATGAAAGATCTAAAACTATAATTAGTTTTAGAACTTTTATTAGGCCAAGTCCAAAATATAAACTAAACCAACTCATCTCTCAGGGGAAAATAAGCGGAAGAATTAGTACAGACAGACACGCATCTCATATACTGCTCCATAGTTTGTCTGCATTTCGATATTGCACTATGTTTTAAAAATACGATAGCTATCTTTACCAATACTACTATAGATTTATAATATAAGAGGACTGATCAAAGAATATTCAAACCGAATTTTGGTCAATAGTAGAGCGCAAAAACAATTATCACTTCTCAGAAGTCAAAAATTCACGTCAAAAGCAATAAAATCGTGTCGGCGCCGTCGCAGTGGGAACGCTCGGCAACGAGCGTTCCCACTGAGACGGCGCCGACATGATTTTATTGCTTTTGACGTGGATTTTTGACTTCTGAGAAGTTATAATTGTTTTTTACGCTCTCCTATTGGTCAAAATTCGGTTTAGATGTGCTTTATTCGATTTTTACTCATCATATTCTTATAAAAAGTCCGAATATAATAAATGCTTAATAATTCGAGCGATAAACGACTAGAAATTCATTATATGGCAACACTGAGCAACAAATAAAATACGACTAATTATCAGATAAATATTATAAGTAGATATTTTTAATAATTTTTAATGCTTAATTAAAATATTTCGCAACGGTGGCTAATTTTTATATTTATTTGTAGCATAGAAAGGGCTGGCTCGTACTTATTTTTATTTATTCAAGAATTATGATATTAAAAATATATAAAGTACCATTTTTGTCATGAGACCCGGAATCATTGTTTTCTCAGGGTCAGCCCTGAATATGAATAGTATTGTTTTTAAGTGATATTTTTATAAAATTAATCTCATAGTTTTCTTTCTCATCTCGGATTCACTCCGGATTCTGAGAAAAGAAGAGAGAAGCGGCGGCCTTTATGATTTTCGCTGATCTGAAGTTGATTCGGCCTCTTGAAGATACGATGCTTTGAACTCCAAAGTGGATGTTCAAGTGTGATTGACAGTAGTGTCAGAGAGATAATCGTCAGACATTTTGTCTGAGGGGAAGTGATTCATGGTATTTATAACCATGCTCGTCTTTTTCGGTGGACGACCAATTATTACAGGAGGTGGCGAATATTTTTGAAACAAAGAGTGCACGCGTTATCTTTTTTCAAAGCGACGCATATTTGAACCCCCTCTGATTTATAGCGTGTGTCTTGTGACTTAAGCCGTTAAAAGGTTTTCCACGGTGGTGTCCTATTTTAAGAAAAAAATCCATCATAGCTTTATCACAAGTAATTTTTTTTAGTGATTTATTAGCTTGAATAAAAGAGTGGTTTAATTGATGCATCCGACAATAATTATTTGCATACCGTTTTTCATTATATAAATGGCATATTATTTATTTAAAAATTTCATAATTTTTTGTTGTTCATTCGTCCAGTGCATATCAAATACACACGTTTACGTGACATTATACTCGAACTGAATGAAAACCAATGATCAGCCCATAGACATTTAAGCAAAAACAAATAGAACGTGATATTAGTAATCCTCATTTCTAGACTAACTAGATAGTTTGATCAAATATTTACCCGCGTATCAAACGAAATTTTCGATAGCCGAATGTGAAAATTAACACGTTATATAATATTTGACCGAAGTACCGTTATATTGATACGTATTTTCGTGTGCCTTTTGACAGCTGCGTTTGTTTTAAGCGTCGCGTGCTAACTATAAATCAGCGATTCTCAATTTTCGTAAACATATTGTTTTGTTAAAAAAGTAAATAAAAATATTTTTGTATGTCTAATAAATTTGCAAACTCGTCATTGCACATTACGTATCGCTGAGCAAAGATAACTAATTTTTAACACTTGCCAAAATTATCACCTGTAAAAAACGAGCTTTGCAAACAATCGTAGTTTATTTTTTAATTAAAATTATACAAACAACTCAATCGATTGGTGACACGCTAGTATTGCATGCCGTAGAAAAGATTGAATTTTCATTTAAAAACAAGACTAAATCATTTTTTTTATTGTTTTACAACTTTTAAACAGAGCAATCTTTAGAACGTTTTTTTTAATTTATTTAATTCAAGTAGCATAAATTTTAGGCGATAAAACGTCAAGCGTCAAATTTTGGCATTTACAATCCGTTGTCTAAAACCGCACTCGTATTTTTTTACGCTGGGAGCAAAAAACTGGCGCAGCTTTTAAAACGTTTGCGGTCAGTTTTACGACACGTTTAGTTACTATTGGCGCAAAAAATAAACGAATCGACTATTTTACGATGCCCAACCAATTAACGGACTCGTTTTTGGTACGAATCGATTACGACTCAATCATTTGGCTCCGAACTTAATTTTCTATTCAAGCTAAATTCGATATTAAGCAACAAAGTCACTTTCACATCGAAACATTATATATATTTGGACAATAAATTTATATAAATATTCTGATCATAATAAGGTACTACTTAGTATATTATTAAATTATTTTTGATTTACTATCAATTCATATAATTCAGTATAGTGGAAGCATCAAACGCCTTTCATTCTAAATACACATACAAAGCGTATATGGAAGAAGCTTTTCTTCGGTGTTTGAATAACCTTGTTTTTGACAGCCTAATGCGATTTTTTCGGTTCGTTCCGTATCATGAAAGAGCCTTGATGATTTTTTCTGCACCAAAATCTCCTACGGCGCACTGTATCATCATATTTATAAGCCTTAACGGTACGAGGCTTTGTCAATAGGCAATGTTGTTGCACAAGAGCGCTTTGACGTAACGTGTAAACATTAAAATCGTCGGCCGAAAATTTATTAATGCCATAAAACATAATTAATTATGTGTTTCTTCTGATACTGAGTTTGTGTGTAAGTTAAAAAAATCGTCTGGAAAAATACTTTTTATTCTAGACCAGAGTTTCTAAAATTATTTTAATTTAAATTTGAAGGTTTATACCAATATTTTTATAGCTTGACAAAGTAGATTAAAGCTCTATAAAGTGTCTTTTATGATAGGGAGATATGACATTATTAGCCGTAACTAGAGATTCTCTACTGCTTTTTTTAAGTAGAGATTTGCTAAGAAATTTAGACATTATTTTAATGATTAAATAACCAGAGATCTGGTATATTAAAAAAATCTGACATTAAGCAAGTTCCAATATTAATTTGATTATAGTTGATATATTTAGAATATGTTGATGACGTATTTTGCAATAGAAAAGCAATAACACTTAATAAAATAATTTATATAAGTGCCTTATTTGCATAGGTAAAGCTTTATTTATAATAAACAAACTGATTTTGATATTTACAAAATATTTTAAAAGTTCTCACACCAGTGAAAATTTCTATTTAAGCACTTATTTATCGTATATTATATACATAAAAAAAATATTTTCACAAATTTTGATTAAAAAAGTGAGATTTATATACTAATTTTTAAAATCTCAGATAATATCTAAATTTATTAAAATTAGTTTCTTTTAGCGAAAATATCAGAAAATTATGTATTAGGGTGCAATTTTTTCTTGATGATAAAAGCAAGCACTTATATTACAATTTTTTTCGCAACAATGTCAAATATTGTGTATAAACTATATTATAACACAATTTAATTAATCTTTGTTATATATTAATTTGATTCAAGTATGTTTAGTCCACAATACACATAAGACCTAATAAAACAAAACTTAATCTGAACACGTTTGACCTTAAAAACTCTATTGCATGATTGAATCCAAACCAACCTTGAATTCCATTTTAATCTAAAACATTTATATTTTATTATACATTATCTATTCAAATGTACCCAATAAAATATGTGATAAAATACTAATAAATTACATTAAACTATATATTGTAGTATTAAATGTTATTTTTAAAAGCAATCAAACATGATTTATTAATCTAACATATCTATTCAATAGTTTGTCTCCATAACGTGTTAATTGATGCTAAAAAATATTAAATACAACCGTTTTATATTTATTATTTTTTTTAAGATTATGCAAACATCGATGATTAATATTAATAGTATTGTTTGAGTTTTTCCTCTATTAAATAAATAAAAAAAATACATAAGCACTGCACAAAAAGGTCAACGCGTCGAAGATTCGAACACGACATCACAATTAACTATAAAATATATATTTTAATTGTGTATTCTACTTCCATTATGTATAAGTGAATATTGAACGTGTTTTTGTATGCTCGTAAAGCTGTATCTGGGCTAATCCACCTGTGTATGAATTATATTCCCCTTTCATTCCGTGTGGATGAATCAATGAGCAGATGAATGTATCAAAGTAGAAACCCACAAACAAGGGCATTGCCCTGTGCGACATAGAAACCCTTTACTTTTATTTATTTTTTGGTCTTAAAAAATTAGCATATTTGTATTGATTTAGTGCCGGTTTCGCGCTTGGCGTGCGTTCATGTCACTTTAAAAGTGTGACAATGAAACCTCAAGATAGGGTCTTGTAAGTCTGACCACAATTCATAAGAATTTTTGGTCGTTATTAATATTTTTATTTATATAATTTTTAATCAAAAATATGAAAATATCTCGAATATGAAAATAAGTCGATCTTAAATGATTTTAAATTATTTTAACTTAATAAAACTTTTGCTTTAAAAATTATAAATATTTTGAAAGCAATATTGACATACAGATATGACTAATATAAGAAGATTTTTTAATACATGCAGAATTGCAGCTTAGAAATTTATATCTAAAATTATATATAGATTTTAATGTTTTTAAAATTATACTAAAATTAAGTCATAAGAAAGCAGGAATTTTAATAGGCAACTTTCAATTACTGATACGTGAGACAATTCATTATCTAAAGCGCACTAATTTGATTTTTAAATATTTTTTCGGATAATTTCGGATATATTATAACTTTTTTATTTATTTTTAATATAAATTACAATTATTTTTGTATAAAATCTCTAGTTTCAGATAATTAGGTTAATATTTCAAAAAAAATTCTCAGTTTTGTTTTAAGCCTTCTTTCTTAAATGTATCTGAATAGGTAAGGCACTTAAGTTTATTTGTTCCTTTATTAAACTAATTTATTTTACCAGCTCTCTATTTTGATTATGAAAAAAATCAGAAAGGCTTGATTTTATATATTCATTGGTTAATATTAAATAAAAATATATCTAAAATTACAATAAAATTTAAATAAAACTTTTTTTAGATTATTATCTTATAATTTTTTAATAAATCAAATATAATTCATTCACTGTATCTTATGCATATATTCAGATAACAATAAATACAGTACATGTTTTATGTACTGAACTCAAAAATAATCAAGCAAAAAAAATTGCTGTTAGATTGAAAAAAAATATTCGCATGTTTATTAATAAAGGGTTAACCCATTCAACGAATTTTGAATCTCTGAATGTTTTTGATCACACATAGTTTTTTTACTGTGCAGATCATATTAATTTATTCACAAACGAGTCGTCGCATTATGAGCTTAGAATGCGCCGTCGTTGTTTCATCCCAGCGAAGGGTTGAACAAAAGGGTCTTGAATCAAAGATTGGGGTGCAATTTGCGTGTAATACGACACGCATTCCGGACCGTTTCTGGGGCCGAGAGCGACCCCACAAAAGAAACTAATCGTCTTGAGAGCCGTCGTGCATTGCACCGATTTTGGCAACGGTCCGACCCGCAAAGCGTCTGGAAAACGTTCGGAGACATCATTAACCCTGCCCTTCAATGTCTGCCCTTTTGCCGAACAATAATATGTGCAAGAGGGTCGAGCACAAGTGGTTTCGCTTCGTTGGTCTTTGAGGGGAGGGAACGCAGATTTTATTATGTACGAGAGAGGAAAACACGGCGAGAGGGAGAAAATCTTGAGCGTGGAGTAAAAATAAAATTTATGGCGAATGATGGCAGACTGAATTTACATTAGAGTATATAGAAATGGATTTTGTTTTATTAAGGTTTTTAATTGTTATTGTAAATAATATACGTATATAAAAGTAGGAGCTTTGAATCATTTATTTAATACAGTAGTTTTGGTTTGAAAGTGATTGATTTTTGATCAGGAAAAAAATAATCTAATCTATGCCTAAATTTGTTAGTTAGTATTAAACAGAAAATATAAATATTATTGTTTTAAATTTATATTAAGATAAAAACCAATGAAAATTAAATACTAAACTATTGAAATAGTGTGATATATTAGTGCAAAAGTTCTTCTAGCATCAGATATGCAATTTATATTTATTGACTAATAAATAATTTTATATAATAAATAAATAAATGCATTTTAAAATTTTTTGCCGTTGGTAAAAAATGTTAAAAACTACTGATTATATATTATTTTTTCACTATTCATAGAAATAATAGCAATTAAAATGCATTAGTATATTAAATATTTTTATTATATTCATATTATAGAAAATCTTCTTATGTAATCGAGTTTATTTTTATCGATTTTTATTGATGCAGTAGTTTCATTGCAATTTTATATATATATATACATACTTTATAACAGGAGTTGATGATCTTTATTCTATTCTCAAACTAATATGTAATTAGTGTCCTTAAATTCCAGTAATGACTATTAAAGTATAAAATACATATTTTTCTTGAAAAAAAATTAAAATAAATATTGGAACGATTCTTATTTAAGATTTATATCTTTCATTCATAAAGAAAGGTTATAAATTACAGCATTTAATTGAATATTTTTTACGACTCAAATACTTCACACATTGATATTTAATATAGCCGCTTAAAAAACCCTAAAGTCTAAATCCCCCATTTCTAAATGAGCACGTAACGTGTATAAACAACAATAATCTCTAAGTTAAAAAAATATGTGACACTCATACACGATTCAAAGCGTTTTTACGAATAAATACGAGACGTTCGTGAATGGAATGGAATGCAATAAAAGCTTTTAACCATACTTTTTCCTTTATATAATACTAAACTTTTTTTATTTCATTTTATTTTTCGATTGTGATCGTCGCTCTCGTCCGTCCTATCGCTATCTCACAATAGTAATTTAGTTTCAATAGCGCAATGGGAAGTGCACACATTTTTCTAATGGCTAGTGATTCACCATAGGAGTCCCTGTGTCTTGCTTTTAACGAAGGTATTTCTCGATTCGCTCTATCTATCGATTATTAGAGTTGTAGTCTAAAAGCCATAAATGGGATTAAAGATTCATTAGTGGCGAGTCCTTTCAATCAACGATTTAGTTTGGGCGAACAACAACGTGTATGAATCATACGCTTGATGATAAATAAATAACCACAAAACCACGAAGCAAATAAATAATTAAAATGATCTAATATCTAAGACTCACAGTAACATTAATGTATTTTTGGAAGTATTTTGCGGTTTTATGATGTAATATGATTCATTTTAATAGGAATTATTATAATAAATTATGTGTTATAAGTGACAATAAAATGTCAAGACATTTTATGTGATTTTGAATAACTATACTAAATATATCAATGTATCATGTCAAAAATTGTACAAATATGTATAATTTAATCATATACGTATATACATAATTATTCTAATTTCTAACTTTTTTGACTGTTCAACAAAAAAATCTATTGAAAAATTATCACTATTATGTATAACTCTATTTGACCTTAACCCTAATAGTGAAAAATGTGAGAGGTACTAGCAAAAATATTTATTACTATTTTATGTTTATTATTCGACTTTGATAGTTTTAGGTAAACCCGATTTTTTATTTAATTTTTACATCAAGTCGTACCTTTGAAGTTGCTACATTAGTACATGTTTTGTTATATATGTGTTGATATACATTTCGGTATTTAAAAAAAAAGTGAATAATTTATACAAAATTGCACGTTATATGAATCTTCTAAAAAGTGTCAACTACGGATACTTGTGAAGTGCTTGGTCTGTGAATATCAAGATGGTTTAAAAAAATTCGAACGGGAAAAAACGGAATCAAGATGATGATGTCTTGGCTGCAGAAATGGAAGCAAATCCTACTCAAACTATCCATGAAATGGCCGAGATATTAAGCCAGTCAGATTCAACAGTGCAAAAAATTGTGAGGGCAAGGAGACAAGGTGTATAGGTTCCACACAAATAAAGCGAAGAAAACCATTCGGCGTATCTGCATATCCAAAGAGCTTCTGAATCTTGAAGCTGAATCACCTTTTCGGTTGTTGGATAACCGGAGATGAAAAATGGGCATTGTACGATAACAATCGTCGTAGAAGACAGTGATTAGTCAAAGGTCAAGTAGCATTCGAAGCCCGAGCTTACTGTAAAAATGTTATTTTTTTGTGTGGGATTGCAAAATGATTGTGCATTACGAAGCTCTTAAACCTGGCCGAACAATAATAGCAAGCTTTTATTATGATAAGCTGGATCATATGCACTAGGAAGAAAAAATGGACCTACGCTTGTCAATTAATATGGCGAAATTTCGCTGGAAAATTTTATTAAATTCACCTTACTCTCCAGACCTTGCTTTTTCTGGCTATTATTTATTTCAATCGATGCAAAACTTCTTAGATGAAAAAAATCATTGCAGACGATGTTAAAATTCAGAGGAATATTTTAAATCAAAGCATCTAACATGTTACGCTATTGGAACTAAAAAAAGAATGATCGAGAAGTAAAATAAAGTTATATTTTAATAAAAATATTACATTTTAAATAATTATAATAAAAATCAAGATCTAAAAGCGAATTAAAATGCATTTAAAAACGTAATTTATTTTATAAATACCTAATAATTGCTAAGTCTATAAAAATAAAAGCTGTTTTTTCGGATAGAACGTGGAATTTTCCAGGTAGCAATGTTGTGTATGAGATGTTTGTTTGAAATAGCAATTTAATACTTCAATCCCGCTAAGTGCAAGGTTTATTTATTATACGCGAAAGGATAAACTATCGACAAATAATTTTCCTAATCGCAATAACTTTTTGCAAAATACGGCAAAAATGTGTTTTTAATTTTGTGGTTTTAGACCAGGAAGAAGTGACTTGTGCACTCATTTTTATAGAACTGCTCGAATAATGTTCTTAACTGTTATTAAAAGATGAAAAATACAACCTCAAAATAAGGTGCTATGCTAAAGACTATTTTTAATACAGAAAATTTCCTTTCAATACAGTTCACCTTTCCACGCAATATCTAAACATACAAATTTATACGTCGAATTCCTTATTGACAAGAATTTAATCTCGACGCTAATAAAATACGGAATGGTATAGGCATTACATAAGAATGCGAAAGATTATACAAACCTGGCACTATGATAAGTTTACCTTGAATCTGCATACGTACATATACTATACACCGTTATTGTAGTAATTAGCACAACCATTCGAATCCTTCGAATGGTTAAATTTGCTGAAATCGGCCTTGGCGCGTTTATGAAAAGTACGTAAATCAACCTGAATCGAGTGAAAGGTTATCGTGACTAGTAACACTCTATCGTCCCTCAACTCATCTAATTAATCGGATGATTAAATAGGAACGTGCGAGTTGCGGCTCGTTCCGGTAACCCAAATCGAGCCGCAAAACACCACGATCGTTTCTATCTAATTTATTGCTGAGTTTATACACATCCATCCATAATATGAGTGTGAATGTTTTATATTTTTTACATAAATTATATTCATCAAAAACAGATGATGTGATACACACATATATTAGAGTAGTATATCCTTTAATAATATAAATTTAATGAAGATGGTAAAAACATTTACCATCATATATTTAAATTTAACTATGACATAAAAATAATTCATAGTTCAGAAGTTCCAAAATAAAATTTTAAGAGTAATTTTGAATGCTTTGTTGTATATCACAAGCTTTTAAATTTAAAAATTATCACACTACGTCATTTTTTACAATGCAACACAAAGCTTTGTATATACTTACATTTGTAAGGTTAAGCAATATATCAATACCACTTTCTTCCCATCATTTTGATGCATGATGTAAATTTCACATCTAGAACATTTTGTTCGCGAGCTTATCTATTTATATAGCAGTGGCGTACGGTGGGTGTTAATATTGGGTGTGCTATAAAAAATAAAAAAAAACGTACATTTTTTCATTTTTATTAGCCGAGGTTTTGACATGCCTAAACTGCCTTACAGCTTTTTCCCATATATAAATAAATAAATAAACATCAAACCTAATCTATAATATTATTATATAAAAATATCAAATTTCCAATAAACATAAACTTATAATTATTTATATATAAAATCTAATCTTCTTTCTTTAATCATAAATTTTTCTATCACGCTGTCATAAAAAGTGCTCTTCTTTTTAATATCCATAAGGATCCCTTTTTCTATTGAAATCAAGCTAAGGCCACATAGCCTTTCTTGGCCTTGGATACTTCGATAACAATTATTAATTCGTTTCAGAGCAGAAAATGAACGTTCTGCTGAAGCAGTACTGCTTGGAAGAGTTAATATTAGTATGCCTAATTTATCTATTTCCTGAAAACCTGACTCAAGATTATTTGTGTTCATAAATTGTACAAGCTCATGAACAGATTTCTCTGCAAATTTAGGTAAATGATAAAGAACAGCAAGCTCATTTTTTAAACTTATAGAATCAAATAATGCTCCATAGAATTGTTGCAGTTTAGTAAGTAATTCATTTGGAAATTTTTCTTTATATTACTCATATTTTTCTTTCTCCAGAAGGTGAAAATATTCCAATTTGGACATTGAAGAAAAACGGTTTTCAATTTGCTTACATATATTATCAACTATTGTATTAAATAGTTGGCTAAACGCGTGCTTTTCTTCAACAAGCAAATCATTACTCAGTCTTGGATAATTTTCTTCCGTTACATAAGAATCCCATAATGTTTCATAATTATTTTCCTGTTCATGTCTGAGTTGTTGCAAAATTTCGGTAACTTTCTTACAGCAATATAATATGTCAAAAGATTTGGATTGTAAAATGTTGTATAACACATCAGTTTTTCCAAAAAGGTTTGAAAATATGTGGAGAAGTTTTCTTGTTTCAAAATCTTCCAAAAAGCTAAGAAAACCTCGTGCTTTTATTACAGTGTCGGGGTCCCATAGTTCACAATTTTTCACGACGTCTCGAAAAAAGTCCGTAAATTCATTTCTGTATTTTTGCACTGTGTTACTTAACCGTGATGTATAATTCCATCTTGTAGGTGTAACAGAAGGAAGTCTTCTAGCTACAAACTCTTGTAAAGCATTTATTCGTTTGGAAGATTTCGAAAAGAATGCAGACAATCCATTTAAAGTTTGAAAGAATGATTTGCACACTTTTATATTGGAAAGACCTTGTTGTAATGTTAAATTCAACTTATATGGCAATTTTGATTATCTTCAATTTAATTTCATAACTTCTTTTTGAAAATGGATTATTCAGAATATCTTCAACAGAAATTAAAAAATTAAATATTGATCATATGTAAATAAGATAATAAAACATTTTACGCCAAAATATAAAAAATGAGTGACCTGTTATTGTGATATAATGTAATAAAAAAGCAGCGACGGACGCAAGAGTTTTTGAAGTACGCGCACCAAATTCGAGACCAATTTTACTACTGAGCGCTGCCAGCCGACAGATCGACTTCAGCCGTTAAATCTCGGAACAATTTACTTTAGTCGGCGGCCGCGCGCAAGGTCGGCGCGTTATATGTGTTGTTCCAAAACGATCGCTCGCGCGAAAACGTTCAGAGCGAATGACAAATACCAATGCATACTATACACTGCATATTAAAATTTTATAATTTTGCATACTACTGTATGCAAAATGATGTCGCTTTACGCCCTAAATTTTCTAAATTTCTAAATTTATATTTTAGATGGTTTTGCGGGTGTGCGCCGCACACCTAGCACACCCTGAATATACGCCCCTGCTATATAGCAGAAGATAAATAACATTTATTATGAAGTTACACATTTACACTTGAAGCCATTGATTTCTTTTTTATATTATTATTATTATTATTACTATTATAATTATAAAGTTGACACACAGCAAATAAAAATCTTATTAATTTATTTAAATATAATAAAAAAATTGCATTCGTTGTTACCAATTACTCAATTTTTCTTTATCTTTTAACTGATTATTATTTCGAATGTTTTTAATTATAATTTATCATATTATAACAGTTACAGTAAAGTCAGTTTCATGTTTAGATTGAAAAAGTGATGAAATTATTTTTTCTATTTTATTCTAAAATATATAAATTTGACATGGCTGATTTAATATATCATTTATTAAAATGGGTATCAGGCAGTTTTTGATAAAATAAAAACTTTAATTCTAATATATAGTAAATTAAACCGTAGGTAATTAGTTAAAAGCTAAACTTTAAAAGAAGCTAGTGTTGTATATAACAGGACTAACTTGAATTTTTGATATTTTTTATTTCACTAATATTAAATTACAGTATTTTTTTTATGTTTTATTTGCTTTATTGGTTTAAATTTTTATTTCTGATTTTAGTAATGTGAATATTGAACAGTAATATTTTCAGATGTAAAAAATACTTATAAATATAAAATAATGATGATTTAAATATTTTTTTTATAAAATTTTAAAAGTATAAGTAATATACTTACATAAAAAACAAGTTATCAGACAAATAATCATATTTTTCAATTAAAGTTTACTATAACAAGTATTTATGTATTCTTTATAAATAATTTTTTTAAGCCTCTTTACAGTTTTCTATTTTTTTTACTAAATTATTTATCTTTATTAAAATACTAGTATTTTGTTATTTATGACTATTTTTAAGATATAATCAAAATTATTTTTATGATTTAAATATGACACATACAATTACAATTAAAAATAATACTAAATCCCGTAACTAAATGTAATTTAATATGTACGTATTATACATACAAAAAATCCATTTTATTAGTAAATTATTTCTTAATAGCTTAAAGAGCATAACTCAAATGTCGATGATTAGTGCACGTTCAATTTTATTGTAAAATTTATAAAATAAACCTATAACCTCCACTGTTTCACAGTGATATTTTTAAGCTAATCAGTTATTTCTGAAAATAATCGATATTCGTGTCTATTTATTTTAACATAGTATAGTGTAAATTTCCTTTATAATAATTTTGCTAAAAATTTTTTTACATATTGCTGTTTTTTAATTACTTTTTTCCCAATTGTGATATTTAAACACAATATAAATAAAAATATGTTATTCATAGCTCACTATACAAGATAAGGATTTGCTACATTTAAGAAAAACCACAATTCCCTAAGAGTTTTTGATGTAAACTCCAATTGTAGTAAAGTCGATGAGCTCGTTCTTGCTAAGGTTAGGTTATGTTAGTTCAGTTGAATTCTTAATTGTGACTTAATGCTATATATTATATTATTATATAAATTAGATCTAATTTATATATTATAGTAAAAAATATTTTATAGGTAAACCACCCCAAAGATTTATTTAAACGTTTCAAAAGTGGGGTTTGCAAAGAAAAAAAAACTTAATTTCCTAACTAATTTTAACCTGTTTTCTTAAAATCCAGTGTAATTTTGTGATATTGAGAAACACTTAATATTCTGCTACTATTTATTGACTGAAATTAAGTAAACTGATTTTTATGATATTTAAAAATTTCGATCATGAACACTCTGAAATATTCACCCAGATATTCGTAGACCCTAAATTAAGAACCACAGCTTTAAAGCAATATGTTCCATAGTATTTTGTGCTATTATTTAAATTTAATAGATACTTTAGAATTGTGTGTAAGTGTGGTTAAGCAAAGTATTGTTTTATCATTTTTTATTTTGTATTATTTGTATCTTTTTATGAAGTTTTAAGATTGATGTATAAATTATTTTTATGGCTATAATATTATTAGTGATTTATAACTCCCTAATTATATGTATGTATATCGAAATTTTAATATATTTTTACCATGCTGTCTGTTGAATATCAATCAATAAAAAGAGTACAACCAAGAATTTACCGCTGGTTTTCTAAACTATACTATTACCTTGATCACCTTGGAAAATGGAAAAACAATGGCAAAACTTTTCTTAAATTTAATATACACTGTTTTAAATAATTAATGATTATTAATTATTATTTTTTCTTTTTTACTTAATATGACTGCTATACTAACATACATATTTCAATCTGAAAACGTATATTTTTCTCTTTGATGAAAGTTCCTGTATGGATTTTAATTTATTTATTATATTTGTAAAGCTTATCTCACTTAAATAATAATTAATCTTCGAGCTTTATATAATAATTGTGTCAAAAACATATTCTCACGGATTGGATCAAAAGAAAATTATTCACCGTTTCCCGTACCGTAACGAAGACGTATCACGTAGGAATTTCTTCTAAAACGATAAGAAATGACGAGTCACATCCGCTCGAGGAAAAGCAGATATGGAGAGGAGAAGAAGGCACACCGATTCCAGTTTGGAATTTTATATGACGCGTCAGATTGTATCGCTTCAAGGAATTCAATGTGGATAATAAACACACACACAAACTTTCAGTAACATAATTTTCACATTTTAATATGTTTCATAATTTCATATTTTATTATTGTTTTTTTTACGTCCGTCTCGAAGGTGCTTTCTCAGAGGTCTGGTTGACAATAAATTGAGAAATAAGCCCATTGCGGTCAACCGAGAGATAGATGTGTAGAAGTTCTGTCTTGGAATGCATCTTATGTTTGCACAGTGGCCGACCAGGCGCCTCGTGTTGGTCTTCCTCATTAACACTCAGACTCGTCTTCTTCTTCTCGGTCTCTCGACTGACAAACGACTCTCCGAGAAATCTGTGAAAGACCAAAAAATGATTTATTGTATTTATTTGTAAAAATAAAACGAAGCCGCACGACAACGTGTGTGAGCTCTTGACTATGGATTGAAAAAAATATGATCGATTTCTCGTGTAGTGACTTGTTTTTCAACGATCGGATGTACCATCTCTTATCTAACGTCGTAGACTAAGATATCGTTGAACTGCTTTTTGTTATTAATTGCATATTAAAATAATAATTAAATGATTATTAGATTGCCTAGTCAAATGATTGAATGAAACAGTAATGTTATACAGAAAATATAGATGTTTCAGTCCTTTTTCTAAGAATGTATAATTTTATTTCGATATGTTTTGTTTAAAAAAACACACAAATATAATTACAATATAGTGAGTGTATATTTTTTTAGAGCCATTATAGCATTTGGGTCGGCCAAGAAAGTATCGCCCAACAGGTGTTTGGTCAAACACACGTTTCTTTTTCTTGCAATGTAAAGAATCTGCTTGACGATAACGCGACCGTAAGATTTTCTTTCCATCAATGGAATTGCAGAAATATGTTAATTTTTCAATTGAGTGTTGTTTTTGGTACCACATGCGATACATCTTTATTCAACAACACCCATACATAAAATAAACGTTTGTGTGTAGGATCGTACACACATTGATTCGGATTATAGTGTAGCTCATTCATAGCGCTTGCGCTTAAAAGCTTCTCGTTTTACTGATCAAATATTTGTATGCTACTTGAATTTTCACGTTGTATGTTGTGAATTTTTCAAAATATCAAACTGGCAAGCGTGCGACTTTGAACACGTAGCCTTTGAGCCTTGTTTTTGTGGCGGGTTCTACATTTTTTTTGGTCGATTAAATTTTTATCACGACTATTAAGTTTCAATAGCTTAATTAATTAACAAAGAATGATTTAATAAGAGGTTGACATTTAAAAAATCAATATTAAAACGTAATTCTTTAAATGCAGATTATTGACATAAACATTTGAAAATCATTTAAAAAAATTAAGTGGGTCTAAATTGTTGATAAAATGTCAACCATTCCTGAGCTGGAACTATTTAATCCAAATACGTATATTTTTGTCGACTTCACTGAATCACTAAAAATATATATTTACTTACTTGGGAGGTTTTGTTTGCTTCATTGATCGCAATATAATTTAATTAAGTGTTTTTCTGACTTCAGATAAAAGGACATTACATGTGTTATATATTGTACCATTTTATTTAAAACAAGGAAATTATATTAAAAACGTCCTTGAAATTTTAAGTAGTGAATGCTTTTATCATATTCAAAGAAGTAGAAAAAAAGATTGCTTTAAACTGATATTTCTGCTTCCAGTTTAATTTTAGCTATTACTAATATTTTAAAGATATTTAGTGTACAACCTGGCCCCATTTATTAATGGCATAAATACTACAGGTGAAAAAATAAGTTTTCTTGTGTATGCAAATAATTTAAAATTGTTTAAATGCAATCGATTTGTTGCAATCACCCCAAAAAATATGTGCCTTTCATTGCATTAATGGTTGACATTTTAACCAAAATTTATTGAATGTCTTACAAAAAAATATTTTTTGTAAACTTCAGGTCGAATTAATTCTTTTTCTACACTTTTTCTGATTTTATATGGTTTTTGTTTGCATTTTGTAATTTTTTATGATACGTAATATATATTGTATTACACAAATTATTTCTATCAATAATTTTTTTTACTATAAAATAATTATAAAATTTGATAGTGTAATTATGTATAGAATCAATATCTGTAATTTCTTCTTTATTATTTTTAAATCCACTTTTAATTTATGTATTATACAATAAACATAATTAATTAATCCCTTTTATTTATATTGAAATTCATCATTAGTTTCTTTATGCTAATATTAATTTAGGCTACTTTTAAATGTGCAACTCATTCTTTTAACCCAATTATCTTAAAGTTTAAATTATATTGATGCATATCCTCATACAAAAAACTCCAATATATTTTTTTTAGTCAGAGTCTTCTAAAAGTTTATGCCCTTTAACCCGCGATCGGTATGCTAACGGCGGTGGCACAAAACGAAATAATTTGCAACGCATACTTAATTACCTGTCAGACATTGAGCACGTGATAAGACCAAAGAGTGGATGGAATGCGAATGCGAATTTCCATTCAAGTATATCTCGCTTTAAGCAGACGTCCGATTTAAATCTCGCGAGTTTATCGCCGACAATTAATAACAGCAAGGTGGACGCAAATTTAATTAAGCAATCGTCCCCCATGAGATCTAGATTAAAACATTACATACGGGTAGATCTAAAAGTTTCGGGCATATTCGGAACTAAATATTTTTATTTATAGTATTTTATGTTCTTCGTTTTCAATCAATTATTTAATAATTAAAAAATAAAGGAGTTTTAGCTAGTTTTTATTTGTATAAGATTGACGAATAATAAAATATTGGCCAGGTACTTTTAGGCCTATATGTATATGTTTATGTTTAACGAATGTGAAAGCTTAATTAAAACGAGCTTTTCGCCCATGGCCTCCGAATGCTTCGCTGCTTAAATATACATATAAAGCGATCTTTAATTGAAGGTTTCGAATTCACGAAACTCGGCTAAACATATAACTCCTAAGCCGGTGTTTAATTTTACAGCGGTTAATTATAACGTAAAGAAAACGTGCAAAGACGTTCAGGCTTTCTGTAATTAAAAAATAAATTTACTTACGTAATGATATTTCATAACAATTAATAATTTTGTATTACTTGACCGTGTTATTTATGCTACACAATAAACTTCACACAATTTATTTTATTATTTAGCATATTTTATTTATGTATATATTATAATTTTTAACAGCTCTAATAAAAATGTTATATACATATTTATACTATGTTACATTATATATTATATAACAAATACTCAACCTAATTTCTTTAATTCTTGATAAGTTATTTTATTACTGTGTATTTTTAATTCGATATTTTTAATAGATTAGTGGTATCCAATTATTAATTTATAAGTTGATAGTGTGTGTTTTATTCATGTTTTATCGATTAAAGATAAAAAAAAATATTTTTCTTTATTATTAATATTATATTTTTTTCAATATACCTCTTAAAACTCGCCCGATTATTTATGACGCGTTAGAATTATATTGTTGTATTTTTTTATGATCATACGATATGCTCATTCTTATAGATCTAATATGAATATAAAATAAATATTCTTATTATTTTGCTCTTATTTATTTAATAACTGTAATTTTTTACGGTACAATAACTACTAACTAAACCCAATCAAAAGTTACCGAGTAATTAGTGGGACATTAAAATTAAATCAAATTTTATTTTAATTATTTTTATATATTTATCCGTAAGATTAAGAATAACTAGAATTTTTTTATCTGTAATGATCAATTGGAATTATGATTATATATATAATAATAATGACCGTTCCAATCAACACATGGGTTGATATAGGATTCGAATCAAGGTTTGTAAGTTATTAGTCACTGACCTAATCCACTGATTTATGGTACTTGTATTTATGTTATAACTATCTATGAAAAAACTATTTTAAAATATTTAATTTTTCACTTTCAACTAAATTTTTACGTAAAAACAAATTTGAACGTAACTTATATGGTTATAGTAAATATTATTATTAAAATATTTATGATTTTAAAATCATTAAAAATATATATCCCACCGTAATTTTACAGTCTTTTTAAAATATTTTAGTAAAAAACAACTTTAAAGCTGTGAAAAATTCTAAAATAAAAACCAAACTGCCCTAATTATAGAGACCTTGACTTGAAAACCTCACAAATAAATAAGCGAGCCGTAAAACGAAACTTAAAAATTACCCTTTTAAAATTTATATACATCTGATTTTTATGGCCAATTATTGCAACTTTTTCAGACAATGGAAGTTCGTCTATAGTTATTCTTACTTCAATTATGCTTGAAATGTTTTCAAACACAAAGGGCAATGCCATAAAAAATATTTCAACCATTAAGTTTTTTGGGTCAACTTTTATTTCAATGCTATTTTTAATGATATCATTATCTTTACAACTTACATCGTAGCAATTGACAATTTTAAAATTTATTTATGAATCATAAAATATTAATATATTTTATTTTTAATAATATGACTAATTTATTGCATTATGCACAATATTTTTTTATATTTTATATTTATAAATTAATAAATTAGCAATACATTGTATTTTTACAATGCACAGAAAAATAATCAGTAAATAAATAACAAAAATTACATGATATGAGCAGCTTTTCATTGCTGACATTAAATAGATCAATATGCAGTGCAAGCGTATTATGGTACCGGATAGCGACAGTGATAAAATAATTATACGCATCTACACTTTCTCTATTCGAATTATTATTTTTTTATTGTTTTGAACCAGGCTGTATATCTCTTACCATCGACGATCAATTCCTATGAATATTTCACACGCGATTTATGCAAATCATCGCCGTATTAATGTAAATCATAATGTCAATTGAGTTAGGAGCCGTGACGTGTCATGGCTGACCAGACGGGGGTCATGGGTCATGATCGTCCGAGACAATAATCAGATGTGTCGGGAATGCTAATCGAATCTAACAAACAGGTTGTGGTCATCAGTCCGCATTTTTACGGACGTTTGTGTACATTACGATTATTGGCTCAAGCGCCGTATACTACCGTGCGTTACTGTCGATGTTCTGAACTTTTTGATTAAATATCAATTTCATTATTAGTTTTTCATTTATAGTGACTAGAATTTATGTCCCAATTCTTAGGCATAAAGGTATTTATTTAATCGGAAAAATATATAAATTTAAAAAATAAAAATCAGGTTATAAATAATTATTCACTATTTATAATTGATTTATCAGGTATTTTATTGATTAGTGGTATTTCTATATTTCGCAATTATTTGATTTTTAAAATATCGAATTATACAGTTAGTGTATATTTTTAAGTCCTGATGTATGATATATGTAATCGAGACAAACTATGGAGCTTTCGTAACGAGATGTTTTGTTGGATTTGTTGCGTTTTTTGCATATTTTCTCTGATTTAGTATGTTACCTCAAGCAAGGAGAGAGTAAATACAGTCAAGAACAAGTAGCTGTAATAGTTTTATATAAATGGTGTTTTCTAGTTAGTTTGCAATAAAGTACTTTTTTTAGTCTTGTTATAAGATACATACTTTATGTGTACATAATTGTTTGGCTACATTACATAACTGCAATCAGGATTTGCTATTACCAGCCATCTGTCAAAGCATTTTAGAATAGTGTAGAGTTTTTAGGTAGAGTAGTGTGCAGTTAAGATTTTTGTAGAAGCATATTATGACCGTTTTATTCACAAATATTGCAGTTCCGAATTTGATAAAAGGAATATATCTATTGAAATATTTTATAAAAACAGCTCTTAGGTTTGATCTCTGGGGAACGCTTGCCAGAATAAGTCAAGGACTAAATAAATGGTTTTGTAATTGGATACGGAATGATATTTTTTGGCGAAACGATTATATAATTATTATTTGGTCTATTGATATTTTATAAAACAATACGATATAAACATTTTATATTTCATATATTTTATATATTTTGTACACAAGAACTTTATTTTCGTCTATAAATTAATATAATACTGTTAATTGCCTTTCTGAAATTTATTTTGTAATAAATTAATTGATTGCTATTGTTAATATATATTAACAAATATTTACGAATTCACTAAAATATTAAATATTCGTCCGATTTAAAATTAATTTAAATATATATTCAGATATATTTTGAATTTGAATCAATTACTAATGTTCTTAAGTTCTATTAGAGTGTTTTGTATTAGTGTCATAGCTTAAAAATTAAATTTCACATTAATATTCATGGCAAAATCTACAGCTGATTTTTGTAAATCAACTACATTCTTAAATACTAAAGATGGGCGATATATAGATGCTTAAAGCGTGAGACGATAATATTTAAAACCATTTTTTTTGCTCTGCTATTTCATGCCTCTCTGCAATTTTTACAGATATTTTAATACAAAATCTGAAAAGATCATTGACTTCCCAAAATATTCCACTTATATCAATGTTTTTGTTTCTTATTAAATAATTACGAAAGAATAAAATTAATAGTTAATGTAATTAAATCGACAAATACACAAATAGTTGCATTTATACATTGTAAATACTTAAAATCTTTACAACATTTACCCAAAATCGATAATTTATCATTTAATTAAAATTAGATCAAATCTTACTTTATTAATGAGTGTATAGTCACTAAAAAGAAGATGTGCTTTTAAATTTTAAGTTTATAACGACTAGAAATATTGTATTGAATAGTGTTAGTTTTGGATTGTTATTTAGCAATTATGTGGTAGGAGAAATCTGATTTGTTCTCAATAAAATATAGGTGTTCTTTATTATTGAGGTTATACTTTACACAAAAAGTACTTTCCATCTCTTTTTATAAGATGCAAAATAGTAGTACGTTTTGGTTGTGAATCAGCAATAAAGTAGGAGATAAGAATCTGATTTTTTTCATAAAAAAAAAGTTGAAGCTACATTTCCGCAAAAAACATCGTAATTTATTATCATGCACGTAATCCATTCATATATTTTTACAAGTTTGTAAATAGTGTTAGGTTTGGGTTAAAACAATAAGGAAAAAGGCAAAGTTTATTACCAAGTTTTCTAAATATTTTAAAAAAATTATGCACAAAAAGTCGTACTTTGGTATGCAACAAAAGCTTCGTGCACAGAATTCATTCATCACTTTTCACAAGTT
Source organism: Plectrocnemia conspersa (assembly GCF_051122295.1). Lineage (NCBI taxonomy): Eukaryota > Metazoa > Arthropoda > Insecta > Trichoptera > Polycentropodidae > Plectrocnemia > Plectrocnemia conspersa. The sequence continues at coordinate 23,864,143 of NW_028277176.1, read as the reverse complement.
ATTAAATATTAGTAAGTTCAGTTTTGTGAATCAGCAATACAGTAGGGTATTAAATAAATTAAAAATAAGGAAAAGGCAAAGTTTATTACTGGATCACATACACAATCAGAATAAAAGCATCGTAATTTAGTATGTTACAGTAAAACATCATGCACATAATCCATTCATCTCTTTTTGCAAGGTTTGATTTTTTATTCGGCCATCAAATGGAATGAAAAATCTGCACATAATCAATTCATTAGTTGGATTCATCAATTCAGAGCACAATTATTTATATTTGTAAATATGTATTACTACTTTTAAATATTGAAAAATTTTCCAAATCCTTTCATAAGCATAAACAAATTATCATGTCAATATCAGGACGAGAAAAAATATATACTCTTTACAGAGTATCTATATTTAGTGTATATGCAACGTAGAAACTAAGGTACAATTGGAGGCAAAGTTGCCAATATTTTTCTAGTTCTAGTTCAGTACATATTTTCCTAGAGTCTGTGAATGATTCAGTAAATGCATAATCGCGATCAATTGAGGTCAAACCATATTCTGTGGTCCTATATAATTATATGATTCATATGATTTTATGATGATGGAATTGTTGAATAATTAACTGCGCCTGGTATTATATAGTACTACGTATTTTACAATAATCAATTTGATGTTAACGACACGATCGCTACTTTAACACCGTAAGCATTAAAATACTTTGTAACATGGTGATCGACGGAGTGAGAGAGAGACGGTTTACTGACGCCGTTTAACGACCGACGATTAACGTCTCGCCACCTGTTTGTTCGACGACAGACTGTGACAAAATTTTCCGAGAGTTCCGGGTCTCGTTGGAACCCAGAAGTGGTTCTCCTCGCGGTTGGTCTGCTCTGACCCCGTTCTTCGGCCGTTGTCACTCCCTGCAAATGTTAACGGCGTTGCAACTCGCTCGGATTTAACCTCTTTGGCGGCACAAACTGCATCAAGTGTCTTCGATTGGTGGTGGGAGACCAGCTTGGCACCGCCTCTTGACGAGACCAACACTGACTGGCTGACTGGTTGGGAACAACCTACTGTAATTAGTGTCGTAATGTCCATATGCCCCGCTTATGTGCAACGGTGCTTTCATAAATTAATATGTGCGGTGTCGTTTTGCAGCAATATCGACCATTTGCAAGCAACGAATCGAAACTTTCCGATTATTAAATCACAATAGCAAATATATCAGTGGCTAACAAACTATTGGCTCGTTACCCACTTTTTACGACCGACAACTTTCGCGAAGCACCTAGGAACATTAAAAATAATTATTTTATTTTATCTACTGCTGATTTCACACACAATAATAATTTGATTAGTATGGAAAATAACACACTAACACAGTTTTAAAAATAAGATTGACTTTATTTTTATGATCAAAGATTTTTGAACATTTTTGCTCTGACAGTAAATAAAAAATGCAATAAAATTATCTCTTTATCGAGTGATTTTCTCTTCAATGATATGCTTGCTATTTTATCCAAATTTAAATAAAATATTTTTCTTCTAAAAATAATATATTCTAAGCAAGAATATAACTTTAAGTGAAAGGAATTTACCTGTATTAGGTTTTCTTTGTTGTATTCTATTTCAAGAGCTTATTACTGTAGGTGTTCTTAATTTATATGTATGTAAAAATTGACTACTATGGTTTCCTTCCTAAAACCTAAAAACCTTTCTCGCGTTGATGTTTATTTAATACCCATTTTGGTTGTATGTTTAAGTGTTGATTTAATATAATAACATCAAAGAAAATACGAAAATTTTAAAAAGCGGTGAAAGGATATGTATTATCATACATAAAAAATAATAATAATAGGAACTCATGCAACCATAAAATAAGTTCTATGAGAAAGATTTTCTGTAAAATCATGTTTATACACACACAAGCTCCATGTCTACTTAGTAATAAGTTGTGTGAATTCCATTACATGCAAACTCACCATAAAAGAGTTGTTTTGCTGTATATAATGTAAAAACGCTAATTTATGTAAAGGGATCTAGTGTTAGTCATGAGTGATTTTAAAATTGATTTAATAGTTATGATAAATATATGTGTTTAATCATACGTAAACAATATTAAAATAGACCGATTCTTAGTAGATCTATATAGAATATTATATGAAACAGGCGCGTACGGTGAGATGCATTCCCTTTCGCACGCTCGCATGTTAAATGACGAGAGTGAGTGAGAGATAAGGGCGTTCGTTACATGCGTTCCGCACGCCCACTTCTTCACACTCATTCTCACCATACGCGCCTGATATGATATAATTTTATAAAATTTAACAATATTAATATCATGCATATTTAATGTATTTTATATATTTTTCTTACATACATATACTTTTAATTCGTTATATATACCTACATGGAAACATAATTACTAATTAAAATATATTCTCGTTTAAATGAGATATATAATTTGTTAACATACATACCAATACTAGCTTCTATAATATTATTTAACGCTTGATGTAAATTAAGAATAAGCCTAACATTTGGTTTTAATTGAAGCTACATTTTAAATAGTCCACAATTTATTTTCATAAAAATAGTTTGACTGGAGTGTTTAAGTTAAAATGTTTTATATTACTATCGAAATGGCATATTTTTAAAATTATTTTCAGGATAGAGTCAAATACGAATAAAAACTAAAAAAGAAACAGTATTCTAGATTTTGTTTGTTGCTTAGAATTTCTGGTTTAGAATCGCGGACGTCATTTCATATTTGTTAAAGATTTGCAGTATTTAATCAAATGACATGCATTTTTCTGCCCAAATTCAAAGAGGGCAAATTCACCCCCCTCCCCAATTCACGTCCTAGGTCTCAACATCAGTCCACGCAGTATACAGAAATAATTAAACGGTTAGGTACGAATCGTAGTTGCTATTAGAGCAAAACACCTGACCTTTATATAACCATTGAAAGTTTAAGCATTTATATTATATTACAAAACTGCCTCTATTTTAATAATTACTGTATCTTCGCAAACTTAAGATCCCTTATTTCTAATATTTTAGTAGAAACAATAACTGATTTTAGTTATATAAAAAGTATTTTGATTTTCATATATATAAAAAAAATCAGTAAAAAATGTAGTAAATATATCCAAATCTGAGAGAGAGTTTTCCCCGCGTGGGGTCCTGTCGACTTGTGCCGACTTTATCCCCGCCCGACACAGAAGTAAATTATTGCTGGAGCTTTATCTCGTTCGTGTACCGACAACAAATTGTTATTAACAAAGTGACCATCCGTCGGCATAAACGGGTTATTGGCAAGGCCGAAGGAAAGCTTCGCAATTGCGTCACTAGAGTGTATGCATCTCGAGACCGAATTCCGTCGCATTTAAATTAGCCGATTCGCAAGAGGAAAATCTCTATCTTGAATCACATACCAATAAAGGAAAACTGGGTCGAGAAGATTTTTTTCTTCCTCCAAAGCGTATTTCATTGCACAATTGCTTCTTTCGAGTCGACGACTAAGGAATTTGCGCCTCTTAAAAAGCAATTCCGTTTATTGATGCTTCATATAAATTATGTGCATTTTAAAGTTTGTATATTTAATACATATGTATGTAAGCGATCAAAAAGTGTATAATAATAAAATACTGTATTGAATGATATACAGGAAAACGTTAAAAGGTCTCCGATCTTGGCTTATGTAACTTGTACGACTGGATCGTTTGTTTTGGGTAATAAAATTATATCTAGCACTGGCTGTTCACCTATTTAATTGAATGGAAAGCTCTTTAGTATTACATTTAAATTTTCATATATAAATTCTGATATTTTACTGAATTTATATTATGAGCTAAGTAATAAAAAAAGCTTTTTAATATAAATATTTTTTTATAAACTTCCAAAATTTCTCTTTGATATCTAGAATTACGTCAGAAACTTTTACTACCTTTACATACACATGTAAAAATTAAAGCAAATAATAAACTTATTATTATCAGACAAATTTTACATTTTGTTTTTACGATAAGGCTTATACCAAAATTATATAATACATAATAAACCAAACTGTGGATTAATAATTCTTAACAATATTTTATGTAATATGTTTAAATATTTTATTTGTCACAGCATATATTAGAAAATAAAAACCTTGGGGTTTTATTTTTAAATATTTTTCACTAATCTAAAAACATAATATTAAATTTTATTAAAAATGTTTCGTGAATATCTTTATGCTTTTATTCATTCTTAAATGTAAAAAAACTAAAGGCTACATCTATTTTTATAAATTAGATGAATCAATCAATGTCCTGATTTTCAGTTCCATGTTCCAAAACTAGTCTAAATGTAAAATAGCCACTGGCTACTTATAAATGCACAATTATATTTTATTTGATAATTATTAATAGCTCTTCATTACCATTAATTTTTTAAGCGCAATTATTTGCTATGATATAAATTATTTATGCTACTAATTTACCTTAAATATACCCATTTTTGCATTACTAATTTATATTACAGATACAATTCAATCCATTATAAATTTTAACTAAATATTTATTTATTCCCATTTTATAATTACATTAGTAAATATGTATATAGAGCACGAAAAATCGCTAGTTAACACTGATAAAAGAACGCCCCACTGTTTACGGAGTACACTGTATGAATGCACAGACCCTTGGTGACACATTGTCTAATAACTGATGGTCAGTGAGGTGCGTAAGTGAGACCGTTGCCATTAAAAAAGCAAAATGGATGGTTGTCCTTCTTAGAAGGGGCTTAACCAGTGAAGACAGCTCTATAAGCTATAGTCTCTAGGTAGCGCCACTCACTGATCTTTATGGAGAATGTCATGCATGTGGCACCTAGCTCTATGAATGCAGTGTCCCAGTCCCAGAAAGGGTCTCTACAGAAAATATGTCATAAATAGGGTCAGATAACCAAAGTCAAAAGCTCGACGCTGGTCTATTTGCAGTGAAATCTAAAATGAAAGCGCCCGGCCAAGGACAAAAACTCGGACACGACTAGCCAATGATTAAATAAACCCATACGAAAAGTCGTGAAAAAGTCCTTTCTGCTCTATTTAACGACGCAATATCTTAAATTCTTGACGTCTGTGAAAGATTAAGTTAAAACCCAACGATTTCTATATTTTTAGAAAGGCTTTATTCATTCTATATTTTTTGCTTAATAATAACAGTGCATTTTTATAAATAAAAATGTAAGTATGCTGTGGGAGCATGACTCCGTTGCCCTTATGTTATCAGTCTAAACCGTTATTCAAGCCCTAAAAATATTTTTTTAAATGATTCCAAAAAAAAAATCAAAATTTTGTAATCAAAAATACACAAGATCAAAATTTAGTTTTAGGAACGTTGTTATCTTATTTGGAAAACCGTCACCATAATATTTCATTACTAAAACTACGATTAAACTTTTGCTCTCAAACTTGTTTTTTTTATCCTAAGTACATTATATTTTATCTACGAAATGATTGCATCTCTTGGAAATAATGTCGTTTCTGATAAATTTATTTTAAAGTATTATTATTTCTGTCATGTTCCTGAATTAATAAATATGTTTTATTAAAATTCTATAACCATTTAATATAACTTGAAATTAAAATGTTTTGTTACACTTTATTTACAAATGTTATAAAAATGATTCCTTACAGAATTTTACACAAAAAAAAATACAAAATCCCATTATCTTTTTATTTCTTTAATAACTTATCTTAATTATTTTAATTTATTTTATCTTAATTTACCTATTTTATGGGCTCGATTCAATAATTTTAAGTCATGATAGTTTTTTACATTAATATTCATTCTACACCAATTCATATAAAGTTTAAAACATAAAGAAATTTGTATAATGTTCTAAGACATCATAATTGTTATATTCAGTCTTAGTATACATATAAAGTCAATTTATATATCAAAACGGTATATTATAAGCTAACTTACTAGTGAGTTTATAAACGCTTAACGTATCGCGGCACTAAACCCAATTTGTCATTATTTAAATGAATAGCTCTGCGTTATGTCGGTACTTAACTCATGCCACACAACAGGGCGGTTCGAATCCGAGTCAATTATACTCAAAGAAAAATATTCACTTTGCGTTTTATCGATACTACTATACATCAACTTGCGCCAGTAAATTATTGCAGTTAATTACATCGTACCGATTCAAAAGTGGCTTCGCACTCCCCATCGTTACTCTGGCGCTTACGACTTTTTACGCAATTAACATTACCACACTTGTGCTATAAAATATATACAACTGAGTATCGTTATTTATAATAAATTATTTTGGATCATCTTAGACGAATCAGTTTTAAGAAATAGATGTATTTAATACATTAATTTTCTATGAGTACTTAGATTGGATACGAAGCTTGCTATATTAAGTCTAATGCCTGAACTACACTCTCTGGAAGTTGTCCGAACCGAAGTTACAACTGAAGTCGGCCGAGACCTACGACTTCGAGTAAGCGACCACAGTGCCGCAAATTTCATATGCCGTCCGGACGGCGGCTTCTGTCACGTACAGCTGGCATATTTGCGCGCGATCAAAAAATGTGCCAAATAATTGCAATTTTTAAATTGCCATTATATTAAAATTACGCTACTGATAATTATAAAAGTTTGTGTGAGCACTCACCAATACAACATCAGTGAAAACTTTTCGGTCGTAAATATTCAATTTACGCAAAATCTTTGTCGGCTTTTGAAAAATGACATAAGGCATAAAAATGATACTTCAGAATTAGAACACAACGTTTGTGACTATCCTAGAATTTGTTGCCATCGATTCTAAATAAGCTGTGACATTTACATAAACCGATCTAAGAAAATGCATAAGGATATTTGAAACGATTTTTTTTAACAAAATCAAGTACCATTAATTATTTAATTTTATATGAAATAAAATATAATAATGATTTCTGTTGGAAGAATATACTATCAAAAATATAATTAATCTCTTTTGGTGCCCTAAAATATTCAAAGATATCAGTAAGAGTCTGTTGAAGTCTCTGATAAGCATGTGGTATTATAACTTGACCACGTGACCACGATGCAGCTCTCGACGTGCGTGTTAACCATAGGACGCCTACGCGCATACTGAAAGTGAAGCGATTACTCGTTCTATCTCTGTTTGCGAAACACCATATCATTATCTCTCTCACTCTCGTCACTTAAAGGGAAGTATCTCACCGCTCGCGCTTGAAAAAGCAGCTCTGACTTCGGTCCTTTTGCCGACAATGTTCGGAAGCGCTCGAAGCTGGCCAAGTCGACTGAATTACCCCCACTTTACCTCTAGTTCTCGGTAGCCTCGGACAACTTCCGAGAGATTTTAGAGCGGGCAGAACCGAACTCAACCAAAGTAACCTACTATATTATCCGTCCTTGGCCAAACTTGGCCAACTTCCATGAGAGTGTAGGGCAGGCATAAGGCTTTAAATTTTATATTGCTTCATTGCTTTTGTCTACTCACAATTATATTATATTAATACTGGTGTTTTTTATTTTCTATCAAATCTATAAGACTGTGTTTAATGATTATTATGTAGTTTTAAATCCGATCAATTTTCACAAATTAAGTTTTTTTTTTATTTTTACAATATGTTCATAATTAAATAAAATAAAATCGAGCTGTTCACATTGGGCGTCAAAAATAATTTGGAATTTAGAAACTTAGGTTTTTAATTTATTTTAAATTTTACTAACAATTAACTCTTTTATTTAAACTCTTAAAAATAAAGTAAGAAATTTAAATATACATAATAAAATATTGGGAACATGCCTCGGACCACACACCTGCAAAATTAAGAGATATTCTTCAAGGAACGTTAATTTTTGAACGATCATTCGGTCACGCAATAAACGCTTTAGTACAGCCATTCCATTCCAACAATGTTCCAATTATTTGATTAATACTTAATTTAACGGACCGGTAGTTATTGTTTCACGTTCATTTTATTAACACAATAAATATCTATAAAATTAACACATATGCCTTGTGAGGGCGGAACCGTTATAGGTAAAAAATCACATAAATCGGAGCAGTTACATAAAAATGCCTCCGAGCGGAAAAAGCGAGAATGAAATATTGCACTTCGGAGGGCAAAAGCGCACCACAGCATTTTATCCGGGGGGGCATTAAATTGAAATTTTATCAACCAATCAAAGTGCAATTAAAGCATGTTAATCTGAACTGCATTCGATGCACTTATGTCCGCCGTCCGGCCGGATAACCGATTGATATTGGCTCCGTCGATTAATTGCCTTGCATAATTGGATGGAAATCGAATGTTAGAATTAATTTCGTTTTAACGCGTACACGTATAAGTCTGACGCAACATCTAGTGTTATACCGTATATCTGCAAGTCTTACCTTTTCTATATTTTTCATAAATGTTGCAAAAAAGACAACCGATTAAAATATTCTTCCATTTGAACTAGCCTTTTATTTTCGAATATCTCCATAAATCGACGTTAAAAAAATTATCAGTAAACTTTCATCGAAATGCATTTGATATTTTAAAGGATCGCTCACTTTAAGCTTATCCTTTCGCCAAGTGTTGCTATTAAAAACATATTAGCAGCACCCTGGGTGGCTGACAAACAACAAATGAGAGTTTTAATGAAGAATCATGGTCGTCGATTACAGGCACATTAAAAAAGTAATGTTTTATAGTTGCGATTCTGGACAGGCTTCAATAAATCTCTCGAGCATCTGGACGACGTGTGTAAACGGAATTTAAATCGAATCACTTTCGAAGGAGATAAACGAAAATGGGTCATAAATTAACGTCGGATTGTTTAAATATCGACACATTGGGAATATCAAAAGATATTAATGACTGAGTACTGGTTATAGCCGTTGAAACGAGATAACGATTAAAAGATTTTTTCCGTTGATTAAAACATAAATTACTTAATTAAGCGAAATATTAATGTTTAATAAAGCGATTATGGCTTAACTGTGAGGAAAAGTATCAGATTTCTGGTAATGTATAATTAAAATACAGTAAGCAGCTTGAACATATAATCTGAGAGGCCTTTAATCGTCATAAGGCACTTTCATTAAATTACGTAAAGCTACTTTGTAAATCTGTACTATAACAGCAATATTTTTTAATAATTAATTTTGATTGTATGACTATTGAGTATTATCTCAAATAATTATCTAAATTGAAACTGTAATCCACACTTTTTTTATATAGTTATAATCAATTTTATTTAAAAAATATTGACCAATCGATAGAATCTGTGGTAATAATACAACATATCACTAATACGAGTTCTTATCATATTAATAGCTTACAATCACAAAGTCAGTTTCCCAATATTTATCCGGTTAAAACTTGCTAAAAACTAACAGATACCTATTGAAAAAAATAATCATATCTAGAGAATCTTAAAAATCTTTATAAATTGCAACAATCTCATACAATATTCACATATCAGAAAAAAACAATTTTGTGTAACTAATCCTTAAACATTGCTTTATTATTATATCAACTATTAGATTTAATCATTAAAATAAAATTGCGAAATCTGTATTTAATTTTAAAACACATTCACGTGTGACTTTTATGAATTGTTTCCGCTTTTAACTGATAAGACTACTATCTTCATTGAAAAAAGGATGATATTTACAATTGCTTTTGTATCACAATATGCGATATAATCGCAATAGCGCAATAGAACAAAGTCGACAGTATACTATTTTTATACGATAATCTTTTTTTACGATAAATAATTATTTTAATCAATATCTAAAATCTGTTTTGTATCCTAAATGAGGATATACAAGTAGACATCGTATGTATAAATTTTAAAAAAGCTTTCGTCTAAGTTTGTCGTAGGTTATTAGTAGAATAAGTCAAACTTTGGTTACTCGGATGATCTCACTTGATTATCTACTTTATTTTATTTATCCAACCATTTCTCCCTTTAATGTCGGAAAGTAGCAAATTATGACACTTTACCGGTCTCATTAACCGATCTAGGTGGGTACTTTCTGTCTAGAGAAACTTTAACTAAAGATCTCTGAATCACTTTTAATAGCAAGTGAAGGTTCTCTATACACGTAAATGACATCTGCGAAAAATCTTAAAAGATGCTCGGTTTTGTTATGACTAACGCGGTTCAATATGATGATCCGTCAGTAGTATATGACCTCTATATTACTTTCAGTAATGACATTCTTGAGTCGGGATCTATAATTTAGAATCCTCGAATAAATAAATACTTCCTTTTTATCAAAGAACTAAAAAATTTTTTTTAATTTCTGATTAACTACTTTTCAAACTAAATACCTAAGATAATAAACATATTTTATGTTGCATAAGTTGTGTATTTTTTAATGTGTCAATTGAATAATTGAAATGTTACACAACGCACAATTTTTGACTCAATATTTTTTTTTAGCCATTACTTTGTGGTATTATAGCTACAGAATTCGAATATCGGCAGGTAGCTGGATACCAGCATTGCCTTTGACTGGTTTAAAGAATGACAAAAACACAGGGATAGTTGCGAAACGTCAATGTTGACTGTCGCGGCGCCATTTGTTAACACTCGCCGGTCAAACAACGGTTTCCTTTTCGACTCGCCCGGCGAGATTTTCGTCTCCGGGAAAATCGGCGCCTGCACTAATGGCAAAGACAAACACGCGATGGCGTAGGCGCTATAGTCGGACACCAACCGGCGCCGAAACTTATTTACGACACTAATCCTCTAATTTGAATAACCGCATAATCATTAGGACGGACACTCGATATTTGCGATCATGTTCCACGGGCTGGAGATTAATTCTACTCCAAGGTGTGCGTGTTAGCGTACTACGTCAGTTAATACACATTCTGTGTGTACAACTCATTGAGGTGTTGTTAAAAATATTAGCGACTTTGTGGCGCTTCGGTATGTAAATTAAGAATGAATCCTTTTCATCTTTGCGGGCACTTAAAATAGTATAATTGAGCTTGGTCATTGGTAGAGAATATATCTGATTTTTTTTATTATGTTTTTTTAACCCTTTCTAGTCCAAAGTTTTTTTTAATAAATGTTGCCCCATAAAAATTTCTATGGTATCTTTCTAAATAATATGAAATAAATTATATTTTCGCAAATTGAACTTTAAAAGTTAAATTATGTTTTTATACTATACATAGTATATTAATATAAATTGTTTGAAATACATTTTTTTTATTGAAATTAAATTTTTATAATTAAATGAAATTTAATTGATAATAATTCAGAAAATGAATTAATACTTATATCATTAGATTAAAAACCTTTACTACTTATATGAATTGTTTTATTAATTTATTATTTTATAATATTATATAGATATTTATATAATAAATAAAATATTTAAAATACGTTTTATTTATTTTATTTATTTATAATAATGTATATTTAATATAAAAAAAAATTAAGATATACTTTTAAATAACTGTCTATAGACATAGGAGCTACCAATAAAAAACTTATGTCTATACATGTAGACAGAGGACTCCAGAGGGTTAATGGCGTAAATACTTATTTTAAGCAAACTTTTAATTTATAAATAATTTCTTTTGCTATCACTTTTTAATCAAACTTTCAGAATAATCAATGAAAGTATACATTTTTGCTACCAGTTGTTTGCCCAATTAGAAAACTTTCAATTAGCAATAAAAGTTTTGTGAATCCATAGTCATGAAAAATGTCTGAATATTTATCTGTTGGATAAGAATAATCAATTTGATCTTTTAATAAATAAATGCGCAACATCCTTATTAATTTTATCATCTTAGTGATGCAATAAAATAATAAAAATATCAGAGTCCATGATCATTAGTGGTCAATATTTTTTCAGCTATTCTGTTTACTTAGCCCAATTTTATTTTTGTAAGTTTTTGTAATTTTATGTATTTTTTACTTCTGAGTTGTTTGCTATTATATGCATTTTTTCGCTATAGTCGTTTTTTATATTTTTTTACGGTTAATTGTGACACATGGTTATTACATATTTGTATTAGCTTACTATGGATAAACTTTAAAATAAATCAGACTGATTTATATGTAAAAAATCATTACGTTTTGTTTTAGTCGATTTTCTCATTGAAAAAAAGCATTATAAAAACTGTTGGAGAACATCATATTCTGTTTCAGTGCAAATTATTTTTTATTGCAAAAATATGTTCTATGGTAAAGTGATGCACACAATTACAAACCATCAACCCCAATAAATTATAGACAATATTATTATCATATAAAAAAAAAATTTGTAATAAAATACTTTTTTAAATACGGATTCTCAAATATATGTAATACTTAAAATATATATTATTTTAATTTAGAGTATTTAACTTAGCCTTATATTAGTTCATTTAATACCTTGCATTATATTTTATCACAATAAAACATTGGTAATCTTAACAAAAATAAAATCAACGTTATCTTTAAATATAAATCTTACATAGAAAAACTAGTTAAATTAAATATTTATTTGACTTACATCTAAATCTATTAAATATTAATGAAAATAAATATTATATTATATGATATTTAAGATTGCTTTTCAATATTTTTTCTCTTTGATCTGTATATTTATATTTACATATTTTTTTTATAAATAAAAGTGAGAAGTGACAAGATATTAAAGCGAGGTTAAAAATCTGAAAATGCTTGTTGGTTCATCATAGGAATATTTCACGATTTTTTTTTAATTTTACTAAACTTTTAGCATAACCTAAGGCAAATTCTTACGTATCGTGAACTCAAGTAATATAATTTCTAAATTGAATCCAAATACTGCGATCAACACTAATTATTGCACTGCAGTTACCCTTTCTCTGATATTTGGAACTTTATGGAATCCTAAAATTAAAAATCTCACTTAATCCAGAAATTAACGTGACTCCAATTTTTATGTATAAATTACAGATATGTACATTTTTTTAAATCAGTGCATTTTTTATGTACATAATGAATGCTTTTATTTATCTAAAAAATATTTCGGGAAAACTCTGTTTAATTAAATCGTTATTTTATAGTCTTTTAACATACAATTATAATTATTTTATAAGTGGTAATATACGTTTTATTTATATCATATTTGAAAACTACTTTCATATTGCATATTCTATATTTGTATATTTTTTCTATAAATAAAAGTCAGGAGCGATGAGATATTAGAATGACCTCAAGAGACAATTTTTTTCTCAAATTTTTAGCATAACTGGAAGTAAATTGTTACGTATCATGAATTGAAGTAGATTCTAAATTAAATTCTATTGAAATTAAACAATTAAAATCCTCTTAAAAATAATCTCGATAAACTTCAGCGTTCAATGCTAATTATTGTATTGCAGCAACCCTTCCTTTGATTTTTGTCAATTTATAAATCCTGAAATTACATCTCTCACTTTGTTTGCTAAATCCGAAAATTCTTGGGACTCGATTTTTTTATACATAAATCACAGATAAATATTTTTTATTTAATTTCAGTCCATAATCGATTTCATATTTATACATAATAAATTATTTTATTTATATTCTTATTTTTTAATAAATATATCTGCTCTAGAGAATACACTTTCACATTGCATAGACTTAACTTAATTATTAGTAATGCTTTATGAAATTTTTTTTTTTCTTTTATAATAATATTTTAATAAGTGATTAATAAATTATTATATTTAAAAAAAAATTAATTTTATGGAAGTTTTTTTGGTTTAATTTTGCAATAAAAGTCATCATCAATGATTTTATTAAGCAAAAATATAAATCTTACAAGACTCTTATTTCTTCTAAAATGTTTTTATTTTCAGCGAATTTCTTTTGCGATTTCAAAGGATATCTTGCTATAAAATCCATTAATCAGACATTTGCATCTTTTCGATCTTAAAGCAAATACCTTATTTCTTTCAAAATTTTTGAGAGCATAGATTTATTTCTCTCTTAAAAAGCCTCAATAAAACAGTTATATCGATTACTTATCAATGACCGGTTTTCGGGCACGATTGTTAGTGACTTGAACTTAAATAAACTTATATCAATATACCATTGTGTCGCATTAAGTCTAAATCATCAAGTTTTGTAAAAAAAAAATACAACTGCAAATGTTAACAAACGGCGCCGGCGCCGTAGCTGTCAACATTGACATTTCGCAATCATTTTCAAGAGTATATATCGTTAACTTTTGAAGCACCGCCTATAAATTTGTTAAACTGTTTTTATCTTATACTCTAATGCGTCGCAAGTGAGATCGTATTCGAAGGTTTTTCCGAAAACTAATAACGTATTACGATTGTGATGTTTGCTGTCATTAAACGACCTTCGAACAAAGAAATATGTTCGTTGTTTATAATGGACATGTTATTTGCTTATATTAAAATTAAAATGCTCTGATTGATTTTAAGAATACCGTCATATGCAAATTAAATATTTCTAAAGCCTAGAATGAGCTTTGATAATCGAACAACTTGTAAAGACGCTTAACTGGCACCTTAACTAACTTTTATTGATGAATTTAATAAACAAAATGTTTAATATTGTAAAGACAATCGATATACATTTTTTTTAATTCAAGATTTCTCACCGCAAATATTAATGCAAAATCTGAGAAACTGATATATGTATATTAAGATAATTCTGTAATATGTTAAGAATAAATGGATAAAACGGGTTTTCACTATAAAACAATATGAAAAGTGAAACGTAGGTCAGAATGACAGGTCATCGATATAATACGTGCGTATTATAAATGGCTTTTATTAGAAGTTGCGTACATTTTAAAGAGAAAATATATGATACTTTAACATAAACATGAATTCTCTTAATATATATTTTGATAATTTAATTAAGAAATGTTAACTGTACTTGTCCTGAAAATTAGCAGTATCTTAACTAATGACTAAGTAAATATGTATCCAACTGCCAAATTTTAATATATAACGGTAGATTTACAGTAAGAATAACAAATATTAAGTTTCCTAATTAATTTCTGTTTAGCAACTGAATTAGACTAGGCATATAGTACAAAACAAAATTATTTATAAAGTATGTAAGAGGCATTAATATACTATTTATTAAAAAAAAATATATTTTGAACTCTGCAATTTCATATCAAGTAATTAATTAAAAATACAATGGCAAAAAATCACAAAAAAAAATAACGAACTAAAATACAATGCCAAATAAACATTAGTTTCCAAACTATGAAAAAATTTAAATAATTAATGGCGTAGAATCAATAAGGAAGGAATAATACGAAAAACTCGGTAATATATAATAATTTCATATCGATACGTCTATATTATAAGCATATTAAAAATATTTATATGCTCGGCGTCAATATTTCACACAAGAGGCGCCACATTTATAATAATATATTCATACAATTTAGTTTTTCTATTATTATTACATACATTTATATTTTTTTTATTTTTGCTGACTCGTTATTATTATACGGCCAGTATTCACGGTGCTAATTTATTATCGTAACATTTTTATTATTTTAACTAGATTTTTATTTCTCGCGAGACGGCCGCCAATAATTCATAGACTTTTAAATGTTATAACAACAAATAATAAAAATAACAGTCATTCATTCATTCACACAAAAGCTGGCGCCAAACACTTTGCAATTTATTAATCACTCAAGATATCAAAGATAAGATATGCGCGTCTACGTATAGCGTGCCTTAAGAAAATATATTTATAATACATTTTTCGCATGTTATCTATACCACATTTGTATGAAATTGTATGTGCATATTTTCTATTTCTAACTAACCTAGGTCAAGTAGTTATGGTTAGTGGCCGTGGACTAACCGTGACACGTTTGATGAAGAACTGTCTAAGAAGGCTTATATGCCACCTACGCGACTTTTACTTTGATCGTGATATGCACCAGGTTTTCGAGTATGTAGATGTTTTCAAAGCATGTGTTGAAAATGGCAATCTAATGATATTTTAGTCCGTATATATATATATACTATATATCAGAATATATCACTCTAAAAAATATATTAATAAATCCTAAGTTTAACTAGTTTATTTATTATTTATAATGATAAATAAATATATGGTTAAGCTACGATAAATTTCCATAAAAAAGATACAAGGATAAAAAACTATTTTTTAACTCAGCAATTGCTGTATTTTGTTAAGCTTCAATCGTATCTGTTTTAAATAGTCGCGTCAATTTCTAATCTAAATGCGAGGATTATTTAATCACCTGTTTCTTCTGGCACTGAAATTACTTGCTACCTTATGTATGTTTCTACCAGGAAGTAGTGATATTTAATATAGAGTTGAAAGCCAGCTTGAGTCAAAAAATTACTCATTCCAAGTAATTAAAAAATAATGATGATAGTTCAACGATGTTAACGTATTTATAAAATAGTTATTGAAAGTTTAAGCTATATACAGTAATGATGAACCTATGACAAGTGAACTGTCAACATTTTGGGTGACATGCATCATTAACAAGTAAGGATATTTCTAGGCAGCTATCCTCTATAAGAGTCAATCAAATTGTATTTTTAAATTTGTTAGAGTCTCTACAGATTTAACACCAGTAAGTTTTTGCTTTGCTCACTCCATTTCTCAGCATTGAAATTCTCTTAATTAGGGAGAATTTATAAAAAAAAATCTTCTAAGATATGCACCGTTGTTATATCAAATGTTCAGTTGATCATTATTGCTTTTATTTTAATATTAATATAGGGGTGTTTCATGGCTAATCTAAAATTAAATAGTGGTTCGATATAATTTTTATTTCAATCGATCATCACATATACGGTATACCTAGATTTTCATAATCTCCCAGATGAATAATTAAAATCAGGCTAGCTCGTACATATAAGATATTGAACATTCTCATAAAACATAATGTTAATATAAAAAAAATATTTATTGCTGATTTTTTCAATAATTAATTTACATGATCTTTTAATTATTAAGCAATAGCTATTTCCACTAATTCACCAGGATTCAATAATTATATATTATTTAATTAATTGTATTTACAGTCTTGAAAACACCAATTAGCATTGGATCATAATGTTGATGTTATTAATAAAAGTCAATATTTATATGCTTGCAATTTGTGCTTAAATATTTTGCCAAGTCATCATAGTCGTCAGATGAAAATATTTGCTTAATAGTGCTAAATGTATAAATTGTATTACTATGATAATAAACTGTCGGAATTTTTCGCGGAAAATTTCTATTCGCGTTTACCACATTTGTACAAATACATTTTGGTTCAGCATTCCTGAAGTTTTTCCTTTGCGGTAGCAACGTCACACTGTTTGTTAATTACTTTTTCTTCGCTATCCTGTCGTGTCCAGTAGATATTTCAAGAATTTCCTTGTAACGATGATTCTTGTTTCAAGTGGATTTTATTCAACAAGACCATCGGCGCCGTCACGAATGCCAGGCTTCCGAGAAAATCTTTTTAAGAACTCGCATCCTTTGCCTTTATGTGTATTTGTATATCATTGTCGATATTGTTTATTACTAACAAAAATAAAACACTTGTACTATAAATAATCATAATACATGTTAAAATATTTATAGTGTTTCATCAGAAAAAAATCAGCTTTTCACTATTTATACAGTTTTAACCTTACTAGTGAATAGTGAAAAGCACTTGATTTTAAATGATTGTTTAAGATGAAAATATGTATATATTTTTTGCATAATTTTATTTTTTAAGAACATCTTAAAATCAATAACCTAAACAACTTCACTCAATACTTCGCTTTAGAGAAAACATTTAGACTTTGCAAAGTAAACACTTCATTTTCAATATTCGATTTCGATTAAGAGAAAAGCAATCATTAGTGAGTAGTCTGTATTATATTAAAATGTTGTAAATCTAAAGTTTGCTTAATAACATCAACATATTTAATTGGGTCATCAATGAATCTTATATTATAGATATTGCTTCATCTGCTTTGAACATTTTATTCTGTTTGATGAATAAATTATATTTTTTACCGATAAAAAAATGTTCCATTTAAAATAGAATTACATGTAAAAAACTACTGTCTAATTTTATAAAATACAACAATATTATTCTACATCGATACAATCGAATATGTGTTTATATATAAAATGATGTACATCGTAAATATACATATGTTTATATGCATATATGAAAGTTAAAAAATGTAATAAAAAAATAGTTAAATTTATATTTTTGTAGTAAAATTTTTATGGTATAAAAAATATTTTTAATAAATAAAATATTATGTAATATTTTTTTTATCAATTAAAAAAATATTTTATTTTAGCGATTAAAAACTTTAATGCCTTTTGAAGATATAATATTTTACCACCTCTTGGTAAATTTATTAATTCCATTAGCATTCAATGTTGGAGGCTTTGATTTATATTCCGATAGCTTTTTTTTACCTTTTTACATTTCGTCTGAATTTTAACTTTTTTCATCTAGAAAGTATTACATTGATCGAAATAAATGGTAGTCAAAAGGAGCAAGATCTGGTGAATAAGGTGGATGGTTTTTTTATTTTTAATTAATATAATATTCTATTGTGTTTTAAAAAAATATTTTTTAATACTCTTATAATATTCAATATTTAAGATATAAAATCTTTTTTACATTTACAGTCCAATAAAGAAACAAAAATTAAGCTTAAAACCTCTTTATATTAGTATGCATTAATTTATGCATACACTGATTTAATAACCATCCTGCATTAAAGTCTCAAGACCCACTGATCTGAAATCTATAATATGGAGCACAGCTCTCCCACCGAGATAATGCGATCCTAATTAAAGCAGCGGTTCTCCAACTTTCGGCCCGTCCTTCTCCTACAACTATACAATGCTCAATTAAAACGGACAAGAATGGTTTATACATACATGTACATATATATATAAAATAATATTGAAAAACCAGAAATATTAGATATTAATTTGACCGGTCAGGGACTCTGGATGCATGTACGTCTACGTGGACCAGTTTGACTGCATTTTTATCAACGATAACCAATGGGTAATAATTTTCGAGTCCCCAATGTTATTATCTAGTCGCTGTATTCCCACATATGAGTTATATGTGATGTGTAGTTTTTTATTTTAATTTTATTTACTTCTTGTGTACGCCTCGAGTATAATTCGTTGAGGAAGTGTGAGAATTGTTTGTGAACTAATCAAGACAACATATCGTTGGACGTATCGAGAGCGAACGGATGAAAAGGGTTAAGATAATATAAATAATACGAATCCTAAATATTTATTTTGGGAAAATATAGACTATTTGTTTTACTATTATAATTTATTAAAACCAAATACTATTTCCGCGAAATATTAGAAAATATATCAAGGCACACTCCTGTTATAATTTTCACTTCTCCTTTCAATTGAAAGGAGAACTAAAAATATTCACAAAATAAATTTGTAGTTAATACATATTATCCATTTATCATATTTTATAATATATTATATTTATGTGTACTTATTAATATTTTCCTTTTTAATATGTTTTAAATATTGTATAAACGTTTTCAATTTTTTTTACATAAAATTTTATAGATTATCCTGAAATAAATCAACAAATAAAATTATTATTAAATTGACAAAATTAACTAAATACAATATTTTATATAAACAATGTATTTCGCTAAGCCGTATTGACCCTCAGACGCGTAATTTGTTAAGCTGTCACTGGCCAGACACGGCCTATAATTTAAAAGTTAAAAATTTCATTGATTAAAAACACTGTCAATTCTTATCTAAAATAAATTAAATATCCATGTAAACCGTGTTACATACACGATACCCGAAACGCCCGTACACATTAAACACATTTCAAAGGTTCAGAATTAATTGTTACAGGGTTACGGTTAAACGTCATTCATATATAACGAATAACTCCAACGTTGCTTTTCATTCAAACTACAAATTAAAGAAATAGTCGGACTTTAACAGTTGAATTAACCCCTAGTATAATAGGGTATTAGCGTCAAACACATGTCACTGTCAAAATTCATTTGTAAGGAATCAGGACATGTATAAAATATGTAAAGTGATTTTCTAAGTCTTCGTTATTTCCATATTACGTATACTATAAATACACAGCGGTCGCTTATATGTTAATTAATTATTATTTAATAGGCCACTGAAAAAAATGCCCGATATTGTGTAGTGTAAATTCGGTGACAAATTAAGATGATCAGATTATACGGTGATATGCCGAAAACCGGTTCACGATTTGAGAAATAAAATAATATACGCGGATAACGCTTAAAACTCGTGTACCATACATCATGTAGATGTATATATTAAAAAATTGTATTGATAATAATTTTGTTGGTGGCTGTGCGTAATTGATTTTAATTGTTAACGTTTATTGCGACAATTTTATTTATATTTTTTTATTCCAATATATCAAAATATTCAAAACATTAATATTTTTTGCCATAAGTAAATGTACTCTCTATTGTTAGATATAAATCTTATGTTTATGATTAAGTTACAGTTTTATACATATTATACTATCAAAAATAACCGTTCCTAATATTTCAATAATTTTTTAATCTCATGTTATAATATTTATATTTAAAATACAATGTTAGTATATTAAATAGTATTCTTTCTATTATAATGATTTATAGTATAAAATATATAGCACAAATTACAAATAATATAAAACTGATTTATAATTTTGTAGCCAATAAAATTTACCGTTAATTGACATACCTTTAATTCACATATGATCTGTTTATGATGCGGGAAATTTAGACTCGATTTCTAATTTAAAATATAGCAGTAAAAATTTTAAATTCTGTATTTAACTTTATATTTACAATTAATTAGTTATTGTAAAATGGGGTAGTAGAAAACTAAACCTAATTAAGTACTAAAAAAAATTATTCGAAGATGGTAACCCAAATTCTTAGATTTTTTTTAGTAACTCTGATTTGCAGAGTGCATTCGTGAATAATTTGTATTAGTAAATGGTACTTTCCCACGGTTTACTTACTGCAGAAATATATAAACAGTATTAGACTTGTTTATATCATATACTTTATTTACTAGATAAATGTAAGAATGTACACTATATGAGTATAAGACTTATGTTTAAAATTAGATCAATTTAAAAAAAGTTTGTTACAAGAGATTTTTAAACAAACAATTAATACTTATTTAGAAATTTCCCAACTGCTTTTTAGTATAGTTTATATTTATTCCTTTTTAGTTTTTTATCCATTCATTTTTATTATCAGACATATCTTCAGATAGATAAACATCGAATGATGTCATCTCAATTACCAAATTAAATTATATTTAAATACAATTTATTATATTAGTATAAATAAAACAATATATAAACTATTGTTTTAATTATATTTTAATTTTAATTGTATTCTTATTCCAATCTGTCTGAAATATTAAAATAATGATTATTATTAGTGGAACTCCGATTGATCTTAGCAAAATAGGTTTTTCTGATTTATTTTTAATTCATAGATGAATATCATTACGATTAAAAGAAAATGAAATAAATCACGTAAAGATAGTTGATTTTTCTCTAATAATGAGTTAATTCGGCTCATAGAAAATATCACATATGCTTAAAAAAAAGTATATTTTGTAGCTGATGATATTTTTACATTGTACTCAAAAATAATTATTGTGCCATATCCAATGGCACAATTTTGGTAATTTAGCCAATATGATTTTATATGATTTAAGACACTTTCTTCTTAATATGGTATTATACATCAGCATTTTAAATAACAATTACTATTTTTTTAAGCTTTTTTTTGCGAATACATAGTATATGAAACTTTATAAAAGGTCCGTATGAGTGTTTTTGCCAATTTTCAGATCGTATTGTTGAGTGCAAGCAAACTTTATTTTAATTTAGAATTTCTTGATGGACGTTTCTTCATAATATTCTTGCGCCTCGTAATTAACTTTTGCACATAGTATTTTTATTTCCATCTGTCAATATGATTATTTAAAATCGTTCTAATTGTACTTTATTATCTCTTTAACTTTCGCTTTTATTTAAAAAATCAGTAAAATTAATCCTACACTATTTCTTCAATAAAACTCATTTAAAACCATCAAACGCTGAAATTGAGATTAAAATTAACAGCCATTGTATCTTACTTACGTATTGCTGATATACATATCATATATAGAAAAATGACACCGGTTCGGTGACTTTCGATTTTGTTCGACCCCACACAAAATCGTATTTCATATACCGGGAATTTTCTAAATTAATTCCCAATCGTCACGGCACGTTCGTGACCGGCCCGAAAAGCGATATGATATAAACTCCTCGGCCAATCGGTCAACCGTGTAATTTAGTGTGATCATAAGGTTTCTTCCGTGAATTAATGACCGTCTGGCTATCATATGATAGGATCGATATATACGGCGCGATA
Source organism: Plectrocnemia conspersa (assembly GCF_051122295.1). Classification (NCBI taxonomy): domain Eukaryota; kingdom Metazoa; phylum Arthropoda; class Insecta; order Trichoptera; family Polycentropodidae; genus Plectrocnemia; species Plectrocnemia conspersa. Next base: position 23,841,708 of record NW_028277176.1, on the reverse strand, counting down.
AGCCTTATTGATTGCCGAAGGAAGTGTCTACCTGTTTGTCGCCTTGTACACACACTCGCGTAATAAATACGTAGACGTCATTTTTTTATTCCGCCCAACACGCCCACGACAATAATTCCAAAGAGCTTTTTTCCCTTTCCACGTATCTGTTACGCAGAGCTTTAAAGCTCGGTTCGGATTTCGAGCTCCGCGTGGAAAGTTTGCCGGAAAATTTATGCGATGCACGCCGCAAGAGATTTTTTTTAATAATTTCATTGTTAGTTTAACGTGTAGAATTTATTAATAATATCATTAAGCTTTACTTTATATATAAATGATATTATTATTAAACATTTAATAATGTTTTAATCAGGACACTATGAATGCAAGTTAAATATACCAACATCTACTATAATTTTAGAGCTTTATAAAATATAATAAGTTGATAGCCGTTTTTTATTTAATTTTGTTTGTAGAAAGCTTGTCGTAAATAGAGTTTTTAATTCCAGTGTTTATACAAAACTAAATATCTGTATTGAAAAATACTACAAAACTTTTATATTTGCTAATCGAAAAATATTTTTTACCAGCATACAAAAACTTTAGGTGAATTAGTGATGCAAGATGGTTGTATAAATAATTGTCTTGTTAAATTTTAATAAAATAGAAAGGAGGTAAACATGCGATTGCTTTAGTAGCTATATTTATCATTTTTATATTATTGTATATTATTAACTTTTAAATTTATTTTAACTCATATATAGCAAGCGCAAAAATTTTTTGGCGCTGACCAAAATATCAAATTAATTCATGCATTAATGACATGAGTCGCATTTTATAAATTCATCTTAATCTTTATCTTGACAATTATTGCATTGCAAAATAGAGTGATAAAAATAAATTATTGTAGATACATTTGTAAAAAATATTTATCTGTACTCAACATAGATGACAATACATTTTCATATCAATTACGAGATAATTTATTGGATTATCATCCATGTATATTTCTTATATTATTAAAATATATTTTTAATATGTACATTGCTCTTACATAACAATAAATTACGTAAATATAAATCAATTTCTATTGATATGTCCTCCAATCATAATCGACATTTATAGCCTCCAGTGTTCACACGCAATTTCCATAGATCAATTGGAGCAGCTCAAACAGGCTGTCTTATTTAACGATCAATTAACGGCGTAACGTACTGCGTGTGATCCGTATATGATTTAATAGACAGGATAAATAATGGCCGAGCTGTAAATAATTCGAGCCGGCTCTATCTGACAGGAAAGCAGTGTTGTCATCACACTTGGCAATATCCACTCGCTCGATGGGGTAAAACATTATAATTACACAGCGACAAAACGGTCGATGATTTACTACGTAGATAATTTAGTGGTAGTTTTGTGTGTTTACGGAAAAGAAAGTGTTTGTTTGCTTTCGGTTCACATTGAAACAAGTCTCGAGTAATAATTAGTGTTGCCTCAACTTGTGTTTACCTTTCGTGTTATTTACCGTGTTTTTCTTCTCTGAGCATAATAGGCTTTGATTGAAATCGATTGCTTCGCTCGTTTAAAACTTCTAATTATATTAAACTACGTCAGTGTTACGAGTTATTTATTTATTTTTATTTATTCAACGTGTTTTATGATTAGCGAGAAATTTAACCGATCGTTATGTATGAACGTGCAAGTTGCGACTTGACAAATCGAGTGGTATTCCATGTAAGTGTATTGCGTTATTCAATATAAATTAATCTTAATGAGATGAGTGCTTCGGATGATGGAATATTGTCATTCTTGATCCGATCGTCATTCTTGACGAGTCTTCTTTTGTGTATGATTTTTTATATTAATAAATCTCATCAAGCACTTCAAAGTTTTTATAACAAGCCAAGTATTCATAATAAAAACAAACGTTTGTGCAATGTTTTAATTTTATTATATTATATGTTTATTGCTGATTACATATAAAATCTATGAGCTGAAGTGGCTCACTCTTAGCTCATTTTTAATACCTAATATATACGACCTATAATCATCATGATTAGGAAAATCTAGGTAAACCTATCGATTGATAGGCTTACTAATTAAAATTTAATAAATAGTTTTTAGTAGATGCATATATAATATATATAAACTGACATGAACACAATTTTAAAATATTTTATTATTTTAATATTTTAAAATTCACCTGTATTACGTATTTTATGATAAATCACAACATTGCAATGTTTGATTCTGTCTATGATGTTTCAAATGTAAAAAATTTATTATTGACAAAAAAACTACAGTAAATTTCAAAATTTATGAAAAGTGGTAGTTGAATGTTATATAGACATATTTTTTAATTATTAAAATTATTATTAATGTTCAACATATCATCCAATATTCTTACCATTTTTTTGTAAAAAATATTTATGTTAATTAGTATGTCTAACCTATTTCATAAAACAATGCATTTTACTTCATAAACAATATAAAAAAAGCGTTAACTTACAAAGCCAAGTATCAAAACATACTTATGTAAATTATAAATTAAGACTGTTTTTTTCGTTTACTTTTATAGCTGGTTCAGCATCTATCAGCTTTTTTGGAGCAATTGAAATGCATTTATCTAAAAAACAATAACTTGTTCATGTCGTTAAATTACTTTTAAGCCAATTAGTAAACTAAAGATATGGCACAAAAATTAGAACTACATACTCAGCTATATCGAAGTTTTTTGTGTAATGTAGAATTTTAGTTATCATCAAAGTTTTTGAAAGATTACATTAAAAATGTATCGTTCTTTAAAACTTTCACTCTGAAAAAAATACTTTAAAATAGTTTTAAATTTATTCTATTAATCAATTTTGATATAATACAATACAAATAGCATTTATTTATATTTATATTTTTATTGAAAATCGCTATAAAATATTTTTTTTATTAATATATTTTATAGCTACTACTACTAGTGCACTTTTATGTGATTAAGTCTGCTTGTCTTTCAAGTGTTTGATTAAAGAGGTATTTTGTTTTGTTAAATTCTTGTTCATATTTTTTATATGTGACGAGTAACTATATATGTTATATTATTTAATTATTTAAAATATAATATTTTAGTATAACGTAAAATAATAACAATATTCTATAATTTTTTAATGTAGTAAAATCATCGATATAAAAAATACGTAAAAAATATTAACGACTTAATAAGAATTTATGCATAATACAAAATAATGTATAACAATTCAATCATTCAGTATAATATAAAATTATATATCATAACATAAATGTGAATAAAAACATTAAAATATATCTACAAAACTAGATCTTTTTTGCCAAAATTATAGTGCATAGAATATATAATTTAACGTATTATTTTTGTGACAAAATGTTCAAAACATGCTTGCAGTATTATTATAGCAGTTCATACAGTTATATGCATACCTTAAAAAACTTGTATTAAATTATATCTGTATTAGGAAAGTCATATGCCCAGATACTAAACATACTACTAGAATCCGCGTTTTAAATATTTGTAACTATTTAACTAACTATTCGTGAAGTATTTTTTAATATTTGTAATAGATTATTTTGTAATTTTTTACTTAAAAATACAGAAAGGTTTTTTTACAGCAAAGCAGATGCTGCATTATCAACACCCCAATTGTGCCCTTTTTCATATATATAATTTATATCGTGTTAACCAATAACTGACTATTAAAAAAATAATTATAAAAATTCCAAAAATTACCGTGTTAATAATATACTAGTATTAAATATTTTATCTATTTTAAAGCAATACGAATAATGTTTATTTAAAGTGATATTATTTTTAAGCATACTGAGTTAATAGTCTTTTCTGCATCAGGTGCTATTAAAATTAGTCTGATTCGGGTGCTATTAAAATTAGATTGATTTATACTTTAAAACATTAAATGCTCTATTATGACTTAAATTAAAATGAATATTCTTGAAACTTTATATTGTTTTTTTATGTTTTAACATATATTCATCATCAAAACTATTTTTTAGATTTTCATAACCTAACGAATATACTTTAATATTCGAATAGTTTATCGTTTATTATTTGATAATGGTTTATAAAAATCAATATTTTGAAACTCTAATACAAAATCAGTCCATGCAAATAAAAATGTATATTTAATTAAAATTAAATGTTTTTTTTCATTAAACATATTAAATTAATAAAATAGCTTAGTTATAATTTAATGTAACGCTCCATAGAAGTGCAAAGGCGCCATATAATTTAACGACCACAAAAGACCCTGCGGGATTACTCCGAATTCGAACCGATGTTTGCTCACTCGATTACTATACAGTTTATATACTATAATAAAAGCTAAATAATCAACACTTATATACCAACAACTCGTTCATATTATTTAAGCACAAAAAATACTTTATTGATTCAAACGATCGGTTATGTTCGAACGGAAGGTTTCAAAGAAGATCACGATTTAAGCTATAATCACGGCTAAACGGTAACGATTTGCTCGTTCATTTCCTTGTATCATAATCAATGGTTTAAAAACTATTTAATTATGGTTATCCTTGATACACAAATACATACATATACTTACTAGCTTTTATTGTACCATTTGCAAGGTTTTATTTTTGTAGAAATACACAAAATATTTTTTTTTAAAAATCTGGTTTTTATATTAGAAAAATAATTTATTACATCACTTCAATAAATAAATTTAATGCTAATATATTGCAATAGTTAATTTCGTTTTTTTTTTATTAGTTTAATTATCAAAACTTATACTTCTCATACACTAATCAGTAGAAACTTGAAGAATACAAAATAATAAAAATGCAATTAAATTCGGATATGACTCTTAGTTCAAAATCGTTAAAGGCTATAGTTCTAGATTATAAACCAATGATGATTTTTTTAATATTTCGTACTTTGTAGTATAAGTTTATTTTTTTTAAATCTAGATCTTTTATAGATAGTATTTAAAGACCAATTCATGATTGATAGTTCTCAGTTGCTCTTTTATGAGCAAATCTTTTTGAGACAATATAGTATTAAAAACACTGTTTATTAAATTTTCGTCCATATGTTTTTGTTACATATTCAACTTCAATTTTTCGTTGTAATGCTGTATTTGCTTTTATATTTTACAGCGAAATTAAATTGTAACAGTTGATATAGCAACTTTATTACATTAAACATTTTGAAAAAAATCCAGTCGATCTAATTAGATAATTCATCACACCTCTGAGGTCTAAAGGAATGCGAGACACGGACATGACCGCACATAGGCGAAACTCGATTATGGAGCGATAAAAAGGGCCCTTTTATGATCCTTTTAAACGAACTCTTTCAATTATATTATATAACTGTGCCCATTGTCGACGACGGTTTTTTATGAGCGCGCAAAAAGGCTCAAGTCGTTAAAACGCGTCGCAAAAGCAACAAAGGACCTTTGCACAATTTCATAATGCACTTCACCTCGGGACCTTCTCGAGGGACAGGCCGCTCATTAAAAATAATTTCGCCAAAAAACAATCCAGAATATAACACATCCCCATTGTTTTGCTCCAATGTGTTGCTGTAAAATAATTTATTTGATTGATTCAAAGTATCCTTTAACGTGTGAACCCAATATTGCAAATGCATCCTTAATCTTTTTCTCTCTAGCTATTTTATCTATTTAAGGAATTTTACAAAAATCCAATAATTTTATTAAACGTTGTTACTAGGATATCTACTATATTTTTTCTTACCGATTAATATCTATAATATCTTTAAAAAGTTTTGAATCTGTGATAGGTCTATGCATGCATTGGTATTGCCAATTTCTAGATTCTGTGTTATTTTCGCATATAGCAATGCATTTTGGTTTCTCGATGCTTTTGATTTCTCAAAAAATAAAAAAAAATTCAGTTTTCGATTATCTTGACAAAATCTCGAAAAAATTCGATAAATAAAAATATGTTAAGTTAAAAAAACTCTTTAGATTATTGTAAAAACAAGATTTAAGTTCATTGACCAGCAAATTTTACAGCATAACCCTTTGGAAAGCCTCTATAATTTTGCAATCTAGCAATTCTTACGCGGAGCAGAATCTTATTATCTGAATATTAATCTAGTTCTTAAGATTACCAGAACGAAAATATAGCCAGTAAAAGTGGTTGAGAAAATCATAAATATTTTTTTGCTATTCAAATACTTCCGATCTCTAATAAAAGCTTTCCAGAAAGCATGCATATTTGTAAGCATCTGGCACGGACTCACTCTCTCTTACGTAGCGCTTGTTAAATATTTAAACATATTCGTACAAATTTAATTTTGAACAAGGAAGGGCTCTGAATTTTTTTGAGAAATTATCAAATTTCTCGTAAAATAAGAATTCTTGCTTTGCCAATTTAATTTGGATTACTGCTTTAATGTCTTTATATTCGCGATTTATTGTAAAAATTCATCAGAAGCACAATAGATATACCAGCGTTAAAAGTTAATTTGTGGTAAGGAGTTCAATAAAGTAATTTTTTAACTAATATCGTCTTTTTAGATCATAAGAATGCTTATAAACTAAGTTTTTTTATATACATACATTTTAGGTATAAAATAATGCTACTTATGTGCTTAAATAAGATTGCTGTAAAATTTCATATAACTAAATATTTAATTCATAAGCTCTTACTATAGTTAATATAAAAAAGTCAAACTCTTAGAATTAAAATTTATCCGAAATATAAAATATTTCTTATCGTGACATTATTTTATAAAAAAAAATACTGTATTACGATTTTTTTTATCAACTTGCATTGTTAATAATCTTTTTTATGATAGATATCTTTGTATATACATTTATTGAATATACGATACAATATAATCCGATTATTTACAAATACACTTGTTATAGCTTATTATGAAAACGCTGAAAAAAATTAATCCTATAAATTGTTTAATCAATATGTGCTTTACTATCAAAAAAAATACAAAATCATATCAACTTTACATTAAATTAAGATATATATATGTATATACATTACATAATTATCAATCAATTAATTAAATGAGAATCTTAATTTTGCACTGGTTTCTATTAGATCTGAATGATACAGATTTTCCAGCAAATGTTAATATCACTAAGCAATAAATATGTCGATTTCCGATTTCTCAAAGTGGTTTTAAAATGAAAAATGTATATTTACATAGTAATATAAAAAAGTATAATAAACTTGAATACGCATCGATAAATGTCGATGCACAAAAGATGCTCTAGTATCCATAATTTACGAGCTCGTAAAATCGAGAGACTCGCAAAAATTATTATTGCAAATACTCTCTTATTTGATTTTAATATGAGCACGCACCTATAAGTCGTAGCAATATTAAGTTTCTTCATATGAAGTGGCATTTAATGCAAAATTAGATACTTTACATATTAATTTGTATTTTGGAAACATAGCGACTTGTCATGGATTTTTTCTGTAAATTTTAATTGAGTAATAGATACTTTTAAAATAAAAATTGAGATAGATCTCTCTTTGTTGTTATTGAAAAGCAATTTAATGATACTATTATATCTATACTACAATTAACTGTAAAACCTAATATTATTTCAAAACATTGATTGATTTTCATTAAAATTTATATCATAAAACAATTTCATATTGTTGTGTTCTGTTTAATGATAAGGGCATTGAAATAATTTCTTAAATTAAAATATAATTTTTCGTAGTACAGAAAAATACAACAGTAAATATTAATTCGAAAGTCCATTGTTGAGATTATATTGTTCGTTAATCAGATTCGATGATTTCTTTTTGGGTATTTTAGAGATGATATTAAATGAATATCTATACAAGGACAGATATAATGATAACAAGTAATATGCCATTTAATTAATATCATATACAAAAAATATAATTGATTTTACAAATAAAAATATTATTAAAATGAATTAATTTATATGTACAACTACATACTATTTGTATCGGAACTTTTATATTAAATGTTAAAATTTACACTAATGTAAAAATTAAGGATTGATGTTTGATATGTCATTGAATGATAAAATTAAAAATAATAGGCTATTTAAATAAGATAAGAGATTTATCGGAATATATTCATAGATTTTTTAAATCGTATTGTCAATCAGATTACTATATCTAATCATAATATATATTTTGATACTTCACTAGAACAGTTTAATTACAATATATATTGGAATCATTTGTATCTATATTATTTATATTAATAGTTATAAAGAAATAAACGTAAATTGTGAATATTGATATGAATTATAGTTAAAATCGATCGTTTAGGTCAAGTGTCCGTTATATAAACTACCGTATCAAGTTACTGATAAGAAGTTCGATTACACTTTTAGTCGTAACGTTTTAATCCTTTGTTGTCGTAAGATTATCCGGATCACTTGTCGCAGAGCGAAAATAAACTATTACATAACAAATAAAACTTGCCACACTGAAATATATATAACTAGGAGTCTTCCAGAAGCGATCGATGACACACAACGTGTCTGGATTTATTTTGGCTCCAGAGTCAATCCAGTGACGTAGTCTGATGACATGACAAAAAAATAGTACGACTGGTCACTACAAGTCACCGAAGTGATTTGAAGTGTTTTTGATCGTTCGTAGAGATCGTGACTCAAGTGGTGCGTTCCAATAAAAGTCCTCTGGGAGTGACGAAAAAGATCGGCGACCGATAATCCCCAGTCGTCATCTCTCGAATGACGAATCGTCTACCAGAAGTGGCCAACTATGTCGCTAATACCCTATGATAAATCATTTATGTAAAAAAATAATTACCAAAAGAATTGCAATAGTGAAATGTTGAAAGTCTGCCAAATTTTTGCAGAAATATGTAAACATATCGCGAATTTAAATTTCTTATGAGTAATGCATCTTTAAATATACATATTATTTTATTTACCACTATATGAATTATTTAATAAGTAATAAATCTTTAAACCCCCTCTCTATCAATACTATATTGTGAGCTTAAGAATTACTTGAAGAGTGTAAGGTTTAGATTTATATTTTTCTATAAAAAAAAAAATGACTGATCTTAGCAAATAAAATCTACAACTCAACATTTATATAAATATGTATAATCATAATTTACCTTATATATGTTTTTTGCTAGATACAAACTATTATTTTTTGTTGCAACATAAAAAAAATAAACCACTTACTTAGAAAATAAAATTTGTACAACTAACCATTCAGATACAAACATAAGTATATAGTCCAAAAATTAATCGATCTGCATCCAGGTGATTACTAATGCAACACTTGACCATAAGTTCATATGTAAATTACTAAAATCAAGTAAATCAATGTTGTTGATTATTTATGGATTTTATCAATAACTTGTTTAAGTTTGGTGTGAAAATTTATTATCTAATTTATAAATTCAATTTAAATTAATAAAAATAGCATCTTTTTAAATAAATATTTTTATTAATAAATAAATTTATATTATTATATAAATTATATTAATATCCTCTTTATATACACATATTTTTACATTTTTTTGTACAGTTATATTTTTATGGACAATTACTCTTCTTGTTCAAAAATTATTTAAATTATCAAGTAGGAGATTATCATAAAATTAAAATATAATTTTTAAAATACTTACTTTCACTTCTCTCTTATAAAATTAACAATACTAGTTTTAATTTTTTAGCTCTGTAACATTTTAATATTTACAACATATTCTTTGAAATATTTCCACTGTTTAATCTTATATTTTTGAGATACGCTTTACACTAATTTAGTACGTTACTTTTAAACCCAAACTCATTAACTTCCTTGTACATCTAATAATATTTATGTTTTTTGTACAATAAACGTCATCTTATGAATCAAATATTTTGTTAACACCATTGTTTATATATTATACTATATAGATAGAACAACACTATAAATCAATCTAAGTTTCAATTATTTTATACTATTTACTATCAATTAAAAGCACATCTGTATATGGTATTTCCAATTCTTTTTTTGCAAATTTTCCTCATTGTATTGTAATACAAATAAGGAAGACATAAAATATCAATATTTGAATGTTATCCTTTATTTTTATTACAAATAAGGCTTTAACGCCGACGATTAAATAGTTTTTCTTTTGTGTCCGCTCTGTCGCGACGGTTCTGCTTCCCACATTTCGCGAGCATTATGCAAGCGGATTCGTTTATGTCTAACACGTACGAATATTATCAATTTCTTACCAATTACCACATATATGAGGTAGGCGGCTATAAAAACAAACCATAGGGGGCCGACGGTCGGCCATGGGGCCATGACAGCTCACGCTGGGCAAGTGTCAGCGAGACTTTATACATTTAATAAGGTTTCTCAACACATTTTCAACCATGGATGCGCTATAGAAATTAGTGATAGTTAAAAAAGACCGACCAAATCCGTCGCGATCCATATAGTTAATCGATCGATACTTCTGCTATCCAAATATAATTTTTGATAATTAAGTTATAATTAAAATCGTTGAATAATTAAGTGTGTTTTGTACGCGATCGGAATTTATAATTAAGCAATTATGTTGAACGTCGTAGATTATGACGATAAAATACGTTCGTTACATTCGTGTTAAATATTTTGTATCGACTTGTTTGAGCAACAACTGGAATGTAATGAAATATCACAGAGAGAAATTTTAACAAGAAAAAATATCAATGGGTTTGCCGCTTCCTTGATCGTCGGAGTCTAAATAACTCAACGGTTATAATTGTTCTCGATGTGAAAAATATGCAAGGTTGAGAATCGATGTAACAATTATTTTATAATTTTATCAAAATTATTATTGAATTAGTTGCTTTATTTTATATTAAATATATAAATTTAATAAACTCGCGTACGATATTAAAAATTATCTATATTTTTTAACTCTTGTTTTTTTTTTATATATATATATTTTTTTTTTTTGTAAAGTATATATTAAAATTCAAGTATTAAATCTTACAGTAAAATATATATAGTCTAAATTTTTAAGGGTTTTTTCGATTTACACATTTAATACATGTTTTTATGTTAAATAGGAAAGCTGCAGTTTGATAAAACTGTATCATTTGTATAATAAACATTTTTTTCATTGGGTCTTTAATAAATAATAAACCAGTTAGGATAAATTTTTTATGGGAAAATTTAAAAAAAAATAAGACTCAACTGAACGTTTAAAGAAAGCTTAAATTATTAAAATAGCGTATTTGGCTTTTATTAGGCGGCTATTTAAATATTTATAAAATAGCTTAAATTCTACAATTTTTTTTATTAATTGAATCAATTTACAATATGGTATTATATAGACCATTATATCATTATCAAAAAGACAAAAGTTGCATTAATCTATTTTCTAATTTCGAATATGTAGATATATATATATTTTATAATGTCGTTTGACTGTTTTTCAGTGGTAAATAAATTTCTGCTCTAAATAGTTATATTTTCAACAACATATTGTTGAAGATATAACTTTTAACCGAAATACTGCATTAATACTAAAAAAATAATATCTGAAGCAAATTTAAGTTGCACCTCTGCTTCTACAATCTAAAAAAAATAAGAAAAAAGCAATAATGTTTTCCATAAATATTTAAGCAGAAATAGCCCATTTTGTGCTTTTTTTGCACGTAGTATTTATTGGATTTGCTACAAGTTTGTGAATGATTTAAAAGTTAATATATTTGTTTATTTTAATAGCATGCCTTCAGTCTAGAAGAGTCTGTAAAAAAACCGTTGAGTCTCAAAAAAAATATGAATTAAACGTTGCTCTTAAAACACATATATTGTATGTGGCTCATTAATTCTATTTCGCAGATATTTACAGAACATTCCTTAAATTATATAATAACGATGCTCATAAGTTTAACTGTATGCTATTTTTTTGTATACCATATATTCACCCTAAATTTTATTTATATATGAGCCACAATTTTTTTTTTTTTAATATATACATATGTGATTGAAGTGAATTCATTGAAAAAACAATATTACATTATTAGTAGTAATGATGTGAATTCAACATCGGGTTAGCCCAAAATTTTGCAATCGGTAAAATTAAGTTTTTAAGCTCTTTCTAACCCTATTTTACCAGATAGGCATCATTAATGAATATCTTTATGTAGTGTAATTTTTAATACACGCGTGTATTGGAGAGTTAAAAGTACAGTAAAAATATGTTCTATATCATTTTTAGTTTTAACACATGCACGTTGTTAAAAAGTAGCATATTTTTTATTTAACAATACACAAAATACTTATGTTATATTCATACAATGAAGCACGCAAATAGTAAGCATTACAATACCCATAGCTAAATCTATTCTAGCATATACTTAAGATGATATAAAATAGCCGTTTTGCGGTTAGAACTATGGTGTTTACTGTGTGTTTACCCGCAAAGTTCACTTCCCTTACGCGCATAATGAAATTGTGTTTACACAATTTATAACCCATTAATTTTATACCTTCCAACAAAAAAATTCTCATACCGTTTTGGTCAGAGTCGCGCCACGTGAAACAGGCCTTATTTTAACTGGATTCAATTTTGTGTGTTATACAAATTATCACAGTTCCGTCCTAAGTTTCCACATTCGCCGCAGATGCAACCTTAAATAAACAAAGCAAATATTACAAATCAAATAACATTAACATAAGCACGTCTCACAGTTCAAATACACGCGTGTTCTTCTTCTTGGTCGATGATAGCTTTCTACGGATCGAAATCTGTATGTGTACCGAATGCAGCAACATAAATATAAATTCATTTAAAATTAAAATTAACTATTTTAACTGAGTGGTTTATTATTATTGCGGTTTAACTAATTTATGGCTGGTCTAAAATATATTTTAGTAATAATATACATACGGGCGCATGGATAAATTGCATTCTTCATAATTTGTACATCCTAATTAAAATTATTTATTGCAGCTTCAAACCAATTATGAGAATATTTATCTATAAATATTTGCGATTCAATATTAAAACACAAAGCTGTATACGGCGTTGGTATACAAAATTGTTTCCTTATCGTAATTCCAGTTGACGTTTATAATCCAAAATAAATATTAAAAAATTACGTACGTAAAATGTGACGCAAATCATTGTATATTGAAGAGAGTTTTAGTACATAAAATATTTGCTATCAAGAATAGTAATACAACTTAGTGAGACAAATATTTATACATGACTTTTCTATCCAAATGTGTAATTTATGACTTAAAGATTAAAAAAAATTTTAAGTACAATTCTGATAAAATTTTGTAGAAATAAAATTACAATTAAAGCAACCAAGAATAAATACATTTAAAAATAATATTATGATGTACAATGATAATATTTCAGGAATTAATACAAAGATAAATTTATTTTATTTACAATATATGTACAATAATTGAAATAACACAGATTGTCAATCTTAAATATTCTCGTATTTTTAGGTATCGATGACTTTATTTTTTTGAGCTAAATTCGCTTTAATTACTTTAAAAAAAAATTTATGCTATACATATAGTACATATTTTTAATAATTTAATGTTTGAATAGAAAAGTGAAATTTTCGCTAAAAATGTCTATTCAAAAATTAGATTATTTTTTATTAAAACAATATTTGTGTCATTGTAGTGATGCATAATGTGGTTGTTTTAAGAATGTATTACTAGCTGTGCAAGGTAACGTTTTTTTAATCAAACAAATTATTTTTGACGCAATCGATTTTTATGGCCATAATCAATCGATAGCAAAAATCTACTGATGCCTAAAAATATTTAAAATTATATTTGTACTAAAAGTAAAAAATATTGTACAATAAGAGCATCAACGGTAAACCACTATTTTTTGAAAAGGTTCATAGGGAAAAATATTTTTTTTAGTAAAAATATTTTTTTTATAACTTGAACATTCAAGAACATTTAAAAATTTTCCTTGTCCATATAAGAAATAATATAATAGGTAATGCCAAAATAAATAGCATTTTTTTATAATTTAAGTTTTAACAATCAGTCTTGCTTTGGCCTTTGAAACTTGAGTACGTATTTTGTTGTGTTAAAAAAAATTGATTCCCAAAATTTACGATGGCAGAATTCTACTACAACTATTTTTTACTGCAACTAACAGAATTTTATTGGCAACTACGGACATTAAAAACATTTTTGGAGTGGTATGTGATTTTTAATTATATATAAATGTCAAAGATTGTTTGAAAAAAATCAAATAGTAAATTGCGATATCAAGAATAATACTGAATGTGTGGGAACAGCAAAGATAGACGATGTTGTTCTGGCTGCAGAAATGAAAGCAATTTCTACTCAAACCATTTATCAGCTGGCCAAGAAACTCCGATTCATCAGTGCATTTACACATTAAGAATATTGGGAAAACAAGATGTATGGATTCCACATGAATTGAGCGAAGAAATTGAAAGTAGACGCTTTTTCCCAATCATTGTGAACATAAATAACAATAATCGTCATACAAAGCAGTGGTTACTTAAATATCAAGTAGCAAAATCTAATACGAAAAAAATCATGTTATGTGTATGATGAGATTGCAAATAGATTGTGCATTACGAAACTCTTAAACCTGGACAAACAGTATCAGCAAGACTATATTGTGAGAAACCGGATCGTTTGCATAGGGGTGTAAAAAAATAGGCCTGCAATTGCTAACAGAAGTCAAAAAATTTTACAATACTAAACCGAAAAAATCAAAATGCGGACGATATAAAAAAGGGGCTATCGAAACATTTTGCATCAAAGTCTTTATCATTTTATGTCAATAATGTAAAAACTGACCGAAAGGTGAGAAAAAAGTATATAAAAAAAATTAATTCATTAAAAAATTAAACGATCAAATGACTTTTACATTAATTACTGAATACAATGAATTGATCATATTTTTAATTTTATATTCCTAGAAATACTAATTAATATTTGGATTTGCATAATAAATAGTGAAATTGTACTTTGCTACTGAATTACCAGTCAAATATAGCAGAAAATGAATTAATTTAATTAGTATCAATCATAAAACAGTGTAATATATTTTGATCAACGAATGTATTCACGTTTTTTTAATAATAATGGTATGTGTATTAAATTAAATTGTTTATGATCTTGGTATATATTTTTTTAAATATAGTATTGACAATTACATTTTAACTAAACCTACCCACTGCTAATATGATATGATAATGTTGGTTAAATACCCACTAACGTGATCTGTTTATAATCATGACCTACCGCAACTATTTGCTAGTAACAAATAAACAACTCAGCAACCATATGTCACCGTTGATAAATTAATCGGTTCATTGAATATAAAGTTATACTAAACGACCGCATTATACATATATGTATATATATATTTTTCTAATACAAACCACAATTAGTACAAATATCATTTATTCATTTAATATTAACAAAACCATATTTAATTAATCGAAGATTTCTTATCGAGCATTGAGTGCACTTGAATCACGTTTTGGATTTTTTTATTAAATATATTTGATTATGTATGATTTTTTGTGAGAAGCATATTCCACTCGAATCCCCACATACTGTTTTGTACCACACAAAGGTGTGCTATAGTCTAACCATGAGTTGGTATCACACAAGTTTTTATATCAGTTCGCGCCGAGCCACTGTCGCGCTAACACGTACACTTTGGAGCCGTCGCGTTTGGTTCAAACACGTTTTAGACGTACATATATATACAAACTTGAATTATGTCAAAAAATTATTAAGTGTTTTGATTATTTTATTGTGTAATAAAACATTTATAAAATGCATTGGAACAGTGCATAAAAATATGTTAAACTTTCCGCTATGAAATGCACGCACGCCATATAGACGAATTTCGCGAAGTGCTCTAAATATTTTTAATTCTATTAAAATAATTAATATATCAGCCGATTGTGAACGTATTATATAACTATATCAGTTGTATAAATTTTAAGTGTATGTGCAACGAATAATCATTGGCAAAATTAATTCATCTACATCTTCTCAAAAGCAATCGTGCTACAGTTCAGTTTGATGTGCGATTTGAGGATTTTTACCGCAGGAGAGAGCGCAACATGACGGCAACATTCTGCTATGTTAGTAAAATAAAAATAAAATTTAAATTTATATATTATAATATATAGACAAACATTCAAGATGCTGCATCTTCATTATATAAAAAAAAATAGTACATTTAACATGATTTATATTTATAACCATTTTTTAATTCTATCTAATTGATATCGCCTGATCGACAATTCATAAATTAATCAAAAGTATAAAACACATGACTTATTGCTTTGACACTTGTGAGAGCAAGAAACGTGACATGTATCAGTTTATGTAACATTTTTTACATATATAATTAATGATCGTTGTGCTTAAATCGTGATACTAATTAGAATATTTTAGATGTACGATGCAAATAATTTACTTTTAATTAATCGTAACAAATAAACAAAAACAACCTTCTCCTATAATAATATCATCATATATATATATAATTTACTTTCAATTCAGGATGATTTATGTATTATTATTTATTTTTTATATCTTGTAAACAATATTAATAATTAATTCGTTATCTGCATGACCCCCAGATATGCAAGAGACATTAAAACATACATTCTGCGCTATTAAGATAATATTTCATAACAATAATATTGTATCTGAGAAAGCATTAAATTTTTTTATGCATATCAGATTTTCGCAACTTGTTTGATAAGTGACTTATCTATTTTTTTTTTATAAAAAAAAATATAAATGTATATCTAATAAATATAAGCTAATCGATGCTTTTATTTTTAGTTGCAATTTTCGTCTTAACGGGTGCGTTGCTTTAAGAACATTATCATGATGGATTATCTAATGTGTTTTATTTTAAAATTCATATAATAAGTCAGAATTTCAATAATATTTCAATATTTCAATAAAATTTTCATTGTATTTTCAGGTTACCACAGCCTGCCGTGTCAGTGAAGTTACTGTGCCTCCTGATGGTAAGTGTAATATTATTTTTTTATCTTATTATTAAAAACAAATATGTAAGTTTTTCCTGTACTACTTATTTTTATGAAAAATAATTTCATTTAATCAATACGAGCATAAATAAAATTATCTCACCACAATTGACGCGAATTAGATAATTTATTTTTTATAAAATATTTATCCTTACAGTTGTATTATATTTTTTAATCAATTTATAATCTGACATAATTTTTTTAATAGAATTATATGATAGTAAAACGTTAGATTAATGAATAATTTTTCAACAATTTTCATTGGCTACATCTATTGTATTTTTTTTATTGACCTAGTTAAAATAAGCAATTGTAGTATAGTATTAAATTCATAAATAAAAACCTGACACCGTCGGATTTCACACAAATATTAAAATACTGTCAGGCATTATATAGCTGCGAAATTTTATATCCACGATTGTGGAAAAACTATTAAAACTTTGTAGTAAGCTTTCTAATCAATAATTATAGCTTTTAGACGCATGTTAAAAATATATATTTATGTTAAAGAACACCAAAAATTGAAATAAATATATAAGAGCATAAAACATACTTTTATCAATTGCAAACATAAATTTTTAAAGCATTTTACTAGTATTCCTGTATATCAGTAATTTATTATAGAATTTTTGTATAATAACATGAATTCCAATAATTAGTAATGAGCTATTGTGATCATAAAATCCGTAATTTATATTTATAATTATTTTTCTTCAAAATTAAAATATACGTTTGCGACATTAAAATTTACTTCAATCAAATTACTTTTATGCAATTTTCTCCCTTTTTGGCATGAAGCAATGCCAAAAAAACTAAATTCGATATTGGTCCTTCGGATCTACGTAGTTTGCATAATTTTATTCGTCTATTTTTTACAACGACTTAAATCATTATTTTATCGTTTTTATTATGTTTCGACACGACATGCTCGGCGTTTGTTTAAATAAAGTGTTGTGTTTATATATCGGCTCGGCACGATATCGATTGTTTGCCAAAGAGATAAGTAAGGAACTAGGAAAAAATAGTTATAAATCGTTAATCATGTCCGCAAAATAATTTTACGACGTACCGTACAGGTGAACGTTTTACACCTACTAAAGATCGTAGCTACGCTTAGAACGTTGCGATTTATAATAGGTGTATTATTATTACGCTCTTATATTATTAAAATACTTGTGTTTAACAGTATAAAAATACCCTTAGTAACTATTGTGCTAATTATAAATTAATAATATTTGCAATCATTTTTACACAGTGTCTCATTATGTCAATTTCTCTGAAACGATACTTAAGAAATCTGTTATCAGATAAATAATCAAGACAGAACAAGTATTTATATATATATATATACAATAAGTATTAAACATAATCGCCTATTTATATAAAACACATTATATAAAATTTAATAGATTTTTAATATGTTTACTATATAGTACTTTAATATTTTTTCTTTGAAGGCACCTGTATTATAAACGCAAATTTAACAGAACAACAATTTTACATTTTAAATTGCTACAAAAATAAAATAATTATATTTATTTATTTAAACTATTTATAAATGTTTTTTTATATTTCATTTCTAATATTTTTTAATTAAAAAAAATATAACTACATAAACATATATATTTCAACTTTCGTGTTTTAATATTATCTACCAAGCAAAATTTTAATTTAAAATCCTTATTTAATATTTATAAATAGAACTAATTTTTATTATGATATTAGTTAAATTTAGAAGTGTATATATTACATTTTTTTTAACGACTCGCATGACAAAGCTTGCACTATAAGCAAATCGTATATAATATATAATAATAGAATCAAAAAACAGTGCATAATTAGGAATATTAATTAGTTTACTGAATATTCGTGAAAAAAACTAAAAGTGAAATGCCAGAAAAATAAAGTAATATTTTTATTTTTATGAGTTACAGTAGCTCATAATTAGATATTTTTAATACCTCTATGTGCGATCAAGCTCGATTTAAATCACGATACTTATCTGTGAGCTTAGAAAAATTTAGGAAAACCGAGCAAAATCATAATTATATAATAATTTGCAATTCTGATCTCCCAGTCACGATAGAAAATTGAGAAACACAAAGGTTTACATGGGATTTACACCCAGGTCTTTCAATTACTAGTCAGTATACCACTGGTTTAATCTGCTGGTTAATAAAGACTGCTATTAAAAAAATTTAAACTCTGCTCAATGCTAGCAAAAAATCAGTGAAATGTAAAAAAAAATACTTTGTAAAAAAAAAACCTAAAATACTTTTAAGTTAGAAAAACATAAACCATAATAATTAATTTCAAACTCAAGAGTCTATATAATCGTTTTATTTAATCTTTTTTTACCTTTCTAATGAATAACTTATACCTTTTTGTAATAATTTTCTGGTTTATACATAAATCAATTCCACTTATTCTAGTTATTTTTATGTTTTTCCACTTTAAAAAAACAAATAGTCGGAAGGGGTCAAGTCCAGTAAATATAGAAGTTGCAATAAAACTTCCCATCTAAGGTTGCAGATTTTATCCCGAGTCAATTTAGCAATGTGTTGTCATGTTGGAGAATATTTTTTTGTCTATTACAAATCTCTTTTTACCCAATCGGGTTAAAATTTTACTAAGCACTTTTACCTTGCTCTATCTAACACATTAAAATAAATATTTCCTTCGCAATTATACACGAAGAAAATCATTTTATGATGCAATCCAGATTTAAGGGTTGGAATCGCCCTATTTACGTGTGATAGCAACTATTTTTCTTAGTCACGTTTGAATAAAGAAAATATTTTTCGTCTGCAGTGATCTGGTTGTAAGTATTATTTTTTACGCAAAATAGTACATGTGTTGATCCTCGTTCTGTAGTGATCAAACGATTCATAGAGAACCCTAAAATTCTCGTGTCAATATTTTTCAAACATCTTTGTTTAGTAGACAACTAAGTACCAACCCTGTTTGATAATTATTCGATGTGCTTCAGCTTCAGCTCGTATGGCTATTTCATCCACCAAGTTGTGTGGTCCACTTCGAGGCTCATCCGTTAAATATATTTTTAAACATCTCTTACATTGTCTGACATCCAATAAAATTCAGCTCGATAAAAAAAATTAAGGACAAATTTCTCCCATTATTTTTCGATCAGGTGAAAGGGTATTTTTTGTCATACAACAAAAAATTGAAATACAATCCAACGTAACTATTTTCAAAATCTGCTTCTCAAAAATATTATTTTTGGGTACCTCAAATATTATAATATAGATTAATAAGTAATAATATTTGTGCGTTAAAGATTTTTAAATAATGATAGTTTTTGCATGATAAACGTCGCTTTAAATAAAAAACCAAGCATTACTTGAGCAAACCAATTATAATTTATCATCCTAAATTCTGCGTAAAAAATCAATATATTGTAGTCTGTCTTATTAAATGTATAAAAATAATCTTTTGAGAATTTTTTTTAATTATTTTGATCATGCAAAATAATTTACCGATTTTTTTGAAAAACGCTGCTTAATTGGCTAAAAATAATATATTTTTAATCTTTGAGGCTAATCTTATGATGTTATTTAATGGAACATAGAAAACCATTTATACCACAGCTAAAGCATTTATCAAATGTTCTATATATCCTATATTTCAAGTGTGATTCTAATCTTTGTGAGGACTTTTAACCATGCGCTAATAAATAATACACAACCACGAAGCCAACTGGAATTTATGTAAATTTCATTAGAAAACCGCTAAATAATAGTATAATGACATTTGCGCTAATACACCACTAATACACAGTTCATGAAACGAAAGGTCAAATTAGATACGCTCAGTTGATAAATAATGAATGAAATAATTATAAATACTCCAATTACATAGATTTATGCCGTCTATAAATCAGTAGATTTTTATGCGTTTCAGCATAACACCCAAGAGTGCGTGTCTTCCCTATGGGCATTCTGCTCACCATGATAATCGGGTTTAATATGATGAATATTTCTATGAGGGATATTCGACACGGAAACGTGTCTTGGGGGCAAAAGGACGACAATACCGCGGTTCGTTCGTTACGCGAACAAATTTTATTGCTTTCCAATAAAATCCGAATAAGCACGGTCGACGTCGGCACGGCTCAAAGTTTATGCAAGAAATATGCTTTCGTTTAACACACACTGTTTCAAAATTTGTACAGTGTGCTAAATCAATTTTTAACTTGAATTAATTTTAAATCATAGCATTAATACTTGATTCAAGCTCATTATTTATTTATTATAATTAATTGTATTATATTTATTTTATTATCACATATTTATAGCATTGTACGTATTGTATTGACGTGTAGCATTTAGTTAAAAATAACACAGTGAGTTACAAATAGCAGCCAAAATGACATTTGCAAATGTCACGTAGCTACTGTTCACGGTTTGCGAGTTCTTGTGACAGACAGTCTGTTTTATAGTATAGATTTTAGAGTAGCATCGAATTCAGTATATGTCTTAATACTTCATATAATAAAGTAAAAGAGTCAGTATATAATACCGAGTTTACAATATCTATATGTCAATCTCTGATTAAAGCATAAATTGCACTCTTACGGTACCCCCAAGCAATCGATTGTTCGTGAAACAGATGTTATATAGTTTTCAAAAAATATGCTCGTTAGATACTCTTTATAATACATTACAGTTAATTTCTAAATTATTTTATGAATTTAAATATATAAATAAAAAATATTCTAATTACTAAGAATTATTTTACAGTTATATAAATATATTATTAAAATTGTAATCTCACTGTAGTGCTGTATATTAATATTTATTCAAAAAACAATCAAAACCAGACCATCGGCCCAACAAACATAAAGATAAAGCAGCTCATTTACTTCTGGGAAATTCACCGTAAAAACGCCATAAAATCAACTCAACATCGGATCCAATCAGTAAACACAATACATTGTCAATCGAAGAATGCCAATAAAATAAATTTAAATTAATATCTTCTGCTTGACAATTGCAATATTTCATAGCTCATAAAAGCATTACTTGTATTAAATTTATGATCTAATCATTAAAAAATAAATTAAAGCTAGGTTTATTTAAATAATTAAATAAATATAAAAAAGTCGAATCAATGATAATGGATTTAAGTAATTACGTTCTTGCCAGTTACTAGATTACAAATTTTACATTAATAGATCTAGTTAGGTATTGTGAATAATTCATTCTCTAAATTGTGTAAAAAAACTGAATAGTACATTTATTTAACAAAACACAAGTCATTTCTCTCAAATCAGTACAGAGAGTTACTACCTACCACGCTTCAATAGCAAGTGGAATATGTTAGCAATGCGGCAGCGCTCGATGCATGAACGATACGAGTCCAAAGGCGATAAAGTTCCAATTGTGTGCACTTTATAGCTCAGTAGTATAGAGTACCGCCAGCGAGAGGAGGAGAACAGGGTCGCATTTGCAACAGGTCGCCCCGGGCGCCAGCACTTTGTGCCAATCGCAAGGGACACCTCCATAGGGCTGCGGGCTAAATGTGCACTTTTGAGAAAAATCTCGTAAATTTATCAACAGGAAGCGAAACGGACCACTTTGAGAACATTAATTGTGAATAAACCCTTCGTACAATAAAGAAACAGTGGTTCAAGATCTTTTTTACACTGGTTTATATTAAAATTATGGTACATTTTAATCACACTTTATTTTTAAGTACAATGCAATTCTCTCGCATTTACGAAATAGTTAATTCCTGCTTTTCTCTAGAAATTGGTGAAACACAGTGTTATATTAACTGCAATAATATTTAAAATCAACTTTTTCAAAGCTTCAATCCACTATACAGAAAAAAATACATTAAATTTCTACCAAATAAATTTTATTAAATTTCATAATCTCATTAACATTAGCTATCAATTTACCACAAGGGTCAAATAACTATTTGTATTAAAACATTTAAAAAAAAACAATTTTTATTGCACAAACTCTAAAAATCTGTAAATATCAACAACGCAGGTAGTCAATTTTTTCCTCTTAGTAACACTGCAGTATCTACAGTTTTGCACATTTTTGTTTGCGATGTTTATTTTAATAACTTGCTGTTGTCTGTTGTTTGCGATGTTTATTTTATCAATGGTCGTAAACAATATAATAAGGAAACATCACTTTATAATTGCAAAAATCCCATAAATTACTCGGATTTCCAAGTTATTATGCATCTAGAATTCTAGAGTTTTCAATGGCTGGTTTAGTTTTATTTTTTTTTAAGTCAATATAAATTATGTTTAATTTAAAGTATTTTTTTTAATAAACCGAGTTGTAATAAAAACAACAAAAAACGATATATCTTTTGTACTTAATAGGATGAAAAAAATACATCTAGATTTATGTTTTAAAATTAAAAATTTAAATTTTACCCAAATTTGATCAGTTGTAGAGAAGCTTATACTGTATGCAAAAAATAAAATTAAAATAATTTCATATATCTATCTACAAAAAAGACAGAATGATTGGAACAACTATATAAAACATTACTTACACTCCCAGAAATAGATTGTAACACTCTCAGATACAAATACGGATACGACCCGTACGCATCATAAGATTCCCTATCGAGCTCGACGGTTTACTGTTACATTCTAATTAGAATCCACTACTATTTGCCTCTCAGCCATACACCGTGGGGGTGTTACCCTGCGCTTCTAAAGAAATATTTACCATTTTATTTGTATTATATAATAATGCTCTTTTCTTATAATAAATATAAATATTTTATTGCATTTGGAAACAAAAATAGTAGGAATACATTTAATAATGACTATAATAATTATATTTATTTAAAATATCGTTAAAATTCTGCACAAAATTAAAAAAAAATCAGATACATAAGTAGTAAAATTATAGAATGAAGTTAGTGGTATTGTAGATTAATCAAATTTATTCATTTAACAATCCAGAACTGACGCCGATCCCCTAGAAATAAAAGTGGGAGTGGTGTCGCATCCAACGAAGAAAGAGATAAAGCATGCTCTTTCGTGTAACGGTACTTCGTCCAGATGACATGGGAATCTTATGAAGCGACCCGTACTTAACTAAAAAAAATCTCTAAGAACAAGGAGTTCTTCATTTTCTAGGATTCCAAACAATTCAATGAGACATATCGTACAAAAAGCAAATCAGCAATAACGTGAAACGCACTTCGCGTAACGATTATGATATTAAAGGTCTTAAATGATTATAATCTCTGACGTCTTAATACAAACTTTAGCGATGCGTGTTCTTAATCTATATCCCTGCTTGAACGTCACTTCCAAGTTTTAAAAACATCGTGTTTTATGATTTTCTAAGATTATAATCTTTAAAGTTAATAGGTCATCTGTTTAAGTATTTTTTTCTCTATTAAAAACGAACTCCAATCTTAGCTCAGCCCCATTCGCAACCTCAACTTAAATTTCTTAACCCAAAATTCAACTAGCATAGGAATTTTATGTATATTAAATAAATATAAATTAGAACAGCTTAAGCAAAATATTTCTTGTGATTACATACAAAATAACCAGTGGAAAGAGCAGCAAACTTATTTTTATTTTATTGCAGTTCATCTGTGAGTTTTCATATTTGTATTGAATCAACTTGGAATTTCGGATAAATCTAGGAGTTTTACTGGACAAGTTTTCTCGCATAATACGTAATGTCTAGTCACCTAAATTTAGTAGCACTATGGATTATTTTTAATATTCAGATTTATATATATGTACACTATATTAAAATAAAATTATTACATATTTTAATATGTTATGAAACGTGGTTATTATAAATTAATCAATTCTACAACAATTGCGCATAGATACGGATTTTTTGTTATCAATTTTTTATTCATAAAATATTAATATTTTAAAGATAAGATTAATCGGGAATGGTATTGTAAATCATACGATTTCAGGAATTTAAAATATTTTATCAAAAAAACTTTCATCAAATACCAGATATCTCGCTTGATCTATATTATTAATCTTCATTTGGCGTACACGTGTTTGGGCGTTGGCAACCATAAGTTTTCTATACTGACTCTGTCAAAAGAATGTCTGAATTTCTCGTTCATCTTTTATTAACAGCTGATAAATATTAACTCTGCATTGGTTATACAATGAAAATTTAAAAAAACTGTTAAATATTACTAGTTGAAAATGGCTGAAACATATTAAATGACTATGTTGTTACATATACTGCTATTTTTTGCCGTTTTATGTCATGTATTGACCTGCATTATAAACTAAACTTTTGCGGTTGAGTCATTTCAGATGATGAATGCTTCTATAATAATTTGTATTTCCAATAGGTCATCGACTCACATGCAAATCATTGTAAATACAATATCTGATATCGCACTTCGTTATCTCAAAAAATAAATGCTTGTTTTAATATTTATATCTTTCTGAGAACTGGCTCCATAAATAACTTAAACCTATTTTGAAAACGATTAGCTTTTATCTGTTATTTTTTATTAAATTAAATTTAGTAATTGATTATTGTATCTGTAATAATTGCTCTTTGATGCACATTGTGTCAATACATTTTTAGTTCATATATTTATATAATCATTTACCAAATAAAAATATACAATTTGATTTGCGGTCAGATCAATCCGATACTCAAAGATTATCGCGTGCTTTAATGTATGGTTAATGTCAATAAGATAATCAGCCATTAACTATATTAATTACTCAGTCTGGTCAGTTATGTTATTATTCAAAGAACAGTTTAATCATTCAAAATTTCATCGATCATATTTGTGTGGTCCACCAATTAATATTTATAGGAATCCATGAAACGCAAGACGATAAACAAACGAGAGACAATAAATCTCGGTGCTGTCGAGTGACACGGCTCGGCTCGGTTTCGCATGCAAATATTATACATATCCCTTGCGAGAGCCCTTGGGCTGTTGGCGCGAAGAAGGGCAGAAGTTGTTGGCTTAATTATGAATATAGGAGGCATAATTTATATTAATTTTCCAGCCGCGGGGTCCGAGCGGTGAAACATTTGCATAATGCGTCCGAGGAGATATGAGAAATGTTATTTCTCGTGGGTGTATGTGGTGCACGCGCCGTAAAGTGCTTCAATTTTCACCTCTTCAATTAGCGACCAAGTATGAAGCGTGCCGGAAGCTTGCTGATGATTTTTATGTGAAAGCTCTGCGTTTAACAGGGCTTTTCAATGATAAAAGCGTCAGAAATTGCGAATGAAATAAGAGGTAATATTGAATCATATCATTGGCAGCTCGCAGAAATTTTTATTGTATAAAATTCAATGAAATCAATATGCCAGTTACAGCATAGATAATGGACGAATATAAGAACATGGAGTTATTTAGTTTAATTTCCTAAATAGCTGGTGGCTCAAAAAATAATTTATAAAAACGTTCATTGACTTTATAGATAAATGCTTTTATGATTGTCAACTTTATCTCATAATGTCATAATCAGAGTTATCAAACAGACATGTGCATTTTAACAAAAAACATAACAAATCTTGATACAAATTCTAGTTTCAACTGAGCGATGTTTCAAAATGACCAAAGGAAGAAATCAAAGAGACTTTTGAAAAAAAATATTTCCACATTCTGAGATTTGCTTTACGAACATGACCAGAAGTTAACCATTGAAGTACCAATAGATCTGCACCGCATGCGACAACAAGAAAATACAAATGAGATTTAGTCTTAGGAGGAAGAATAGAGGCTCAGACTCACTTAAAACAAGATTAGAAATATCTCTAAAAAGTTTAAAGCAGTGCTGAGTTTCGTAGAGCAGCATCAGATTTTTGCACAATCCTCAAAATAAATTGTCATTAGATAAATTCCTAGTTAAAGTTTTAAAAAAATAAAAAAATTGAATCAAGCTAGCAGGGATTTAGATATGAATAAATTATAAATTTAATTTTTTTTATAATAAATTTAAATTATAAAAAATATACGTGTATTTTGTATCAATAATTTGTATATGAATATTTTCGGGTTTTAGAACGAATTATCTTATGTGTCCATTATTTCCTTTAATGAAATTTGCTTTAATATATGAGCACGTTTTTGGAACAAATTATGCTGGTGAACAAGGTTTCACTGTATTAAACCATAAACTAAACAACTTTAATTTACTATGGCAAACGATAAAAACTTTTTCGTGAAAATGTATTTCTTTAGAATGCGTTCCAAACAGAAATAAATTTGTAATGCAGTTAATATTTTGAGAAAATTATATTAATGATAGTATTTAATTTACTTTAATACCCCTGGTTAGTACATCCATACTGTATAAACAATTTATAGAATACATGCAACACGATTTTAATGTAAATATCCGCAGTCGTTCGAAAATTAAATATTTACCTCAAATTATTATAAGTCTTAATTGAATTTTTATTGAAGTATTTTAATTATAATGTTAATATTTACTTAAATTGTTTAATTTTAATGCCACCATCATTATTTTTTTATGTAAACAGAAATCATTTGCTAGCTACATATATATTTATATATAGTATAACACCCTTAAAAAAAGTTTTCTATAACTTTATCACATCCTATTTATAATACATAAGCAAACGTTATATTGATAATGTAAAAAAAACACCCAGATCCGCGTGTAACGCATGAAGTTAGTACTTTAAATTGAACACAATCATAATTAATTTGGTAGATTTTAAAATTGTTTGTATGTTTTTATATATTGAAAATAAAAATTAATTGATATATTACACATAATATTTTTATAGATAATAAATATAAAAAATACTACTTTTACGTAGTATTTATTATTTTTTAACAAATGTATATAAAATAGAAATTTTTTGGAGCAAGACTTTTATTATTTTCATCGTTTTTGCGCCTTTAATTTGCATGTATGCCATTATGTAACTAGTTTTTTATATATTTTATTTTTATTTCATAGGTGGTGACCTGTGGTGCTGCGACGTTAATTCGTCCAATGCGACTATTCAGCGAATGCTCAAAACAATACTTAGAAATGTATCCAAACGGCACCGTGATTGCAAAAGGCGACGACGACAGATCCGATCCAAATCGTAAGTATGCAAAACAGCTATTATCTAGCATAATTTAAATGTGTAGAAGATGCTAGAATTTGTTATGGGGAACGCGTGTCACTTTAACAAGCATTTGCCGATTTGTATTCTGTACAATACGTTAATTCGTAGCGCCCTCGAATATGCCTTTATCGTCTAATACTTCATGTTGTTGATGTCCAATCCATCAATGCTTGGTATTTTTAGCTGCGAACGTAAGAGTCGCGATCGCGTCCCTTATTCTTGGAGTCAGCTCTTGCACGAACTATCTAGCTTCTAAATGAGTTGTGATGTTTTTTGTGATGGCCATAAGGAGCTGAAAATAATATATGTGATATTTTAGATGTACGCCAATATCGTATTTTTAATATTTTATAAAACAATTTTTGTGAATATCTGTTGAATGTTCTTGCAGCTTTTTAAGCTCTATAGAGAACTTTGATTTAAAAAAAAAAAATTATTCAACATTTTAGTATAAGAAACGTAAACTAGATTTTACAGTAATCTTTTCTTCTATTCTATTTATATCACTAGATAGTTAAAATCTCACTCCTCCATTTTGTGCAAATTTTTCGTTTAACAACTCAGTGTTACAAATCTTTGTAACGAATAAATTGATAAATCGTATAACTAATAACCATATTTACAAGAATTAAATAAAAATATAAAATTTGTGTGTAGTTTAAAACGTCAAATATTAGGATGACTTTTAAAAGCCTCAGATTATACTCCAGTAAAATATAATATAAAAAAATATATAAGTCATGCGACTAGTATATGATTTAAAGATTGAATAATTTTCCATGACTATGTTGTCAAATTATTAGAATAATTTAAACTGCTTATACCAAATAAAGTCAACTTTAACCGGCTCAGCGTAATATTATAATTAGCGTCACATATTCGTGTCGATTCTAACGAAATTTCACGTTTACCGCATACGAAGAGAACATTTATTTCGTAACCACAAAACGGTGTCAAACAATGTCACCGGTCCAACTCGACTAATTCTACTGTAAACATTTTTTATAGATATTTTGCTCTAAACACACAGAAATTTCAAGTATTTTTCTTAAAATTCATCAATATGGTGAAAATTAAATTATTATATAAATTTTCCTCATACACTTGGCGCCGTCGTGCAAATCTTATCGGGAAATGTATCGACCGAGACGTTACATAAAGATTTAGATATTTATCTAGAAACGATCCGAATTCCTGAGCTGCAAATCGCGTCACACGTAAAGATCACGTTCGCAAACTTGTGCAGTTTTACTATTGACCGTGACGTCAGAGTGCATTGGCCTTAGGAAATAAATATGTCCGGTGTGAGCAAATATTGAGAAGTTAACTCAGAGAGACGTCAGAGGCGAGCAACCGTCGCCAAAGAGGGCCTTTGACGTTTGACTGTTTTGCGAGCGAAATGACCGTGAGTATGTAACAATAAGTTATTAAGAAAATACTGAGATTCTTTAATTTATTACTTATTAAAAAACAAGGCATATAAACAACTCAGAAAACAATAAAAGCAATACTTCATATAAGGCATATAATGTATGGCTGATCAGCATAAAAGAATAGTATATAAATGTATATAATTCTATCTTAAAACATACTTCTATGCAACACTGAGTATCTTTTTTTTATCTTAAAAAACAATTAAGAATAAAAAATATGTTTTTTATTGGTATATATCGTATGTTAAACCTTAGTTATGAGGTAGAAGTATTCACCTCTCAAAAGCGTTAATTGAAGTTTGCACTTCAATTAAAATTTGCAATTGAAGCATGAAAACTAATTATAATCTCTTCTAAAGATTTCCCCATATTTCATTATATATAACTTAATAAAATAAAATAGAGTCCACATTTAATTTAAATATTTTAAGAACCATACATTTGCTCACATGATCTAAATTAATTGTTTCTCCAGTTACTTGAGCGATCGTAGAAAGTTCATAATCTATAGC
This sequence comes from Plectrocnemia conspersa, assembly GCF_051122295.1. NCBI lineage: Eukaryota > Metazoa > Arthropoda > Insecta > Trichoptera > Polycentropodidae > Plectrocnemia > Plectrocnemia conspersa. The sequence continues at coordinate 23,811,625 of NW_028277176.1, read as the reverse complement.
AGCTGACTGTCAAAAGATTATTTCACCCCTTCAAGAGTTCCTAGAGGGTCTAATCTGGTCCCTGCTCTTCTTTAATTCAATAATTACATAAATACGACAGTTACAAATTCCAGTTTCGAAATAATTTAAATGAATTCAATCTGTTCTGGACAATTTTACTGTACAGAATGATTTAGATTCTCTATGGAGAGTGTTGTAGAATGTCATATTATCAGGCGCATACGGTGGGATACATTCCCTTTCGCTCGCTCGCGTGTTAAGTGACGAAAGTGAGTGAGAGATTAGGGCGTGCTGAACGCATATAGCACACGCCCTTATCTTTCACTCACTTTCGCCACTTATCTCATTCACCGTCAGAATATTCCTACTTTCTCGGTGAGTTCAGAAAAGGTTTTAAAAATACCTTTAAATGACAATATTTTGTAATTATTTCAGCGCTTATTAGATGAACGTTTTGATACAATTTTCTTACAGAAAGTTGTATGTTGCTAAAAAAAATTGAATAACTATGTGTTATTGAAAATCTATATATTCTCGAGGAATTTCAGGTTGGGTTCCGGAACGTATTCGAGAGTCATGATCGCGTCCTCTTCTGATTCCCGTTAGAAACAGGACGTCCTCACTAGCCAACTCGCCTATGACTCTCCCCGTCCATTACACCTTGCTCTGTTTTATATCAAAAACGCATTTTAAATACAAATAAACGCCATTATTGTTACATAATCGCAAATTGGCCATCAATCGCGACATTATCTTGATCTAAACATGTCACTGCTGTCGCCAAGTCCAACCAGTGGATATCGATAGCCGTACAAATGAGAGACGAGACCACCGTATGGTAATCGCAGTCATGTTTATGGCCATAGAGTAGCAACTTAGTCTCTTCGAGTATCCGATTTCATCCTGATAAGAACACCCGTCGGGTAAATCGAGAAGAAACAATCAATGGCAACTATCGCAAGACACGATCTTATGCAAGTCTTGTGTGTTTAACATATTATCAATGATTGAAAGACGCATATGTGAATTGTTTGAATATATTATAAAAAATAATATGAAGCGCGATTTTTTTATTTATGTAATAAGGATAAGTATCATATTACACAATATTTGAAATTTATCAAGATTAAAATATCTGGGTTTACCCAAAATATCTGTTTGGGCGTTTTATCTTTAAAATTGACTATATATATTTAATTTATTTTATTAAGCAACGACTATTGAAAACTGTTAATAATTTTGGGATTTTCTGTTATGTGATAGATTATATCAATATTATTTAATAAAATGGCAGATATTGATTGCAGTAGGTCATTATTTAAAATACATATTGTTATCTGTATGTTATATATAAAACATTTATGATTCCAAAAATACATTATTTATACCATAAAAACTAATGTTAGCTCGTAAATAAATATTTCTTGAAATTCATTAGCAATGTTTTTAATATTTATTTTTCTTAGTATTTTAACAAACGCATTCAATTCACAGTAAAATATGGATATTGAAAATAAAATCTGTAATTAAATCATGCTTTTTAATGAATTTTGTGAAAGTGCGTGAAAAGAAAGATGTCAGTATTTATATATCACACTAGATTGTATTTTAATAATGCTTTAACTTATTCTATAATAGCAAAAAGATGTATGCGTAGAATATATATATATATATATATATATATTAAAAATAAAAATAACATTTTTTTCAAGAAATAAAAAATAGTTTGAAACAGAAAGGATATATTATTAAAAAATAATGTAGGAAAATCCAGTTTATTTTCTGTTCCCTGTTTTTTTAAGCATCCAGAATATAAATATATTTTTAGCATTATGTAAGTTATATTATTACATGTATAATATGTATCCTTTTGCGTATTTAAATATGCTTAAGGAAATATTAAATTATAATTATTAAAACGTTATTTTATTTGCTATGAACTTCATGAGCGACAATAAAATTTAATTGGATTTTTATTACGCTATCTAATAATCATAAATCGTAAAATGCTCACGTGTGACAAAATGCATATAACTCGTCACTTCCCATTAAATACGCCTACAAACAGATATCAAAATATCTATTACAAAATAAAATTTATATACTGATTGAAATACAATTAATTAATTTAATTGCATGTTATGCGTCTTATGAATATATTAAACTAAATGTTATTTTCTTTAATATATTTTTAAATGTTTGTATCGATACTTTTTCGACCCCATATTGATACTGTATGTCGCTCAGCTGCGTGTACTGGGTTTATGATTATTTTAGTTCAAAACTTCTGTTATCAAACTAAATGCAAATACCGCGACTGCTTCACTTAAAAATGTACACTGGCTAGTATACTGCTATCAGATTACGGCAAACAATGGGCATAGCTCTTTGTTTCCACCTTGCATTCAAGTCAAAAGTTAAACTTACGCTTAATAATAATACATTGATATTTTTTTCCTCCAGTGCATTGTTAGATAAATAGAGGACGAAATGCATCGAAATCATCGTACTTTGATTTACGATTCCGCGTTATATAATATAATACAGCTGACCCTCAATTTCGAAGTTATTAAACCTATTTACGGTCTTGACCATAAATCAACGAATGAATAAACACAATGCGCTCGGCTCTATGGCCCCGAGACCGCAAAAATCCTATTAATTGTGGTCGTTGGAAAATATAGGTAATGTAGATAGTTTGTGTGTGTTGGTAGAGATTGTAAATTAATACACCCCATGCTGTAAATTTGAAGTTGGACCACACAGCTTCTAACGGAACCGTCATCCCTCTCTACATTTCCGTAAATATAAATTTGATATATTTTTTTATATAATTCATAAAAAAATATTTTTTTTAAACATATGTTACAGTAGAACTAGCAAAATATATCTAATTGCGTTTGATCTAGGAATGTTATTTATTTATTTTTGTAATTATGCAAAGTTACCACTCGCTTAATCTTTAGCCGTCTTTTGTGCAACTGTTCAGACAAGGTCTCCAATGGAATTTTACCATATGGATATAATTTAATTTCACTAGCTATTACACTACGCGAGCGAAGAGGAAATTAATAACAGACACCGAGTGCGGTACTGAGGTCAAAATAATTAATTAACACCTTTCAAATACGCTCGTGGGTCTCAAGTTCGCCGAGACGCGTACAAATGTTTACGTGTAATATTTTAAAGCTTTCAAAAATTTTCTTTTATTATTTTCATCGCCTAGTGGTGTCGAAATATCGCTACGAAATTGTGGTTGCCCGCCCGAGTGTGGCATTACAAAAGCTTGGTGCGTTATGGGTGGTCCATGCAATTTTACCCCCTGTGAGTTAGTTATAGGGTATCGGAAGCTATATTTTATAAATTCTTTCTAAGGGTGGTTTGTACACATTTCACAAAAGGGCCGTATCTATAAATTTTGAATCAATTTTTAAAATTATTCATCGTCGGTTTGGTTAAATTCATGAGGCAAAATATAGCATTTAATATAATTGAAAATATATAACTCATTGACATCAATTTAAATTATAGTAATTAAAAAATAAATTGCAATAAGTATAATTAATATTACTTTTTTAATTTCTATTGTATCTAGGAGATCAAAATTAGTACTTATTATATAATTATAATTCCAATCAATTTTTTAATCTCGCGGATAAATATCTAATCTCGGAAAAGTCTCTAATATTCGACAAAAAAAACCTAAATCATACAAAGTATTGCCTTATTTATTTTATTGAGTCTGATAATTTTTATGCAAAAAGATTTCAACAGTCACAAAAGTGAGAAATGTTATTAGTTATTATTAAAAATAAGTATAGGAGCAAAATAAAAATGGTAGATAGATTTATGATTTTATTTTTGTAGTTTATGCCATTTATACAGATTAACAATATGTTATATATACACAGACTATTATATTGCAATATATACAGAATTTATGATTAAGAGTCAGTGGATAAAAACAAAGACACGCAGAATTTCTGTGATCGCAGAGAAAGACTTAAATGATATTTTTATCATTTAAGTAAATATAAAAATATGAACATACACGACCATAAAAATAATTAAAAAGTATCAGAACGAATTAAAAATAAAATTTATAACCCAAGAAGTTGATGGTCTGGTATTCACACACACTCACTAGCTGCGGTACCTCACGGTAGTGAGGTTACCGACAACTAGTAACAATAACTGTGTTAACATTTAACTTTGTTAACCAGTTTTCAAATACTTTCACATCCCTTTATTTGTGGTAATCGACATAATTCTGAGATTGAAAAACCCACAACAAATTTTGAAAATATCTTAAAAATGAAGTTATAGGAGTAATGGTGAAATGCAGTACCTTCTAAAATCCTAGTGTGATCGATTGTGAGCATTACTCAGTGAAATCGATAGTTTAGTTTGATAGCAATATCTTGTAGTGCAAGATAATTTTTCAATCTCAATAGATATGCAACATGACCTACTTTGGTTGCAATCCAGCGTTTTCGATGGTATATTCTGGTTCACCCCACTGTAGCCTTGTTCTTAGTATATTGCTAAATCTAGCTTTAATGTATTGTTAAAAAAATTCATATATCTGAATCAAAAATTTACAAGGAAAAAAATAGATTTAAGAGATGAATGATTTAATTCTGAACATGGCAATTTTAAGTTGCAATGTCACAAGCGGTGCATCCAAAACATCTATTCGTGGTCAAATAAAAATATTTACACGAAAATCTAGTGTTAATATATACAAAATAACTTGAATACGTATATGTGTCAAGGTGATGATTTCATTTCAGCAAATTTTTCATGAATTTATTTTATTCCGCAATTCAACTTGCTTTTTCCAAATTTATGTATCACGTTAAAATATGCAACGCTCGTATTATGAAAGAAATTTTAAAATATGTACTTTCTATTGCGTGAATATGACGACACAGCTGTGCCGAGCGTTTTCCACGAACAAGAAGAGGAAGATGCAATTGGATAGCAGCGGTGAAGATGATGAGGGTCTGGTGTGATGATGTATCGTTCTCCAAGCATTGTAGATCCACAATGGAACTGCTGAGGTATCTCCAGCGCGTGCTACACACAATGCCGAAGGGTAACAATGCGGTCGTCTCGATTTTCGTTGATCGACGATATGTCATCGACGATCAATAGAGATTGATCGATCAGCTACCTTCTGAATTCGGTGGTCAGTCGAGGTGTTGGATAAATAAATATCTATACGCACCGTAAACACGTATTGCGTTGCATTCTATAAAAATCTATTCACACTATATATTTTCATATGTATGGTATAATTGTATTATGAATGATTATACTAAGATATAAAAATAAATTCAGGAGTTCTCATCTCAAAAATATTTTCTTCACTTTCAGAACATCCCTCGTAGCTCAAACCCAATTGAATTTTCATAATAGGTTCATATCACATTCATTACACGTATCATACAATAGGCATGCCACGAATCGATCGCATTTCACGCATGGATCGTAAATAATTTAATAAGCGTATCGCGCCATAAAGAAGGACATTTCCGGACGATTCGATGCAACTGCGGCTGGTCAGGGGTTGCCAACTGAGCAGGGTGACGAATGGACTGGCCACGTGGTGATGATCCAAGTCGGCCGTGACCGATCGACGGTCAAATTTGGTCTCCGAATGAATAGGATTTGGGCATCAGAGCGATGTGTTAGCACGCAATTTGTCAGGGGTATGCAATAATGGTGTCTGGTCGCAGACGCCCCCGTCTCGTCTCGACAAAAACGGAAGCACCCCAATGCAACGAATAACGGTTTAACGAGCCGTGAAAATCGTTTGTACCTACTCCTCGTGGCGTTCGTTTACCATGTAGACAAATTCACGCACGCTCGATATTCAATTCCAAAAGTACTTTCTTGCTTTTAGCAAAGACATTCATTAAGCAGTTCGGAGTTCTCTTTTTTTTAAGACATTCATAAAACAGTTCAGATATCTTTACTGAGACACATAAGGGTCTCAAATATATTTATTTATAAAATATCATAGCAAATTTATTTGAGAAGGCTTTCTATAATATATTTCTGGTAATATTCTTTTTTTATAATAGTATAGCAGAAATTAAATAAAAATGAATCATGTCTTTAACTCCTTTAACGCTTTGAAGAGTATCGCCGTACATGTACGGCGGTCGATCTTTCACTGTTTTGAGGTACCCCGGATAGTTACATATTTATATACATAACTAAAGAAATACTAAATAAAAAACATTATAATTATGTAATATTTTTTTTAATTTTATTAAATGATTTTTATAAAAAATTATACTAATAAATTAAAGAGTACGAAATAAATTAACATGTTATATTAATTTTATAAAATCCATCAGATTAATAAAATATTAGGCTTATTTTTTTATTAAAAAATAAGTATCATCGTCACTAGGAACTCCAACCTCAAGTCATTATTGTAATCCCTTGATTTAAAAATTTCAATTTTATCCTGGGATGTCGGGACTCATGATTGCAAAAAAATGTTCAACGAATAATATTTTAAAACACAATAATTTATGTATGTCTACTAAATTAAAACTATTTTTATTACCATTGCTCAGCTCTTGTTTTTCTACTTTTGGTTTTCGAAAGTTTGCTCTGTAAATAAATTTTAATCATTAAATTAATTACATTTTTGATCTTGTTATAATTATAGTTGTCACTCTTAAAAGCTTATTTATTACTTTAAAAAATATGTCTGTCCCGCGTTTGAAAAGTTGTGTAGCAAACATTTAAAATTTATTTAGAGAACAACTCAATTATTCTTGCCAAAAAAATCCAAAGAATATGTTTTTTAATTCTGAAATTCATAGGTATCGTAAATTATCCATGGTCCCGGTACCTTAGAATTAGTTTTTATAGTCCTCACTAAAATAGTGATATGTCATTAAAAGCAAAATTTTTATTGTAAATATTTCTTACTTAGCGCTTTAAGCTGAAACTTAAAAGTAAAGTATTTATTTATTCAGTCCTTGAGAATATGCATTTTGTTTGGGTCGTATATGTATATTTATATTTTCACTAGTAAATATCACTGAAACTGTATTTATTACAACTATTTTTTGAAAATATAATTAATTTGATAGTAAAATTATATGCTACTAAACTGTCGTTAAAAGCTAATTAAATACAGTAAATGCCTATTTTTCAATAGAGTATAAAATAAACATACTAATTGATTCAGTAAAATCATATCCAAATATATTTTACGAAAATATAATTACATATAAACGCTAGTGAACATAGATTCTGGTGAAACTCAATTTGACAGTTGCGATATGTTTATTTGCTGTTCAAACCCAAACCTAACCTAAACCAAGTTATTTATAGGTGCAAATGTATTCGGAAAACTCACTGAAACGCCAGAAAAAATATAACTTCACTGGTATATGTATATTCATTTAATTTAATCATAAATATATAAACAGCATAATGAAAAATCACAATATTACGAGCGAAAAACTAGCAATTATTATTTGCGAAATCTCATCTTTATAAAGGACATAAAAGAAAACAAATAAATATAAATCCCTATTTTAGGCATTTCAATATATTATTGTAGGTTTTAACCCAATACTATATAATAAAATAAGTCTAGAATTCTGGTAAATATATATTCATAAAAGTCAAATATGTATAAAAATATATATTATGTACATATTAATAAAAAAATTAGAAAAATTATAAAGATATTTACAATAAACCAAAAAATGGGATTCGAATATTAATAATCTTAAGGAGAAACTTTAATTGATCGTGGTTTAGAAAATAATACAATAATATTTATATTTTAATTTAATTTTCTAGTCTTTAACTTTTGAATAAAAAAATAAAATAGTAATATTTCTATAGTATCATTAAAAATTAAAATTTAAATAAGATATTGTAAAATTATAAGTTGCATATCTGTAAAATACAGATTTTTTAAACTATTCCCAGATACTCCAAAATAAATTTATTTTATTTAATGAATATCTAGTTTCTTGTATTTTAAAATAAAAAAATATTTAAAGAGCGATTTATAATTATAAATAGTAAATGTTTGTATTTTAAAATATATATAAAAAAATAATATTTACCTTTATTTAAATAATTCTTAAATTATATATTCATAAAAAATTATTGATAAAAGCATTTAATATATTATAAAGAATATATCATAACATATGCAAAGAAAAATAGTTTCAGTATTATATACAAGGATCGATTATGTGTATTTAACCACACACATACACAGTCTTGTAGTATATCAGCAAGATACTTCAATCAGTAGCTCGGAATAAAGACGTTATATGTCGATTATTTTTCGAAAAACTGTTTAAAGCAAAAGAGATTACCTTTACAAGCATGTGGATAAGCAAAAAATGTGTTATTAGCTCACGTAAGCTACCCTTATTACGGTTCACTTTAACCGCCCTGTTATTAGTGGTTATAACCGCGAGCAACTACGAAGTGAATTAACTAAAAGCCTATCGGAGCAGCGGGAATTCCTCGAGAAATTGGAAAAAATTGCATCTAAAACAGATACTTGGTAATTACTGGGATGTATGTCGGTGTTTGATTGATTGTTCTTCGGGCGAGATTGTCATTTAATTTAGGTTTAAAACTTAAGTCTCTTATCGTCGTGGTTATCTTCAAGACCGATCTAATAAACCATGAGTAGTATTTCTTCTCTAATTAACGTCGAGTTTTTGATACGACTCATTGATTCTTTATGTGGATATACTTTTTTTAATTGGGTCGCCTGGCGTCTCACCTTACATTATATAAATATTTACATTTCTGTGTCAAAAAGGCGCATGCTATAAATGTCGCGATAAGAATCGTAAAATTTTATTGCGCTCATGATATTTCAAAGGAGAACGACATCGATCGGATCAGATTATTGTCGTTAAGCGACGTGTCAACAAAGGCCACCTGCGGTTGAACAGTAAAGAAAACTGCTCACGTCAACAGTTAAATTATTATATCCAGATACAATGAGGTTATTATATACATTACCAGTGTTAAACATAATAGAAAATGTTATTGTTACGTTTTTGTATAGGCTACTTTTAAATTGCGCCATAAAATATAAAAATCTCACTAATGAGTAAATATATGCTACATGAATATATCCTTTATTAAATAAACTATAAATAAATATTTACGTTTTCTATCACACGATAAGACTATACATATACATTTTTTTAAAGACAATCTGTCTATTTTGACAACAAGCAATTCTGATAATTATTGTAGTCTTATCTTTATTTTATTATATTATTGTATTTTATGTTAGGTTAAAGTATTATTACGGCTTACAATCAATGTATGTCACTGTGCACAATCTAGATCGATTTTATATTAAATATTTATCACGATATTTTTTCGGAAAACTAAGAAAATCTCAGAAAATCTTATCCCTGATTTTTTTATTGAAATTATATGTAATTATTCAATAAATACGGATTCTGATCTCCCAGACAAGGTTCATTGAAAAACATTGGACCTTGTGAAAACAATGATTCCGAACCTTTTGACAAAAATGACATTTTATATATTTTTTTAATATTGTAATAATAATAGGCACGAGTTAATCCTTTCTATGCTACAAATAAATATAAAAAAATAGCCACCGGTGCGACATATTTTCTACATAATATTAGGCATTAAAAATATGTACTCATAGTATTTATTTTATTTATTTATTTATTAAAATTATAACCATCGTGACCTGACAGGCAAACCTAATGCGTCACGATAGTCAAAAGTACTAATACATCATAATACATACAAATATAAACAAGACAAAACAACAGACACAAATCACCTCAACAGGTGTGCATTGTCCCATACGAATTGAACCAAAACTCCATAAGTGCAAGAGAAAATGTCAATATTACTATGGACAGAATTGAGCAGATAAATGGCCTTGGCCAGAGAAGAGTTGGCAAGTGCTCCAGTTCTACACTTAACAGGCAAGAATAGTGGACACGACCGAGAACTATATCCACCTTCAGGAGCCCACATTTGAAGCTGCTCGAGCACTGAAGGATTGTCTACGATGCCCTTGAGCAATTTCCAGAAGTGTTTAATTACATAAACACTTCTGCGAGTCGACAAAGAAACGTATCCCAGGGCTCCCAAAATAAAAGCACTGGGAAACAAGAACGGATAATACCCGTATTCCTTCAAGTATAAATATCGAAGAAATTTACGTTGTACTTTTTCCAGCTTCAATTCATTACATTGATTCATTACGCCTGGGATCCAAATGATGGAGCTAGTTTCTAGTATGCTGCGGACTAGAGTATCATAAAGAGTGCGCAATACTAAAGTATTCCTGAAGTAACGCGCATTTCTCAAGATAAAACCGAGCATTTTTAAGGATTTGCTATGAGTCTCTGCAATGTGCTGGCTAAATTTCCAACGTTCTTCGAAAGTCACTCCTAAATCCTTAGTTGAAGAAAACCTTTCCAGAAAATATCCGCCTAGGTGGTATGAATATTTTGCCGGCGTTAACGACCTTGAAAATGAAATTGTGTGACATTTCTTTACACTGAAAGGCAATTGGTTATAGCAAGCCCATTTCTATATAGAGTTGAGATCCTCCTGTAGGTCGAGGGAATCAGAAATCGAATGCATTTTCTTGTAAATTTTCAAGTCATCTGCATGTTATAAAAAATCTTAATGCTCTATTGCTGTTTCTATGTCATTAATGAACAATAAAAACAACAATGGACCCAAATTGGATCCTTGAGGTACTCCAGTAGGGGTCTTATATCGTTCTGAAAAAGAGTTATTATACTTGACGAATTGATATCTATTGGTCAAGTAATTTGAGAATAGATTTATGAGATCTTCAGAAAACCCGAAATTAGATAACTTTTTTACAAGTAAAGCATGGTTAACTTTATCAAATGCTTTTTAAAAGTCTGTGTATATGACGTCCACTTGTACACCAGAGTCCAATGATTTTGAAACATAGTTAGACAAAACCATTAGATTAGTGACAGTGGATCGAGATTTACGGAAACCATGTTGTTGGTCGAGAAGCATACACCTACAATGATTAAAAATGTATTTATGCAAAACAATTTCAAATAATTTTGCAATTGTTTTGCATAAATACATTAATTAACCTGATAATAGTCGTGTTTAGTCGTGTTTTCTTTAATGCTCAGTGTTGCCACATAGTGAATCTTCGGTCCAGGTCAAAAGCAATAAAATCGTGCCATCGCGGTGAAAACGCTCAATTATCAAGCGTTTATATTAGGATTTTTTATAACAATAATACGAGTGAGGACCGAATTAAGTACATCTAAACCGAATTTTGATCAATAGAAGAGCGCAAAAAACAATTATCCCTTCTCAGAAGTCAAAAATCCACGTCAAAAGCAAAAAAATCATGTTGTCGCCGTCGCAGTGGGAACGGCGCCGACACGATTTTATTGCTTTTGACGTGAATTTTTGCCTTCTGAGAAGTGATAATTGTTTTTGCGCTCTTCTATTGAGCAAAATTCGATTCGAATATACTTTGATTAGTCCTCTTATATTTTTAAAACATATTTTAATATCGAAATGCAGACACACTGTCTGTACTTATTCTTCCGCTTATTTTCCCCTGAGATGTGAGTTGGCTTAGTTTGTATGTTAGACTTGACATAATAAAAGATTTAAAACTGAAATTAGTTTTAGATATTTCATTAGGTTAGGTTTGGGTTTAAACAGTAAATGGACGTTTCACAACTGTCAAATTGAGTTTCATATACATTTTAGAGCAGCATATTATCGCCTATTAGTTAAATAATATTTTCGCTAGTAGAAATATATATCTACTGATGAAAATGTATTTGGAGATAACAAGTTAAATTATCACTTTATCAAAAAATATACATTCGATATAACATTAGATGTAAATAAATAATGATAAGTATGTAAATATATTTTACTACATATAGAAAAGTTGAAATCATATAATTTTATAAGCACCTGTCAGATAATTTATATTTTCACTGGTAAAAATATATGTCTACTGGTTAAAATTTATTCTGTTATGATTTTACTGAAATGACATATTTTAAAAAATATTTTCAGGATAGATTCGAGACATTTTTTTCTAGATTTTCCGTAATGAATGTTCCTCTCCTTTTATTTATTGTATGTATAAAAGGGCTGAAGAAACTTATTCTTGAAATACATCAATACATACATCTCAAACATCTGTAGTTTAGTTCAGATTCATTATTTGAGGTCGGGTTTTACTTTTTTTATACATATACTCTTGCTTTGATTTTTTCCTCTCTCCCCATTTCCCCTCTTGCCAGGCTTTTAACCTAAGTCATTCAAGTATTAGTCACCGACTTAAACCACTGATCTATAGTATTAGTCATATACCAATATAATTTAACTAAACTATATGTGTTTTGTTTTAAATTTGGTGCAAATAAAATTATTTAATTTAGTACAAATAAAATAATTTAATTTAGTGCAAATAAAATTATTTAATTTAGTGCAAATGAAACCTCCAACTGTCGCTCTAACTACCATCTAACAACCACCATAAAATTTAATGATATTCTGATAGATTAAAAGATGAAATATAAAAATGTACAGTACTGAGCTGAGATAAGTTGTAACGCGAAACTAAAAACTAAAAACCTGTTTTAATATTGCATAATAATAAAACATATCTGAATTTGCGACAATTCAATCGGCTTTTAAATGCTAAGGCTCTCAAAATTTGCTTATACAATAGAATACAAAAATATGAAGCATATGATCTGCTTTAAATATATGAGATTTTAATTTGCAGCAGAATTTTTAAATGTCACCCAATTTGAATATACATCAAAAAGAGCGTTCACCATTATATACGTCTTACTGTATAAGTATATAGCTTATAATTTAAAGACCTATTAACTAAAGTGATATTGAGCGTGTGAAAATAATTAATTGGCGTTTAAGAACCATAAAAATAAAGCATTGCACTATCTATACACGCCCGCCTGATGACTTATTTCTTGGTGTGATTTTTTCGACGAGACAGAAGACTGGTCCAGTCACTTTTTTCCTCACCAAAATTGGCCAGAGTAGAGTCGTTCGGTGCACAATAATTATGCACCGAGCGGCGTTAATCAAAGGGAGCAGTTTAATAGTCAATTAAAAAATATTCAAATGCCGACTAGCCGTGGATAGGTGACGGGCCGTGAAAACTTGTTTAGCTGTCAATGAGAGCGATTTGTTAGTATTATTGATCGTCGCACCCGGCAAAAGTCAGATGCGTGACACCAAAATTTACGTCCCTAAGTTAAATTTACTGCTCTATATTTGTAGTATTCATTTGATAGTTGAAACATCCAAACGTCATAGTAAAGATTTAACTAATGCATTGATACATTAGCACTATTATTTTAGCGATTCACATAGATTGATGACAAAGATTAGAAACTAAATTTTAACGAAAATGGATTTGCTCTCCTTGTATTCTAAGCTATCCATAGCAAACGTTAAACATTCAATCAGATTTCAAGGATCACATCAACTGTACAAACATTTCAATCTATCCGACCCCAATTTGTGTTTCATTCAAATTTCAGCGCTCTTATCCCAAACTCATCTATTACACAATAGGAATAATTGCGGTAGTATAAATAAGCGTTATATAATACATCAATGTTTGGATGTAATCTTAATCCTGACTTTGCCGCTCCGACTTCATGGTCAAAGGCTCGACCGTTGGAGAGTTGTTCAAACAAGAGCAACCGGCGAGCAAACAACCACCAAGAGGGAGAAACACTTGATGTGAGATTTTACATTGTATAGGACTCGGTTCACCTTCTCAGGAAACCCTCGTTGCAAATTGACGTTTTGTACTCGCTTTGATACTTTCCCGCTGGACAATAGTAATCGCAGTGAAAAGAGAACAATGCAATTCTAAACAGATATGACACCATAAAATGTCTTAGACATAATCTAGCATCCACGTCGCTTGCGTGCATAAATTATGAAAATAAATTTTATGCGCGTCCGTGCCGTTTTACAGCATCCATTGTTAGATGGATTGTTCCGCGCAATTTTGTGATATTGGCGAGAGAGAATTATTCACCGTGACTAAACCAGCAGTAACGAACTGTTAAATAGTTATAAAATCTTCATTTCACGCTTGCTTTTGTTTCGTTCGCAGAATCCCTGAGAACGATATCCAGAGACTTGGATATAAAGCTGTTGATAACGACATCGAGAATGGAGAGGTTCCTGTGTTTCAAGAACTTTCAAGTGAGAGGGATAAAGATGGTGAGTAAATTATTCAGCTTTATTAATTTATTATAGATCTTCCGTTGTCACGTAACAGGCGTTAACTCAATGCATTACAACTGTTAAACACAAGTAAGTAGTGACATGAAACTGAAATTAATCAACTTTAATTAATATAAACTATAAAAACAGCTTACATGAAATATATCACTACGCATGATTATTTTTCATGAAAAATCCAAGAAAACTTAATCTGTGATAAAAAAATAATAAATAATAAAACTTGATCGAAATTATAATTATAAAATATTCACGAGTTACGACCTTCCAGATACGATAAAACTATACGACAAAATAAACTTTTATGTTCTTTACTAAAACCTGCAACTGTCACCCTAACTATAAATGTGCATCATAAAAGGCCAATATAATTTTTGATGCTTTACTTCTAAGCTAAAAGTATGTGAATCTAGAGTACTGTGCTAGAATAATTTGTGTCAAAAATTTAGAAACTAGGTTTATTGTTGCATAAAGAATCAAACATATTCATGGTCTTTTAATTTGTTACTTTTCAATTGGCTTTCAAATGGTAAAGTTCTCAAACTAAATACAGCATTTACTATGCACAAATTAGTACGATATTCTTTCGCAAGACTAGGAAAATTTACGAAAATCTAATCGGTGATAAGATTGATTAAGATAATAATTACATATTATTCACTGATTTTAATCTCCCAGGCACGATAGAATTTGAATAGCACTAAAGTCAAAATAGGATTAAACCCAAATACTTCGGATATTAATCCCCTTCTTATACTACTGCTCTTTTGTGCTTCTATAGGTTATGAAGAGAAAATAATATTCCAGAAAAAATTAACTTTTACTAGCAAAGTACGTAAATTGTTTATAAAGTTGCTTATTAAAAGAATTAGTCTTTCGCTTTTCTTCACAATTACCTTCACTTCTTTCTGCTTAAATATCAATGCTATAAAATAGATATAGTTGCCAATGAATTTTAGCAGCATTTCTTAATATGCAAAAATATCAATAAAATCTCAGTAATATATAATTTTTTGCAGCAATAAAATATCACTTCTTGGAGCAATATAACCTTGTGTTTTACTTAAGCAATAATTTATTGAGCTTTTTTAATTATGTTTTTAATATTCAATTAAATTCACTACTCTATTGTTCTTCTATAAGTTATGAAGGTAATATAATATTCCAGAGAAAATTTAACTTTTACTAGTAAAGTACGTAAATTGTTTATACAGTTTTTACATCGTTAAATGATTATTAAAACAAATCGTTTATTACTTTTTTATTCCCAATTACCGTTGCTTCTATCTGTTTAAATATCAATGCTATAAACATAAATAGAGTTACCGATAAATTTTAACAGTAATAAAATTTCAGTAAAATATCAGTTTTTGCAACAATAAAATATCACTTCTTGAAGCAATTTAACTTTTCATTTTACTTAAGCAATAAATTATTTTTTAGATATTTAAATAAATTTACTAATTTAAGAAAACCAAGTTACATTGCCACTACAACGTGTGTCCGAGTGTTGTCGTGTAGCAAATAAACCTTTTGCTTAACCAAACCAGTAAATTATATTTTTTATTGAATTTCTTTTGCCAAATCATTTTAACAAAATAAAATAAGTTTCGAATGTATCTTAAGTTCTTTAGTTAAATTCACTAGTTCAGGAAGATATTTTTTTTGAAACTTTAAAACGCAGTTAATTGTTGTCATTGAATTTAGCGTCATTAAAATGTTCACTGAATCATTTTGTATTTCACAAGACCAAAAAAAACTTTGTGTGGCAAATATTCTTAATATCAACGATCAAACTCTTGCCATTTAAATCAATTTTTTGCAACGATAATTATTAACTTTCAGTTCTAATTATATTTTAAATGAAAAACATCTAAACTAAATTTTGACCAATAGGAGAGCGCAAAAAACAATTATCCCTTCTCAGAAGTCAAAAATCCACATCAAAAGCAATAAAATCATGCCGTCGCCGTCGCAGTGGGAACGCTCGTTACCGAGCGTTCCCACTGCGACGGCACCGACACGATTTTATTGCTTTTGACGTGAATTTTTGACTTCTGAGAAGTGATAATTGTTTTTGCGCCCTCCTATTGACCAAAATTTAGTTCGAATACACTTTGATTAATACTCTTATAAATATAAATAATTTTTTTAATAAATAAATCTCTCATATAAATTTTGTTTCATTTTTTTCTTTAATGGCATAGGAAAAGCCGATTTAAATTTAATATAAATTATATTTGAATATAATTTTTTAAGTAAAACACTAGACAAGAAGTGAGTTTCGGTATCTTTTTGGTTTAAAAAATAGTCCAGATAATAAGTAATGATCAACACAAAACAGTTATAAAATAATAAAAAATAAAACATGTAAAGTAGACAAGTTTCGTATTTCAATAATGTTTTATATAGTTGTGGTAATAGATGTGGGTTGTGGTTATTGTGCAATACTGAGTGTCCTACATTTCTATATATTTAATTACGCTATTTTTTGTATGACAGATCTACATCACATATTTCATTGTTAAAAGTCATTTGCCGTTTCCAGGATCTCATTGAGAGTTACTTACAATTTATTAATATTTTATTTAATAAGATTTTTTAAGAAAGCCGTGCTACTTTTTAGCTACTAATTTATGGGTTTTTTTACGACTGTTATTTATGACTATATGTTACATAATGTATTTTTGCACCTAATATTTATTTATATATTTTTTTTAATTTCGTGTATTTTTATCTTCATTAGAGTCTGAACGAGGCATGGACTCGAGAGGAATGCCAGTTCATCGAAAACATGACAGATGCCGGCTACCAAACATACAAGTCAGCGGCAGCTTTTCCGATGGGGCGATTCCTTCATTTCAACCCAAACGGGCAGCAGAAACTCCCGAAGAACCAGAAAAAATACCAGAAGTGCACCTACTTCATCAGGATGCCAGGCTCAAGCGACCACAAAACAACGACAGTGCACCCCAGGAAGAATCATCATAACCCCAGCTCCTCGCAAGAAAAGTTCAAAAACAAAGAAAACAGGAGGCCGAAGGGCAAGTTCATGAAAAAGCGACCGTTGAGATCAAAACTGAGACACGAAGGCCACAAAATGCGACAGCGTCAGCACCCGGAGAAGCGTCCACGTCATTAAATGCGCAAATCAAAATTCAAAGGCCTAAAGTTATATTGATGTCGCGAGCTTTTTGCGAGCTTTCTGAGCTGGAGAAGAAGAGAGCGCTTTTTGCTTCTACGGCGTTCGCCCTTTGTGATGTTTAGTTAAAAAATTACATGAATCCTGTTCGCCTTTGCTGTGAGACTATGCAACACTATTCACGTGTATTCCTAGCGATTTTTTATATTATATAATATATAACATATTTAATATATTCAATTTTGAACTTGTGTGTCGTGTGTGCTTCGTTCGAAGCAACTTGGTGGACAATCGGTGATATGAGTATTTAAAAATAAGTGCGCTTAAGACTCAAAACTATCAGTGATCGTGTAAAATTCGCCAACGGACTCGCTTAACACATAAAAAATACGCTTATATAGGTTTAAATATATAAAAAAGAAGAAAACAACCGTAAGGTACTCGACACCGAGTAACTTGATAACGGGGAAAGAAAAAACTCGCGTATAATTTATTGTTATTTTTTTTGTATATTGACACGCAGTATTATCGCATTGACTGTGTAGGTTTTGCGTAAGTTTGGATGACGGAAATTATTTCCAAAAATGCTTAACACCGTATTTATATTTCAGTATTGCGAAAGCCTAAATGTACTACTAATGTAATTATGTAATGTAACGCTTTACTATCGCAAACATAATATAAGGCAACCGTATTAAATCGATTTTATACGCGTGAGCCTTTATTAGATTTTTTATATATGAATGTAAAATGTAGACGTAGTTGTGTATATTGTTTATATTATTGCCAAAAATGTTTATATATGCACTTAATCGTTCTTCTCTATCGACTAATTTATTTCTTATCGTTAAATTTAACTTTGTATTTATCTGAGTACATTTTTACCAAAAAAATATTAGCTTATCAATGTCGCGATTTATATAATCTTTTCATTCTTCGAGGCACTAAAATAGTCGTGTTCAAAAAAAAAATATGTATGTAATTGACATTGTTTTTAATAGACTGAATTTCAGCAATATTATTTGTATAAAAATAAATATGAAATGTTTGCATTTTTTATTGTTTAATTAAAAAAACTTAATACGTTCGAACGGTAATTAGAATGAATGGCAGATGTATATAAGTCGCGTATTGAGCATGAAAACGTGTCGAAAGTTTACCAGTTAAATGTATAGATAACGTGTTTATGAGTGTTGATATCATGAGAGTGTTAGAATAAGAATGTTAGGTATTAGAAAATGGAACGACAATGTTGTATATTGTTTATATATTTTTAATATTATATATTGTATGTATTATTATTACCTAACAGTCATGACATTGTTTATACGTATTATTTAACAGTTGTATTTCGAAACATTAAATAGAACAGATAGAATAGCTATTTTATTTTTTAATAAAATATGTAACTTTGAGCACTCTGTATATTTTAAAATATGTTGAAAATAATCACGGTATTAAATTATTTAATATACAGAGTAGTTTAAAAGAGCAGGAAATTTTTAAACACAACCGTTATTTTTTATTTATTTATTTCCATTATAACAAACTAACAAGAATTATTATTTTGTTTATTATTTACAATACATAAGATCTGTGCCATAATGTGTTATTTGGCAAAAACGGTTTATTATATTATATATAATATATATTTATATATTTTTTTTTATTATTAAAATTATTATTAATTATTGTAATTTTATTCATTATTATTACACTATAAAAACATTTGTATAATATTAATATTTTAATGTAATTACTGAAATATTAAAAATTGTACTTATATACATTCCGAGTCTGAAAAATACAAACTAGTGAAAAAATAATGGAAGATATATGAGAAATAAACGGCGAAAAGAATTTCAGCAAATATCAATCGTTTTATTTTAATTAAATTATTTTCAGAAACAAGTATTTTACAGTAACACTACAAAAAAAGTTACAGTAAATTTTTAATAGCATTTTTATATGATAATATCATTACCATCGTTCTACCACAAAGATACGATTTATTAATAAATAAGTAACACTAAAATACGTGAAATTCTATAGAACTATGACCGATATTTGAGACTTTGTATGAACCCCCGCAGATCCTTTGGAAGTCTTTAACAAATAAAAAACACAGCATGATTTCCTAGAACTATAGGGCTTAAAATCCTGATTTCATGTTAAATTTGAATACACTCATATTAAATTCTAACCGTTTCGTGTGTGTCCTTTGAGCCTGAGTGTATAGATAGGTAGATATTTCTAAATTAGTGTTTGTACACAGATTTGTGGGAATGTGGGAACCGCTCGTCACGGATTCTTTATCGACTCGGCATCCCGAGTGCGTTCGTAAAACAAAAAGGAAAAACGACATCAAATATTGGTACAAAAGGGGGAAATCGCTTTTTGAGTACTGCGCTGACATTTTTTGTGACGCTTCTCAAAGTTTGTACAAACGGGAATTAGGAGTCCATTAAGTAGGCGAAGGGCCCGTGTTTGCCCTGAGACCTACCGTGTCGGCCCCGCTTGCTACGTTAATGGACCTCGGCTATCAAGTATCAAAAAGCAGAGCGACAGGTTTCCCTCCGCCGGGGATAAACATTAAAGCTCGACCACGGCCTCTTATCAAACGCAGCATCCCTAGCTATGGCGGTGAGCGGTCGATCTTCGGACTCTATACGAATCGGCAAACAAGTGTTCCACTCACTTAACAAGCAAACAACTAAAGACCAATTGGAATCCAAACAATCCAATCGAAACGATTCGTTGACCCATTCATGCACTCAGGCTCACACACATATGTAAAATATAACCTATGGATAACCACATTGAGACACAAGGTTTTAAAAAATAAATGGTAAATATAATTACCCATTGATTTATTAAATCTGGTAATATCATAAATTAGCAGGTGGTGTAACATGCTTTTTAAAGTAAACTGTATTTTAAATTTCGTTTATTTTCGAAAAACGCTTGCTCTTCAAAAAGTAGTTCACTGTGCTAAAATTATTTGCAAAGATTAAAAAGCAGCTTAAAACAAAATTTAAGAACGTACCCATAAATCAGTAAATAAAAACAACACAACAGAGATATGAAAACTAGTAAACAAAACAAAAAGGCTAGAAGAAGATAGCGTCAAACCAGATAAAATTATTTCAAATTATGAATCACAGCAATTAAAAAGAAAAATTTAGAATCTAAAGGAAGAATAGTTAAATAATTAACTGCATAATTTAAGAACATGTGAAGATACAGAATATTTATTATGGAAGCAACTATAAATTTAAATAGACTTATAACCCATATGCCGCCCATCAAAGCTGAGAAATTGCGATTGGGAGATAATAAATAAAAAGCCAAAGAAAACTGAATAAAATTGAAATACTGGAAAATGGCAGAGGAAGTGAAATAGAAAACCAAGAAAATAAAATATGTAACACCAACAAAAGTAGCCATAGAAATGATAATTAATATTAATACAAAAAAACGCTTCTGAATTTACCCTAATAACTAGAGAAATTATTAAGAGGCGTTCAAAAAATACTACAGTTAAACATGTGATTGGGCATATGGAAAATATCAGATGTAATAATGATTCACACGCCATTAAACGAAATAAAATCGTACAGACCTATATCATTGCTATTAATAATATCCAAAGCATTCGAAAAACTCCTGTTAAAAAATTATATAAAATAATATAATATTTAAGAAAAAAATCATTTCTTAGATGTTACTCAAGCTTTTAATGAAAGTTTTGATGCACAGAAACTTTGATGCTTAATTCAAAAACTGCACAACGCACTATCATAGCAATAACGTACATTTTTAACAGAATTTATAGAATTCAGCAAGAAAACGAGTATTTTGTATTAAAATAAATAAGATCTAAAATCCCAGAAAAAAGTGTTCTAGAGCCGATACACATTTTAAATGTAACGACATAGTATTTTTTTTATTTTTATATATTTTTTAAAATGCAATTAAAGCTACTAA
The DNA here is from genome assembly GCF_051122295.1 of Plectrocnemia conspersa. NCBI lineage: Eukaryota > Metazoa > Arthropoda > Insecta > Trichoptera > Polycentropodidae > Plectrocnemia > Plectrocnemia conspersa. The sequence goes on along the minus strand of NW_028277176.1, from coordinate 23,790,165 downwards.
AATTTAAACGTTAACATAGTAGTGCTTATAAACATAATTTATATGCAAATATAAAAACTACCATTGTGCCCGTTTTAATAAACGTAATAAAAAAGCTTACCTTTTACGTATTTTCAACGAGAAATATAATGAATTGGAAGCATAAACTGCTTCTAGGTATCATAATAAAATAATCTTAAACAAGCGGAGAGAACATTATTTCATTCACATTGACCTTTCGTTCACGCGCCCAGCTGCTAAATCATATGTGACCAAGAAAGTAGTCTTTAGAAAACATTGCAATTAAAAATTAATGTGTTCCTAGATGTAATCAAATAAAACTGCTAGAAAATCTAAATATCAATAAGTCAAAAAATATTCTAAAATAAAATACTTTGTAAGGAAAGTAAAATTGTGAAAAAGTGACGGGATTGCATAGTAATATAAATAAAAGTCTACTATATAAGGGTTCTGATTTACCATACAAAATCACAAACTGTGAAGTACAGTTATTCTTCAATTCCTGAACAACAAATTACACTTGACTTTGAATTCATTTTTATACGAAGCTCTACAACTAATCGGTTGACGAAAGACCTCTACTAAAAGGTATCACAGTCTCTACCAAAAGGTACAACAACTCTGCTATAGTTGATATACGCTGCTCACCAACTTCAGAATAAAAGTTCGAGTTGAGGACATTTTAATACATCGAAGCCAATAGAAGATGTTAATTCTAACTGGCAAACTATGGACACTACCTCTTTCTCTACGTCTCTTTGACGTCCACCTTAACAAAGACTTAACAAAAATAAACTAATAGCTATGGTCATTAATTTGAACGTTGATTCATTGTATCTTACGCGGCAAATAAATAAATATATATTATTTTTGCTGGTCACTATTTTTAAATACATAATAATAATATTGTATATAAATCCATAAACTTAAATTATTAATTTTATAATGGCTAAAAATCGACTAATTTAAATTTATTCTATATTTTAAACCACATCATGACAATAATCGTTTATTGCAAAATCTGACAACACTATTCAATGGATCACACTCTCTCTTGAATTAATATTATATATGAAAGTATATACGTATGTACCCGTATGACAAGAGTAATAAAATTAAATTCCAAAACAGCTTGATGCTTGACGACACATAAAAGATTATTAATTCTTACGATCGCAAAAAGAACATATTGAGCGTCACTGGATCTGCGATTGAGGCCCTTACCTGAGCGCCGCAGTTACACCTATGGGCATGCAACAAATTGCCCATTAAAACGATAATTTATGGAAGTCCTTTTAGGGAAAGCGTTTAAGTCTCCTGTCAGCAATGACCGCACGGTATCATCTTCAGTTTTTATGTCAATCATCTAGTTAATTGATTTTTTTCCTTTTGTGTTTCCGCATGAAATATGGTAATTTCTTCAATCTATTGTATGAAAGATTGAATTAATGATACCGACTAGAACGTCAGGCTAATTCTGTTGATTCAATTTGTATAGTATTAATTTAAGTGGCAAATGAAGCGGTAGTGCCTTTTTTATATTCGCCCTTAAGCATATCCGAAAAGGGTCGGAGAGCCCTGAATGCAGTTGCATTAGCTAACACCTGCTCAATTAGGCAAATTTTTATGTTGATATAGAAAATATTAATATTCATATTCAATTTATAAATATTTTAAAAAAATATTTTTAGATTGTCAGAAAAAAAAGATAAAAATTGTATATGTATATTATCTAATATGTTTTAAAATTTCAAAAGAAAATTAGCAAAAAAACTAAAATTTATTAGTAAAATTCAAGCTTATTTAGCGCAATGATGTCACTCTTTACACTTGGTAGTATATATAATATCAAATGTTTTTTAGTGTAATTTGCGTGTTATACAGTTTACAATTAACAAATAACAAATGTATTTGATTACATGTCTGAAGTATTATTTCCACGTTTTGGACTTGACAGTTTTAGATTTTTTAATTTTAATTTATTATATAAGTGATAACAACACTTAGCACGCGCATAGCACATGCAGTTTTGAACCAGAAAACATTAAATCTGCCGCTGTGCAATCGTTGGGCCGTTTCGCAATCGGATCACGCGCCACGCAGATAAATCACGCGATAAAATTACAATTACAAAAACCAGATTAGAACCCATACACCACTCTTATAAAATAACATCACCCGACAAATAATTTATATTACATGGTACAGTGAGAGCCGATTAGAATTTAAATGCGGAAAGTGGGCCACCCCGTCGGGGCGGTTGAAAAAAATCGCATTTACATACAATTGCCGGCCTTGTGCAATATTTTGCACGGATGCTGCGCACAATGCATCTGCGCCATCTGCCCCGTGACCCCGGTTATGCGATTCGATCCTACGGTTAATTGATTCACCATAAAGTGTCCCTAATAACAACAGTTCTACCCCTATCTCTATCTGAGCGGAGAGAGATAATGGCGGATCGTAATGGCACGACCGATGAACACGAGATACGGTTAATATAGTGAGCTAGAGATAAAATGTTAAGAAAGTAATTTATTAGTTTTTTAAACGTGAAACATTAAAATGAACACGTATATAAAATTGAAATAAAATATGATGTTTGAACAATGTATATGTGATCATATTGTTGTAGATGTACCATTTTAATATCACGAGCGATAATCCAATGCATTTAAAATGAGTAATGATCAACACATTGAATTTCATAATATTTATATTACTCATAACACATTGAAATTTAGTTATTAATTATAATATAAAAAAGTATGAAAAGTAAAGAAATCAAAGTAACAAAGCTATTCGTGAATTTCATCAACTGCTTTAAACTGTTGTTTATACTCAATTAATCAATTATAAAACGACTATTTACTGTTTAAAATTTAACCTACACGAATCAACCAAATCCAACTTGGCCTAATAAAACTATAGCTAGCTTTAGAACTTCGGTTTGAACATAAAATGGATTTTTGCAACTGTCTAATTCGATTTACACGACAGATAAGAGAAGCATATAATTTTACTAACGATCAGTTAAATACGATTTTCGGTAGTAAAAATTTCCATTTAGGAAACCCGTTATAGTTTTATTTTTGCGGATTGTCCTAGTAATATTCTCGTTTTTTTATACCTAACTATCCTTAATTTTTCTCTATTTCTAGTATTAAGTTTATATACATTTTTATTTCTTAATAAATACGTATTAAAATACTCTGGTAACATATTATTTTCTAACTTATAAGAATATAGTAGATTGTAAAGCAAAAAGTCAATATAATTTTAAAAAGGAATATCGTTACAACCCAAAACCGTGGTTTAATGATGATGGTAAAAATGATATAAAGAAAAGAGATGAGTCATAAAAAAAATTTCAAATAATAAAAACAGAACAAATAGAATATAAAGTCTTTAATGATAAATGGAAAACATACACACAATGTAGAAATATGGCAGTCAAAGTATTAAGAATGGCTAAAAAGAAATGGTATGAAAAATTGATAGATGAAATACAAAATGATCCAAATAAGATGTGGAAATCAATAAAACAATTAATTAATCCAACTCAGAAAAACGACATAATAAAAATGGAAATTAAAGGAAATATATCAAGATCCTTATATAATGGCAGAAAAAATGAATACATATTACATTGAGAGCATAGAAGAAATTGTGAATTCAATACCAAGGCTTAGTAATTTAGTACAATATAACAATAAAGCAATAATTGTAAAATTTAGTAAATTTAAATCAGTATCATTAGATGAAATTCATAACATAATATGTAAATTTAAAAAAGGAACTAGTACTGATGAACTAGATATAAATATAATTAAAGAAACTTGGGAAATAATAGGAACTAAATTAAATTATTTAATAAATAAAGCACTCTCCTTAGGAGAAATGCCAAAAAATTTAAAGATTGCTACTGTTGTACCTATACCTAAAATAAAAAATAGTAAAAAAGTTGAAGAAATGAGACCAATCAACATGCTACCGTGTATAGAAAAAATAATGGAAGAAGTAGTAATCAAACAATTAAAGAAATTAATTACTTCTCAAAACATAATATGTGAATAACAATCGGGATTCATAGAAAAACATTCCACTGAAACTGCATTACAAGTAGTGATAAATGATTGGTTGTTGGCTAAGGATACAAACAAAATCATTGGATCAGTTTTCTTGGATTTCAAGAGAGCCTTCGAAACAATAGACAGAAAAATAATGTTAAAGAAATTGGAGAATATAGGTATAAGTGTTATAGGTTTAAGGTGGTTTAATAATTACTTACATAAAAGAAAACAAAAAGTTAAAATAAATGATGTATATTCTGAAGAGAAATTAGTGTCTTATGGAGTACCACAAGGGTCTAAATTGGGACCATTGTTATTTGTTTTGTATATTAATGATATAGGTGATAACGTAAGAAAATGTAAAATTCATCTATTTGCGGATGACACATTAATGTATTGCATAAGTGATAACATTAAAGAAATTGTAAATAATTTAAATAATGAATTAAGTATATTAGAAATATGGTTAAAGAATAATGTACTTAAATTAAATGAGAATAAAACTAAATGTATGTTTATTAATTATAAAAATGTGTTAGATGATAATATCAAAATAGTAATAAATAACTCTAGTATAGAAATTGTGGATAATATAAAATATTTAGAAGTAATTGTTGATACAAAATTAAATTTTAAAGAACATTGTGATTACATATTAAAAAAAATTAGTAGAAAAATAGGTTTATTATCTAGAATAAAAAATATATTAAGTATAAATACAAAAAAAAATTTACAATAGTATAATATTGCCCATTTTAATTATTGTGCAACAATATTAAATATGTTAAGTAAATTAGACAAACAAATGTTGCAAAAATTACAAAATAGGGCAATGAGCGTAATCTTAAATAAAAATAGATTAACTAGTTGTAAAAGTATGATTGATAGATAAGAATGGTTGAATGTTCAAGAAATATTGAGTATGAATGTTTTAGTATTTATATATAAGTTAGAAAATAATATGCTACCAGAATATTTTAATAAGTATTTATTAAGAAATAGAGATGTACATAAATATAATATTAAAAATAGAGAAAATTTAAAGATAGATAAGTATAAGAAAACGAGTACGGCTAGGGGAGTTATGTACGGAGGTTTTGATTTGTATAAAAGTGTTCCAAGAATAATCCGAAAAAGCAAAAATATAACAGGTTTTCTAACTGGAATTGAAAAACACCTTCGTACATATAGAAATAAATTATAATATTAAGTCTTATTAGTGTATATTTTTATTTTCTGTTTTGTATTTTTTATATATGTTTATATACTTAAAGTTGTTTGATGTAAAGATTAGCTATTAAGCTAAATAAATTAATAAATAAATAAATAACTTATATATAAATACTAATAAATGCATCTTCAATATTTCATGAATATTTAACCATTTCAATCTATCAATCATACTTCTACAACAAGTAAATCTATTTTTATTTAAAACTATTCCTACTGCCCTATTTTACAATTTTTATTTAATTTATTAAACATACCTAACATTGTCGCACAATAAGTAAAATGGGGCCATATGATACTATTGTACATTATTTTCTTTGTATTTATATATATTTTTAATTCTAGACAATACACCTATTTTTCTACTATTTTTTTTAATATGTAATTGCAATGTTCCTTTAAATTTAATTTTTTATCTACAATTACTACTAAATATTTTATATTATCAACTATTATTATTTTTTGATAATTATTAAACATACATTTAGTTTAAGTACATTATTTTTTAACCATATTTCTATTACACTTAATTCATAATTCAAATTATCTACAACTTATTTAATATTATCATTTATGCAATACAGTAATGTGTTGTTCGCAAACAGATGTATATAATTAATATATATTATAAATAACAATGATCCCAATTTAGACCCCTGTGGTACACCATGAGATATTAATTTCTCTTTGGAATATGCACAATTGATTTTAACTTTATCTTTTCTTTCATTAAAATTATTATTAAACTATCTTAACACTACTTCACTTTCACTGATATTCTCTAATTTCTTCAACATTATTCTTCTTGCTATTGTTTCAAAGGCTCTCTTGAAATCCAAGAAAACTGCCTAAATGATTTTGGTTGTATCCTTGGCCAGCAACCAATCAGTTATCACTATTTGTAATTTAGTCTCAGTGGAATATTTTTCTCTGAATCCCGATTGTTATTCACATAAAATGTTTTAAGAAATAATATTTTTTAATTGTTTGATTACTGCTACTTTTATCACTTTTTCTATACAAGGTAATATGTTGATTGGTCTCATTTCCTCAATCTTTTTACTATTTTTTATTTTATGTATAGGTACAATAGTAGCATTCTTTAAATTTTCAAGTATTTCCTCTTCGCAGAGTGCTTTATTTATTAAATAATTTAATTTATTTCCTATTATTTCCCAAGTTTCTTTAATTACATTTACATCTAATTCATCAGTACTGGTTCATTTTTTAAATTTGTATACTCTAATGATACTGATTTAACTTTACTATATTTTACATTCAATGCTTCATTATTATATTGTGATAAATTAATAAACTTAAGTATTGAATTCACAATATTTGTAGTAATCACATCAATAAGGATACTCAAAAATATCAAATCTCAAGGTGCCGATAAGTAATAACATTATTATCTTAGATAAAAAAACCTTAGAAAACTAAATTATATTAGATAAATATACACATTGTTTGATGACGAAACGTATTAAATTTATTTTGTGGACCCTTTACATTCTAAACCAAATATACGAGTATCGAATTCACACGATACGCTATAAAATACCATTTACGATCATTTATTGCCGGTCACAATCTTGTAATACGCATCGGAGAGTAAATATTATAGCGTCAAGTCAATATTTTCATTTTTAATTTCCCTCACCATATGTGGAGTACGACCAGTTAGTTCGGTTATACACGCGTAGTACGTACACATTTTTTTCGTCCGTCGAAATTTCACGATTACACAACTACTGGTTCTAAAAAAGAGGAGAAAAAATAATGTTTAGACGGCGGCGGGTGCGTGGGTTGTCGAATATCCATTTGACAATCGCCGCAGATGAAAATCACACTCTACACTCTCGATGTGCCGAACGTGTGTCGGCCTCTTGACGATCGTATCCCCTGTGTGCTCCTCCTTCACCAGTTTGGGAAATCTCAAAATTTTTGACCGCCACTATAAAAGGAATTCGACGACGTGAAGACGCATGTCACACAATATTGTCGTATCAATATTATCAATTCGGCGTTTTATTGTCACAATAAAGTTGTCGAGTGTAACCCCCCTCAGACAAAAGGCTCAATTCAGGTTTTTTGATCGCGTGACGCAACGAAAGCTCGACAAAACATGACGGAATTATTGTTATAAAAAATATTTATTTTATTGGATGCCACAAAAGTTATCATAGTGCCATATTAATATTTTCTTTGGAGTTGTGCAAAAAAAAAATGGAAAATATATAATGAATAAGTGTTATGAATTAAATGAATGCGTAAGATTTTAATATCAGATCGTTTACGGACGTTTAGACCCTTTTCCATTATCTTAATGATACCTCTTTAAAAAAAATGTGCTAGAAAATGCCAATGACATTTTTTTCAAATGGTTTCGGCAGAAGGTAAAATTCTTAAATTTACACCAATAATATGTTTTAAGTTTTTTATCGCGATGATTAAGAATTAAATTAATACTTTCTTTAAAATAAGCAGAAATGAACTTCACAATAGTGCAAAACTGTGAATATTTCAATTAAAAAAAAACATTGATCATGAATTTAATTTGTAAAATTTACTTACAAATAAAAATATAAAATTAAAACTTGAAATGAAAAGTTTAGTTACCTATACATTACCTAGATAATAATATGGTACAAAAAACAAAGTAGCAACTATATAATATCAACAATCTAATTATAATTATATTTTACACATGTTTTTCGCATGTCTTCGAATATATTATATTATATTTCACTTAGGCGCTGTCTGCAATACTTTGCTTAAATGTATTAAAAATCATAAATTGATCTATATATTTTTTAATAATTTCTGGATACTTCTATATTGATAATATACTTTTATTTTATATCCTATGATATTTTTTAATAAAAATTATAGCACCTTGGATTTTTATGGTTTCAACCACCTGCACAATTCAGATGTCATCCTAATGACCATTTGAGCAACCAAAAAATAAGAGCAAAAAACATTAATTACTCATAAGTATTGCTGAAAAACTACTCTTTGTTTGAAAAGGATGCGCGATAGACAATACGTTTTCCCTTGTGCATACTATTGTTATTCTACCATCTATCCATCTAAGCCATTTTTATTTTAAATCGTAAGCACATTTTGTGAGTTTGCTCAAAAAGCGATGCAATTAGCACCCAAACATTCTCATCTGCGATTCGCTAGTCGTCTTGAACCAGCATTATAAAAGATGTAATCAAGATCGAGAATATGACGCGATAAATGATTGATGGAATAAGCATCTGGACCATTTTATTTTAAAGCATAAACACATTTTGTGGATGTGTCCAAGCAGCTATGCAATTGGTACGCAAACATTCTCATCTGTGATTCGCTAAAGTCGTCTTGAACCAGAATTATAAAAGATGTGATTAAGATCAAGAAAATGACAGTATAATCGAGAAAAAAGGGCAGGCGGTTGATGGAAATAACTTTTTAAAGAGTAGTCCGCAAATTCCGAGTAAATCATCTGCATTCTAAATAAAACTTGAACTTATACCGACCGTATTTATGTTATTAATAAAAAAAGTTAAAAACAGAGGGCCCAAATAGAATCCTAGAGCAATCCCCGAAGAGATCTCTATATAATACGCACTAAAGAGGTCAAAAAATTGCTTAAAAGATTAATATTTTTATTTTTATACATAATTTAATTTATAATAATTGATTAACATTATTTTACCAAGAATACATATTTGCAAAATACACTTTCTAAAGCTCTTCTGTGAGTCAGTCTTTCCATCGAAATTTCCTTATGGTGATTGTGTCATAATATGGACCACTTCACACTTTCTTCGTGCATGTTAGCGGGACCATTTACCATGCAAATTGTGGCCCAAGGGCTTCAGTGATGCATTGCCGCCGATCTCGACCCCTACTTATGCTACCCTGCAGCGTCCTTCATCTTCATCTTCATCTCCTGTGAAGATCGCCGGCGCTACTACGAAACTTCACGAGACTTGAAACAGTTTTGCTTCGGCGTTATTATACGAAGGCGTTTACGCATAGTGGAATTTCAATCGTCGGCTCCTTAAAAAATATCGGCAAAGGACGGTATGAATAAAAAATTCGCCGTAATTACCAGTGTTTTTAAATAATTGCTATTATTTACATACGTGATGCGAGAGCGCTTGTAAAAATTCAATAAGTAACCACTCTGATCGGTGTTTTTCAACTAAAAACATGATAATAAATAATTTATGATGTTAACAGGGTGTATTGAAGTATATTACTTGAATAATATCGTCTATTAACTTATTTATAAAGTGTGATCAAATTATTGCATCGAGCAATATGAACTGTTTTAAACATTATTCTACTAAAATGTTAACTATAGAATGTGGCATTTTAGGCTAAATACATTTATGAGCTTTTAAAATAGCTAGAAATAATATAAAAGAACCACTTATAAAAGTATGTTTATTTTGTCAAATATTGAGTAAAATGGCGTTCACCATTTACAGGAAAAATACGAAATTTTGTAAAAAATAATTTAAATGAGTTAGTGTTTTTTTTCTTATATAACATTTTTTTAATACGCTTATTAACAAACAAACATTATATTGTACTACTCGTATAAAACCTTTTTCATGTTAACAATTTTATAATAAAAATGAGATAATCAAATAAAACGCCGATGGTTAAAATTTAAGGGCAAAAACTATAAGGCCTTATTAAGGTTGTTACTCCACACCGAGCAAGCATATGATAAAATAGGTCTGAATATATTTTTGTATATTACAATCGTCGGTACCGATAAGTTAACTTCATATTAGTATTATTAAATAAATTCGCATAGCAACAACGAATAGACACATGTTACAAATTAATTTAATGTAATTAATATTTTACACGCTTTGCTCATTAGTCATTGATACACGTGTATGATTAAATATTTAGTATAAATGTAGAGCGATTTAAATCAATAGAGGTCAATAACTAGTCGCCAAGTCAAATTGTCTTATTATTGCTGTTGCATCTACGTCTCACTTATTCCTGGTTAATGCCACTACAGCGCCCCCCTATATAACGGGGGTGAAAGTGGTGAACTACCGATGTGATCTGAACACGCAAAGCTAATTCAAGCCACGCCATTCAAGACAAGGACGGCGAAAAAGATATATTTTTAAATAAGCGTATTCTTTCTATAAAATATCAGGCTTAAATTTTTCAGAGCGAAGTTCGAAAATATTTTGAGCTCAAAAATAAACTTTTGAATAAAGGGTTTTAAGGACAAGCTATGAATAGAATTAAATGTCATCTACGTAAAAATCAAACGTCAACACACTGATCTTTGGAAATGGTTTAAATTGCTTTTGAATCCGACAGAAAAAAACTGCTGAAATACCAAGAATCTATTACAAGAAAAATATAATATTGAGGACAATGTTTTATATCAACACACGAAGAATCTCAAAAAATGTTTAAATGCAATTAAACATTTTTTGAGTTTCTGTTCCTTTTTGTGAAATATTTCAGTAATAAAACTGTAAAATGTAATATGTAAGAATTTATATTCAATTAACTACTTCTTATACCATTGAAGATGCTGACGTTCTTCAACTAATAAACGGATTTCATGGAAATTGCTTAAAATACATTCTAAAGTTTAATAAGCTCTGACTTATGAATTTTGGAAGGTTTCAAAATTGTTACACTGCGACTCATTAAAACCAAAGTCTGCTATGTTCGCCACTATTTTAGTTTAGCTTTGAATCACAGACCCTTCAAATTATTTTGGCAATGAATCAAAGTTGAACGCATCATAAAATTTAAGTAAAATCATGGGACCATTTGTCTGTCACTCATCATCTTGCACAAAGCTTAAAAACCATATGAATAACATCATTTTTTATCATACACAATTAATGTTACGATTCGTATTTACCCCATTGGGTTAACCTTTGTTTACAAATTGTGATACAAGCTGAAAACAATATAATTTTCCACTTAATTCACATATATGAAAAGCTTTTACAGTGTTAAAAATCTGTCCTAGTAACTTAAAGACCTGAGTAATGCAAGCGAAAATGACAAAAATATAACTACATCACACAAAATTTGTATTCAGCGTAATTTTATATGTTGTTTAAGTAATCATAAATTTGTCTCGAAAAACTTATTGTTAAGCATTAATAACAGTAGCAGCTTCACAGTCAACATACTAGGTAACAATGTTGTGGTTTTCCGTTTGTTTTTTATGCTGGTAATAGCAAAATAATAAAAATAATATTAAAAACATAATTTATTCTTATGCAAAAACAGTTAAGATATATCTCATGAAAGACGTATAAGCACGATCGTTAAAACTTGTTACGTTAACTATCGTAAAATTTTCATCGCATAATTTTCATCACCGCGATCCGTTAAGTTCCTCAAGAATCGTATAAATTTCATCAAACGTCACCCTTAAGGTATTCTCTCACTTTGGCAAAATTACAATATGCTTACGGCGACCTCGGACACTCTCCAATTATCACATACCTTTCGCGAAAGTAAATTTCGGGCGTCATATAATAAAATATCCTTTCGGGAACACCACATGAAGATGTTATCTCGATTGGATCGCAGGTTCATCGCACTTTTTTCCCAATCTTGATTTCATAAAACCCACCAACCGGGAGACTGGCACTTCTTGGCATTGCCTCAATAATGTATGCAGCTATTCTGGGGCAATTTAGGCACCGAATACCAAAAACGGACTTTCACATATCGCCCGGATGAAATACGCACACAGATTGAAGATTGGTCAACAAGCGATCAAAATGCCATACGGATCGTTTAAGGAGTGAGGAGAGGTTCGTGAGAATTTTTTTGGATAATATAATACCGATATGTTCCATGAATTTATAAGGAGAACCGAAAAGTAATCAAATTTTATCAGATGTGTATTAAAAATCAAAGTATTTTTATAATATAATAAAATTAATCATTTTGCTCAAAATAGTGTTTATTAAATAAATATTAATGTACCTACTGGTGCAGCATTTTAATATATGTGAAAAAGATCCTGTCTTCATCACTAGACACATAAAAATAATTCTAACTAAAAATTAAGCTGAGTGTACATAAAATTGTACAGTTTTTTAATTTATTACCAATTGAAGACATATTTTATTATTAATTTATAATACTAAAAATAAAAATTTAAGTAAAAAATACTTTTAATTGACTAAGTGGTTTAAATTATGACCAATATAATATGATTCATATTTAATATTTATGATTGATAAATGCTGATATAAATACTCGAGTGTAAATGAAAAAAATCGTACAACACAAATTTGAGTAACATTAAAAATTGGTTAAAGCTAAATAATAATAAATTATAATGGAGGATAGTAGTTTATATTTATAATATGTATAGTTAGAGAAATACGTCAGCGACTAATGCCTGAAAGACCTGGGTTCCCAAAATAACTCAAGTGCTATATTTCATTTCAATCGTGTCATTATTATATAACTGTATTTTAGTTTAATTATTTTCGTAATCTCGCAAAAATCGAATTGTTTGTAAAGTGAAATAGTAATTAATAAAATATATATCACTGATATATAAGGGTTAACTTTGATTTTAGTCTTAAATCTAATACTTAGACGTTGAAATGCATTGGGCTTACTCCGTTGAAAAAGTTGTCATATTAGAAAACTATTTTATTAATTTTAAAATATAGTCAAAATAAATAAGGATATTTTACGAGTCGAAAGAACAGTTTCTTAATTCAAACGTCATTTTAATCTCACGCCTACTTTCTATTTTAGCACTTAGTTCTTTATTCCAGACAGCACTTCACCTGTTCATAACGTATTCGCTTTAAGTATACATTATACTAGTTAAAATTAAAATTAACAGCAGTTTATCATTTCAAATTTCAGTTCAACTCGATTGAAATATCATACTGTAATTGACACCTAATTAACTGTGTAAATCTCACATAAAAATATTTTTTAAAATTAACATTACTGTTCATAAAGCAGCCACGACCCTTTAAAACTTTATGTTCATATATAAATAATGAAGTTAAAAAATCTGAATTATGATAAAATTTAAATATCAGTTTTATAATATCGTATATAATATAAAATAATAAATAATGCTTAAGTAAAAATATGTCGTTTAGATAACCAAAGAACATTAAAATTTTGCATAGCAATGCAATTAATAAAAATATGGCTATGAATAAAATTAGATAAATACCACTCTGGATTTTTATGATTTTGAAACCTTTTTTTAATTTATACTAAATATAATATATTATATGCTACTTTTTATCGACTAAAAATATGGCTATTTGAAAGGAAAAACGTCTCTAGGTATCCGAAGTGTGCCGACCTGCAGAAAAATGCAGATTGCACAATATAAATTGCAGTCATCATATAATGTGACCACCCCGACAAAACTTAAGGCTAAGTACAGCCAATTATGCTAATTTAACGGGATCCGAACCAAAGTACTGCCGTGTAATTTGCCATCAATCTTGTATATTTGACAGGATTTACCTTATGACCGCTACAAAATAACGAGAATACACACAACGCTTTTACATATTATACAATTATAATAAATATCTAAAAAATAATTAAGGTATGGATGTTTTAGTTGGGAATATTATTTATTATCTCAAATACACAAGACTGATGGCAAATTACACAACTGTACTTTGGTTTGGATCCCGTTAAATTAGCATAATTAAGCAATGGTATTGTTTATGTATTATAAAAGAAAAAACTCACTTTTCAGCCTCGGAGCCCGTCGACAGGAATGCAAAATTTGAAGATTTCACTACGAAGATTGTTGTATGATTGTTTATCTAGTTTAATCAATGTATTCATATACTTCTTACACATATTATGTATATATTTCATTTTCATGGTTATAACACACCTAGTTAATTTGCAATCCGATTATTTATATCCAGTCAAATCGAACAACGCACATGACGAATTAATGAAAATGATTGTCGCGTAACAAAATTTTATTAATAAATAATAATTATTTAAAACTGTTGTCACGTTACTGTCGGCCATCTTGTTTTATATTTGAATGCCTATTTTTCATTGGTCTACAACAAAAGAATACATTAGCGGAGGTTTGAAAATCATCGTGCCAACTCAATTTTTATTTTTATTAATTATTATGCAAAGCGATACGATTTATAAACTATTTTTAAAATTGAGATTTGCTCTTTAAATTTAAAACTATATATGTAGTATTGTTATATGTATGCTTCTCGACCAACAACAGGTGTATGCTTCTCGACCAACAACATGGTTTCCGTAAATCTCGATCCACTGTCACTAATCTAATGGTTTTGTCTAACTATGTTTCAAAATCATTGGACTCTGGTGTACAAATGGACGTCGTATACACAGATTTTAAAAAAGCATTTGATAAAGTTAACCATGCTTTACTTGTAAAAAAGTTATCTAATTTCGGGTTTTCTGAAGATCTCATAAATCTATTCTCAAATTACTTGACCAATAGATATCAATTCGTCAAGTGTAATAACTCCTTTTCAGAACGATATAAGACCCCTACTGGAGTACCTCAAGGATCCAATTTGGGTCCATTGTTGTTTTTATTGTTAATTAATGACATAGAAACAGCAATAGAGCATTCAGATTTTTTATTATATGCAGATGACTTGAAAATTTACAAGAAAATGCATTCGATTTCTGATTCCCTCGACCTACAGGAGGATCTCAACTCTATATGGAAATGGTCTTGCTATAACTAATTGCCTTTCAGTGTAAAGAAATGTCACACAATTTCATTTTCAAGGTCATTAACGCCGGCAAAATATTCATACCATCTAGGCCGATATTTTCTGGAAAGGTTTTCTTCAACTAAGGATTAATGAGTGACTTTCGAAGAACGTTGGAAATTTAGCCAGCACATTGCAGAGACTCATAGCAAATCCTTAAAAATGCTCGGTTTTATCTTGAGAAATGCGCGTTACTTCAGGAATACTTTAGTATTGCGCACTCTTTATGATACTTTAGTCCGCAGCATACTAGAAACTAGCTCCATCATTTGGATCCCAGGCGTAATGAATCAATGTAATGAAATGAAGCTGGAAAAAGTACAACGTAAATTTCTTCGATATTTATACTTGAAGGAATACGGGTATTATCCGTTCTTGTTTCCCAGTGCTTTTATTTTGGGAGCCCTGGAATACGTTTCTTTGTCGACTCACAGAAGTGTTTATGTAATTAAACACTTCTGGAAATTGCTCAAGGGCATCGTAGACAATCCTTCAGTGCTCGAGCAGCTTCAAATGTGGGCTCCTGAAGGTGGTTATAGTTCTCGGTCGCGTCCACTATTCTTGCCTGTTAAGTGTAGAACTGGAGCACTTGCCAACTCTTCTCTGGCCAAGGCTATTTATCTGCTCAATTCTGTCCATAGTAATATTGACATTTTCTCTTGCACATATGGAGTTTTGGTTCAGTTCGTATGGGACAATGCACACCTGTTGAGGTGATTTGTGTCTGTTGTTTTGTCTTGTTTATATTTGTATGTATTATGATGTATTAGTACTTTTGACTATCGTGACACATTAGGTTTGCCTGTCAGGTCACGATGGTTATAATTTTAATAAATAAATAAAGATGTGATAGTTTTACTGTTATGCAAAACATTTTATTGTCCCCAGAACATCGACAACTATGCCAGAATTATAGACTGAATTTAATAGTTTTGAAAGTCTATATTGAAAAAAAAATTATATAATAATGATACTAAAGATGATAAAGAATATTTATTACAATATGAAGATGCTATGGCGATAGGAAAAGCAACAGTTGTGAGCCACGCCACACGGTTGATCTTTGGCCGTCGATTAGAAAAGAGGGGTGTGCGCGTTACAGAATTTATTTAAGCCTTCAGTTTGTCAGTCCCAATACCATTAAACATAACACCCAATGTTATTCATTTTTTGAGAATTGTCGAGATATTAGGACATATTTATTTTAATGTTTATTTTTTTTCTGATTTTAATATATATTATATGTATGTTGACTTAAAAAAAATTGATGAATATGAAAAAAATATATGTATAATACAACGTATGTATTTATATTACTACAGAATAAATTTTTGTATATGAAATATTTTTACTGATATACCAAAAAAATGGTGAATATTGATGCATTTAAATTCTAAAATTTTTAATGATTAAAATATAAACAAACGCAAAGAATAATAAAAAAATATTAAAACATACAAAAATAAAATTTTATTTATAATTAATATCTGACTAAAATATATAATATCTTTAATTCACCGTCACTTTCCTTTAAATGATATTTACTTTCATATTTTGCAAAAAAAAAACTCTTGTTAAATTTAGTTGATAAACAAATCCTTACCTCGGACGTAATATTATAATAAATTATAGGTAACTAGAAAACGGCCGTTATAAAATATTACCCAAATGTCATTCCCAGAGTTTATTATAAAACTTATATTGCCAAAGAATATTTTTGGAGTGTTAATCAGAAATCCCTGCCGCTTTTATAACTACCTGCTCTGAATATAGTTATGAATTTAACAGAACGAAACAGAATTTAAACTACTTTTTTCAAACTTGCAACGGTTTTTACCATTTTAAAATACTCGTATAAATATAATTTTTAAGAAAAAAATATGTTTAGAAAATTCTCGAGAATCTTTAAAAGTTTGCATTTATTTAAAAAAAAAAACACTAACAGCTACCATCGATTAAAATGCAAAAAATTTACGTTGTGTAATAATACTTAGTGATCATCAAAATTATAGTAATTTCTGTAAAGAAATTAGCACTCCATACTGTCAAAAAAAAGCAAGTTTCTAACAAGTTTAAATTGATCTAATTTGTTATAACATGTGTATATAAGTATGACATAGAAAGAAAGATATATTCATCGCAATATTACAATAAGCACCATAGACCAAAAATCACGTCAAGTTCGATCAAACGTCAGGGTTTTCTTAATGTTTTCATTCGTTACAACGGTATAATGAACGGCAAATAATGCTTTACAATGTTTTTGTAAGGCAATCCTAAAAAGACAATGTCAAAAATCTTGAATTTGCACTACGATAACTCAATACAAATTTACTAATTTTGGTAAAAATGACACCGCTGTGATGCCAAAGCTAGCATATTCACATAATATGGACATTTATATTATTCACGCAGATTAGGAGCACAATGTTTTACCACCATATAAGAGATAAAATCACTAGGTGGAATATAATTTATACTAAATAGTGCATTTGACAAATGGGTATCAGATCAGGAGAAGCGTAGCATAATATATCTTAAAGAGACGATATTAATATTTTTGATAAAAATTTTAATTATCGTTAGTTCTTTATCACACCTTATTTATAAATTAATACATTTTATTAATTGTATCGCCTTTTTTATATTTTTCACCTGCGAAATATATTTTTTTTCTTAGTAAACTAATACTTATACCCCATCTATTGAATGGTTTCAACGACATGTTGAGAATGCCAAATCCTTTCCCCTGCACATTCCGAAGCATTTCTCTAATGCGTAAAATATTCACAAATCATCTCCTCGTGGCACCCAACCTGTGGGTTCCATACACACTTTAACCACATTGTGAAAGTAATACACCTGACCGTTCGTCGAGTGCACTCACGAGTGCAAGTTTCGACGTTAGTCGGTGTTTCACATATTTCACAGGGCATCTACGCATGTGAGTGTGTACTATGTGTATATATGCACATTGTGTGTGCATGATGATGGTTGACCATGAGCAAAGAGGGCCATAAATTAGCCGGAGGTAATGGCGGCCGAGCGTGACGCCGTCCGATCTAATGGACGACGATGTAAAACGAGAAGCCGAAACGTTTAACCTGTTGATTTGACGCGATACGTTTTATTATATTGTGGGGACGGGCTTCTGTTCTTCGCCGACGCGATGCTTAATTGGGTCAGGTGGGAAAAGTCCGGGAGCTTTACGAGCTTTCGTAAGCTCGACACTTGCGGGAAGCTAAACTTCAATGTATAGAGTAGGCATTATAATTCTCGACACATTTTCGGGGATGAATAAATTTGTATATATAAATCTAAGTGTAAAATTAAATATGTGTTATTTTTATTTAAATGAAAATAAATATTTTTTATTATTTTATTTACCTGTTTTTTTTTTGTTAGATTACAGCTAATCTTTTTACATTTATAACTCGTAAAACCTGCGACTTTTTACTTTGGAAAGCTATATATATGTATATCTGAATTACATGTTTAAAATATAAAATTATAAAGGATGACGCTAATGGACTGTTTCAATTTTTTGGTATTGCGTCTTCTGTGCTGCAAAGTCGAACTTTAATTTGTTAATTTTCGGGTCTATTTAAGTGTTTCCGAACATAAACGAGAAAATTATGCTAGAACTATAGTTCTTATGGTAATGCTAAAAAAATATTTCTAACAATGAACGCAACATTTTCCTTATTTTCTCTAACTAAATACTAAACCAAATATTTGATTGACGATTCTACGAAATTTATATATAAACACAAATTGAATATAAAATATATACATGTTATTGAATATAACAAACATGGCCTCATTGAGCGAAGAAGATAAATACAAAAAACACAGATAACGAATTACATATATAATAAATACCTAAACCAAAAAAATTATATTAAATAAATAATATTTGTAATGTACATAAATATGTATATAATAGCATATACATATTCATAAGAATCGTATATAATCGCCCAGCATCACAGAAACGTCTCTATTAGCCCATTTTCGTAACAAATCGCCGTCGCCAAGCCAAATATTTGTATTAAAATGAATATATTCATGGATCGCTGATAAACAGATAGAAGAAAGACACCGTTTTCGGATGATAGATAGATCCCACCTGCGCACAAGATCGATGGATCGATTGTCGACCGATTACGGTTGCGAAACGCCAGACCCTTGCCAGACATTCGATCAAATCGGTCGTTATTAAGTTATCGATCGTAAATTTTAATTTGTCCTATTTGGCCGAGACTGAGAAACTGTCGCCGACAACTCGTTTAATTTATGGATGACATGTCCACGGTATAAAATTAGTATTTAAACGCTTTCGAGGCGGTTGTAAATCAAAACGTAAGCGTTGGTAGCACTTCGTATATCATTCGAGTTCGGAACGAGTTGATCTAGGAGCCAATTGTAGTGATTGGCGTGGTAAAAGTATTTCACAGTAGTCACATTAGTGATAATGATGACAACGTTAAAAAAACAGATCATTCTTAGAATTAATATAATTAAATCAAGATTTTATAATTAGACGTAAAAGTAATTAGAATAGATCAAACGTAAAAATTCCAATAATTTAATTAATTAATAACAGCTTTACAAGGCTGTAAATTAAAACAAATACACTAAGGTCTGAGTGGCATAACAACGTTTTCCAGGTCTCAGTAACAGCGAAATAGTACTAGCAATTTGTGATTAAAATGCATTTCAATTAGTAATCTCAGTGCCAGGTTTCTTGAGTGATCCGTCTTTCCTTTACAAAAGAAAAAAATCTGACGCTAAATTAATCATCTTATTTCTCTTTATGCAAATTATTAATGTGACTAAATTACTTAAAATTATATTTTTCTATCATATATAGCATTCAAACATCAATGACCTCAATGTATTATATATTTAAGAATATAAGGTTCGATGAATAAAGCGCAATATTAAAATTTTCGCACAGAAAAGTTTATATATAAAACTTAATATATATGTAAAAAAACTAAAATAATAATAACAAAAAAAAGCCATATAAGAGATGATGTCAATAGGTTGCGATGCCTTAAATGAGTCTTTGATGGGGTCACCTGGCCAAGGACAAGAGCTTGGCAAATGTCAGTGCGACGTGATTAATGTTTTTTTTTTATTTTCGAAAATTCTTCAAGAAAAATTTAAAAGGATATTCTTTATTTGTATAGGGGTATCTTGATTAGAACAAAAAAATGCTTTATAGAATCCTCTACTCTTTCATTTGTGTTTAAGCTTCGGAAACACAAGTCATAAGGTCATCAGATCAAAAGAGATCAGAGGCATTTAATAAGTGATGATGTTGATAATACAATGGACACACTGGTGCACAAATATTCCCATATTTAAATTAAATAAAAATAAGAAACATAATTTTGACAATATTTATGCAATGGAATCTCAGTGGTTATTTCGTAATGTGGTCGTAAATGAGATAGTAACAAAAAAGATCCTTTGCACACTGGTCTTACCAATTAAAAACGGAAGCAAGATATTCTGTGTTAAAGGCACTTTAAAGACTTTATAGAAAAGATCTGAAGAAGGGTCTTTAACAGAGTTATAAAGAAGTATCGTAACCATTTGAATCATTCTCGATAATATTTTATGGTTAATTATTACATAACATCCTTCATGGCTAAGTGAATTTTACTGTAAATTATCTAAATACTTAATACTTCGTTGTGGCAAAAACCTATTATGCAGTATATCCCTATTTATTTGCAAACAAAAATGTGAAGCAATGATAGAATAAATAAAATACTGGTAGTCCAGTCAAATAAGGCGAAATAAAGGCTAAACCTCGGAATGAAAGATAACAAGCTGAATTTTTGCACAGACTTTTGTATTGATGTTCTAAGGACAGGGTGAAAAGTCTCATAAAATATCGTGTCTGCTAATCAAGATATCAAAGGTCAAAGGTCACAAAATTTGTTTTTTTGCAAATATCTCGCATTTTATGCGTCGCACGTCATTAGATGCTTTACAAAACTTGTAAAGCATAAAATTTTCTACAAGTTTGGTTATAATATTTGTTTTGTATCCTTAACCGTTTTTGAGATATAGCGCGAAGAGTGGGAGGCGTACATCCGTTTATAGAATCCAGCGAGTATTTCTACCTGCTTAACTTGGTATAAGCTTTGAAAAAGTAAGCAATCGTGAAAAAAGTGGTCTCGGCAAGTCGTTTGAACCATAATTTTATTAATTTTTTTATTGTATTATTAGGAGTTATGAATGAAATATTGCTCGACTAGAAATTTGTGCGAAAAAATTGAAAGAGTTGAGAGATGTCCTTACGGAGTATGTACCAGATGATAAGAAGATCATTTCCAAATTAAGAGAAAAATATTTAACTGACATTATAATTACAACAAAGATTGGATCATTCCCTATTTTTTATTTTCGCGATGCTCAAGCTTAAATTTTATCCATAGCTTGGTATGAAAATAAAAAAGGCACTTCGGAAGAAGAACACTTGCGCGTAGTGGAAGCTGCTGCGGCGATTATTAGAGAAGATATTCGATCTTCTATTGTTGAGACCAAGTCCTATCCGCCCCCGAGTAAAATATTAATGAAGAAATTCCGAAAACTTTATTACATTTTCTGCAAGAAGTTATTATAAAGAACAGAAAAGGAAAGACAGGGCATTTTAAAACGAAATACACAGCTATAAGTCATGCTATAATGACGGTCCTTTTCTTCGCAGTTATTAATAGGCCTATCTGTATTTCTTCATAGAAGAAATACAGATAGGCCAAACATCCATAAAGACTTTTGGATGTTTTGTCAAGTTTAGGTTTTTTCGCTTCATATAGTGATACTGTAAAATGTTAAATTTCAGCTGTTTATCACCCACAGCCTCGTAATCAACCATCAGAGTCAAGTGCCTTAGTTCAGTATGCAGCGGATAATGCAGAAAAATATTTATACTCTTGATGGCTATAATACTGTTCATTTAATGGGAATGATAAAAATAATAACTTCAAAATCTGAAGTTATATCCGATGACCGCATAAAGAAATTTACAACAAAACCAAGTGCAAAGGAGTTAGCAGCACTATCACATATACCCCTTCTAGTGTATGAAAATCATGTCGTACCCGGATTGAGCAAGAGATTCAAGTTCGAAATTTTAATGATGTAGAAGAACTAACCGAACAAATATTTAATGTAGTTGATTTGTTGTGGATGTAAGGAAAGTGGAAAAATATCTCACCGTTGCCAGGGTGGAATGGATTTATTGAACAACTTACAAAAACAATGAGAACTTTATAACTTCTCGGATTCTGTTTCTTACTTTTATTCATCATCCTGCGAGTAATATGGACACAATTTACAACACATTACAGTGTACTACAAACACTGCCAAGAAACATGAACAAAGAACATGCTTAATAACTTTTGATCATCCGTTGTACATAAAAGCACGTGAAATCGTAGCAGCTTCAGATGCTAACTCAGACTTGTCCAGAGTAGTTGTGAAACTAGGAGGCTTTCATATGCTTATGTCTTTTATTGGATGCATAGGATATATAATGAATGGAAGCTGAATCAAGGAAGCTCTCAGTACAATTTATGCTTCGAATTCTGTCGACAAAATGTTGGATGGTCACGCTTTTGCAAGAAGTATCAGAGGCCATACGCTATTAATTTTTGCATTATCGATGATGATTTTTGAAGATATGGAGATTGAAAGTTATAATGCTTTAGATGGGTTCATTCAGCAGATAACAATTTTCGATGTTTCCTATGAAACTGTGGAAAAATGTGCAGGTAGCTCTGGCTCCGTAGTTCACATAGCGTTATCCTATAAACGGATGCGCGCTTCCCACTCCCCGCGCTATATCTCGAAAACCATTAACCATACGAAGAAATAATTTATAACAAACTTGTAGAAAATTTTATTTTCTATAAGTTTTGTAAAACATCTAATGACATGCAACGCAAAGGAGGCGAGATATTTGCAAAAAAACGATTTTTATGACCTTTGACCTTTAATATCTTGATTAGCAGACACGATATCTTATGAGACTTTTCACCCTATCTTTAAAACGCCAAAACAAAGGGCTATGCAAAATTTCAGCTTGTTATCTTTCATTCCGAGGTTAAACCCTTATTTTACTGGACTATGGGCTGTTATATGTATTCACATAAATCATTTATGGGCTCAATTTAAGAATGCTTTTCTAATATATCATGAAGCTTAAATTATGATGGACAAACATGTTAAAAATGAGCTTTACCCCGAGCCCGCTACATATGTATATTATTCACCATATGAGTTATGCACATACGCGTACATTGTTGGCGCAGCTCGACGAGGCCAGCGCCCTACAACAATGCGAATCCTATAAATTAATACTTTCCAAGAAACTGTGTTTCATCTCATCTCTCTCTGCGCTGCATCTCGGCAAACACATTACGCGAGCCGATTCGTTTTACTGTCGAACGTGCCGTACTAGCTAGAAAAAATTATGCTAAATGTAAACTTACATACATACGTACACTCTATGCGCCTTTTCACCGAGATTATAACTTACGGCTCCTACGCCGAAACTCTCGCGAAAGGACGATATTAGGTATTAAGATGGATTTGCACGGCTAGACAGCAGCGGCGCAAAAGCAAATGATTTTCTTCTTCTTGCTAAACTATGCATATGTCTATGCTTTCCAATAAGTTCTCTGCGAATTAGAGATTGAGATAAGAAATGCTAAGCCGTCGAAGATTGCTTTCGCTGAATGATGGGAGCATTTCTAGTGTATATAATAATATTTATCTCATATGAGTATTTAGTAAAAATGGATAGATTATCATTAGCAAGTGTAAATTGGCTAGCTCATATTATAAAAAAATATTTGATAATGCTATGAAAACCTAAAACAATATTTCTACATAAAATAAAGTTGGACTCTTCCACTATCAATAAATGCAACACTACAAAATGTCACCATTTTGTTCAATAATAAACAAAATATTTTATTTTTAAATTCATATTTGTAATCTCAAACACGTGGCTAAGTACCGAGTTCAATAAACTCATTATCAGACCTTCATCTCCTGATTAACCAATTTCCTCTAATCTTCATTGGATTCAAACACATTTTCGCACACCCCCAAAGTACTTCCGCTTTACACACCCGGAAATGGAAAACTCAGCTAAGCCATACAGCAAAATAATTTCACCAGCATCGATCCATTGAGTTTCATCGTACATAGAACCACAATTCGAGTTGTCCATTCGGAGGCGTAACATAGCTAATGACGCGATAGTGGTGACAAACAGTCGACCATCGGGAATCAATTACAGCCACAACGGACTAACGACCGAATTCGTCGGTAAATCACACAACAAACAACCACAATCGTTATTGATGGTGTCCAAGGGAGATAACACGCAATAGAAGCGAAAGAACAACATTGTTCGTACAAGTGTCATAGACAAGCAAACACCGCTATCAAATCTATCGAAGGCTGATAACACAAACAAGATATAAGAAATGGTATCCGGACACCCATTCATCTCGTCAGGTTGCTGATAGACGAAAGCCTCTATGGTTGGTTTTATCATACAACAATAGACGGTGAATATTGTGTATACAGGTGGCTTATAAAGCGCTTTACTATATTAAAAATGCTTAACTTTTTATTTCCCAATATTTATTATAGACTAGTGATGTAAAAAGATTATTCGCATATCAATGGACTTATTTTCTGATTTACTTAGCATTTTTATATAATACATACACACTGAAACCTCGGTTTATAAGCATAATTCGTTCCAGAAAAGTTCTCATATTTCAAAACACTCTAATTTACTAATAAAAAATAATGGGAACTTAAAATATTCATATAAAAATTATTAATACAAAAAAAATATTATTTAAATGTATTTTATTTTTTTTAAATTTATTGATTAAATCTTTTTCGCTTCGTAGAAATAAATAGGAATCTATTAAATGACATTGAAGCTCTACGGCAGTGTACACTAAGGATCGAATTCTCCATTTCGTATCGATTGAGTAACGATAACGAACGATAATGAATTTTTAGTGATAGTGATCGATAATGATCGTTATTATCGTTTGTTTAAGCGATATTTGGCGGGAAAATACAAAATAAAACAATGTTAACTAATGACGCGTGAAATTATGCGCCCTTTGACTTCACGTTTATGGCTGAACTAGTCCTGCTACTTAAAAAAGTTAAAGATGTGAGTGAGGGACTTTCTGCTGATGATTCACTGACCGCTCAAAAAATATTCCCATTTCTCTTATTTTGGAAAAGTGCTCGCTGTTGATGCAACGACTCACGAAAGAATTCATCGCTGAATTTCAGAGACAAATGGAACGAGTTTTGCCGAAACCTAGTACTGAAGAGCATCATGTACGTATGGCCAATAAACTTTACCCGTATTATAAGGGATTACCTCTTACTCAGTTCAACAAGGAAGAGTCCGCTCTAAGAAGATTTCTTGACTCACATCCATCGTCTCAAGAGGTTGAACAGGAAACTCCAACAAGGCAGCATATCGGACTGGCATCAACTTCTGCCCTCGACGACATGGATTTCATGGATCAGTTGGTGGCTGAAAAAGCTCAGCATGCGACTCTAAATCGGACAAAATCGGCAGTGGAAAAGTAGTGGGACTCCTTCAAGATTTATCCCGGACCTTCATCTTATAATATTGATCTGGTGGAAAGACTACAACGGGATCTTCCCGTTGTTGGCAGCTGAAGCCGGAAAATGGCCAGAAAAGTGAACGGGTTTTTTCTGCTATAGGAGACCCTGTAACATCTCAGAGTATAAGGTTTGACCCGTCAAATGTTGAAAAGATCCTCTACATACAACTGAATCACAGTAGTCCGTATTACTAAATACAACATTGGAATTCCTATTGTTGAAGAATTACCTGTCGGAGAGAGGGATGATGAGGAGAATGGACCATCATTTTTAGCTGCAAGAAGTCGTACTGGTTCTGCATCTAGTGCAGCAAGTAAGGACTCCCGCAACACCGTGAATGTGACTCCAAGAAAAGCTCAAAGACAGTTAACGAAAACTTAAAAAAAAAGTTACAAAGAATTGTGTATGCTCTAGATTCAGACTCAAAAGATGATGTTGTCAGCATTGGTCCTTCAGAGACTATTAGTGCAAGGAACACAGAATCAGATGCAGATACAGAAACTGATTAATGACTTATTTTGCTGTGAATGCAGCAATGCATCTTAAAAAGTGATTAAAATAAGGTGAATTTTTTGAAATTTTAATATTTGTGATTTTTTGGCTTTAAAGATAAAGTAATATTTTTAATTTAATTTATAACTGGTAATTTCAGATAATTTTGTAATAATAATAATTTAATAAAATTTTGTTAACAATTTTTTTTTTTATTACAAATGAAAGTTACAAAATTTATCATTAATTTTTGAGGTTGTAGAAAATTAGGCAATATTCATAGTAATATTAAACGATATTATTTATATTAAACGATTATTTATAACAAACGTTGTTATCGATTAATATCGTTCATTATCGATTACACAAACGGTAATATCGATCAAACGATAAATTATCGATCATTATCGATCTACTCGATATTATATTTTTTATCGTTTCGTATCGTTTCGTTCATTATCGCTCCTTAGTGTACACCATAGCTTCCAAATTTTTACACTAATACATTTGCGCGTGCTAGAGCCGAGTCACAAGAAAAAAGTCGTATACGTCGCACGAACATATGATTGTATGTTGTTTTTGTTTCTACCTGCACTACAATAACGGTTATTGTCAAGAAACTGCAGGGTAACGACATACTTCAAAGAGTATATGCAGAAGTTAATAACAATGTTACACACGTATGATATATTATTTAAAAAATGTAATTAAAAAAATTTCAAAAATTAATAAAATATTTTAAATAATAATAAAATAAATATTAAATAAAAGTGAGCTTCGATGTTTTCGATTACGTTAGTTGATGATTCGTGGTGGACATTTGCACAGCGAACTGTACAGAGTGGCCCTTATGACATCAACATTATTTTTTTAAATGATAAATACATTCATAAAAAATGTATCAGATAATCTATATTTCATTAATATGCAGTGAATTATTTAATACAATAAAAGTATGTATCCTTATTTAATTAAAACAAAATCTTTATTTGTAACAAAGTCATTCAAGTTAGCTTATTTATTACAAAATAAATTAAGCCTAGTTTGATATTTGGTCCTGCCTGTCTGAAATAAGCTCATGGATTTAGCTCCAATGCCATTACTGTAAAACAGAGAGCCGTGTTTATTTTAAGCTTAAATCCATACTGAGTTTTAATTATTGTCATGGATAAAAAGTTTTTTTACATCACAATATCAAAATTTTCATTGCTTTTTTACTTAGCAATAGGAATTTATTTTTTATGGAGAGCCAAAATTGAGTTCTTGATATGGATAATTAATACTATCGGAAGTTAAAAGTTACAGTAAAAACGGCTTATGAACCACGTTGTATATATGTATATACGTACTTATTGTCACAGATGTAAATTTCTCTAATGACGCAACATTTATTAAGAATGCCGGTGAATGTTTGACAATATACGAGTTGATATTTGACAACGAAGACCAATGTTAAATGCGTCCGAGCACGCAAACAGAAATCCGAGACTGCGTGGGTTATCCTCGTGGAGAATGTTTCCCGTGGAAATGTGATTCAGAAACGATCTGATACGGGAGAAAAATGTCGATTAATTAATTCAAACGCACCAGATTGATAGAATATGGTGGTGTTACTTTTTTTATAAAGCGCCGTTAAGGAAAGATAGGAATTCGATGTTTTGTTACATTTGTGTCGTTTTGGTAATATTGTGAAAAGAACACAGCTATTAGAATTGTATTGTGCAACAACAATAAATAGCTTTAGTTCGAGAATTTCATAATCTTAACAAAACATATTGAAATAGCTCTTTGTGACGCCAGTATCTTAAATTTTACCGTAAACATATAATTTTGTCCTATTATCTTTGAATATTACTTGCTTTAATATATTGTAGGTTTCTTTAAAATGTTTTTAAATTAGTTTGATTGATTCAGTTTTTCAGTTAAATGTAATTTTGTACTAAATTTTTCCGACATTGAAGAATAGAAGGAGAGATAGCCAGTGATGAAGGATTCATAATTCATCGTAGAGAAATCGTAGCTCGTTTGGAAATCCTGTCAAATTTTTCCACTGAAGAACTAAAGATCCCATAAAATCTCGCTTTAGCAAAGTTTCAAGCTTTGTTGCTCGGAACTAAGAGAATGATCTTATGCCAACAAGATTACTTTAGAATATATAAAAATTACTTATCAGTAATCCCGGAAGATTTTGTAGATTTGTGCGCACAATCCGCGTCAACAGTGAAGTTTGGCGCAAATTCTTCAAAATATATTGCATTTAAAAGCTTCAATTATTTACCAAAATCAACTAGGAATAATTGCAAGGAAATTAAAAAATATTTTTTTTATGAATTTATACACCTTAATTAAATAAAATTAAGTAAATTAAGTGACTTGCTTTTTATCTATATTTCGACGACGATATTCCTGTCATGCTCACGAATTGTCATTTATGTATTTTTTATTTATTATTTATTTTATTAATTTATTTAGCTTAATAGCTAATCTTTACATCTAACAAATTTAGTAAACATATATAAAAATATATAAAAAATACATAACAGAAAGAAAAAATAAAAATATACAATAATAAAGTCTTAATATTATAATTTATTTCTATATGTACGAAGGTGTTTTTTTATTCCATTTATGAAACCCGTTATATTTTTGCTGTTTCGGATTTCTCTTGGAAGACTATTATATAAATCAAAACCTCCGTACATAATTCCCCTAGCCGTACTCGTTTTCTTATACTTAATTATCTTTAAATTTTCTCTATTTCTAGTATTATATATATGTACATCTTTATTTCTTATTAAATACTTATTAAAATATTTTGGTAACATATTATTTTCTAACTTATATATAAATACTAAAACATTCATACATATTTCTTGAACATTCAACCATTCTAATCTATCAATCATACTTTTACAATTAGTTAATCTATTTTTATTTAAAATTACTCTCATTGCCCTATTTTGTAATTTTTGCAACATTTGTTTATCTAATTTATTTAACATATTTAATAGTGTTGCACAATAATTAAAATGGGGCAATATTATACTATTGTAAATTATTTTTTTTGTATTTATACTTAATATATTTCTTAATCTAGATAATAAAC
Source organism: Plectrocnemia conspersa (assembly GCF_051122295.1). Taxonomy (NCBI): domain Eukaryota; kingdom Metazoa; phylum Arthropoda; class Insecta; order Trichoptera; family Polycentropodidae; genus Plectrocnemia; species Plectrocnemia conspersa. The sequence goes on along the minus strand of NW_028277176.1, from coordinate 23,760,774 downwards.
CTATTTTTCTACCAATTTTTTTTAATATGTAATTACAATGTTCTTTAAAATTTAAATTTGTATCAACAATTACTCCTAAATATTTTACATTATCCACTATTTCTACACTAGAGTTATTTATTACTATTTTGGTACTATTATTTAAAACATTTTTATAATTAATAAACATACATTTAGTTTTATTCTCATTTAATTTAAGTACGTTATTCTTTAACCATATTTCTAATATACTTAATTCATTATTTAAATTATTTACAATTTCTTTAATGTTATCACCTATGCAATACATTAATGTGTCATCCGCAAATAGATGAATTTTACATTTTTTTACGTTATTAACTATATCATTAATATACAAAACAAATAACAATGGTCCTAATTTAGACCTTGTGGTACTCAATAAGACACTAATTTCTCTTCAGAATATACATTATTTATTTTAACTTTTTGTTTTCTTTTATATAAGTAATTATTAAACCATCTTAAAACTATATCACTTATACCTATACTCTCCAATTTCTTTAACATTATTTATTACACACACAGATTCACTACAATTTATTGTGTTATTGATTGCTACCATAATGTTTTTTATACAGTTTCTAAGACCGGAAACCAAAACTTTGACATCTCGATTTTTAATGGCAGTCTTTTAGAATAATAAAACTATAAATATAACTCTATTCATAATGCATATATTTTAGCTTAAATTTCAATGTGTTGTTTTTATCATTTGGAAAACATCGAATTATTTTTTTTAATTTTACAACTATATTTTAAAATAGTTATTATTTTTTCAATAATTTCATGAAAAGCCATTACTATGTTTATATCAATTTGTAAATTATTATGAAAGAAATGCGAATAAAAATAAAAATCATTATCGATGTTGCTCGCTCAGCGACATAAAGACAAATGACAACTGCGCTCACTTATCGCCTTTTATATCATTTCGAATCAATCAAGCGCGTCTAAGCATGCGAACTAATAACATAATTAAAAATCAACGGATCAATTACTTTCAAACTACTATTAAATACAAAATATGCTAATAAATCCATTTTTTATTAATACGATACTCAACCGCATAAATTAATATAAAATGATTCATTCAAAAGGGAAAACAAGCCACGAGACTAAAAACAGTATTTAAAACATCAATCATCGAGCAACGAGTAAAATTTCAATCAATCTTTGAGTACCGTACGAATCACGATCAACACGCTCATTATCCTATCTTCTTCGTGTCGGCCTAAGTATTACACACACTGAATATAGGCGACCCTAAACGGCGTTACCGTTGAACTGTGCCAGGGTTCCAACCCCTGAGACCCCCCACCAGCAGCGGCACCTTTGTGGGCGCCTTTGCGCGGTAATAATCGAGTTAACCTCTAAAACAGCCTAGGAAACCTGTTATTTGGTCTCGCCGAAAGGCCAATTATCGAGCCCTATCGATCAGGGCTTAGTCCGAGCAGCGCAGACTTATCCTACTTAATGATATCCCTGTCAAAACTTTTGACCATTCTTTCTCGGAACCGTATACATAAAGTTGCGAATATGTGAGACGTATGCGAGTTTTGAATCACTGTATATAATATATGTTTTACAAGTTTATCTATTAGATATATGTAAAAAATTCGATTATCTTTTTAAATTACATTTTAATAAGTCAGATACCTTTCGATGCAATGACTGAACCGAGTATTTTTTACTTATTTAGTGACCTATTTTTAAATGCATATAAATGATTATTATAGTGAATATAAATTTAATTAGTTTAACTAAATTAAAATATTTAATGACAGATTTTCGAAACATAAATTATATTGCAGGATAATAAAATGCATTTAATGCCAAAGTTTAGCGTTAAATCACTCAAACAACGAAACGCAACATGCAATATATTTTACTGCTAGCCATCAAACTGCTACTTTTAATATAATAAAAGCCTTTATGAAAATATAACTAAAAAGCATGAAAAAATAAAATTATTTTTATGTTTGCATAGACTCTTTCAAATACAGATATAAAATATCATGGCAAACATTAAAACAGTGAAAATGGCATTTGCAATTAATATTTACAATAAGACAAGCAAAAGAAAATGGTAAAACTCGAAAATAGCATACAAAATCATGTATAATTACTATAGCAATAACAACAAAGTGTTTTTAGCAAACATTTTAAATGGCAGACAAGCATTTTAAAACAAGCTATAAAATATATCAAACTTAATGTATTGAATGATAAATTTGATTTAATATTATTGTTCTAATACTAATTAAGAATACTATATTGTAAAAGTAACTAAATATTATGATAAGAGTTAAGAATAAAGCTATATATATATATTAATTAAACATAATAAAAATTTAGGCAATTTATAAAAAAATATTTTCCGATTATTAAAAACATATTCTCACTACGCAACCAATTAAACCTTAAATTTACATTAAATAAACTAGCAGCTGTTAAGAACAATATCAAAAATCTAACTTTTCTAGTGAAAGTAACAGTAATAATTAATACAAACCTTAGACATTTATCTGTAAATAATAATACTGATATAAATTAAGTAATGGGATATTTTATGCTGCATAAAAAATAAATAGAAGCTAAATATTATAATTAAATAAAATATCAATATATTAGAGAAACATCACAAATATTTGTGCTGTATATCGCGTCTTATTAAAATCGCATCCTGAGTAAAATATCTCAATTATTTAAACTACATGAGTAATTGCATTAAGAGCAAATCTTTATATAAAAAGCCAATTTAACCATTGGGTTGCTCTGATATTTTTTTAAAATAATACTATTGATATCTTTTTTTAAAATCATTCAATAATAAAATAAATAAATAAAATATTTAATATGACATTTAAGTTAAATTATTATTTTCTTCTTAAAAATTTATGGAGAAAAATGCAAAATATTGCTTTTTTTTATTGCTCGATTAATATGAAGTTTTTTTGAGTTTACTGATTAAAATAAAATAATATGGATATTAATGCTTTAGAAACGCTACTATTTTGAAGAAAATCAATTATTTAAATCGGTTTAATTCACAGGTGCATTCAAAGCAGGTAGTTAAAAAAGGTGCAGGGACACGAATGACAAATTGTAATATATTGAGAAATAAAAACACTACTCAAATCCATAAGCATTATTCTAATATTATTACGAACAAAAATATATCATTGTTTTGCATCTAAAAATACCCAAACACTTTTAATGAATCTGAGAGCAAGAAAATTACTATTCTGACGAGACAAAAAAATATCCCAAGTTTTGATTATTTCTCTATAGATACAGACAACCCCTCTGCAGATATGCTAAAAAGAGGTAAAGATATTCTTTTGCAACACAATCAATTAAATTAAAAATATTTGGCAACATGAAACATCAAATACATTAAAAGGCTGACTCATTACAATTTTGAACTACAGATGCATAAATACAGCACATAAAATTGTATTTAATATTACACAGAGCCATGAAGTAAAAACAGAAGGGAAATAAGAATGTTGATTAAGAACAGGAATTTTCTCAATTCGATAAATTCTAAAAAAGAGTATGGTATTCAATATCTAGACACACCACCTATAAATTGATTTTAAAAATAAAAAAGGTGAAAAGCTATAAATAGCTCATAAAATGACAATACAGTAAAATCTCAGTATAGCGAAGCTCAAAAAAATTTCATTATACTGAAAATTTGGTATATTGAATGTAAGGAAGACGATATATTTTATTTTTATTTTTAATTACCATATTACTACAGCATCAAAATAACCTCTTACATAATTGACAGGTCGTTTTTTGTCCATTTTTAATGATACTGTAATGAGCACAATAAAATTTCTTAAAAAAAATGTTTTATAAGAAAAGTTTGAGGGTCGGCGAAACTTTTTGAATGTCGCTTGTGAAGACATCCGGTGCACGACAAGCCAAATACAAACTGAATTTCGAGAAATATTGTATCAAGTTGTAACGTAATTCTTAAATTCGGATCAAAATATTTCGTTATACTGAGATCAGTCTTCGTTACAATGAAAACATTTTATATGAAAGTTTTTCTAGGACAAATTAAAGATTCGTTATTTCGGTATTCGTTACAAAGAGATATATAATGAATCTAAATTGCGACAACCCAATAAAATACTAAAAAAATTGAGAGCTTCTCTGGATTTTTTATAACCCACTCTCCGATTTCAATTTAGTTTATTTTCTAGTTTAAAAAGACGAATTTATTAACTGCTCTTTTTGGAAACTTTAAACCGTGCAAAGTTCTCACTGCAGAGAATTTTAATAAATATATTGTAGTTTTAATCAAAGTCTGAAAACTAAACTGCAACCAATTGATCTGTATTTTCACTTATGTTTTTAAATATCTCGCTGCTCTGATACGAAATTAAGGCATTAATGACGGTTGTCTTTAAACGTCGATAATAATAAATTGACGAATGATGTAATAAATCTATCAGAATCTGACACAGATGCATCATGTTAAGTGGCCCGGGGGCTCGTGTACGGGGGGCTCGTTTTTAATTGGACACCGGCCCCCGTAGTCCGCCCTTAAAAAGGGACACGCACCTCCTTTTTTAAAGTATAAAAAAGGAATGGCGCGAGATAAAAGGGCCAAATCACCCACTCGTCTCGGTAATTATAATTGAAAGCGTTTAACGGGGAGATTCCGGCGCGGCGGTGCAGTCGACGCGCGATAAGATAGTATGAGCGCGCTCATCAAACGAAAGTATAATTTAATTAATTGACGGTTAAAACGCAATTTTTCACTGCTACCATAGACTGGGAAGTGTTCTTCTCTTTCGGACTTATTAATTTAAAGTAGGCGATCTTTGAAATATTAATTGGATATTTAACAGCTTTTGAGGGTGGAAATCCATACACCTAAGCTTATGGATTTTGTGTATATTTATTTTTTAAATCAAAGAGTCAAAAGACTTTACTTACATGCTGTAGTATATTTTTTTCACTGTACAATAAATTTTAAAGACTCGTTGAAGGTACATAAGTAAAGAATAATTTACGTTAAGCTAGGTTTTATAACTGCTAAAATATAACTCTTTTATGCCTTATATAAAGAGCTATATATAATTACAAAGAACAAATCACCGATACACTGAAAGTAGTCAATGTTTTTCTTTGGTAACAAAAGAAGAGACAAATTGTTTAAAAATAACCTTTATAAATTTAAAAAATATATGAATATATCAGTTACGTTTTGAATTAAATTATAGAAGTACTTAAATTGCAAATATACTCTAAAATAATAAATCGTAGGGTACTGCATTATTATTGGCTTATTCATAAAAAAATATATACCTGCTATTATAAACATGCTTGATTTTATTTTTTTTTAATAAATTATTCATTAAAATATTTTTCAATGGGGTAGTTATGATTGATGGTCTCAATATTTCGCAAAAAGCGTATTAAGGGAATTTTTATTAAATTACATAATTATCGTACATCAAATTGAGACCGTATATTGCATCCCCAGGGGCGATTGGCTTCGGTTCCGATGAAATAAATCAAAAGCTATATGAATTCTGATATCTGTGGCCCCCGGGGACCGGGACCACTAAACGGCGTAACAATTGAAGGATCAGATATCTTAATTACTTAATTTTTGGGCTAATTGGCTCCAGCAGGGGGTCTGCACCGATATATTATTTTATGGCGGCCGCGGACATAGTAATGGACGACGACAGCAACCCTTGACGATTCTATTAAGCTATCTCCTTTCAGCGACGCCGTTAAAAGATAAACTAATTAATGACTTGACTTTTTAGTTTTGTTGTTATCGATTGAGTTATAGTAGTACTGCGTTTGAACAGAGCCGCTTTAGTATTACATAAACTAACGTTCTTGGGTTAAAAGAAAATTGTGAACATATACAACAAACCTAGTTTTGTTTATTAACGTCTAAAAAATATTCGAGTCAGTGAAATATGTCGCGAAAAAACTGTGCTAATCCTTAATTTCGTCGATATTCCTGTCGGTTTTATAATCTTAGACTGTAGGCGTATTTAAAATGTAATCCTGAAAAGGGATATTTGGTATTTCTTGAAGTAAAAATACATCCAATCACTTTATAATAAAATTAATGTTTATCAAGCGACTAGAACCAAAATAAACAAGAGGCAAAGGAAGATTTTTCTATAAATTTTTACACTTAATTAGAAACACCTATTATTATTAACATATTTATAAATTGTTAGCAGAGCTATAGACGTATTATGAAAAATATACAATCAAAGGCTAATTATTTGTCTTTAAATAATAAATATATATATGCGAAACTAACGTTTGGGATACGCATTTATTTAGGTTAAAATTACGAAAATATTACAATATTCAATATTCCGTCTTTATAAATTTGTGTAATAAATTTATATTTAATAATATACATTTTGGAGTGACTCTGCGTCAAAAAAATTTAAAAAAAATATAATGGTAATAATTATAGATATTAAACGTAACATGTGAAGTTGGCGAGCGCGCTAGCTCTGGCGCAATATGTCTGTATGCGCGTGTAAAGTTAAATAAAAGATTTATAATTTGCTGGATCGTTTATTTGAGTTTCTCAAGAAGCAGTGATTTCTTTAAGAACCATTAAATTTAGAAAGGATGAAGAAACCGTTTTTAAATAAATCGCTTTTACATATTTATATTTTAATCCGCATACGACGCATAATTAAATTGTCACATTTATTTATTATTTAAATAAAACCAATTTATTGATATCGAAGATATAATAATAAATAAGCACATAATACACACTTTAAAAACGTGTAAATCAAATTTTATGTCCCAATACAATACGAATTAAAAATCGTCTGAGGCCAGCAACGGAAGCGACAACGTTAATTCTCTTTATGTCCGAATCAATCATTTGCTCCTCCTTAGAGAAGAAAACGCAGTAAGTATATAAAAAAATACAAACACAAAATAGGGAATAAATAATAAAGTAGTGAATAATGATCGTCGTAAAAGACCGGATTCCAGAAAGCGATGACAAAGACATAAAAATTAATTAATCGGAAAAATCGTACGGGTCGTAAAAGTGTTTTACACGGCGCCACGGTCCAGCTTGAAAAAGTAAATAAAATCTTGCGCAAAGGCAAGAAACGTAGGCCGCAACCACCTTATAAATTAATTAAAAACATGTTAACCACCAACGTTTATTATTGCGCCGGTAAAGCGCCGTAATGGGTTCTGGGGGAATGTTTAACTTGTATTGTTGCATTGGGACCAGATAGTCTTAAATTTTCACTGGAAATTAAATTTTTAGCATTGTATGTATTTTAAAGTGCGTTGGTAAAGTTTTAAGACTACCCTTTAAATAAATAATAAAAAAAAATGATGAATAAATAAGTTGACTTCAGACTGTATTTTGTGGGGTACCGCATGGTTCTGTTTTGGGTCCTTTTATCATATACATATATAGTATATTGTAAATATTAAGCTACATTGACAAATATAGTTGTATACAAACAGTATGAGCTTTTATCTAATGTTTAGTGAATATAAAGTAATAACTACAAAGTATTGTAAATTAAAAAAAAAAATTGGAAATATTTTTTTTTTAAATATTAGTATATTTTAATTTATTATAAATATTTTAAGTATATTACATACTGTAAATATATGAAATTAAATAAAAATATACATTGATAAACAAAATTTTGTACTTTCAAGACCAAAAATAACTATATATGAAGCTCAAACTCGATATGTACTTTTTAATAACAATTAATTATATGTATAAGTTTGTGAACATATAACATAAGGACAAGACGAAATATCTCACCTGTCATTATTTTTTCCTGCTCCAATGTATATTTAGACTGCTGCTTTAGAGATATATATATATATATATACATTTCTGAAAAAATATAGAAGCATTAAGCAGTTTTCACAAAACAGTTATAATTTCCCTCGAAAATAATAATAGATACATTATTGGTTTAAAAAAAAATTGTGAATCTTTTTTTTATAAATTAATTGAATAGAAAAAATGATTTCTACATCTTATTATTAAAATCAGCCACTCACCTAATATTTGTTGCACTTAGTCCAGAAATTTTTCTGCCATGTTCGCAGAAGTTGTATAGAAATGCCAAGACATGGAAATGAAACTCACGATCGTATTAAAACGTTAAAAGGAATAATTGCCGATTCGGCTTTGATGTATTACCTGTACATTAGTCGGTCGGGATGTGCGTTTACATCTCACTCGCGTCCGGCAAAAGCTCATTAGCATTCGGCACTGAAATTCGTGGCTTTCAAGACTTCACTCAATCGCCATGGTGCCCACCCTTGCACCATCAATCATTCGACAATTAGCAACCATTTATCACAGTCATCAGTTTTTTTCAAAAAATAAATATTTTCAAATTTTTACTACTATATGTACATACATACACAATCATTTATCTTTATGACTTATAAATGAAACTATATACATAAATATTCGGTTATTTATATATATAAATATCAGAATTATTTGCCTGAAAAGTCCGCAAATTATTTTATAAATATATCATTAACAATGAGACAATCGCTTTTTTAAATGTGCCTATATGTGTGGTCGCCACAATAGTAATTAAATAAATTAAAAATGAAAGTACGAAGAAATCCTAACAATTATTTATTTTATACAATCTAAAAAATTAGAACATATTAATAAGGTGAAATAAATATGAACACATTAATTATAAAAATTAAAAATATTTCAACAAAATAAAAAAAAAGCTATCTGAGGGAATATTTTTACTTTTATTGGGTTCTTAGGATTGTTGAAGCAGACGCTATTTAATTCATTTATTATTATAAAATAGAGCAATTCAATCAATTAAATGTTCTTAACGCTACTAGTGAAACAGTAAATGGAGGCGCAGACCCTCAGCGACGCGCAATCATTGTTTTGTAATCTGCGAGACCCACTAATGTCGTTGTTATCAGAAGAACAAAGTGGAGCAGTTTTCCATGTGTTTTTTTCCTTGTGTGATTTTATCACTTGTTGTTCTTTCCAGTGTAATTTCATTCAGACACCCATTTTTATACCTATGTTTTTTTTTATGTGTATTCGTTATTATATATTTTTAATAAATTTATACGATGTTTATTGTTAGATAAAATTTATGATAATAAATAATTTATTTAAAAATATAATGATTTTTAAAACTGTAATTTAAATTTAGGATCTTTGATATTATCGCCCCTGCATCAAATCACCGTTATATTTTTTTAATCGATTTTGGGTGTATGCACTCCTAAAATACTATTCAATCAATTGAATCTTATCAATGTTTACTGTATCCACACAAACACAAGATAACTAATGTAATCGTATGGAACTATGTATACAATTTCATTAATACAACTTTATTTTTTATAACATAATATAGTGTCAGATAGTGCAAGCCACACACGTTCAAAAAATCAAATATATAAAATCAGATATTTATTGATAGTACGCTGCACGTAATGCCATATTATGTTACGTTTATAAACTAATAAAAAATACAATTTACGTATAGAATGGCGCCGCTCATGTTACGTTAATTGATACGTTACGAAATAATAATCGGTGTCATTTATTAACAATTGATCGCAATATCAAATATGTGTGTGTAATTTAAAGTAAATATTAAGTAATGTAGAAAAAAATATGCACAAAATAATAAATTATTCAAAGACAGCTATTAACAGTAAATGACATTGCACATGTAATAATTGTATTAACTAACCGAGAAATAACAACATTTATGAGTTCTTAAAATAAACATTTTTTGTAAATTGCAATGGGATTAATAATAATATATATTTATTTTATATACAACTTGAATTAATATGAGAAACCATGACTCCACGATGCGTATCTACAGAAAATTAATTAAATTTCTCCAAAGATGATTATTTAAACAGACGTTGAAGGATACGCATTTGGTCATAATGGAGATCGCTCAATTCGTTTTCTTGTAGATAAAGATCTGTCCGGTGAAACGATTCGGTCCTGGGAAAAAGGAGCTTGTCAAAGGACGTTCAACTCTCACATCGGAAATATTATTGAAACTTGTAAGCAGGATTCCTCTACATGACGGTCATTATCTTTTTCGATTTGAATGAACCGTCCTGAACTATTTGATGGGTATTAATGCGGTCTTAACGCTCGTGAGAGACTAATGTATCACCAGGTACAAAAAAAGTAACATACCTATAATGTGTTCTGTATTATTGGGTATATGATTACGAGTACCTTTATTGATAATGATAATAAATTAACTTAAATTAATATCGAAGTTGACGGCAGTTTTGTGTCATTAGAGTTGATTTAATGCGCTGTATGAATTATTTTAATTGGTCTGAGTAAAAGTTGTCTTTTCCAGACGGTCATTGTTTATGAAACAATCACTCTTTGGTTTTGAGACCTCAACGTCCCACGCCAAAGTCCTCGCTTAGAATAGTTCTCCTTGACACTCGATAATGTCTGTCTGCGTTTATAAAACGTTTCTGCAATTCATCTATAATATTTTCAACAATGTAGGAAACAAAATATGTTCTTACGAATACATTCACATAAAAACACAATGTATTTTCTTAGTCCTTAAAAGGTGTGAAAAAATATTTATCTTGCATGATTATGGGTCATTATTCTTAAAGTGGAAGGTCAGGGGAGGTGTTAGTTTACACTCTCTTAAAAAATAAAAAATACAATCCGTCCTGACCTCCACGGGAGGTAATGACGGACTAGAGCTATACAAAGTTGATCGACAGATAAAGCACACACATGTCCCTTTTTAGACCTTCCAGGGTGCACATTACGAATGCGTGAAATTGAATCAAATTGCCGTTAAATTATCGAGTTAACAACCGCAGACCATTTCATAGACCCAATTATATCATAGTAGACGAGCGGACCCTTTGAGAATATTTTAATATGTACATGTAGACACTTCAAGGATTAGTTTGATTGATAATGTTTAAAAGTCGAAGTCAAAACATATGCAAGGTCTTCGTACAAGTTGACAAAGTTATTTTAAACAATTAAAAAAACCGAAATTTGTGCAATAATTACCGAACTGACGCGACAAATAAATATCAAAGCGTAGAAGGTCGTATAAACAAAAATAAGGTTGTTCTTATAAATAAATATCGTATTAAATACAGAAAATAGTATTTTAATAAATATTTAAAAAATATTCCGTATTACTTTTCCACTCACTCACTCACTCACTACCACCCGACTATCATTTATATTTATTTTTCAATATTTCTCTTATTAATATTTTATATAAGTATTATTCTATAGTTATTATTTTATTTTATAGTTAATATTCCTAATATTCATAAAGTTAAATTTGTTTGAACTTGAAAGCAATTGATGATATTTTTTATTTAATTTTTTTATAAATTATATTTTAAGCAATTTTATAAAAATTACAATACCATCTATGAATACAACAATGAAAAATGTTCAATTTTGACAAGTTTTTTTTTAATAAAATTTAAATACCATATATTAAATTATTACATAAAAAATGTCTGATTTATTCTAAACATCTAATATAATAATTTTTAATACGCCCTCTTATAATACAACCAATTAATTACATATTTTTTGTTACAAATATTTTAATTTATCCTTATCTAATACATTAATCAATTATTTTTTCAACCAAAACATAATAATTGCACCTCGATTGTTAAATATATTTTGTATTATTTTTTCCTTGTACATACATATTCATGATGTACAAGTATTATTCAAATTATTATGGGTAAATTCAATATTCCGTTAAACGAAAGCAAATATTTTTTAGCATGGACAATACACTCGAACATTAATAGGAATGTTTATAATATAAAAATACGTTTTCCTCAATAGAAAGCTATATACAGATGGCGGCCTTCGAAATGATAATGAATAAACAGCTTTTGCAATAGTTTATAATGTATAAATTATCTTAATAACTTTCATCTTATAATATAATCCTTATATTGTACATTAAATAAAACCCTAATGAACCAAAAATCCATAGATATATTAGACTTGTTTTTCAAATTAGCAAAATATTGATCAGCTCATTAACGAACACTTTTTTTAATTAAAATATGATAAAAATATCCCAATAAATTTTAATGTTGTGTACAATAAATTTAAAATAGATTCATTGAAAATATAATACTGCAGGACTCGAAATTTCTTAATAGAAAGGATCACAAGCGTTACTTCATTTTGCTTTAAATTTACTTAACCATTTCACCAATGGCATAAATATAAACAAGCTACCGATGAATTTCAAAAGCAGTCTCTCCTTTCGCACATAATAAACGGATCACTAAATTTAACACTTGCTGGATTAAACTGTGATGCAACCATTTAACTCAAACATTGCAAGTGGAAACGGCATTGTTTACAATCGAGTGAAAAAAATTGCTTCTATGCTTTATAACTGTAGAGAATAATTGCGCAGATTAATAAGGCCACTGTTTTCCGATTAGCATTTAATCGTTTTCTCTATCAATAATGTGAAATGTAAAAATGGTACAAGAGTATTTGACCACACACAGAGTTCAATCGGCACCTCACCGCCTCGGAGCATAATCACCTGTCGATAAAATCTCATCTCTGTACCCACAACTCTGCGGTCGGATGCTGGGTATTCAATGTGTATTATTTCTTCTGGCAACGCACGCGTAAAGTCTTTGCAATATTTAAAAAGAAAAATCTTACATGTCTGAAAAATTATCATAATCGTTACATGATTTGACAGTATCAACTCAAATGTAAAGAAAGAGGGATGTCTATTTTTTTAGGAAGCGAATTTTAAATGCAAATGGATTTTTCTTAAATTCATTCATATCAACACATACTGTGGGGTGAAACAACAATAGTTTATTAAATATATGTGATTATGATAATTTCACTTTAAAACAGGAAATATCCTTTCTTGTCTAATCACTAACCTTGAGCATTTGATTTTTTTTCGAGCGTAGCACCAAATCTATGTCTCTCAATACGCGCTTCAAAAGTTGTTTATTTAAAAACGATCCATGTCCAAGCATTTTTTTTGAGAAAAACAAAAGCTTATTCGGCCTAAAACTATACATGCATGTAATTTAATTATAAATTTTAATAAAAATAAAAAAATTCTTTTTATATACATATATTACATATTTTTATAATTTACGTCCTAATAATAAAAACGCAGATTAGTTTACGCAAGGGGGCAATGAAACATACTAGTTTATGGATATAAATCTGTCCATCCTAATTAGTTTTGCCATTGCACAAAGATGCAGGAGTTACATCTGACTGACAATAGTGACGCTTCCTGACGATTTTTAGAGTAATAGAAACAAAGATAATACTGTATACAAAAAGCAATCTAAGATTCATTTAATGATTGTAATAGTGGCAAATAGTCTATAGGTGGTATTTTTTGTGTATTAAAATATATTTAGTTCGAGACGATTCAAAGGTAAATTAATAAATAGTTATTAACAATAATATTTTTATATTATATACAGATATCTGACACTTTTCCTTACCTGTTAAACTATAATACTCTTTGGGTAGAATATGTTTTATTAATAAATCTTTAATTTGTTTTAAATTATTTAAAACAAATCATTACATAAAATTTTAGTGGGCAAACTCGTTTGAACTTCAACGAGTAATGTTGATGAAATAAAATTCAAATGTCGTCATTCTAAAATATGTTTAATCCAGGGATGCTTGGTACCTGTTCACACCACATGTCTTCGCATTTGCACCGACATTTAGTGCAGTTGTTCGGCGGAGAATCCTATTCTTTATTTTTGTAGATTCCGCGGATTTTATACAAATGCTTTTGGAACTGTTAATAGATACCATTTAATATGATAGATACACAAATCAACTGGTGCACTGTTTTTGAACTGTCAACAATAAAAGAAAATGCCAGTTGAATTATATAAAAATATGTATATTGTAGTTATTTATAATACAAAAGTTGAAAATACTTGTCTTGCACTCACTCACATTACATTTACATAATATTATTTGACACGAAACGCGTATAGCTATAATATGCCCTTACAATGCTAAGCCATCCATGTCAAGACAAAGAAACGTGTGTAGTATATCTTTGGTTTAAGGTCATGGGTGGTTGTATGGTGGAATGGTAACCGCAGAAGAAGGTCTTCCGATGTCTGTCGAACCGATGAAACAATGGGTTTTCGCTTAAGCAACCCTAATAAAATTACTCATCTGTCCGACAGTCAGATTGATTAGACCAAATTAATATTGGTCTATTCGGCGTCATTGAACCGCGACCTTGTTCCAAATGCTCGAATTATGTGTGGTCATGGTTGTTTTGCCTTCATTATATCTAAATTAAACAATTAAATTCAATTAATGTAAGTCTTAAAACTATTTCAAATTAAGGATATCATTAGATTTCCCTATAAGGTCTCGTTTTTTTAGATATCGTAGATTTTGTCTTAGAAAACTTTTGTTCTGGCAATATTTATAATAAAATAAAGGTAGTAAATATTAAATTTATAAAAAAATATAATTTTTTAAGCTTTGAATATAAAGAGTAAAATTTTTAGTAGTATTTTTAGTGGAGAACTTTCATCTATATCCATAAATTTTTGTATATTAGAATAATTTTATGAAAATTAAAATTACTGGTATAATTTATATGTTAAAAAGTAAAGCTAACCAGTTCTTAGATTTTATTTAATTGTTATTTATAATTTATAAAAAGCTTTACAATTAAAATATGCATAGATAAAATAGCAGATGAGTAAAATGTTTTATTTTCCTAGCCAAAAAATTAAAGTTTCACCTAAAATATAGAAATATAAACCACGTGATAAAAGCAGAACTCTTTAACATCTTTCGAGCAGTTTCACTAAAATAGTATATCTGTGTCTGTTTTGCCTTATTTGTGACATGCTCAAAAAAACTACTGTTATAGCCAAGATACTTGGACCATCTCGAGCAAGAAATAACTCATTTTTACAAAAATGTCAGTTTGCATGTTCTTGTTTTGGAAACTTTGTATGATTAAAATCAAATAACTTCGATCTTGGCTTTCACTGGAGATCCCTACTCATTAATATTGTAAAGAGACAATGCTTATGTTAATAAATAGGATTAGTCTCGCCGACTTTTTAACATGTATACATTTAGTCATATTCCTTTTTCGAAGTCCCACAAAACTCTGAGATAACCAAAAAGTCGTTCGTCCCACACCATGTAACCACTGTTTGTACAACATACTTTCTTGTATTGTTTCGGTTGTAATTTTTTTTTTGTAGATGTTTTTTTTTCACCTCGCCACAATATGCTAATGTATGATTTTTTTAATTTTCAATGCGACACCTCGCCAGACATTTGCGTAGGTTCACCACAAATTAACCTAACGGCAATTTCAACAAAAATATTACAAGGACACCCATTTAATTTGATTAGATTGTGTTCTATAAAGTTATTACACGTTAATTATAAATAACAATAAAAAAATAAATGGTGTCTTACGACAGGATCACATATTATACAACAAATAATTATTGTTATATGACTACGAATGCTAACATCCTATATTTTTTAACTGTTACTAACAATAACGATCCATAACAGCAACTAAAT
This sequence comes from Plectrocnemia conspersa, assembly GCF_051122295.1. NCBI lineage: Eukaryota > Metazoa > Arthropoda > Insecta > Trichoptera > Polycentropodidae > Plectrocnemia > Plectrocnemia conspersa. Next base: position 23,745,098 of record NW_028277176.1, on the reverse strand, counting down.
AAAACGTCATTTTGATAAATAATAGTAATAATATTTGATAGATAATAATCGATAATTCTCACAGATAAAAAGAACATATTGATCGTATATAATTTAACATTTATTAATACAAAACGTTCATATGAATATTTATCAGTTTTATTAAATAAACCAAGTGCGTTTTAAATAGCTGTGTCTATTCCTAATAATGTCAAATAAGAGGTTCATTTGGATGCAATAGTAGAATCTGCTATTGAAATTTATCATGAAATTGTTTCTCCTAAAGTAATACTTGCTTTAAAATGCTGTCGTGAGTTTACCGCAAAAATATGTTAAATTCGTCTTGAAAATAACGAAAAGCCATTTACTATCATTGATAGACTCATTCGAAAAATTAAGAAACACATCTTGGCGTTTAACAATCGATGTAAATTTATGAATATTTATGGATACATTTTGATTGATATTTAAATAGTTTAGTCTTTCTATCTGTTTAACAACATTTAGACTCATCCCCGCGTCCGTACGTCACGGGCGTCAGCGGTATAGAAACAATTGTTAAATTCTTACTCGGGTTGCGTATAAACAAACTACAATATATACCTATTAATTCAACCAATCAACTTTTAAATACAAGAGGAATATATCATCAAGTATTGATATTATTATGTTCTATAGTTTCTATATATTCTTTAGCTATTTTATTTTAATTAAAGTATTTTAAAAAAAAGAACTACTGCTTAGCAATGTTGTACAAGTATTGATGTCAATTTTTTAATCTTAGAAAATCTTGAAATATTAATGGAGCACTCCTTAATAGTCAATCTATCAATGACTGTTAAAAATCTTGAGTGGATATCTTATCATTTTTATTACTATACAAAAATACATTATCATTTCTACATAATTCAAGTTATATTTAATTTTTATAACATAAATATTGATGCTAATATTCATTTTAACTTAAATGAAGATGATTGCTGCTCTTGTAGCATTCCTAAGACAATCCTTTTTCTCTTATGTACAGAAAGAAGGGAGGCGCGTTGAAAATTTATCGGCAAAGTCTTTACAAGACCGACTGACCGGAAATTTGACCCAGAAGGAATTTTAATTGGTATCGCCATCTCGGACTACCGTAATGGCTTATTTTACTAGTCTATATTGTTATTAGAGAATAAATTATTTTTTCATTCGTCTTTATGGGCGGTGTATTTTAGAAGGAAAAATGCGTAAAAGAAGAAGCAAAGAATACTTTTTAGAAATGATTTTCATATTTATCTTTAGTTACATCGTCAATATAATATTCTAACAACATGAAGTGGATACGTTTTAAATAATATATATTATATAACATCAACATATGTTTTTAATATTTGTAATATGTATCACATATTAGCTAAAATAATCGTGATAACATTGTTTTGATACATTAGTATTCTAATTATTAAAATGACACTTCGCTCTAAAGGGCTTGCCGTCATTGCGATTAGACCGATATTTATTAAAAAAAAAGCGCGCTGATTATGATTTTTTTTATTTATTTATAAACAGTTAATTAGACTCGTTTTAACATATGCCTGTCCGATGTGGAGTAACACCAGTAATACTATTTTTTCAAAATTATAAGTCATTCAAAACAAAGCTACAAAAATAATATGTAATACAAATTTTTAATACCAATCTTTAAAAATGTACATTTGCCTTCATTTATCAAAAATAAGGGAACACTTTCATACCAGAAAATACTATAAAAATATCTCGCGAAACCATACTAACCCACTAATCTCATGTATTGGTGACTACGATAAAAACAAGCTTAAATCTAAATACAAGCACAAAATGCCAAAGCACATATTGCTTTAGAGGCTAAGGACAAAATATTAATAATTCCAGTTCTCAAATTAAATGTATCAAATAATCACTTAAATCATTTATTGCGGTTTTTTGTTCCTGTATTTTTATTTTTATTTCGGTTAAATTGTAAAAGGTTTTTTAATTTATTCCCTTAAATTAAAAACAAAAACAATTTATATTAGATTGAATCAAAATAATGTTAAAAGATTTAAATCGCATTTCTCTAAAATAAAAATACAGAACTACAGGTGGAAGAAAAGAACTGACGATTAACAAAAAATGATGAAAATAAATATTCACATAGTAACCTTATCAACATAAAAAGGCAGATTATATGCAATGACACACAAAAACCGATACTAAATTCAGAAATGATTTAATTTGCCTGAATTGGCGTAGAGTTAGTTAAAATTGCAATAATTCTGACAACCATATATGATAAACGAACATTTTTTATTTTATATACATATAACACTATTACATTATATGTATAAGCGTAATTATGCTCACTTTCTGGATATTTGTGCTTTAGTGAAGATAATTTCATAAATCAAAGATTTTTTGTTGAAGTAATCCTCAAAAAAGATTTTAATTATTTGTACAACATTAACTTGTCAATTTGCATTACAAATATTAGTTTCATAACTGGAGATGAATATATATATATATACATTTATTTCTAAATAAATAATCAGTAAATTGTATTTTATTTAAATAATAGGTATAATAGTATACGTATTATTATTATTTTATAGAATTGTAAAAGGGTAAAATTATTTTATTTTATCTAATTAAATTTTAAACTAATAAAAAAATATTATAAAATTTATTGTTTATTGCATATATTATTTATTTATTTTAGCTATTTTAATTTGAAATTAAATTAAATTACAAGACTGTCAAACTTTTTTAAGGCCAAACGTCAAATATTTTGAGGTTATGACCAAAAAGAAACACAATTTGAAACTTGTCACCTAGTAACGCGATTGAATGAAACGCAAATGGATTTGTGTAATCAATGAAGAGTCTGGCGAAGAACAGGAAGATTCTAACAACGAGTCGAAGATGCCATTCGAAGGTATTATTCCCAGCCCATCAGCTTCTTGGTTGAAGCGCCTACAAGACTCAAAGAAAAGTTGCACTTCTGCAAATGGATTGCGTCGTGTAAAATACCAAATGGAAGACGGCAGCGAAATGTTCGAAGAGTATTCGTTGAACACCACCTGCCTGACCAGGAGAGCCTGGCGTAAAGCACAAACGCCCCTCGGAGGACCTCCGGATTGGACCATTGAAGTAGGAGAAGCTCCACCGACTTTAAATGAATCGGAAGTCTTCAGTGAGTCAAATGACCAGGTAATCTTATTTCAAATCGTATCATATACATTTCCTACCTTTGTTTTAATATAGATTTTATTTAACATTTCAGCCGATCATAACAAAAAGAAACACCAGAAACAACTTAGAGTGGCGAATTAGAAATTTACCATACCCTATTGATGTTTATTCAGTTGCGGCGAATACAAATGAAAGTTGTATCATAATAAAAACAACTAATAAGAAGTATTACAAAAAATTAACTATACCGGATCTCGAAAGAATTGGAATCATGCCCAAACAATCTAATATAGAATATACTCATAAATTCAACACTCTTATAATCACAGTGAGTATCTTAAATAGATGAAGACCTCAATGCAGGAACATGAATTGACCTGCATTTTCTATAAATTATTACAAAAATACAAGTTCACGCTAATTGAAATGTATTAAAAGTATATTCATATGTTGTATTATGTATTCTCATCTCATATGTTCCTTTTTATCAATTTTAACAAGAGAACTACAATTAATTCTCAAGGGTACACCTGAAGCATTCTATAATTCATAATATTTAATCATGACTAGTATTTCAGTATTTTTTTTAAATTAAAAAAGCTATATGTCATAAGAAATGTTTAACTATATTTCTATGAAAAACATGCATAACTAAACCTTAAATACTCTTATCATGTTTTTTCGGTAAAATAGGATATAATGTAACTAAATTCTTACAGATTTATCTCAGACCAATGGATATTATTACAAATTTTCTACTAAATTGCTATTTAAAATATTCCTGTCTTGGGGTCTTCGGATATATTATTAATCCGATCATACTTTCTAATGTTTGATAAAATATTTCAGTACAAAAAACCTCAAGAGTTGAAAGATTTTGAGAAATCTTGGTACGAGGAGTTGAACAAGATTGAAACCACAGACAGCAATCCAATCGATGACTGTAAACCGAGCTAAATTCTGAAATGTCCATATTATATTAGCAAAGATTGCTTTAAAATAAATTTTACTGCTATTATAATACATTTTTCTCATTAAAATAACTTAGTAATAAATTATTAAATAAAAAAAGTTTTTTGGTAAAAGTGTATTCAAACCGAATTATGTTCAACAAGAGGGCACAAAAACAATTATCATTTCTCAGAAGTCAAAAATCATGTCGGCCCCGTTGCAGTGAAACATTCGATACCGAGTGTTTCCACTACGACTGCATGATTTTATTGCTTTTGACTTCTGAGACGGGATAGTTGTTTTTTGAGCTCTCCTATTGGTCAAATTTCGATTTAGATATGCTTCATTTGATTCTCGCTTATTGTAATGCTTCCTCTACACTCTCTGGAAGTTACCGAACCAAAGGTCTACCGAATACGGTCGAGGTCGCCGAGACATTAGAGCGGGCAGACCCGAGCTCGACCGAAGTAGCCCCGAATTAACACATTATATTTTCCGTCCTTGCCCAACTATGGCCTACTTCCAGAGAGTGTGGAGGAAGCATAAGTTGTAATATTATAATACATAGTCTTAATATGTACGATAGATAACCGAACGTTTTCACTGCGACAGCAATGGCACAATTTTATTGCTTTTGTGATGGATTCTAAACAGGACGTCCTTTGGGGGCATTTGCTTTCTGTGAATTTGGCCTAGACCAGAGCTCTAGCACAAATATCCACGGGCATTCGCGCAAGACGCGCCGGATTTAAAAAATAAGGAAATATGGTCCTTGTGTTGATTTGGAAAATTATAATAGAGGTTTGCTAAATTAATAAATAGATTTGGCTCTCAATTTTTTTTAATCGTTGTAATGTACATATTTGGCTAATAAGTTTGCCGACCACTGGCCTAGACCACGGCCTACGATCACTGATTGTAAAACTTTTGCCTCTTCCCTGGAAAACCTCAAATGTTAAACTTTAAATTCTCTGCAAAACAAGTCCAAACCCACAAATTCAATAAATAATTCAGTATTTAGTTTAAAAATTAGTAAATAATACACTATCTTCTTTGGTAGTTTGTTGTTAAAAATAGTAGGCATCTATACAAAATATTATTTATAAAATCATTGTTTTTGCCACGTTAACTGTTTTTGTTTTAATTTTATTTTTGATAAATTATTTGAATGTTTTTAATAATTAGGAAATGCAAGAAAAATAGAGTAAAGTGTCTAACGTTTTATATTCCCCTTCCTCCCTTAGCTTGTCTTATAAGGAAAATGACCAGATATTTGGACCTGTCTTTTCTTAAATTTAATTTTTGCGTCATATTTAAGACATTATTAAAAATAAATTAATGAAAAACAAATTGAATTAATTATTTATTTATATAATACTATTTTCACTGCGAGTGGGGTAATATAGAACAACTTAAAATAAAATGTATTGTTATGTTTTAATTATTATTTTTATTTTGCCATATATATATTTTTTGTAAGTCAAAAATAGTTTTAGTTATATAACGTATTATTTTATTAAATTTTGCCATATTTTTATTTACGATGGCATCTCCATTTTACATAACCTAAGATTCGATTGACATTTGGGCATGTCGAGACACAAATGAACGATGAACTGGAATTTCGTGTGGTAAAACCACGTAAAGGCCGATCCAAAAGAAGCAATACGTTTAATTCTCACGTCAATTCGATTCGATCGGCAGCCGAGGGCGGATTCCCCGATCAGCCCGTAGACAAAGACACAGCTCTCAGGTTCTTATCGTGTTTATTTTGTGACAAATTTATAATTATTCGATTTAATATTGGTCATATTTATTATATATGACAATATGTGCTGTAAATAGTTATATAATATTGAAATCAAATGTTCCAGACGAATCACCGCCGCAAAAGAAGATCTCGAAGCATCAGATTATTGCAAATCCTTTTTAATCGCGCTCAAGGAGTGTCTCTCGGTGTTGAATAATAAGAAGGTCGTGGAAATCGTTTGTTTCGGTCTAGGGCACATAGGTGAGTGTATGATATCGCGTTATCAACTCGCCTTAGCGTTATGCATTAGAGACCATTTCAAAGTCGATTGCTTAGTACACGATCCGATATTTTATAGTGACGAATGCCAGATTCTGGAAAATTTAAATTTTACCTTGATTGCCGATAACGAAGAAGGCAAACATAAAATAAGAAGTGACGGATTGACTATAATTTATTTGCCGCATTGTCCAAAGCAACTGACTAATAACTTTTTATGGGAGAATTGGGGCACTGAATTAAAAAACGCAATATTGTTATGTAACAGCTTCGCCAAACTCGTAGAATCTCAACCTCAGAGGCTACTCAATGAGAGCGTACCTTATATATTGAACATTTGCTCGTATTCCCAAGAGTTTACTTTAGTGAACAGTTTTAAATATTACGATATATTTAACGATTTATCCATTCATGTGTTCCCGGAGTGCGTGTTAGAATTGATAACGGATAATTTTTGGGTTAATCGCGGTCCGGAACCGTCGTATCACGAGCGAGACATTGAGCTTATTTCTAATAGTCTTGTGAATAAGTTGAAGATTAAAGAGTAATTGTGTTTTTGAAGGGTGAAATACGATGGCGACGCTTTCGAGCAAACCGACTCTGCACGTCATTCGACAGTTGTTGGCAGAAATTAGAAAGTCGAGCTCGCAGAAGAAAATCAAAGACTTAATGGTCACCCGGTATGTTTTGTCGGAGTGTCGTAAATATCAAACTACGAACAAACAACTGTGTAAAGCTGCAGAAGAAACCAAACATCTGGCAAACACTTATTTGTGTTATTTGCAAAGCAAGAGGAGGTACCATGAGATCAACGCTGAATACGCAGGTGCAGGAGAAAGGACTGTAGCAGACACCGCTAAATTGGTTGGCTTCAAACTGCCACATGATACGTCTTAAATTTACCGTTGATGCATTTCACAACTTTAGTCCTAGATGTAAATGTTTATATAATATATTTTATTAAATAGTATAAGAATAAAAATAATTTAAAAACAGATGTTTCTTTTTTAACCATAAATTTATTTCATTACCCATCTTGATCACAATTAATTTCCTAAATATTCATCCATGATATTAGGAAAATCTTGAAAACAGAATAATAATTAATAATCATGAACTCTAATTCTCCGAACATAATAGAAAATCATAGTGATATTCAACACTGATTCATTACACTGGAAATTTATATGATAAATTATTGCAGATACACAGATTTCTTATAATTTTCTAGTAGACTTCTGATATAATGTTTTTAAGCATTGACTGCTCAGGGACGTCATTTCCGCTTTTTCCAGAGGGTTTTTTTGCTTTCATTAAAATACATAGTATTTCATTAAATGCATGTCCCCATCCCCAAATGACGTCTCTGGGTTTTTATTATATAAATCTGTGGAAGAATTATATGACATTAATTTATTTGAGGATATTAAAGGTTATGTCATGCACGCCTTATATAAAAATAATGAAATAGGTTTTTTCAAATTAAGAAATTGTGCAAATGCCTAAAGATTAAAATACGAATAATAATATTTATATTTTTTTAAATTTCAGTCATAATTATCACAATTGACTTTTTAATATTGTTAGGTATAAATTATAAATTTAAATTGCAAATGTCTAAATATCTTTAAACTACGTTTATGAGATTATAAACATCGTTAATGTCAGTTTTTATCGGCTTTGCACTTAATAAACTAAATTATTTTTTATATTACCATACACACAAGCAAATAAAATATTACAACGCATACATCAACAACCATTGGTTTCACCTAATTGCGCCACTGCATTAGACAGGATTAAACAATTTATATTTATATAAAATCTATTCATAAAAAACTAAATTTGGCTTCATCTCAGGTTCTATTTTTTGGTAGATAAGGGAAGCTATTTAATTACCAAAAAAACATCCAAGCTCTTCAGATTTGAAGCATTTTAATATGCACATTAATCATAAAAAAATACAAATAATGTTCTGTTTAACTATAAAAAATACATTGTATTGTTATATGTTTTAGCGTATTCAAGTTGTTTAGTATTTAGGAAGAGTATTGCTTTTCGATATATTTAGCAATTGTATGCAATTGCATGTTGCTTGTTCCTTCATAAATTGTTCCAATTTTGCAATCTCTGTAATACTTTTCTTGAGGGAAATCTTGAGTAAAACCGACGCCTCCCATCCAGTCGACACACTTAGAAGTCAGAGTTTGTGCAATTTCTGCAATATTATATAATAAAAATTAAATCATGAATATATTTTCTGTACAATTAAATATAAGAAAATATTACCAGAAGCATAATATTTAGCCATAGCTGCCTCCTTGACGAATGGAATTCCAGCTTCCTTCATTCTAGAAGCGTTGTACGTCAGCAATCTTGCACATTCCAATTCAGTTGCAATTTTCGATATTTCAAATTGCATTCCCTGAATAATAATAAAGTGATTAGTTCGTATATTTAAATATATTGTACTTTATTATACAAAATCTAACCTGGAATGAAAAGATCTTTTTTCCGAATTGTTTCCTTTCTAGCGTATATGGAATTGTCGCATCCATACATCCTTGACATAAGCCTATCATCTGAGCTGCGATTCCAATTCTTCCTTCATTTAAGAATCCAGCTGCATATTTATAGCCCCATCCGTATTGACCGAGAATATTTTCTTCGGGCACTCTGACGTTATCAAAGTGTACCATGCATGTTCCGGACGCTTTGATTCCAAGTTTCTTCTCTGGTTTAGCTACAGTTAATCCAGGAGTCTCTCTTTCAACCAGGAAGCATGTGATTCCTTTATAGCCCTAAATGATCAATCAAACAAAAATTTAAATATTTCCTATTACACATAAATTGCAAAAAATATAGAGTCTAATTTATATAACCTTTGACGGATCAGCGTTTGCCATCACTAAGAATAAACCTGCAACGTCAGAATTTGATATCCACATCTTAGAACCGTTGATTAAAAAGTCGCTTCCCTCTTTCTTGGCAGTCGTCTTTAAAGAGAATGCATCAGATCCTGACAGCGGCTCCGTTAAACAGAAGCTTCCAGCATATTTATTAGCTAATAGTGGCAAGTACTTCTGCTTCTGCTCGTCAGTTCCTACTTTCAAAATAAGAGAGTTCACAAGTGTGTTGTGAATGTCGACGTAAGCTGCAACGGATGCATCTACTTTGGCCAGCTCTTCAACGATGAGCATCATGGTAGTAAAGTTGCAACCGGATCCACCAAGTTCAACGGGTGTTTCAATGCCCATCAGCTGTTAAAGTGTTGCTATGATTAACAACAAGTAATGCTATGATTAATAACTAGAATACTTAAAGTATATTTTATACGTACACCATTTTCGAAAAGCAGTTGTCTGACGGAGTCGTCAATCTTTTCTTCGGCTTCCATTTTTTTAACGAGTGGAGCAATTTTCTCAATTGCCAGTTTTGCAACTGAAAAACAAAATAGAGAGAGAAATATAATAAAAATAATTTTATTCGCACACGCTTAAGTACCCACGCTGAGTATGATATAATTATTTTTAATATCTATATTGTCTATCCGGACTAATATTGTATAAAAATAACTAGTACAAACATTATAAAACCTATAAATATATTGATATTTTCGGATTTTCCAAAAACACAAAAACTACCATCAGAACTTCACTTCAGTTCAGCACTTCTATCGCAACTTTCACTTAGACTTTGCTTCCGGCTTGGAATTCGAAGCGGAGCTTTCGCTCAATCGAAAGAGTCGACCCTTCGAAATCCAAAGAAAGGAACGGCTCCCACACATTTTGATTTTTCATGGAGTGCAATGCAAAACATTTTAATAAATTTCATGACTGAATCAGGAATCAGACCTAAGATCTTTGATACTATAACATACATATGTACACTAGTCTATTGCTAACCTATTTTTTTTATTCATATCTTTAATATTCTTTTTAAAAAATCGATATAATATTATCTATTGTGTAAAAAACATCCATTTGACGTATTTTTGGTCATCAAGTTGACCCTCTATGACGTCAATTATATTTGTTTTTTTATTTGATGATTTATGATAACAAAATGATTTCAACAGTTCTTACTATAATAAATCTTCAAGTGTTTGATCTATTCGTCGTTGCAATTTTGATGACGACCTTGGCGAAAGTGGATTGGCACACCCACACTTACAAGGAGTGTCAACTCAAAATTATTTTTCTTACAGCGTTGATAAGTTTATATTAAATTTATTATTTTATAGTTACCCTTTAGGAATGGAAATTAATATTATAATCAGTGACACTGCATAAAAATTAGTATTTCTTAAATAATAAAAACCATTATATATTACTTATAATGTTCTTAGTCGTTATTATACATTAAAATGCAAGTCTTATAACATTTGATTGAAAACACATTATAACCCTTAATAAATTAAATAACCCTTATTATAATAAATAATATAATGCCTGACGACTCAACGGTTCAATTGGACAATTTATATTAGGTAATTGATCAGTTTTGTAGTCTTTGATCAAAGTTCAGAGCGTTTGTATTCTCTATTCACAAGCTAATCTCATTGTATTACTGCTGTGTTGTTGAAAGTGTGGTGTTATCAAAATTGCAGACATTCAACCACATATTACATGTTACTGTAACATAAATAACGCATGCAATTTTTCTTGAATATGATAATATATAACTGGCATAATACACGGAAATCTCACGTGCAGATTATTATTACATAAATTCAAACGACCTCAATACAGCTTTATACTTTTTTATATTGATATTATTTTAAAAATACAATTGATTGGGTACAAATAATTTGCAATGAATATTTAAATGAGAACTAATTAAGAGAAAAATAAATAGTTCATATTTTTAAAAATATTATTTTATGTACCTGTTCTAATTTATTTGGAACATGCCCAGCCAAACTTGTGTTATGGGCAAGATTATTGAACCAAACTGAACGCGATTTTATACCACTAGCGTCCGTAATATATGGACGCAAGATAAATGTTTCGCTGGGTCTTGATAATATGACATTGCCCAAATCCCCAGAACCCCCAAAGGCAAAAATTAAACAATATCATTTATGTATTTATATAATAAATATATTATGTTAAAGGTAAAGTAGTTGTACATAAAACATGGTTTGCTACCACTGGTGACAAAATGCCAGAAATCATTTCATTGCCTAACAAGTTACAAAACGATCTGGGGAAAAGTCCGAATCATCCTAAAAAAGAAGATATGCCATTACGAGTCTGATTCATTAAATCATCCTCAATAATAATTGTAAAAAGAGATGACAAAAGGACTAAATCTAACCATTATTATTTTTAGAATTATGCCGTTTTTTGTACAGACAAACGTTTAAGCACGAGATCTCACACTCAAACGCGGGCGACTACAAATATCTTCGCGGTCGACTGGTAGATCACAGGTCGCCCTAATATATATTATACATCGTTACATTTTTTTGTCTATTTGTTATATTACATGTTAACAAATTCAAAAACAGTTGTTAATAAATTACAACGTATAACTATCGCATGCTACAAGTATCTAACAAAAAAATAGTGTAACTGTTACATAGATGTAAGAACTATATGAACTATATAGTTTTAAAATATATTTACAATTATAATGTAAATAATTAATGGTTGTGCGCTTAAACTCCCAACTCGTTCAGTAATAATTCATTACATTAATTATGATGTGAAATACTTATAAACTTTATTATTGACATGTGATAACCCTGACAATGAACAAAATACGAACCTTCAAGGCCTCAAGTACGACAACTCGTTTACCAGATGAAATACTAGTTACCTTAACTTTATTAGTAGGAAGTAGAAAATTATCTTATTATTCAGAAGATGCTATTTGATTTGTATTGCTATTTAATTACTTTAAGAAAGTTTTTAGATACAAACATATTCGTAGAGCAAAATTTGGTTTTATTGAGCAAAACCGGTTTATAGGCAGTTTTTATTACTATTTCTGACATAGTAACAGTCATAATATAAAAAATAACATCGTCAAACTAGTAGGCTTGTTGCAGGAAAAGTAAAAACACGATAAGAAAATAAAGGCATGTTATGATTATGACGTTTATTTTTTTATCATGTCCAAAACAATAACCTTGGTAACTAATTTGATACCGTGTGTACGTGCAAATATTTGACCTAAAGAAAACGCGGCATAAGATAAGATTTTAATGTAATTTTATGCATCAGTTATGTCAGACTTTTGATTTTATATATATATTTTGCATATTAGATGTAGTATTAGGCTATTAGTTCAAAATATTGAATTAGTTAGATAAAATAAAGGCATTATAGTATATTGTTTGTTTAATTTTATTGTCAAGGAAATACTATATTGACAAGTCATCAAAGATTATATTTATATCAAAACATAACTTGTTTTCATCTTAATGAAAGCAGGATATTGTTGGTAGCTATATATTATAGATAATATTTTTAACCGTCAGTATACGTTTTATCGCATTTACATTGCTGTTTAAATATTAGATCAAATGCTATATTTGGCTAAGTGCGAATTTTTGCTACGAATATTGTAAAGGAAGCACCACGTAGTCACGAGTTTAATATGAACTTTGTAAAATGTTATTTATAGCTACTAAACCTGTTTCTTTCATTGCCATTTCGTCTTCGGTAAAGACAGTCAAGGGTTGATGCATACTCAGAGTGGAATTTTGCCTATTAGCTGTCGCCAAAAGCTTGGTAGAGCTTCTCCATTGTTCAGCAGCCTAAAAATAAAAAATCATCATTAAAAATATATTACACAACCAAATTATGATAATACAACGATTTGTTAAAAAAACTTTGTTTCCGCTAAGTTACCATTGCCGTTTCTACTATTGTACCAGGTACCAGTCGCAGCAAAGTTATGCGTGTGATTTGTGTTTTAAATGACTAAATAAATACGCACTAAATATTCAAGTGCGAGATTCGTTCATTGAACAGTGATCCAATCATTTTATGCAAAAGGAGAATCTTTTTATCGGCAACTATGCGCGTGTTGGGTGTCGAAAAGAGCATGCGTAAGACTTCTATGACGTTAGAATAAAAAACTTATTCTTATGCGTATTGAGTGATTAGTATATTTTATTATATTTTAGTTGTATTTTACATTACTTTAGTCGTTTTTATTTTTAAGATCATTCTGATATGTTTTAGTTTTGAGGTACAGTGTTAACATATAATTAAATAATGTATTTTTCAAAGACATACATATGTATATACATGTTAAAACATTTATTGTTAAAAATGTTAAAACATATTTCATTGAAAGTGAATATCTGTGGATCAATTGTTTTATTACTAGTATAACAATTGCGAAAATTGGAAAAGAGTTTTGTGAAGCAATAATAGGGCACTTATATCTACTACGTGTCACAAATGAACCGATTTCACTAATTAAACCAAATATGTGCGTAATTTACGGTCATTACGTTATAATCGACGACTTAGGTTAATTTGTTTATCCTCGTGTAACAAAATTGATTTTTTATATGTCAAATTTACAGAATTATATCTGTATGTATGTATATGTCTATAGGCACACCTATACGTATGCTAAAATATTTGCAAGCCACGCCACGAGTTTACATTCAATCAAACTCATTGGCAATTCGTGAATTGAAAATGAGCTCGTAAAATACGTTAATAGTATTTTCCTACGGGTAATCTCGCATTTATAGGTAGAGTTATTATTTTTGCACGTACTTGTACTGCCAATCTCCTCAATGGAAACATTCTGCTAAGTAGTCGTCCACCCACCAACAAGCACCGTCTGCAAAAGAGTGGTCCTGGCTGTTCGAACGTGGAAGAACTCGTATACATGTAATATTTATCAACACTCGTCAGTGGTTCTCAATTTTAATAATATGAAAAACTATTTTATAAAATATAATGTCTTATCAGAAGAAAATTAAGTATTTAGTGTATATGCTTAAAACGATTATTTGATTTCTATTAGGTATACATTTTCTTGACTGACCATTTTCTTATACACGCCAAATAGATGCTTTCAAATTTTTCAAGTAAAATGGCAATTTATGAGTAAAACTGACAAAATTGCGATTAAAAGTAAATTATCATAAAATACTATACTGCGCAATTATTAATTATTTAATACATAAATAATTAATAATACACAGATTAGAAAAATATTAGATTTTTGCTAACAAAAAGTTTCAGTAAAGGTTATGTGGGACATGTGACTCCACAATAAATATTTCTTATTTTTTATCCGCTTCTACAAAAGCGTGGGCGATGCATGGCGTCGCGACGCAAATTGATAGTTATGGGGCTACAAACCGTTGAATTATTTTTTATTTATACTGAAAACACTATAATATACACTTATACTCTGCCAGAGTTTTAAAACTTTATCTTGTACGATTTAGTCCCAATACGAATGTGAAATAGACAAAATCTTACTCTTAATATTATTGTATAACTCAATATTCGCGATGGAATCGTCTAGTGTGGTTCTTAACCCTGAATGCACTAAAACATATATAAATTTACGAATAACAAGAGCTTAATAATAACCAATTTATTATTTTAAGAAATGGCGATTTTATGACCCTAAAAAAATTATGGGAGGGGGGGCAATTTTAAGGATCGCCCGAGGATAGCTATATAGTCATATAAGAATATCTTTCATCTACCAGTCGCAAATTAATCGGCAATGTCACGTGTTAGAAAATATTATCTTGTCTAGGCGCGCACTAGGTAACTTGACTGCCACAGCCAGAAAATACAGAGTCAGCACGTAGAAGTGTATTGGGTGCGTCGGTGCGTGAGATATGCCGCGTACGCGGCAGTCACATCTGCTCTGGCCTCAACTGGCTGCTCGCAGACAGTGGTTGCACACAACCAGTGGCTGCTCGCAATCAGAAAATAAAAGAGTTGCAAACGGACGCTACGGTAATGGCCAAAGCAGCCGTGGCTGCCGCGTACGCGGCATATCTCACGCACCTACATTTCTATGCGCTGTCTCTGTCTTTTCTAGCTGCGGCAGCCAAGTTGCCTAGTGCGCGCCTAGCCTAACATGGAGCTACGCTGGCAGCACTGAAAAGGAGTGGCAGTAGAAGACTTATATAGCGTCCTACGTGAGCGAACTCGACGCGAAGGACTTACATAGCGCCTACTGCGCGCGTCGCGCCGCGCTGCGTTCGCGTCTCACCATCGACCTGCTCGTTCCTGCTCTACCAGTCCATTCAAGATAGTACATTGATCATGGACGAACAGAACGGATTTTTAAAATAAAATAATGAATTAATATCTACGCCGCGTGTGAAAATATATCAACTGATCGCGTTAGCGTCTACGTCGCGTTTGAAAATATCAATCCAATTGATTGCGTTCGCTTCGTTTCGCGCCGCACCGGGCTCTCGTGCGTTTGGTCACGTAGGACACTTCAAGCGGTAGCGACTGTTTGTTATTTTCGCGTCGAGTTCGCTCACGTAGGACGCCACCTTAGTACATAATTTTATACCATGTAATAATTAAACAACAAAATATTGCAACCGTAAAACTGTATCTCAATATCAACCCGTAACTACACACATAGGATGATCTAATTCGAGTTTCTTATGTTGGCAGCACTGCAAATCAAATAAGGCACATTTACACTTATCTAAGTATGTTAACAAGCAAAATTGTCGCATATGAGGCGAGTTAAATCCTTATGTGACGCACGAGAGATTATTACATACCAAAAAAATGATAATTTGTGGCACATTATGGTCATTGGGTCTTACTTTTTTCTAAGTTCTAAGTTTGTGTGGTGTGAGAAGCTGCGCGGTGGGCTTCGTTCTCAGTCTGGATGTGATTGTCGATTTGTTGTGTCGATTGAGGTCGTCTATCTGGAAATAAGGTGTAATATGTCTGTAGTAAATGTCATGTGTGACTAAGTTGGATTGCTACTCATCTGTTTTATGGTGGCTCGTATTTTAGCACATCTCTAGGGTGCGGGTTTCCGTACGGGTCATCTGCGCTGGACAGGCTCTTTATGGTGTCGTAGGGTACGGAGGGCAGTGTCTCATGAAATCTCGTTGAGATTTCGTTGATGAATTCCATGATCAGCCTGGTGTCGGTATCTTTCCGGATATCGACGTTCCTGACGAACCACGGGGCGTCTACTGCTTCTCGCAATATTCTGTTCTGCACGACCTGCAATTTGTCTATGAGTGTCGGGCGGGCGTATCCCCACACTGGGGCCGCGTACGTGACGATGGGCCGGATCATCGTTTTGTAGAGCAGAACCTTATTTTTTAGGTTTAGTTTGCTACGTCTGCCCGTGATCGGACGGAGCGCCGCCGCCTCCTATCGCCTTGGTTCACACATGATTGATATGCGGCTTCCATGTTAGTCTCTCGTCGAGGATGAGTCCGAGGTAGCGAGTTTCGCTGACCCACGGGATCCCCTCTCCGAACATCTTAGTGGAGCCGGCTGATCTGTTTTTCCTGCCGGGCCTCCTGGCGAAGAACACCGCCTACTTTTTTTTGAAAAGGATGAAGGTTTGGCGACATGATGGTGACGGGTGGCAATTAGACACGGATTGAGCCGCTGCAGTAGTATTTTTATTGCGTATTTAATGTTACTTGTTAGAATGTACAATGAACAGTGTGCGGGCCCGTAACCGTGACGTAACATGATGCAACTTGCCATACATCGGGTGCAACGTTGGATGTGTTGCGTGAAAACTTCGCAAGTCGCATTATTTCACGTGTAAGTGACATCAACTGGTCGGCAAGATCATGCGATTTAACGCCGTTACATTTTTTTACAGGGTTACGCATGTCACGTCTACGCCGATAAACCTAAAATGTTAGAGCACATGAAAACTAACATCAGACAAATCCTAGCCGAAATACGAAAATGTACGAAAAAGTAATCTAAAAGATCGGCTGCCAGAGCCGACCATTTAATAAAGATTATTTTTTAAATTATATATATTATATTAACATCAAATGGTCGATTAGTAAAAAATCCAGACATCTTTAAATTTTTATATATTTTTTTAAAGTTCAGAAACTAAAGTTGGATTACATTTACAAAATAAAAAAAACAACAACAGTAGTTTAGGGTCTGTGATGGTGACGGGTGGCAATGAGACACAGATTGAGCCACTGCAGTAATATATTTATTGAAGATTAACGGTGTTTACATTACAAGGGGCGCGCGCGCGACGGCACGCGTCCGAATCCTTGCGGGCTTGCCGGTAGAGAGAAAACCGTGACGCCAATGCTACTCAAGCGCCGACTAGTTTTGGCCATAACAAATCTATTTTGGCCCCCATATGGCTCTGGCCCTAGCAATTTACAATTGCGAAATATAACCAGGGGGAGATATGGGGGCCTTGGCGCTGCTATTAATTAAATGTTGGCGGCATAAAAGTAGCAAAGTCGTGACGTATGGTGCGGCGGCGCGGCCTCCAGTGACGCGCGGCGTGCTTCGCTCCAAGCCGAGTGGAACACGTGTAGACCCGGACGGCGCGTAGGGCTCCAGGGGGCGCGAGAAGAACGGGCGTGTCCGGGAGCACCTTTCGGAGCCCTGTGGTGCGTCGGTGCAGCTACACAGGGCGCGCGCGCGACGGGCTCTGAACATGCGGTTCGAGCTCGGAGTTGCGGGGCGTAGCCCTACGGGTGCGTGACGGGTCACGCGTGGTCCACTCGAGCCTGGTCTACGGCAGAACTTCGGTGGCTTCTCGCTGGAGCGCGTGGTGGCGCTGGGTGCTTCCTGGGTCACGTGGTCGGTGGCGGCGGCTGTCAGCGGCGACGGTGGCTGACGATGGCGGCACATAGTCGGGGGTGGAGGCTCAAGCGCCGACCAGTTTTGGTCATAACAAATCTATTTTGGCCCCCATAGTAGCAAAAATCACATGTATAAGTAACTCTGACGTCCACCCCCTTCCCTCGCTTGCTAAAAATTAAGAAAAAGGGTAATTTGATTTATTAAATTGTTTATTGTGAAATTTTGCATTGTGTAAAATTTTGACTTTGTAATAAACCTTCTTTTTGTATATTTTTTTATATGTCGGAATTTATTAGGAAATCGCTAAATTATATATTTATTGTACTTCAAACAAAAATAATCATAAATATATTTTTTATTTAATTTTATTTTTAGACTACAAAAATACGTTCAATAATTTAATGAATATTTAATAAAAGGTATTTAGCAGATTTAATAAATTGTTACAGCAATTGAAACGTAATAATATCTCATTTTGCGGAGCATGGAAATATTTTTATTTATACAAAATAAACAAAAACAGTTTTTTAAAGCTGAAATATAAGTAAAAAAAAATAAAATAACTTAATAATTAATAAGTAGAATATCTGAAAAATTGCCACCACGTGGCGAAAAAAATATTTGCTCTTAGAGTTTCTGTGTTTTTTTAAAAAGCATATTATATATTTATATAGAAATAAAAATTATGATTTCTATTTTTAACCTCTGAGTTTATTTAA
Source organism: Plectrocnemia conspersa (assembly GCF_051122295.1). Lineage (NCBI taxonomy): Eukaryota > Metazoa > Arthropoda > Insecta > Trichoptera > Polycentropodidae > Plectrocnemia > Plectrocnemia conspersa. The sequence continues at coordinate 23,726,445 of NW_028277176.1, read as the reverse complement.
TATTTACAAAAAAGTACTATTTTTTCATTTCTGTGTATTTTACTATAGCAACACTGCGTCTAGAACTGTCTAGAAGTTTGAAGAACCGCGCCGGATAGCTGTCAGCTGTCATTTGCGTACTCGTGTTCGACGTTCGCAAACTCTCGATCTTTCTCCCACTGTTTTGCACAATTTTCGAATCTCATACGTGTAATAAACTATTTTCACTTATTACCACAACGTCACAGACCAATACTCACCTAGAAGTCAGATTTCGATCCGGTCGCCAGATTCGCACACCCGTTACATAAACCGAGCCTTTTTACATATCTGCATTACATTTATCATGGCCAAGTGGGGTGAAGGTGACCCTCGTTGGATCGTTGAAGAGCGGCCAGATGCTACCAACGTTAACAACTGGCATTGGACTGAAAAGAACGCTGGACCTTGGTCCAAGGACAGGCTCAAAGAGTTGCTTGTAGGCTTGGATCTGTCTCACGAAAACATGACATGCAAGATCACCGAGATAGATAAGATTAAGGGCGAAGCTTCGGCTAACAACAGGAAGGGTAAATTGATATTCTTCTACGAATGGAATCTCAATTTGAAGTGGGAAGGAAGAATGGCCGGAGGCGACCAGGAGGTCGTCAAGGGCGAGATAGAGATACCGAATTTGTCCGAGGAGAACTCGATCGACGATATAGAAGTGAGTATTTATTGATTTATTTTATTATGTAGTTACTAAACGTATGGAGAGACATTGCGATATAATTAAATTCCAATTGACTCAAAAAATAAAATTACATCATTATCAATGAGATATCCGTAATTTATTTACTACAATTTTATTAATCAAGATATGAAATGGTCTTTTGTCAACGATTAAATAATTAATATAAAGTTTTACAGTCATATTTTTAACTGAAATATTTTCGTAAGGACTGTACTTAGATTTTCTTTTAGTGTGAGAAATAAAAAGGATATAAGTCAATAAACTATTTTTATTTTACTTAAAAATACAAAGTTATTAATAATCTCAAAACTTTGATATCATTATTATTTCTTAATATATTTAAAAAATTCACATTCTATTCATTGAGATATCTTTATAGATTACAATAAATATCAGATAGATATTACTAATATTCAACAAATAGTTGAAATAACAAGAATTTCGGGGTGCAAGTGCACCCCGCTTAGTTTCGTGAAAGTTAAGAAAGGTAGACTTTGAAACGCTACTATTTTTGCCTTTTGATCAGTTCCTGCAGTACCCATTTGTCCATGTTTCCCAACTTTTCTATGGATCGAAACGGTAGCAGGAGAAACCTCTTATGTCTGCTGCGAGTGTCCGAACAGTTGTTTGTGAATGTTTTTCAACTGTTCTTCGTCAACATAAGATGGAGATCTTCCACGGGGCTCCAACTAGCGCTTTACAGTTCTGTGACTAACAGTACCTCAAAATTGATATTTCATTATGCCTGCTCTGTATTGTGTTTTGGTAACTCGAACAAAAAAGGATACGTAAATCTGCAGTTACTAAGACTGCAGTTAAGAAAACAAAATAAAGAACACAGCGCTCCTCGTGAAAAAAATAAAAATATATAGGTTTTTACTATAAACGACTTATCCCAATCACGATCCATTTTGAATGAGTAAAAATCTGACACATAATATTAAACAATCAAATAAATATGTTTGTAATTTAAAAAAAAAACATTGTTTTAAGGAAAATCTAAAATTAATATTCTTTTGCTAAATGCTCTTTAAATGCTCTTTTTAAATAATTGTAGTATGATGACATGATGACATAAGTGATATTTGCCGATCTGGTGATAATGTAACATCATAGAATATATGTTGCAAGAAGCAGGTTAATATGAGAGCTCAATACCTAATAAATCATTCATTTTCATGAGGTTGTAAATGCCAATTTTTAATGTAAATGAACTATAATTGCCATAGATACAGATTTTAATCAAAAAAATCTATAATAGATTTGTATACCCCTAAATTGCTATGTGTTTTGATCGTACTATCTAAATATCAATGTATTACATAATAAAAAAAATCATATATTCCCTTAAAGCAAATATTCTACATCCCATTGAAATGTATCTGATTCTTTAACGATTATGTCGGATCTGGTAATTTTCGCCAAAGTAGCAAAAGTTAATATATCGTACTTCAGACTTAGGAGCTACAATGATTTTTCATATTTATTGGTCAATAAATATTTATTAATCAATTTACATTTTGGCACTTCAATGTTTTGGAAAAGTATGATTCAATTTGTAAGGATATACAACTTACTTAATTTTTAATTATATTTTCAGATTACTACGACAATCAAAGAAAACACCGAAGAAGCCATGAGAATAAAAGACATCTTGCACAGAATCGGTCGGAACAAGATTCGAAAACAACTCGATCTTTACACTAGTTCGCTTACGGCTGAATTTTCCAAAGGAATGATACTGCCTAATAAGAACGGTGAAAAAGTTGCCGTGAAACCGGACTCTGTGAAGAATATAACAAGCGGGTTTAACAAGAAAATAGATATGGCGCCAGTGGTTGACACCACTTCTACTAAAAAATCGTCTGGTGTGAAATTAGACGTGAAAAGCATCCAATTGAAACACACTTTCCAATGTAGAGCACAGGATTTCTACGACGCCATGACTAAACCTGAAATGTTAATGGCCTTCACTCACAGTTCCGTGAGCATCCAGGCCGAAAAGAACGGAAAGTTTGTACTGTTTGGAGGGAATATATCTGGAGAATTTCTTGAATTGCAACCCGGAAAGAAAATCGTGCAGCACTGGCGGTACAAGAGATGGCCTGAATCCCATTTCTCTGTAGTCACCATAGATATAAAACAAGAGGTATTGATTAAACATTCAATATAAATCATATCATTCACCAGACAATCGTTGTTTAATACTAGTTTTGCCAAGATACTCATACAATTAATCATTTTTAATTTAGTATCTTTCGTATCTGACATCACCAATGTTTTGTTCCTGGTTACATTTTATCCATCAATACTTAATTGCAGACAATGTCGCGTTGAAGTATTTTACTCTACCGGAACATAAGAGTTTTGAATGCTCCGCTTGTAATATTACAACACAAAATTGCCTTTAAAGAACTATTCTTCTTTCAAATAAATTTCTGCCTTTTTTTATTTTTTTTTGTGATTTATTTATTGTCAAGGAAACATGAAAATTGAAATTTAAATCGTTTTTCTTTTCGTGTCTATTATCTTGAAATATTTTTGTCTTCTTCAAAAGTGCTTTCAACGATCATTTTTTTTCGGTCTTCTTTAAACTGGTGAGTGATAGTCAGTGTATTTTTTTTAATGGGTCGCGTAAGAAATAATTTTTAATTCTTTGATTTTAATTTAGCATATGTAACACTAAATATTTTGTAACATATTGCTAATATTTTTTTCAGTCTGATCATACCGTGGTCACCTTGAATCAAACTGGAGTTCCTTCTTGCGACGTCGAGATGACCGAGCAGAATTGGGAACGTTACTATTGGGAAAGCATCAAGAGAACTTTTGGATTTGGAGCCTTCTTCTAGTGTCTTGTAATGTTCGGAAAGCAAAAATGAATGCACTTTATCAAACATGTCATTACTTATATTTATTTGATTATTATTACTTTAACCGAAAAGTAAACTTTTTATCATAGATTTGATTAGCAATATTTAACTTTTAATGGTATTGATGTCATCTATTGTCCGATGATTTTACTCAAAACTTTGGCTCTATAATACAAACCAATTATATATGCACGGTTACGAGTATGCCTTTAAAACTTATTCTAATATTTTAAACCAATGCCTAATGTTTTCATTAGTTAAATAAGTATTGTGACAAATGGTGATTTTTCTATGTTAGAAAATACATTAATATTTTATGCGTTTTGTAGCTGCGCTATATTTATACTTTTAGGCTGAGCCTTGCTTTCGTTTTACATACGTGAAATTGCTAGTGTATGTATTTTTAAGGATAAAGTGATACAGTCTGTGACTCGGTTCATGTATCCTAAATTTTGAATACTTAAAATTGCATGGTTACATTTTTTTGTATTTTACTTTAACCATTGTTCTATTAAAATGAAAATTGTGACCTCATTTTGTTTTAGAATGAAATTGGTTTTTAAAGTTAACTCTTGTTTTATTTAACTTTATTCCTTTTTTAGAATATGATTATTTATACACGATTTTTGACCCTCATCCGCAATTCGGCGCATTCCTCAGTATCTTTCCATGCCGAGTCAGGTATATTCTGTAATTATACAGTTATTAATTAATTAATAAATATGATAACAATGATTATTTAAATTTCATACCATAAGCAAGTTTCGTTTGAAGCATTTTATAAACGTCTTGGTTTCACATTCTCCTGGATTAGTCTCCACTTCGCCGTTACAAGTTTGTATGGATTTTGTGATGGCCGGCTTAAAGTCGTCTGGTGAATGATTCTCCATGAATGTTTGAAAGGCAGCATTATTTACTTTACTTCCATCCATGAGTTCGTTCCTGTTCAGTATGCATTGATAAGCTTCACACTGAAATTTTTTTTATAAAAATATAGAGATCAATGTCAAACATTTCTCATTTATTTACTTGTAAGCAAATTACAAAAAACACTACATTATTGGTCGTTAAATATTTATTTAAGCAACTAGTGGCAAATGGAAATTAAAAACCATAATATAATGACTGATCACATAACCAAGTACTTGTTTTTGCTATTACTTTTTAAAACATGTCTGAATAGTAATAACATACAATTGTAACATTTATCTGGCTACTCATTAAAGATTTTCATTTGCTCTTTATTTTAACATAGGTGTTTAGTAAGAATCATATTTTTGTACTTACATTTTGATTTTTAAAGTTTTTATCTTTTGGTTTGACGTTACATGCTAGATAATCGTCAAATGTTGCATACTTAGGGAAGTTCATAACACAGTTTCGCATCCGTTGCTATAAAACAAACAATATTCATAACTAACTATCCATTAATAATATACATAAATATTAATCGTACCATTCGAGGTTTTTTTGTTGTCTCTTCTACTTGACATTGAACATGTAATATCTAAAAATCAAACAGTATAATTTTGTAATATATGTGAATCTTATCATGTGCATTACATATACATAATATTATATTAATAAATTATGGCAAACACTAGATAAAAATTTCAAACATCATATAATACATAAATATATTATATATTAAATATATTTGTTTTATTACACATGCAAAAAGTAGTATTGGAAGTACAGCTTCAAACTTCGCCATGGTTGAATCGTTTGTAAAGAATGACTGATATGTTTTATTATGTTCAATCTTTTATATAGCTGTATGAATATGACTACATCTAACAATAGGTACACTATAATGAATGCTTTTAATTCAAAATAATGAAGATAATTGCATTCAGTTGCACTTTTATAACAATACGCACAAATTATGATGAGTCGCTGGAAATAATAACACTATGGTATTATATTTTTTTACATAAAAAATAATATCTTTTTAGGCCGGGTATTCCCTCAGAATTATAATAATATTAGTCGATTTTATTATAATAAAAAACCAAGTCATTTTAAGTATTGTTTTATTACAGATAAAATCATGGTAATAAATATGTATAATAATTAAAATATTGCCAATACGTCATTATTGTTGCTAATTTTATTGTCATTATATAGTCAATTCATGGTTCAGGTTTTGGACAGTTTTTTATGTGATCTTTTAACGCATTACAATCGCCGGTCTGTTTCCATGCTGAATCAGGAGCATTCTGAAAAAACATCAATAGGAAATATTAAGATGATCTTCAAAGTATTTTAGTAAATAATCAAATAAATGGGATGTCCACAAACAATAATCAGAATAATATTAGCTTATCTTTTTAAAAATTAATTTTACAATTATATGGAAGTTTAAATATAAACATTTAATTACCGGCAGTTTTGTTGGAATTCGCATTTTCATGTATATTGAATAAAATATCTCTAGACTCGCACTTTAGCAGGGACGTAATTTGTAGGGGCAGGTGGGGACATTTGCCCACTTTGAATTTGGCCAGAAAATGTATATCATTTAATTAAATAAAAATAAATCTTTATGAAATCAAAATATAAAAAAATCGACCACTGACGAGCCAAGCTGAAATAACGTCACTGATTCTAAACTAAAAATTATCTAGTTATCCCTCAAAAAGAAGGCAAATTTACCCCGAAAATATTTTTTAACGTATGTCATTTCAGTGAAATAATATCGAAATACATTTTCACTGGTAGAATCATATTTTTACTAGTGAAAATATAATTTATCTGACAGGTGCTAGTGAAATTATATGATTTTAATTTTTCTATACGTAGTGATATATTCATTTATGTACATACTTTATTTATTTACATGTAATGTACAAATTTTGCAGTGAATTTATATTTTTATTAATGAAGTCCAAATACATTTTCCCCAGTAGATACATATTTATACTAGTGAAAATACAGTTTAATTGATTGGCGCCAGTGAAATTATATGCAGCTTTAAAATGTCTATGTAACTTAATTAGACAATTGCAACACGTCCATTTTCTATTCAAACTCAAACCTAACCTACACAAATTAACCAAACCCAACATGATCATTAGAGCAAGTGATGGGAGAAAAGAAATTTAGGTCTGACGATAAATTAACACTATTGTTCAATACATTGCCAGATAAATAATATCAATGGTGTTCATTTATATAGCCAATTAATGTAAAAGTCGATGAAATAAATTTTTCGATTCAAGAGATGATGCCAGTTGCAGTATCTTCAATTTACTTAATTGACAAGATTTATTACCTGCCTTTTCGATTCTTGCTTAATGTGACAGAAAAGATATGAATGCATCCTTCATAAGCATTTATATATAAGCCCACTATCAGAGCATCCAAAACATCTGCATATTATATATGAAATCGGGTGTGAAAGCTAATACATACATATGTATTTTATGAATACCTACTTACCTGCATATAGTTAAAATGGAAGCAACCAACAAATTTCATTGGCTCACAGTCTGACGGATCAGAGTCAACTTTAGAACCACACTCTTGCATTAATGACGCAATTAAAGTAGTACTATCTGGAAATTTCTCCTGCATAGCTTTTTGGAATGCATCACGGTTAATTTTGTCATCATTTAACATTCCTTTGTTTTTTAAGAGACAAGTTACATGTTCACACTATAATTTCATTATACGTTAGTAAGTTTATTTGAAAGTGATATATGTATATTTTGAAATTACTTTCGGTCCGTGTCCATCTGGTCCTCTTGGACCTTTTGCTCCTCTATGTCCACCAGGCTTACCAGGTTCACCATGTCCACCCGGTCCACCAGGACCTCCAGGACCTTTACTAAATGTATCTATTGGTATGTTACACGCTTCAAATTCACTGGGGGTCAATAGAGTAAGCATTGTAATACATTCATGTGGATGCTGAAATATATAAATCATATGAAATGCTATAGAATATATAATTAGAGTTGTAAAATACTTACGACTTTAGGACGAGTAGAACAGTCTGCACTTTGGGCATTCACACTAATGCCCTAAAAATAAAAATGTAAAGAATATACTAATGTATTATTATCTAGCTATTATTAAAAGTATCAGTATTAAAAACAATACCAAATACAACACCACGGCGAACAAATGAGCCAACATATTGCTTAAGTTTTTAGTTGTAGTTCGTTCTACAATGTGTTGCAATATTTTGATTGTTCTCTTATATATGTACTAAAAAAAAAATATATTATAGCTACGTAATGTTCGTACAGATGTAGAATATATGATGAGTGCTATGATTAATTGTTGTATTGTGTGATAATTGCTGTTATTATGTTATGTTTCACTGTCAAACTGTATAGTTAATATTATTTAATGTAATGACGCTGCTTTGAATTTTTGTATTGCACTGTGCTGTTGTTTGTGGGAAGGTTATAGGAAATCCTTCTTTCTTACATAAATACATAGACTTGTACATACAACTAAAAATGTAACACCTAATAAGTCCATTCATATGGTTATTTAAAGTCAATTTGTCACTTGTACAGTAAATCTTTTAAATATAAATATATATCAAACCTTACCAGCTTTATGATGATGAATTAAATAATATATGTTCTAAGGATTTTTCTTTCATATACAGTCAGTTTATTATATTCTCTTTGAATGAATAATGTGTCTCCAAACCATAAATGACAACTGATCTCATAATAGTTTTTTTATATTATCATTTTTAGGTTTTTGTGAGAAGTTCTGACCTTATAAATCTCATGCAGTTGTGATAATATCTATTTCTAGTGATATGTCTGGTTTTTATCTCATTTCTGTTATCACAACATCGTCTCCCTATGCCGTAATTTTATTTGTACTTGTTTGGATACTGTGGTATCTTAGACAATAATAAATAGCATCATACATATGATAGAACATTATATCCTGGATAAAAAACAGTTTATATTTTATGCATGCAGGTCTAGTTAACTTTTCTGATATTCTTAATTACACCATATATTCGATCTTCTTGTTCATATCCAATCTGTCTTAAATCTATAAGTAGATGGTGAAATTTTAAGTCATACTTTTGTTCTTTGATATTGATATGGTCAGTGTTGATCCAAATATTGAATAATTAAAATAGATTGTACGCTAGATTGTACTACAATGACGTTTTGGGTTTAGGGATCGACTTGGTGTGACTTTGTAAGTCAGTGAGACGCTTGATGGATCTGTTTTAGATTTTTTGCACAATTTATACACATATAAAGGTGTTAGTGTCAGGCGTCGATGTCGAATGCGAAAGAGTCCGGATAAATTGTAATAGAATATCGTCGAGTTAGGGGGCGATTGTAAATGACAACACACGTTTAGAGGAGGGATAGGTTTAATGGAAATGTGACAGTCTGTAAAAAAGTGTTACAGCATAATGTGGCATCTTGTGATATTGGGGTTGGTAAAAAACTGAACAAAAATATTGTAACATTGTTTATGTTAAGGTGACCAGACGCCCTCCTCAAAAATGTTGTTCTCCTTGAACAAACATTTCCAAAACTACCTTTTTTTTAGGCTCCCATAGCAATCCTCCTTTGATATTTCTAACAACCGGTCACCTTATTTATGGAAGCTGCTTTAGTAGTCATTAAAGAGGTGATGCTGGCACCGCTTGAAGTGAGACTGATTTCTTGCGAATCCTTATATTTACATTCTGCCAACGATTTTAATGAATGAAGGGAATAGGTGTATGTTATCTATGGTAGTATTAAAGGATATAAATATAAATAGGAACAAAACGTAGGCAAAGCTGTGTATAAGAGATAAGTTAAAAAATGTGATTTTATAATGCTTTAATATACATACACTTACATATATAAAATTATGCTTAAAATAATATTTCCAGTATGTCGTTATTATTCATCGTCATGATTGTAAAAATTGTATTCATATTAACCGCCATGACAGCTCATGAAAGTCTTCCACGCAGTGCAGTCTGCAGATGTTGAAGTCCAGATTGAATCTGGTGCATTCTGAAATTATAAATATAGTAAATTAATATAAATCATAAAAAGTCCATCCCCTAGTATGCCCACTGGTATGTAACTGTCTCTTTTTGCTCTATATCGTAATAAAATGTACCAATATGTATTATAAACAATCTAATAATCATCTGAAGTGTATGAAACACGATGAGGCGACATTTGATTTCCTATAACGCCTAAAATTCACTAAAAAATAATCTAGGTAAAAATGCTGTGAATTGCACCAAAAAAATCAAGGTTTCGACTGCGAAACATCCGCTGGCGGCTCAGGAGTCTAGTCCTAAGGATTTATTTATACAGATTTTAGGAAATGTTTCATTACTCTATGGGGACGTGCTATTTGGGTATCCGTTACTTTGTGTGTGAGCGAGCCAACGGGCAAAAAGTTGTATGAGTATTTTCTAGTCCACCAACTACACATTCGCAATTGACCGTGTTATTGGGGGGTCTACATTTGGACATATAGATAACATTAAAAAATTTGTATCATTTTTAAATAAATGATAAAATTAAGGCAAATTCATGAAACATAAAAAATAATAAGACTTACTTGAATAAATTTATGTTTAAAGCATCCGAAGAATTTTCTCGGCGGGCAATCATTCGCGGTGTCGGCTTCACTACCACATGTTTGTACGACAGTAGACATTACAGCTGCAGTTTCTGGAATAATGCTCTGCATAGTTTTTAAGAATGCATCACGGTTCACGTTATCACCATTCATCAAATTGTAACTCTTTAATACACATTTAACTTCGTCGCACTGAAATTATAATATATTGTTATTCGACATGCCCAATGTGAAACTGATTAATATGTTATCACTCAAAGGAATATCTGCTATCTTGTATTTTTAATTAAATTGTAATAAAATACTAACGCTTGGAGGTGACCAACCAGGTGAACCGGGACCATTGGCCATCAAATCTGATGGTAAATTACATGCTTGTATAGTAGTGGCGTTTATCAAATTCGGCACTCGCACGCAGTCTAAGAGACGCTGTAATGATATTTGATTTATAAAGTAATCATGAAATATATAAATGATCTGTATTTAATTAAATTATGAATTATACCGTAGTAGGGCGATTTCCACAATTATTATTTGGATAGGCTTCAATGTTAGCAGCCTGAAAATGCAATAAAATACACTTAATACCTAATAATACAATTCTATCGAAAAACCATATTGTTGATCTATACAGCCTGTTATTATACATAGAAACTGATTGATATTTGTAGCGAAAAATGTATAATTAATGTAGTGCTTTTACATAAAGCTATGTTTTATTTGTAAAAATATAAATTAAAGTTAAATCTTAATTTATATTTTTTTTTTGTAAAAATTGTAATATAACATAATTATCACACCAAACTATTCTATGAAATAATTTGAAAATCATACCAAGAACAAAGTTGCAATCACTACAACAGTCAACATTTTGATAGTTGTTTGTACTGTACTTGTTGTAAAGTGAAACATTAAACCTTATCACCATCCTTATATATTTTGCAGGTGTCACACAAGAAAATACGCTTAAACGAGGCGTGACATTATTAATTCTGTCTGTCACATTATTTTTGATCGCCAAATTGCGTAATTTCGAATAACGTGTAATATTTATAATAATAACGATGTTTTAAATTTGTTATTCATTGTATGATTTTAGAATATGTTTGCGTGAAGGTTGGCGGAAATGATCATTTTCTTTACGAAAAAAATTATAATATAATAAACACAAAAATACATTTTTTCAGTCCCTAATTATATAATATTAAATATCTAAACAAATTTATTTTCTTAATGCAGTTGTTCTTAACACGTGTCCCGGATTGTGTGGGACTGTCCCGGATTTGATTTGTTCATCCTGCATTGAACATCGTCCCGAAAAGTGTCCCGCATTTTGACATCATCCAAAATTTTGATAAATTTCCGAGATGACCTATTTTTATCTCCCGTAGCATTTTTTTATGCATGTTTCATTAATGTCTCAGGCTTTGTGTCTTTGTAAAATTCGTATATCTAGACAGAGACTACTACCTCGCACCTATGGAACCCTTTGTGTAAAAAAACAAGGGTCAGAACAACTTGAATGTGTCATTTTTATGAATCATTCCTTAAAGTTAGTCTTCGTCGCAATAAATAAATAAAATACAAAAAAAAACTATGGCCTGTTAAAACGCACATGTTCGATTCTATGTTTTATTTTAACAGTCTATTTTTCGGAAATAATCAAATTTAACATACATACGTTGATTGTTAGCAGTATTTTAAAAACATTTTATGTCGAGCCCATTTTAATGTTAGTATTATTTTTATTGAGGAATAAATTTATTATGATTCAATAATGTAAAGATTCCTTAAGTCGTTATATAATACAATATATAGTTCTAAAATATATTACTTTGATATTGGAAATTACAAATGTTTTGTTTTGCAGTTTGTGTAGTCTAGTTATTTTTCATGATGTATATGAAATTAATTTACTTGTGATTTTGAAGAATCAAAACATCGAACTGCTTATATTGAAATTATTTGAAATATTATTTGGAATTACTATACTATATTATTGAATACTTTTTTTTGGCGAGAGACACTCCCCAAAGCCGGCCTTTTGTGCTGGTATTTATATTTTCGGGTTTCAAGGCCGAAAGAATATGACTTTGCAGCCAAAATAGACGCCGGAAAAACTGGTAACCGTTTATTTTATTAGGCATATATAAAATTCCACATACATATGGAAATGTAGCTACTGTTATGTGGTGGTCTAGTCAAAATAGATAATCTTTTAAGTCAAAAAGTCTTTGCTGAAGTGTCGGAAAAATATTGTTGGCTGTTATCTGTCGTATGTGATCTTGTGATGATGCCCTTAAGCTGGTGTCACATTTTTTATATTGCTCATTTGCAACTGCTCTGGTGAATTGCAGATAAGGATGTTGTGGTCCAATTGCATCTCTTCTGACACGCCCACGAAACACGTTTACGCCTCAAAAATAAAATTACTAGGTGACCACTTTTAGTGATCATTAGAAAAGGAGTGAAAATATCAATAGTATTTTGCGCAGGGTAGACAGCATTGTTTATCACGCATCCTTTCCAAACAAATAGTAGTTTTTTATGTGTTTACGAGTTTTTAACGTTTTGGGATGCTAGTGCTCCGTAAAATAATAACAATTATTACCGCAATTGTTTCGTCCCGAGTTCTCTATTCCAATGTTAGGTTTTATTTATGAGACGAATTCATATTTTTATTAATTTGTTCGAAATAGTCGTAAGAATGACCTTTAAATTAATTGTGCAGGTGGTTGAAACCCCCACAGTATATTATATGAGGGGAAAAAACACCCCATACGTCTTTAATAAATAATATTTATTTACATACTTTTTTGGTAGTAATATTTATTTTTAATTGTTATGTGATATTTTTTATTAGCAAGTATTTATTTTGATCACTCTGAAAAGGTAAAAAACACTACCTTAACGTATGATTTATGAAGGACGTATATTCAGTTTACTGTTAATAACTTGTTTATAGAAAACAAGTTGTTTATAACTTTTTTGCGAAATAATAATATATATAAAAAAACTTGTACTTATAAAGTTTGTTTACTTTAATAAGTAGGTTAAACTAGCATATTTCAAGGATTCATTTTTCATACAAACATTCAATAATTATAGTCATTTTTTTCATACATCAATCAGAAGCGTAGTTCGGATTTTGTCTCGCTCATAAGACTTGTTTTAAATATTATTGTATTAATGTGAAACTAAAAATATAATTAATAATTATTATATTAAAATACAAAAACACATGTCAGTGGCATTTATACGAGCTGCGAGAACCCCGCTTTTTTACTACTATATAAATAATTTTATATCTTAATAAGTATCATATTTTATATCTCCCAGTGATATACAGGATCAGGGCACTAAGATTTTTTTCAAAGCCCCTTTAATATGCTGTAATTTTTGTATTTATTTTCTTTAAAAAAATATATTTTGGATTGTTTTATCTTATTAACACAAGAGAGTTGCAAATGTATCGAAACTTTAATTGCCCAATTTACAGGGGGAAAATAATATTTTACAATACAGGAAGGATACAAACTTTAGAGTTATCAGGATCTTTTCTCTATTTTCATGTTCTTTTTACAGACAACTATATTTTCTAATTTCGTTCGCAAACAATATGTTTAAATTTCTAATTTTATTGTGTTACTTTCAGTAACGCTTTTCTTTTAGTTGTATTTGATTTGCTTGCTATTTTTTAATTATTTGCAAGATTTTAATAGCATATATGTATGTCAGAATAGTACGAGCAAAGTGACATAACTAAGTAAATTCAATGATAATGAAATGGTTAGTATTTGACACAAAGCGCAGAAAATGTGATGCTTGGTATTAAATAGTTGTACTGTTCATGAAACAAAAAATTTATTAAATTTGCTAATGAAAATTATTTATTTTGGTTGTTAGTTTATAGACAGAAAAAATCTATTTATATAATTAATTTTAATATTTGATGCTTTTTAATTAGATTAAAATATTTAAATTTGAAATTTAGAACCCTGTACATTCTTTAAAGAAAAAAAATACTGTTGAATAGGAAAAGTTTTGTAATCTTAGGTTACCCCAATGCGTCACGATGATGAAAAATAACAATTTATTGTTTTATTACATTACCAAAAAAAAATATAATACATAATAAGAAAGAGAAGAAAATCATAACATATTTTTTTTTATATAAAGCGGACCAGCTCCTCGTAGCAGACATTAACAGAATATTGTGCAATGCCAGCATATGGAGCCCGATGGCTACTTTTTTAGTGCGGACGTTAAAGCCCTAACGGTCAGCAAAAAAAAGACGCGATCGTAATTCTCAAAGACATTCCGGAACCCAAAACTGGAATTCTTCGAGAACAGTTTTTTTTAATAACCCATACATATAGTAAATTACTTGAGTTCAATTTTTGTAATACAGTACATACTAAACCTTAAGTTTGATTGTAATATAATGCTGCTGAATAATTTACATCCATTTAAACTGTGAAACAATAGGTTATAAATACATTGGACATATGTATAACTCCAAATTAGCCTTGTTTTTGCCATTACAATAAATAAGTCACTCAATGTGAAAGGAAATAGATAAATACGAAAGTAAAAAATAAATAAATAAGTTTAGTAAAATCAATGCTTTAATGTACGTACATACATAAATATATAAAATTATGCTAAAAATAATAGTTCCAGTAGGTCATTTTTATGTATAGTCGTAATCATTATAAAAATAATTTTTATTTAACCGCCATGGCAGCCAATGAAAGCCTTCCATGCTACGCAGTCTGCAGATGTTGAAGTCCAAGCTGAATCAGGTGCGTTCTAAAATTTGTAAATATTGTTTATAAAATTAAACATTATAGTTGAAAAATGAATTAAAAGCTGCAATCATTGCTACATTAATATTAATTATATATTAATATTACTTACTTCAATATATTCATGTTTGAAGCAGCCGAGGAACTTTCTTGGTGGACATTCATTTGAGACGTCAGCTTTATCGCCACATTCTTGTACAACTGAAGAAATTAAAGTTGTAGCTTCTGGAAAAGCGCTCTGCATTCTTTTTTGGAATGCGTCTCGGTTGACATTATCTCCATTCATCAAATTATAACTTCTCAAGACGCATTTAACGTCGTCGCACTACATGTTATAATGAAATTATTACATATTATATTAATTATATTCCAATTCCTTATAAATAATTTATCTATTATTTTTAAGAAAAATGTGATTAAAAATAGAGATTGATAACAATTAATCATATATATTTTAACATAGTAAAAATGGTAACACGTCTATTTTAAAAGTAAAAGACGAATTATATTCTAGTTGACTTCTTACTAAAGAGAAAGTTAAAACTTTTCTTAGCACTTTCAAAACTTTTTTATTATACATGTTTAACAAAGTTTAGCCATTTAACTATACATATGATTAAATTGCTAATGACACAAGATAATTACAAAAATCTTCATTTATAATAAAAATCGTATATGACATTAAATATTATTTTTCAATATAAAGTTTATTTAGATATAATAGGAACACAAGAAATTATCTACAATAATAATAATTAAATTATTATTAAAATTTATATTTATTTCTCACAGAACATGCCATAACAGTTATTTCTCACAAATAAAATAAAATATGACATTTAAATTTGCCGTTTAGTTAATAGTTTAGATGCAAAATGTTTTTTTTAGCTAATATAATTTTACTCGAACTAATTATAGAATTTTTATGCAAATATTATTTAATCGAAGCTAATCAGATGACCTATATTTAGATTTAATGTTATTACATTTGAAGTGAAGTTAAATTTGGCATCCAGCAATACAATTTAACTGGGATAAATTAGAGCATTTTTTAAGCAAATGTTATTTAACTAACTAATTATTTGTCAATTTTTTACGCTCTTTTTATGTATGCCTAACTGTAACTCTGAGAAACTTAATATTTTTTTATTGAAAATGTATAATTTATTAAATATTATTGTAATCGATATACTAACTTTTGGAGGAGACCAACCAGGTGAACCAGGACCGTTAGCCATAATATCTTGTGGTAAATTACATATCTGTATAGTAGTAGCGTTTATTAAATTTGGCACTCGCACGCAGTCTAAGAGGGGCTGTAATTATATTTTCTTTATAAAGTAACGATTGCTGGTTTAAATGTAATTAGATAATGAAATATACCGTAGCAGGACGGCTTCCACAATTATGATTTGAGTGGGCTTCAATGTTAGCAGCCTAAAAATAAATAAATACATTTATAAAACCGAATAACATTATTTTAACAAAAAATCGCGAACTTCACCAAAAAATATTTTAAATAATATATTCTTATAGAGATAAATTAATTTTATCTTGTGATAAAAATACCGCTATATTTTATTTATTTAGTCATTTTTAATCTTAGGTTGATAATATTTATTTTCAAAATGCAATTTAGTTCTATATGATAAAATTTTATACAATAACACAATTATTACACCATATCTTTCCATAAAATAATTTGAAAGTCATACCAAAAACAAAGTAGCAATTAGAACAGTGGCCAACATTTTGATAGTTGTGTTTTCTATACTTGATGTACAGTGAAACATCGAACTTCATGACTATCTTTATATAATATATTTAAATTTTAGGTGTCACATAGGAGTAATCGTTGAAACGAAGCGTAACGTTATTAATTCTCTTTGTCGCGTTATTTTTGATTCTCAAATTGGGTAATTTAGGATAATGTGCAATACGATAATGTTATTTATTGTATGATTTAGTCTGCGTCAAGGCTAATAAAAAAATCGTTTATCTGCAGCAAAAAATATAAAATAAAAATACATTAAACAGTCTTTAATAGCTAAGTTATATTTCAAGGATTAGCTTCTCATTAAAAATACATCTTAAA
Organism: Plectrocnemia conspersa; assembly: GCF_051122295.1. Taxonomy (NCBI): domain Eukaryota; kingdom Metazoa; phylum Arthropoda; class Insecta; order Trichoptera; family Polycentropodidae; genus Plectrocnemia; species Plectrocnemia conspersa. Next base: position 23,709,372 of record NW_028277176.1, on the reverse strand, counting down.
TGTTTAACTCATAACATAATCTAAATTACCAAGTTCAAGTCATCTGGTGACGTGTATTTGGGCATATTGGTTCATATTAAGAGTTGATTTTAACATAAACTGTCCCGTATTAATAATTGCTTGTGAGAAATCTCAGATCAGCAATGTTTATTGTATGTACTTCTTTTATTACTTAGGAGATGTATCTATTCATAATAAATATTCACTAAATGTGAAAGAAAAGAGATGAATGATTATATAAATAAAAATCAGGTAACAGCTTATATAAATACATAAGATCAGTAAAAAAAATGCGAATTCTCAATACTTTTACTTATGTAGATACATATATATATAAAATTATACTAAAAATAATATTTTTAGTACGTCGTTTGTATGTACATATCATCATATTTGTAAAAGTTATGATTAAAATTGCTTCAGAAATTTCATAGCCTCTGGGGGTGCGATACTTGTGTGTGGATGTAGCCAGGCCGTATCCTCTCAGTAGGGTACTGCCAGACTACATCTCAGCAGCTTCCGACTGAGCCAACGGAGGGGCGAAGCCCTGGCGGTGGCCCCGCGTACTAATATTTATTTCTAATATTTTTCCTTATTTGTTTTTATAAGATCTAGATCCTATGATTCAAAGATTTCACCAGCCGATGAGCTCGTTTTTTAAATTTTCTTTTAAAACGGTCATTAGCGGTCTAAATTCGTCGGTAGAGTGCGTATACATTTTACCTGTGTATAAACAATGTCGTATGTCGGAGATTTAATTATCATCAGGAAACTTTTAATTCATACCACCGATTTAAATCATTTGCCGGTGTACTAAATTATTTTTTCGGTGATTGCTGATACTTATGTCATCTATTTCAGCTTTTCAAATGCTGTTATTACAGATTTTCTTTACAAATGATTACATTCTTCTTTGATTATGATTTATTTTTGAATCAGTGTTATTAAAATCGCCACTAAAGCTTAAAAATATTCGGTTTTTTACTATTCGTATCTTAACTATAAAATATTATAATATTCGAATATAATAATATAGTTGTAAAGAATCGAAAAATACAGTTAAATACTGAATACATATTCAAACACATAATTATGCTATAAAAAAATCAAAAGTATTAAGACTTAATTTTAATTTTAAAAGTCTAATCTTAAAATCAATATGAAGTTTATTTTTATTTATATCTGCCTGTTGCAGAAAATAATTAATTAAAGAATGAAAGGTCAATTAAAAAAATACTTAAGATAAATAAATATTATGACTTAAAAGAGATAAAATATTTAAAACCAGCCATTAAGAAAGTCCACAGTTGCGCAATAATGATTTAAAAATATGCGTATTTTATGTAATTTCGGCAATTAAAATGTGTTTTTTTTTCATTATTTTTTTGTCGGCTAATAGTGACTATCTACGTGGTTGTAATACATAAAAACTTAAAAAAGAATACACAGCAGTTATGTTTTTAGGGTTTTTTGCTCTTATAGAAGTGTAGTTTTTGTAATACTCCCCTACATATATTAATAAAATATTTAATAATAGTATGACCAATATTAGAATAACAAAAAAAAACAATACTATAATTTGAAAAATATTCAAATTATAGTATTGTTTTTTTTTGTATTATATAAAATTGGTTAAATACATTTTTATTAAATAAACTTTAAATTAAAAAATCAATAAATAATACAGTCATGGAGATCTTAATTTAGGAATGTGTATTTAGAAATTAAAAGAAAAATACATATTCATAAATTAATATCTACGTGACAATTTAAATGAGAGTTAGAAAGCACTTACCAGAAATAAAAAAAAACTGTGGGGACAAGTCATTTTTCTAATACTTTTTGTATGTAAGTTTATATGTATTCATAACAGTTGCATAGTAAGGAGTAATTTATAATGCATTAGGATTTTTTTGTGTACTGTAATTTTAATATGGTAATATCGAATCTTGTATAAGGCGTGAATAATATTAAGGGCGAACTCAACAAATGCCTGATTCGAGATAATAAACTACAAAGCTAGCCAAGTATCTTAGAATATTATTAATGTCCTTAAAGACTTAAAAAATATTTTAATTAAATTATTAATTAATATTCTAATTGATATTATAGACCTCTACTGAAGATCTTAATTTGTATTCAACAATTTTCACTTTTATTGCTGTATCACAAATTATATATTAACTAAGCACTGTTATATTAAAAATTAATTATATTACACTGTAATAAGAAATTTATTTATAATGTATTATATTTCAATATAATAATTTGTTTATTAAAAAACAACGATACAATGAAAGTAATATGTTATGTTTTAATATATACTTGATAATTAATTAGATTTACTTTATTCTTTAATTAACGTTGTTCAACTTTATGTAATCTAAGAACTTATGAGAACTTATTAAAGACACTGTTTACTCTCAAAATTCAAAATAACGAAACAATTTAAAATCCTGCCGTGGGTCACGTTTTGGACTCTTGTAGATAAAAAGTTTTAATTATAAATATTCAACTTAATCGATTTAATGTATTTAATTCGTATGTGTGTCTTACTAAAAAAATTAGCGAATTAAACAAATTAGTGATACGTAATTTTTACAAAATGATCTGTTGCAAATATAATACATTTTTTTATTTAAGAGATGCAGTTGCAGCACGTTTATTTAACTCAATCAACAAGATAATAGACGAAGAAAAAAACTTTTAGTTAATTAGTAAAGTTCTAAAAGCTCTCTGAATCAATGTAAAGTACCATAGTATAAACTCAAGTTTATGATACTGAGGAAAATAGACCCACCAAAACTACAAAATGGAACGTGGTTGTGTTTGTGGGATTAAAATCATCATATTTGTATAGTAACAATAATTTTGACTACTATATTTAAATGCAAAAATATGTAAAATCCCATCGATTCATAGCTATTTAGTTTTTTGCTTCAAGCTGCCTTATTTTTCCTATAAGGTATATGTCCCTGATTTTAGTCTGGTGTTTCACTTCTTTCTTAGTAGTTGTTAACTGTGTTTATCTCGTTGTATTGGGCTAGTGAATATCATGTTGCAAAGGAACATTTACAATAAATATTATTCATATTTTAAAGTCAATATGGACAAATGGAATTAAATTCTGGAGTACAGCCATATATTCGAAAAAAAATTGAGATGCATCACATGTGCCAAATATTTCGTAACAAACGAGATTTTTGTATGAGAGCAATATATAAATAACAGTTTGTGTATTTAAGGCAAGAAAAATACTTTATAAATTAAATATAACAATAATTATATAGCATTTATTTATACTGTAAATAATAACTAAATTAAACTAAAACATATATATAAAAGGCAAATGTATATTCTAAAAAACACTACGTAGTATTTTATTAGTCGATAATTTAATATATTTTTTCAAAATCCAGAAAATTATCTTCAAAAGCGACTTAACCCAAGAATCCAATCCGAACTTTTGAGCAGGTTTTAGCTCTGGCTCTGAACGTCTTGCATTCTTCACTTTGTACCCATGCTGTATCAGGAGCGTTCTGAAAATATATATTTATTTAATATCACTTATAAAAAATTATATTTACAAATATACAAAATATGTACTAACCAATATAATGTTGCTTTTGAAACACCTGACAAATTTCTTCGGTTCGCAGTTTTCAGTATTTGGAGCGATTTGAGAACTGCAATTTTTCATCGTAATGTCTATAGCAGGTTTAAATTCATTCGACTGCTTACTCTCCATAAAAGTTTGGAAAGCTGGACGATTTATTTTGTCACCAGTTATAAGGTTGTTTTGATTCAAGACGCATATTACTTGTTCGCACTTAAAAATAGGATACATTTTAAAATTCTAAAAAAATAAGATAAGGGTAGTCCGTAAAATAAATATTACTTAAAAAACCGATTCAATAAAAAACTTAAAAATAATAGATTGAAAAAAGATTATTAATTTGTAAACTGCTGATTCAATTAAATAAATTAAAGTTATTTCTACTGATTATCAATAAAACATACTTGTTCTAAAATATCGGTATTTTAATAATATATATTTTTAGGTATTTTATTTATTATTTTTATATAAAGAAAAAAATATTACTGAAGGTTGTGTATGTCCAAACTTATGAGGGTCCATATTAGATACATTACAAGTTTTGCTAATTGTATTATTCATCAATCGAGGCATGGATGTAAGACAATCAAACAGGCACTATATATAACATAAATTGATATTAAGATATACAATCCAATAAAATTATTACAAATTAAATACGTACAACATTTGGTGGTGGTGCTGCACAATCAACAGTTTGAGAATATACTTGATTTGCTCCCTGAAATATTTAAAAAATATAATGTTATCTAATAAATAAATAAATATGTACTGAAACTTATTATAAATTTTACTAAGAATAAAATCGACAAGAGGAACAACATTTTGCGACACTTAGTGTGAGTGTGAGCTACATAAACAACAATTCGTTGGTTTATATACATCCGAAATAAAAAGGACGAAAAAAATAGTCATACATATCTTTTTTTCAGAATAATTGTTTTGTTGTCAGGAAATAAGTATGTGTATACAAAAATACATATTATGAAAATAATTTGTTTGTTGAAATGGTTTTTATTGTGTTTTTTATAATATATTTTAAATGTAAACATGTATAGTATATGTTTGTTGGAAAATCTCATACGATTGGTATTTTGTATGTTAAGTGGAATTTTATGCCAATTGAGGATATGGTCTAACCTTAATTGAAACTATTTATCATATCATGCATGTTTAAAAAATATGTCCTCTAATTTTGCTATTGACACTATACTCTATTCTGAAATCTCACTCATTTGGTAGCATCCACATTATCTTTTAATATAAATTTCTAACGAGAAAACCTTTAACTTTATTCAGAAGTCTTAAGAGGCTTAAGTCTAATGCTTAATATTAATTTTATGATCAAATGTAAGTTTGCATAGTAACTGTCGATAAATCAACGGAAAGCTTTGTTCCGGAAACTTCATATGAGTAATACTAATATTTTTTTCTGCATAATTATTACTATTTAAAAAAAAAGTAACGGTTGTAAATATTTAAAATTTTCTCACTACGCAGACGAACTAACTTCGAGAGTTTTGCTTAATAAAAAAGCATTTTTTCTTTATTTTTATGCTACACTGTCGTAAAAATTAAGTAAAATTGCATAAAGCACCCTTGTGTTTCATTTTAGTTATGAAACAATTTATAAAATAAATATTTGAGAACATAAATTTTGCGGGCGACTTACTACGGAAATTAATAAATATTTTTTAAAATATAAACAGGAACATTTGGAATATTTTACTCATAAACCTCTAATGGGTATAAATGCAGCTAAAATAAATGACAGAAAAAAATAGTTTTTTTTATTAAACACACATATATATATAATTCAAAAGCACATTAATATATAATATATGAAAATGTAGCTACCGCTATCCGGTAGTGAAATCGAAATGGCAAGTATTGGAAGTCAAAGAGTTTTCGCTGGAGTGTCGAGTTGAATTATTGTTGGCTATAATCTGTCATGATGATGCTGGACGATGTATGATGTGATGTGTTGTCCTGTGACTCTTTGACGTTCATGATTAAGTCTCTGGAGGGTTTAGGGAGAGGCATATCTCCTTAGGTACCAGACTATAGGGAAACAGATAAAGTCAGTGAAAGATGCTTCAGAGTTCTGATTGTAGTTGCAGTGACTGTATAGCGGAGGTTGGTTACTCCCTGCTGTAGTGCTCGTGTGGTGGAGTCTCTCTCAGGATGTGAATGTCCATGATCGTATATTGTCCGTGGGCGGGCCGAATCTGCTCCTTCGAGTGTCTGCATGGTCGACATTAACAAACACATATTCATTCAATGCACCAGAGAATCCTTGCGTGTTATTTATGGGAAACCATTTTTTTTCTAGTCGTAACGAAGGCTTTGTGTGGTCCCATTATTGTATATTTTATCCTGATTGATGAATGGTCATTTTACGTAAAATAGCTTCTCCAAAGATTTATATTATTTTAAATATCTATTTAAAAATTGTGAAATATATATAAACTTAGGAGTGGATAGTTTGACTTTCCCAGGCCAAATACCCAAGTTACATATCTGGTCTCGTCTTCTTCTGTCTGTCCGTCTGCCCCTCGTGTCACATATTTTATATTTCTGTTTCGAGACAGCTCTGGCGAATCATATATGAGGATGTTGGCGAGCCAATCTCATCGCTTCTTAGACAGACAAGGTGAGAATCAAAAATAAACTTATGTATTAAATAATAAATGGCAGCAGGTCGGTAAAGCTTTGTCGTGCCATAAAACAAAGGATTACTACTCGAAATAAAATCACAATAGCCAGTTATATGATCAACTTATTAACTGGTAAATGATTTTAAATATTGTATCGGTAGAACTTTGGGGATACTTTCAGAAATACATGTTGATTAAGTGTCGGTCATAAATTTCAAGGAATTTTCATCCCCAAATTCAACACGTTTCAAACTTGTGTCAACTACTTCAACCTGCTTAAAAAACGAACGACGATACAACTAATCCAATTACACTCTTAGTTCTTGTAACTGACCATTGCAGCCTTACTGTACTTATATTTTTTATATGTAACGTAGTATTTATTTGCAATTTGAATGTCTTCAATTAGTCTAATAACTTAATTTCGTTTGTCAGCACACCAAACATAATACACGAAACAACTGTATGTTTGTTTTAAATGTATGTTACGGGTGTGTGTTGTTTTAACAAGTATTTACATGAGTAGAACTGTTACTACAATACTACTTTTAATGTTTATGTTTAATTTTGCGTGCAGATAAATATTTGGCAACACAATAAAATATGGTTTTGCTTGTTAATAAGTTCATTCTTATTTTAATTCAAAGTTTTCTGACAGTAGAGATTAAGTTGTAACAAGATATTAATTTATATATAGTGGAAAAAATAAAAATAAGCATTCATTAATATGAATCAGAATAATAACGCATAAAGAGAATACTGAAATGCCGGTATTTGAAATATGTTTCATTACTGAAAGCCCTAAAGGTGTATTAGCCTTTCTTTGATATTTCACTCATAAATTGCCATTCTATTCACATTATAAATAAACGAGTAATAAATTAAATTATTTTGAAATAACTTTATTAATATAAATTTGCTATTCTATTGTTATTTCTAATATTTATATAGTAAATAAAACACCCATCGTGTTGTAAATATGTGTGTATCATAAATTAAATTTTATTTATTTTTCACATACAATTTTGCACATATTGTTTCGCCAAATCGCAGTCTTTGCTCACAGTCCAATGAGCAGCAGGACATTCCTAAAATATCAAATAAATATTAGACTTGCATAACTTAAAAATACAAATCATTATATTTAATGTACCTTTAGCAAACGAGTGAATATACAAGCCGTTAATTCCAGGGGTGGGCAACCGGTTATATTTTTGCCTGCCATATCGAAGCAGTTATTTAAAGTTGCTTCAGTGATTGTTTGCCAGTCTGATGGAGCTTTATTCATAGCGTTTTTGAAAGCTTCTTTGTTTGGTTTGTCGTCGGAGCCGCGAAGGTTGGCAGTTTTCATCACGCACTCAAAAGATGAACACTGAAATTTGATTCGTATCAACAGAGTTATATTTTGATGGAAAATATATTTGCCTCACGCTCGGTAGCTTTGGAGAGGTTTCGTCCATATCAGAGAGTCCACAATCTAGAAATATCTTCTCATCGGCAAACATAGGTAGCGTTATGCAACATTCATCTGGAGACTAAAAATAACAATTTAATTTAAAATAAATAATTTTTTTATTAATTCGTCACAAGCGTCCAAGTAATTCTATATAATTGATATTGATAACTTATTCTTAAAACATTTAACATATTTTATAGACTGAAAATTTACTTCACGACTATCGCAATGAGATTAAAAAAATATCCAGAGAAAATGGTCAATAGTAAATTTTAGTAAAATCAAAAATTATGATGTCCAGTTATTGCTATCGCGTGTTGTATTATACGTGTTCATTATACATAATCTTTAATTATTCGTGAATAGAAGTAATATGTTACAATATATTTTAGGAACCAGAAAACAATATATAAACATCTACTCACGGTTTCAAGTTTAGTTGTACATATATTATCTGCTCGTGCGACCTTAAAAATAAATATATAATCAACTTCATTTAATCTATAAAATAGGCATTATTAATAACGCCAATTAATAATTTTCCTACGGCAACGAATAGTAGCAGTATCAAACTTTTAGCATCCATAGTGTAAGACTGAACCAAATTTTACAAAAATATTATTTATATACTAATATTAGGTAAAGCGCGCAAAAATCGAGGACATTTAGTTTAGTTGTAGCGTTGATGATATATCCACAATTGTGTTTTGCATTGTATACGTGTATATTATATACATAATACATATATAGTAAATGCATTCTAAAAAATAGATGACAATCGCAGTTATTACAGTAAATTATTTACGCGACCATCCTGTTATAGTCACACTCTTGACACGCATCTAAAAGTAAAAAATTGCCATGAACATTATGGACTTGTGAATTGTTGTAAATTACGACCAAACGAACTGTGTGCCATTATAGATAATTTTCGCGTGATTTTGCATAATTTAGCAATGAAGTTATATGAAGTAATACTGCATTGTGGGCAAAAAATATGTGTAAATAACCTTTTTAAATTGATTAAACTTACTCAAATTGCGCAGGCTTATTTATCAACTATAATACTATATTATTAGTTATGAAGGTCGAAATTATGATTACTATACAATATAAATTATGAACATTGTATCCATACACAGTTCGAAAACAAGCGAATCTGATACCTAATGCGTGATGATATAATTACAAATTAATTATTAAAATATATTTTACATATTGTTAAGAGTAACATCATCACGCTGCATTAAATTGGTGTTTTTAAATCAAGTAATTTATTTAAAAAAAATAGTGAATACGTTGGCTCTGATGCAATCTAGATTAAAATGTGCAATATAAACATTAATAAAGTGAAATAAAACATACTTTTGTATACTGGAAAAATTATTATTGTTATATATTTTGCGTTGTCATATTTTATTGCAAATGTTCACTTTACTTTTAATTACTTTTCAGATACACATCAATAAAATATACATGTGCATAAATGGATTTTTGTAGTTATATGAAAAAAAATACAATGAACCATAAAAGCAGGGAAAGTTTAGAAAAGGATCATAAAACAAGTCTAATAAAAAAACTATTCTTGAACATTTGTTCGCGTGCTTAGCATGTCTTTAATATGTATATGTTCAAAAGATATTTTTTTCATATACGTTTACACAAATATATACATTATACATATGTTCTTATATTATATATGTACATATATGGTCATAATAAATAATACAATATGTAAAACAGTAATTACTATTACAAATTTGATTGAATATAGCCATACTTATAAGCAATTTATGTTGGAAAACTCAATTTATTATTCAATACAAGTGTTCATCATATACAAATTTGTATAGTTTGATTTTATGTTTTAAATTAAACCGTCTTCTGGAAAGAGCTATGTGATTTGACTGAGTGGAAAATTTCCTGGAAATCTTATGAATAGAAAAACATCACAGGCGATTTGCCATAACTGAGGAGCACTGCGAATAATTTCATTTGCTCGATGTTTCGAATTTTCGATATAATAATAATCGCACCCTGGTCGTTGATAAATCAATGGAAAGCTAGCCATACGACAATATAGTAAAGTATTATTCCTAACATTTTAAAATATCATTTACGATGATACACATATGTACATACATTTATAACAACACATGTGACGACCGTTGTAACGTCCAATGGATAACGACGTTTCTCGGGAAAAGAAAAAAGCTGCTTTTCAAGATATAGAGAAAGCGTGAGTTATACGTTTCTGAGAGACTTTGTTTTCGAGAAACTCCTCCATCCGCTTGGTGCTAGAGATTGAATCACGTTCTGTGACAGTAGATATTGAGCCGTCAATACAGCGAATTATTAGGTCAACGGTCAGCCTCCTCGGGCCCGAAGATGCCAGGGATTTTTGGCGTTGGCTTGTCGGGCTTGTATTGAAGGCCATTTACAACCGAAGCCACTATTTGCCAGGTTTGAAGACTTCACTCGCAGATGGAAAAAATATCATGCCTAATATCGAATTTATATTTATGGGCTGTCTTGATAATGTCCCTGCTTACCCTTGATATATTTTCATCGATTTGGCATTTAAAACTGTAGACTGTGCTTCAGCTACTGCTAAATTATTTTATATAATTATTCACAAATACATAATCATTATTGGCGGGTTTAAGTTTCCACTTAAGCCCCTTGCATGAACGATTTTTAAATTTTACATATGAGTTTCACTTCAAGACTGAACATATTTCGTTGTTTGAATATGCAAGCGATCTGTGATCCGCATCTGTGATTCGCCAGAGACGTCTCGAATCAAAAGTATAAAATATCTGTCACTTTTCGGCAGATGATCAAGTTATTCAAAACAAAAATATATGGGTGAAAATCCTAGTAGTTGAAGTGAAAGAAAAAATCTTTTGAAACATCATGTCTAATTAAAATCGAGTAAAATTCAATTAAGCTTCAATTTACATTAAGCAAAAATACTTTTCTCTTAACTGATGCATTGAAATATTTATTGTATCACAATATTAAGTATATTGTTAAATCATTATAGAATCAAATAAATCTTTTATTGAAAAATTAGTTAAAGAACATTACCAAATACGCTAATTTTAAAGCCAATCGAAATATGTTGGAACCTAGTATTTTTATCAAGAACCTTAGGAGTACATATCAATTTAACAAATGACGATAAAACAACAGTTAAACAACGCAATAATAATTTTATGAACGCTATATTTTATGATATATAGCAAGTATATGTACATATATAAATATATGCTATAAAAATACAATCGTTAAATTGCGAACCCGAAATCCCGGGATTGCAATTTTGATTCAGAATTGAATTTCCTATACATAAGTACTTTTTTGAGCTGACGTATAGTAAATATATGTGTGTATTTATGTATATAAAATAAACTATCTTGTATAAAAATCATCATGATTCAATTGAGAAATATGGTCAAATTACTAATAAATAAATAAATATAAGGAGATGACTGAATTGAAGGGAACTGGAGCTTTTATAGTTTATTATTAATCTATTATATAATTATGATAATAAAAATAAATTTAAATTTACTCTGATTGATTTTCGAGCCGCCAGTAATTCATTCAGTTGTTTCGACCAATGAAAAACAAGCATTCAAATATAAAACAAAATGGCCGATAGTAACGTGACATAATTATTATTTATAAATAAAATTTTACTACGCGACAATAATTTTCATTAATTCGTCATGTGCGTTGTTCGATTTGACTGAATATATAATAAATAATCGGAGTGCAAATTAAGGACGGTTTCACACGTGCTGGATGGAATCACCCGGCACCGGGCCGGCGCCGTGTAGTGGGGATAGTGTTGTATGGGTTAGTACCTACCTACCATTTCAGACGTGCCGGACGAATCCATCCGGTGCCGGCCCGACGCTGCCCATAGAACACCACCTCCACTACACGGCGCCGGCAAATCCATCCGGCACGTGTGAAACCGGCCTAACTGGGTGTGTTATAACTATGAAAATTAAATATATACATAATGTGTTGAGGATCAGAAGAATACATAATGAAATATTCAAATTTTGAATTACCGTCAACAAACTCCGAAGCCGAAAAGTGAGTTTTTCCTTTTATAATACATAAACATTATCATTGCATCTGATTTAATGCACATATACGTTAGATTTTACTGAGCTAGGTATGTTTTAAACGTGAACATGTAATATATACCTTAGTACGTATGAAGATTGAAGTTAATATCGATCAAATATCTATTGATATTTGGGGATATTATCTTTTACGACGATCGCGTGACAATGGTTGTAATGCAGTCGATTATTTGGTAAAATAAATTAAAACCATTTTTACAGCAAAAAAAAATCATCTAGATCGTTACGTTCCGAGTGACGACTCGCAATATACATATAGTTTCTTGGATGTTATTTAATAGACGACATTTTACAATGATTATGAATATGTGATTGCATACCTGGAATAATCGATAACCAAAATATCTAAGAGTGGCTTATTTTTAATTTCGATGTAGCAAAATATGGTTATGGTTCTTAATCAATTTTTTAACCAAAAAAGTACGCATACCAACAGGTATTTACATGCGAATTCCCACCACCATCCGGTACAGGTCAAATCGGTAGCAAGCTCTCTAGAGACTCAGATGCTCACGGGTCACGGCTATATTGGAGACCTGAGTGTCATTAGGGAAAAGAGGTTAATGACGCTTACCGTTATGGGAAGAAGATGGAACGAGGCTAAAATAAGCCTCTGTGTGTCAACAAGTGTTACTGGAGTGCACGCTCAGATGCAGAAAAGCTAACCCTAACTATGAATCATTAATGAAGTAAAGGCGGGGCAGTAGAACCTGACTGTACCGCTGACTGGTGTTGTTTTTTCTAAGATTCCTTCCTTTTAAAAGCAGTTTATATTCCACATAAAGCACTGATATTTCACTGTTATTTAATAACAGGAGCATGTTTATGTAACACAAAATATATATCAAATTTGAGAAAAATAAGAGGCCTAATATTTATCAATGAGGTACATTATACGTAACTCCTGTCTACTTAATGCGTCACTGACTGACATAACTTGCTTTATGTCACTAAGGATTTATCTTAATAATAAATATTTAAATGAAATTATATTTAAAATCCCCTCTAAACTATTGAAAAATCCCATCCACGAGACAATATGGTAAGCAAGGTCAGTTCCAGCATCCACCTGCCTCCCAATATTATATCACTTTTCAATAGCTATTAAAGTATCGTTAAATGGCTTCTGAAGTATTTAATAACGTTCCATCTATAATTTAAAGCGAAATTTGAGAGGCAAAGTCTGTAAATACATTTTTGTTCAATATCTTGGCACAGTGGTGGCGCATGTCTCGGGCCGTGTTATTTGCGTCATATTGCTGTGCTACCCAAACCACCCCCACAGCTACCCTCTCACCTACCCTACAATCGATTTTCAGTGGGTGCTCAGCTCTCGCGGAAAGTAGCCGCTCCGTCATTCGCCCACAGGCCTACAAGTGTGACAGTTTAACCTTAAAATTATGATTGAATAACCGACACATTGGCGGCCGGTTAACGGTGAGCAACTAGTTTTTAATATTAAAAATCAATAAAAAATCTTAAAATTCCTAGCATATTTAAAAAAAACATGCATATATATAGAATACTTGATAAGTAATTTAATAGTATAAAATCATTATTCATCATACACCAGTGGTATAAGTCATTGTTTATCAATTAAAATATGGTGGGTTCAAATACCATATGAATTGAAATTTTCATCGTGTCTGGAAAATCACAGTTAATAAAAATAATTAATAGTGTAATTAAAGATTCAGATTTTTTAGTCCAATAGGTAAATTTAAAAAAATAATTTATTGTATATACTATTGCATTATAAAAATTTAATGAAAAACCGCAATATGGCATATGTTACATTTAAACACTAAATTTAACTTCACTATTTATTTTTAACCGCATAATGCGGCAAAATTTTAAACGTATTTAGAAGAACGGTTTATTTGGTTCTCCAATTTCACAAATTAATTTCGTAGTGATAAATTAAAATGGCGCTTGTGTAGCATTTTATGCTTAATAAAAAAATCATTACATAATAAAAATTCAGCGATTATTCACAATATGGCTTGGCGTAATTCTATATTTCAATAAATCATTATCTTAAAATTTCTCTATAAATCCATTTTTTCCAAGCCTTAAAAATATATAAAAAAAAAACATTACGATGTTATCTTGTACAAAGCAAATCGCCTATTTTCTGGTGACAGATGATGGCTCATTAAGAATAATCTGTAATTTTATCCTTAATATTAAAAAAATTAAATCTATTATTCTAGTATTAAAATTTAAAATAATAATCAATATTGTATAAATTACTTAAGGGTCGTATTACCAAAAATATAATTTATTTCAATTAAAGCAAAAGGCGTTTTTAATCGAGCTATGATAATATGTACCCATGTGCTTATGCACACTAATATTATAGAATTAAATAAAAATTATTGATTTTTTAAAATTATTTATTATTATAGTAATTAAATGATATACGGTTTATAATTGTACGCGGTGATCTTAAGATGAATGACATTGAGAGAAAACTTAAGCTTTATATGAAGGTTAAACCGTGATCGATCGATACGTTACACTTAACATATGTTACGCATTGATACGACACGTTTAAGTGATCGCTTCATTGTTAAAATGCATCTATGTTATAAATAAATAATCATTTAGAACGTTTGTGGTCTATTTTAGTTTATATTAAATAAAAAATGTGGATCGTGCATTCTTAAAGCTCGACAGAGCGAAAGCTCTCACTAAGAAATTGCGTTTTGGGTTCGCGTCTATAAATGTTTAATGTGACGTTGTAAATAATTTATAAATATATTGTATTACGTGTAGATCGAACTGTGCTTCTCAATATATTACTAAAACTATAAAATATACAAAATATACTTCTAAATACATTTTATATAACGTATTTATATACTCCATATGGTAGGGTTAAATCTGGTATATTAGAGTAAATACATTTTATATTCTTTTTTATAAATGTAATATATATTTATTTATGAAAATAATATAATTTCTGTCAAGATTGCCATGTAAAGCTAATAATAAATATTAATATATAATACTTATATTAACTATTATATTATTATATTGAGTAAAGCACAAAACGCTTTGAATAGAACTTTAGCGCAACTAAGTAAATTAATTGCTCTAATGTGATAAATTGAAAATTATAAATATTAATACTAATTCTTACTAATCATAGTCAATCGATTTTTAATAATAATTTCAATTATAAAAATAATGAAATTATATAATATTAGTAAATGTCGGGCAAACTTTTAAATATACATTAAACTTAATACAAAGATAATTAAGAATCAAAGCGCAAATTTATGAGCACAAAGCGCCAAATAATCGTTGGAAAAATTACATTTTAGATTTAGTAAAAACTGTAGTTTTGCGATTTTTTTGTTTCAAGTTTATAAAAGTTTAAGGATAAACCAAACAAGTTATTTTTATTGAATAATAATTTTCTTTACCTTATGTACAGTTTATAAATATTAAAAAAAATATTGTAACTTTCAGAATATTAATGGTGAACTCAACATGCAATGTATTTTTATCTTTCGACGATATTGTTAAAAATGGCTATCTTGTTGAGTTCGTCATTAATATTCTCAATGCTTCATAGTTATTTATGAATGTTTTACTCATATATTTTCGATAGTTCGAGATTGATTTTATCGCTTAGCGTAACTTAACGTAACGATATAAAAAAGCATTTTCTGGTCTGGAAGTATTAGGCTCTACGCCTTTATGTCACCTTAGAATTGATAGCCCACAAGCCGTTTGTGAGCTGTGTAATAACAAGTAATTAGCAGGCGCGTACAGTGAGATACATTTCCTTTCGCTCGCCCGCATGTTAAGTGACGAGAGTGACTGAGAAGAAGTGGGCGTACGGACGCATGTAACACACGCCCATTACACGCGAGCGAAAGATATTGTATCTCACTGTACGCGCCTGGTAATCAGTATTCCTATTTTTATCAATTATAGAATATTAAAATAAATATATATATACAAAAAAATATATTGTAAGATACTAATTATATATTAAAATTTTATATTTCTAAAGTAAAATGCGATTACCCTAATAGCCGCATGTGACCCGCGAGCCGCACAATTCCAACTCATATAAATAGCTCTATTAAAAATCAATATTCTACATTTTAATTACTCTGACATTCGAATAAATATAATACTAACTTTTGCTCTATTGGTGCAATGTTCACCTGAACAATGTTACATTATCTCTCCCGCAAGAGCAGCGTCTGATGCGTTAGTGTAGTCGCGGTCTTACGAACGGTCTGCTAGTCATTTTTTTTACTTCAGCTATGTTTTGGGAAGTCCGCTATACTCCTTTCTAAGTACATGCCTTGCGTAATTTTACAAATATTCATAAAATAACATCTCCATACATTTTACTTATTCATGTTTTTTTACTGATGACATATGTCACTATAAATCCCAATATTGTCCGATGATTCTTCTTAGAAAAAGTGGGCGTAGGATATCGAAACTTTACCGTAATTCAATAGGCTGTAAAAATGGCAAACACAATACGTAATCTCTCATACATCTACTAATCAATAACCTGACCTTAACAAATTATGCCTAGATTCATTATTTTAACTTTTACTAAAATAAACTTGCCTGAGTATCACACAATGATTAAAAATTACTTTAATTTTTAAATTACGTACGCTTTTCGTTTATGGAATCGTTTTTATATTTTTACGTTGGTATTACTGTCTGTGATAAGTATGCTGGATGCGTAGTTTGTTTCTGACGGCCAAGTATTTTGTCACGCTCGTTGATTTCTTGTTAATAGCTTATAAATATCTCAACTAAGTTCGTTATCCAAACTGATTCGTCTATATGTTTCGAAATAGCGGCTATTTAAAAATGTAGTAAATTAACAGATTATAAGGTTTATAGCATGTACTTAAATGGTGATGACCATCAATGAAGACGAGTGATGGTACTGTATATATATTTATTACATGATGATGACTCTTGAATCGGTCGACGAGAAAAATAAACTCCCGTCGACTTAACAGTTGTAGATCTTCGTATAAATCTGTATCCAATAGCGATTGTGTAGATCTCACAGTTAGAAAGTTAGATAAAACATGTACTTCACAGTTTGTGAACCGTAGAATTATTAAATTTGTACTTAAAATGAAACCCTTATATAGCCGACTTTGGGTAATAATATTGCGCAATCTCATACTTTTTCTTACGATTTCGGCATCCGTACTAGTATAAAATATGTATAGTAATATAATTTGTGACTTATTAATACTGAAACTTTATTTACTTTTCGGCGTGAGAATCTCGGTTCAGATTAGTTTTCTTAATGGCTGGTTTGTTATACTTGATTAAACTTAAGATTTTTAATCCCTCTTAGTCATGCATGACTATTAGCAGGTGAGCAAAAGGATAAGGAATGTCTAAAAAATATTACAAAAATTATATATTGACGACCATGTGACCGATGAAAGTGAAATTGATCAAGTCATAAAGACAGAAATGAGAAATATTCTTTCAGTGTATTTACTTCACTGGTAAATCAAAAATATTTATTAAATTATATAGGAACTAAATCCAACCTGCTAACCGTTAGTTAGATCATGGTGTGTCTAAATATAATTCCAAAATAATTAAAATAGTAACCTACATACAAAATACTTTAAAAACCAAATCGATTTCATAGCATTTTAATTTATAAACAATGACTAAATATACCACTGATAAAACATTGAAATAATATGTATTTCATCAAATTATTTACATTATATTTTAGTGTATTTTTATTATTATTAACACCATTAATATTTACATACGAAATTGATATAGATAACGTAGTGATTAGTGATATATATTTTTATATTAAACATAGATAAGATTGCGCACGCGTAATCAATTAGTTATTGTATAAAATCCACGAACGAGGTACGTTTCTATATTAAGTATATTCTTTGTTCAGGTTATAAAAATAAATCGAAGGCTTAAGTATTAAAAAAAACACACAATGGAGTCGTCCATTCGTGTTTTCAACTGATTGATCTTTGATTAAAAAACAACATTCAAAATGTTCGAGGGGGTCGTAGCCGGAATCTTGAACAGATTTCTCGGAAAGTACGTTCAAGATTTGGACACTGAAAATCTGAATATAGGCATATTCTCTGGAAATGTAAACTTGACTGATCTGAAATTAAAGCCCGAGGCTCTGGTAAGTTTGAATAGATTATTGTATTATTCAAGAGTTTTGATCTATTAATTATTTTAGTACGAGCTCGATCTTCCCATCGATGTGAGGATCGGAACAATCGGTCAGATTTCGCTTCAGATACCATGGACTGGCCTCTATACTCAGCCGATCATCATCAACGTTCAGGATGTGCTCATCTTAGTCGGTCCGGCTGTTTCTAATCAATTTTTTGACAGCGAAAGAGAAAAGAGGCTTATCAGAGCTGCCAAGAAAAAGATTCTGCAAGATTTGGAATCAGAAAGTGAAGTCTTGGGTGGTCCTCAAAATTTCTTTGAAAACTTATTGACTACCATTGTCAATAACGTGCAAATATTCATCAGGAATGTCCATATCAGATATGAAGATTCAATCAGTTCAACTGAAGGATCTTTGGCTTGTGGGCTTTGCCTTCAGAGTATGTCAATTGAAACTACCAACAAGTAAGGATAGCTTGATTAATATATTAAAATTGATTCGATGAATGTAATTTTTAATAATATCAACAGCAAATGGAAGCAATCTATGACGCCACAAGGAGCTAGCACAGTGTATCAAATGATGAAAATAGAATCACTGTCATTCTATTGGAACTCAAATACAGTAGTCCTAGACGACGATGAAACTAGAAGCATTACAGAATCGCAGTTCTATAGTTGGAGGCATTATATGATTAATGGTTTAGAGAAGTTCTCGATGCACAAAGATGATTTTGAATTTTGTAAGTAGCATTGCTGTGTAATTATTATTGTAAGAATAATTATCTAATAATTAAGTTACAGTATTAAAGCCAATAACTTGCAAAGTTAAAGTGATTGTAAATCGATCTGGAGAGGCGAGAGTTCCTAGATTGTTGGTAGACGCAGTTTTGCAAGACAGTGCCGCACAAGTCACTAGAAAACAATATTTATCAATATGTTCCGTAGTAGATTCTCTAAAAAGAATTTCGATAAATCGGTTAGTATATATTTTATATATTATAGTAATTATGCAATAAAATGATATTTTGTTATTTTGTTAACAGAAAATATCGCCATCTTCACCCAAAGGTACCTGTTAGTAAAAACATAAAAAAATGGTGGAAGTATTTTTATGACGTAGTTTTAGAGCAGAGGGTCAAGCCTTATACGTGGCTAGCTATAAAATCCCACAGGGAAAACTATCACAAATACAAAGACGCTTACAAAAGCACTCTCAAGTGTCCAAACGATACGGAATTGAAAATGGATCTTCAGAAGTGTGAAGATAATCTGCCCATCATGAGCATCGTTATAGCCAGAGAGCAGGCAAAGATTGAGGTAAGTCAATTCTATATTATTAATATTGTTTGTACATTTGTGAAAAGTAATCGATATCATGGCAGTGAATGCTATTCGTGACCCTAATAATACATTTAGCCCAATTGATTTTTTATTCTCAAGTAATTTTAAGTTGCATTGCAGGTTCAATAAATCAGCTGTTCCAACGCAAAATCAAGTAACTGGCGTTTTCTGTTAATTATTTCTCATTCACATACATTTTCTAAGTTCTGCTTCAGTAGAGCCAGTAAATTATCAAAATAAATTACTTAGCATATGTACTTTTAAATGTCTCAAAATTTTAATTACAAAAACTTATATTATAAACCACAATTTTTGATTTATCAAATTTATTTATTCTTAAATATTGATGACGTTCCCTTCAACGTAATCCCTAACAGATGATTTACTTATTCAGCGTTTCTTTTAATCTTACAAAATATTTTCACTTTCATGTCTACTTTATCTATGAAAACAGGGAAAAATCACAGAAGTTCATATTTGTTCATGATAATAATTATATAGAAGTCACTGATTTCTAGACTTTCAGTCTGGTGTTTTAATATTTATTTTTAGGTATTTTTTGTGTCTGATTGGCCTAATAAAAAGTGTACAAATGTGGCCTGTTGTAATGCATTGGGCTTAGGTATGTAACGACGGGAGATTGTTTTTACAAATTTTAATTAATAATGTGCTAAGCTTGTCATCTATCTTTTTATCTTTTCCGTCTTAAAAATCCTCTTAAAACGTTATATTTCCTGGACTATGGCAGTTAGTGATGCAAATGAATTTTTGTGCAATGATTTTTTTAATTTTCTGCTGTAACCTGACAGGTGTAAGCCTAATACATTCAAACGGGGTAAACTATAAACTAACTGGGTAGGTAAAAATCGCATTTTTTATAAAAAAGAATTCAAGTCTGCAGCCGTAGTTCGAACCCACGGCTTCTGGATTGCTAATCTAGATCGTGCTGACTACGCTATTCCAACCTTTAAGTATGTACTGTATATAACGTGACTGAAATTACATTTTTCAAATGGTTTTGAACCTTGATTTAATTCTTTATATGGACTTGGCTGAATTAAATCTGACGATCAGAGTAAAAAGGACGTATTTTTTACGAAGTGGAAATTAATAACTAAATTCATAAACATAATCTTGTAGTAAATTTGAGTGTATTATATATTTTTAAAATACTTTAGTACATATTATTTTTTAATTTAACCTTTCTTCAATATTTTTCGTATGTTATATAAAATTATTCTAGCGCTTCATGTACATTACGTAAAATCGACAACAATTATTTCGCTACTTGCCCAAAGAAATGTTTTTTTTTGTGTTTCTGCGATTATCTTAAAAGTTTGATGAATCCCGTTTAAAAAGTTAATTGTGCAGGAAAAAAATTTTAGCGTCATATCGCTATGATTTTTCTAATTCTTGTCTAATCCTTTCTGGCAACCTGCTCAAACGCCGTTGCTCATAAAACTTATAACAGTTTTGGTAATCACGGAAATTTACGGTAATATTTATTGGACATACTTATTAAAAAAATGCGTTAGTTCAAGCATTATGACGTGTTTTTAATCTGTCAAAAGACAAACAATCAGATCCGTGGAGTCGGAGTTGTAAAAATCGACCGATTCCGACTCCTTATCAACCCTTTCCACCCCGACCATTACTTTTTTAATTGCTCGTCATGCGCCATACGTTTGAAGTCAGAAATATGAAGTAAAAAATATTATGCACTTAATCAAATACCCAACAACAACCGACGTGCATGGTCATGGCGCGGCACTAATCCTAAGAAATATTATTAAAATTATTTTTTGTACTTTTTTCTTTGGGATTATTAACATGAATATAAATAAATAAAATAATTAATTTTCGGGAAAATTTTTCAACGACTCCACAGCCCTGTTTATACAACAATTTCAATCAACAAAGGACTCCTTTAATTCGGAAAAATATATTTATAAATAGATTCTCATTACTTTACCGATAAGTTATATAAAATTAAATAATGACATAAATGTGGCACGTTTAACAGTAGCGTTAAAATTGCGTTAATTAGCTATGTATTATGTTGAAAGTAAATGGAAGTAACAAAAAGTGATCCAAATGTTCATTATGTGCTTAAAACGTAAAGGAGATTAATTAATACTTCAAAGAAAAGCGTTGTTTAATGTTTGTGCTTGATATTTCTAATTAAGTTAAGACATTTCAGTAAAATTTCGCTTATAATATTTTTATTTATTTATTAAGATGCAACAAGAAGATCCGGAAAGAGTTTACGTAAAAGAGAGCGAAATTGAATGGTGGACAATATCGACTCCAAGTCCCATAAGAGAAACCTCTGAATATCCATTCGGAAGAAAAAACATAGACTTGTGTGTAAAACCAGAAAAGGTGAAAGGACTTTGGAGCCATTTATCCAGTCCTGAGAAGAAAAGAGTTTGCGAATTAATCGGATACGTCGAAGGCGGCGCTAAACCTGAAAAATCAAAATTATACATAGGTAAGTCATATATAATATTTAATTAATTTATGTAATATAATAATCTTAATATATAATTTAGAGCACAAAATTAATTTTACACTGGCAAATGCTTCACTGAGTCTCGTCAATAGAGGAAAAGAAGTTTTAGTGTTGACTTTGACTCAACTGTTGCTATCTTTAGAAACAAGACCAGCTGCTAAAGCATTTAAGGTAATTTTATAAATATTTTAGATAATGGCAATGAGCTCACTAATCTTTTTACGAATGAAGATATAAGTTAAATAAGTCTATTGTATTCATTGATCAGTAAATAACATTTTTGGTCCATTTCTTCAGCCAAGCATTTTAATTGTTTACTGAAGCGTTCATTCGTACATTCGCACAAGATCTGGGCTTATTACTTTTGACGTGAATCAAAGAATTCTGAGAAGCGAGTAATTTTGATTGCCATTTCTTATTGGTCCATTTATTTTTTATGATTTTTACAAATGAATTTGAAACGCATGCAATTTATGTTCGACAATCGTATTAAATATTATATTTTAATAAATATACTAAAACTCTATTATCAGGTTTCAGCCAGAGCTGAAAGCATTGTGATCGAAGGCTCTAATGCAGATAACGATCTAGTGCCGATGGTTACAGCTGATAATATCTACCAAGGCAATACAAATTCCAACTTTTTAGCAATAGACTTCGAAAAAAATCCGCACAACATTGAAGCTGATTTTGGACTCACTTGTTCTTTGGAACCAATGGAGATCGTCTATAATGAGGTAAAAAAATCCATTCTGATTATCTTAAAATTAATATTTATTTCTAATGAACATTTTTAGCACGCTTTATCAGAGATAATCAACTTTTTCCAAACGCGCTCTATGGCTGTAAACGACGTTGCTGATATAGTAACCGAAAAAATACGAAAAGTCACAGTAGTCGGTAAATCGTTAATAAATTACATTATAAAAAGGCATAAGATTATAAATATCAATATGGATCTGAAAGGACCATATGTGATAATCCCTGAATTTGGATCTTTGAATAAGTATGTTTATAGGATATACAAAATATGCTTTTAAATTCAATAATTAATTACATATATTATTACAGAAGTGGAAATGTATTAGTGATTGATTTAGGAAGAGTTGTAATAAAATCTGATCTACAACCTTCAAATAATCAATTGGAAGATGCCACTTGTATGGAATTAGAAGAAAGGTTGTACGATCGATTGCATGCAGATTGTTCTGCAATTCAAGTAAATTATGATAATATATTATTAAGTAATTTTACTTAAGATATAAAATATATTATATTTTTAGGTATTATTTGCTGATTCTGGAGATGAGTGGAGAAATGCACGAAAGATGGCAGATTCAGATTATCATCTGATAACGAAAATAAGAATGCAGTTCGTCTTTTCAAATAGCATAAAGCAAGACTATAAACTTTTACCGAAGCACAAATTGAACTTTACAATATCGAGTCTCAAGATTAATCTGTCTGATAGAAGAATCGGATTGCTGCTGGAATATTTTGATAACCTTCCGATACCAACATCAAACACAGTTCCAGTTTCAGTATTCGATTCATTGAACATTGATGGAAGAACAGCGTATGATTTTGATTTAGACAGAATTACAGACGATCCTACATATCGACAGTTGAAGAAGATTAAACATACGCTACCTTTGGCTCATCTATCGCGCAACAGGTGATTATTATACAGTTCTATAAATCTGCTCAAATGTTAATTTAAAATATTTTTAGAATGTATGATTCTATGACTGAAAAGTCGAGCGTTAGAAATGGCGTAGCAGATTCAGATAAATCAACTCATTCGATAGAACACAGTGATGATGATGCTGAAATTTGGGCTAGAACTGTCGATTTGCCTGGATTTGATGATAACGTTTCACCAAACAATAACATAACAGTTTTATTAAGATTTGTTATCGGTACGATAACAATGTGTATTATGATTATATTAATTATTGAACCCAGAATATTATGAATTGTAATTATTTTTAGGCGAAGTTGTGTTGAATCTATGTAGATCTTTGGACATGATGGATAAACCTTATATGATGCTGCGTTTTGGAAAAGTAAGTTTTGATTATTTGTTAAATTTAATAACATTATTTTAAATATTAAAATATATTCGATTTAAAGATATGTGTCGACGCAGCATTGATGAAATACGGTCCAGCTTTGCAAATCAATTTGCAGTCATTAATGCTATCTGATAAACTGCATCAAGGATCTTCTGGAGAATATCTAGAATTAATCACGACAGATCCTTCTGAAGAAGTTGCCAATATCTTATATAGAAAAGTATGATAATACAACTAATTTATAGTCACATACAAAATAACAATTGATCTATATTTTAGGTTCGAGCCGATTGTCCTGACTTCAAATCCCACTTTCATAGTGTCGAACAATCTTTGGTGGCCGATGTTGGTATCATCAATGTGACATTCCATAGAGAAGCTTGGGAAACTTTGTTTAAATATTTGGAATTTATAATGCAAAAGTATGCCTTGAAAATTTTTATTACTTAAAAAAATACTATTACATTATACAATCATTGTAGAGTACAATTCAGAGATACTGCGCAAGTGAAAAAAGCTTTAGGATCTCACACACAAACTGCTATGAGTCTTTTGGAAGGGACAGGTGTAGATCCTCCAATACCACCTGGTGCTACAAAATTCAGTTATTCTTTCAGGTATGCTTACTGCATTGTAAAACACGATTTTCGATATAAATCTAAGATAACTCAATTCCATCGAAATATTGAATTTAATTATGCGTCACATGTAACTATCAAAAACAATAAAGATAAACTATAAAAATACATTAAAAAATACCTAATAATCTTATTCTAACGCATAAAAATCAGTTTCTAAATAATTCAATATTTAAATAATATTTTTAAGTTAAATTTAATGTACCTACAATATTCCGTCTTTAAGATTTTCCCACTTTTATTCTAACCTTCGTGTCATTTTTATGCAATAATTGAGAGCGTCACGTACAATTTGTATATATTAGTTATACGTAAAGTTTTCCTGTGGGTTCCGGACGTGAAGAGAGAAGCGGCGGCTTCTGCAATCTTCGATGGCCTAATGTTGGATCTGTCTTCTTTTGGTCAAAAATTGAATGTCAGTAAATTATCAGAGAAAGTGTTTCCGGAAGTTTCCGCCCCTTTCGGTAGGACGGCCAATTACAAAAGGGTGGCGAGTTTTTGAAACAGATTACGAACAGCCGTTTGTAAACCAAATGTTTCTTAATTTTTTCTATGTCAAAATAATTAATATGTTGAACTATTAATATTTTTGTACTATAAATTATATAAAATTAACCATATCTTTCTAGATTATCGCAATTTGCACTGAAGCTGTCACATTCTGAAGTTGATATTTTAGAGATAAAATTAGGAGGATTGGAGAGTGATTGTGTTTATAAAGCAAACGATAGAATGATTTTGAAAGGATTTCTCAGTTCATTGACGGTCGATGACATGTCAGATATGACATTATACTCAAAGGTATTCTTAAAAATATAAATTTGATAAATCTTACCTGTAATAATATAATCAATATTTCAGTTACTCTGGGTAGACGAAGATAAAGTGTTTGAGATGAAATATGTTAGGCATAATCCCAGAGTTTACAGAGGTTCAGATAAGGACAGCTTAATAGAATTTGAAAACATAAAATCTGATGGATCTTTTAAGATATACATAGGAAGGTTACACGTGGTTTTGTTATATAAAATATTGATCGAACTACAGGTGAGCCTATTGATGATCAATTTTCTTAAAAAAAATACTCAATTCATATTTTTTTCAGCACTTTATTGAACCGTTCATTCCTACTGGAACAGCAAATTCTGCTGTTAAATATGCAGAAAATAATCTAGAATCTCAATTGACAAACATAAAAAGCTGGCAAACTAGATTGAACATTTCAATTGAAATACACGCACCTATAATTCTACTGCCTCAAAAAGCTACATCTCCAAATTTGGTAGTTTTTAACATGGGTAAGTTCAACACATCATCAATAATGGAATACAAGTGTTTAAAATATATAATATTAATTCCAGGTGATCTAACTGTTGAAAACTTCTTTAAAAATATCAACCAACCTGTCAACAAAGCATCTGAAAAAGATGATTCATATAAACATGCAGTTAAACCAGTTATTGATAATGTATTAATAAAACTTGATTCTATAACTTTGAGCAGAGCTGTCATGACTTTAGCTGGTACATTAGAAGTGCAAGTATGTATTTAAGTAATATTTTTATAAATTGTTAAAGTATATGTGTATTAATAATATTCGTTATTTAGGAGCCCATTCTTGAACCAGTTTCTCTAAGATTTGATATCAGAAGAGCAATCGGTTACCATAATTTATTGACTACGCAAACTTTTGGAAGTAGTTTGACTCAAAAAGACGTATTGTTATTTGAAGTTGACGCTTTAATGGAAGTTATTACTGTGAATCTGGGACAGAGGGATTTGTCTACCATTTTGGCTGTCTGGACAGATAATCTCATGGAAGGTCAATATGTTGGTAAGAAAAATATATATACAACTTCTCAATAATTTAATAAAAGCATAAAATAATATTTTGATTTTGTTGTTTAGGTACTAATACTACAAGTCATATAAGCGATCCAGTTGCAAGTTCAGATTCTTCAGTTAGAAAACTTCAAGGATTTTTCGCTCTATCTGAACCATTGAGAAAAGAAGCAGTGATCAGATTTATTTTAGAAGGAATTGAATTGAAAATATTCACAGATATAGATGAAGTTTTGAGTTCACCAGTCAGAGATTCCAATAGAGGTTTAGCAAAGTTGACAGCAGGAGAAGCTTCCTTCGCATTAGACTATTTTTCTGATAGATCGTTGGATGTGAAAGCAAATCTGCAAAGTCTTTCAATGGATGACATAAGACCAGATACTTCCATCGTTATTAAAAAGTAATATTTGATTATTAAATAAATCATTTTCTATATAAGATGTAAGTAACTTTTTTTAAATATTTAGGATGTTCCACTCGCATGCTGGAGAAAATAGACAAGACTATTGCGCAATATCTGTATCTTCACCGCCTATTATCGATCTAACGTTTCGTCAAAATCAAACAGGAGATCGTAATATAGACGTTCATGTAGAAAAGACTAGATTGAACTTTTCTGTACCGTTTTTCATGAACTTGGGCAGATTTATGCTTGACGCTCTACCAGGTATGTACTTTGAAATCATCCAATATTTTATCTATATAATTTTAATTTGTGTTGCTTCTAGGTGATAAATCTCTGGATGGCGGTGTTGTAAATCATGGTTACGTAGGTGATATAACGCATTCAAAACAAGAAGCAACTACCAACAGCAGATCTTTGAGACCTCCAAGTTCGGCTGATTCCACAAGTGGAAATTTCTCAACAGGTATTCCGATATGAAACATATAAAAATACAGCAATTACATTAATGATATATTTAAGGAACGCCTTTATGCGAAGACTCTTCAGGATTGACGTTCTCGATTCAGTTCAGAAAACCAGAAATAATGTTCTTCTCAGACTTGACGAAAACAGCTGGCCATGCATTATTGTTCAGAACTGAAATATTGTTCGATTACTCGAGACATTCATGCAGAGAGAATATGACATTATCTCTATCTGGTCTACAGATCATGTCGAAGTTGCAAAGCAAACTAAAAACTTCTCAACCTTATTTAGTCTTGCATCCGTGCGATATAGAGTTTTCAAAATCTTTCAAGAGCATAGAAGAAGGCGTAAAAGTCAACATGTCAGTGTCTTCTGTAGACTTGCACTTATCTGAAACTACAGTTCGAACCATCTCAGATATCGTAGACGACATTAGGACAGATATAGCGCCACCAGAAGAAAAAGAAGCATTTAACTTCCTAAATTACGCGCAAAAATCTATAGACAAAGCCGATAGCGAAGATTTATGGGCACCTAAAAAGATTTCTCCTTACACATATGTAAATCCTGAAGATCAGTATTATAGTGTACCTTCATATCCTACTAATAAAGCTTGTGAAACATTCACAATGGTCATACCTAGTATTAGAATTCTATTTGAGATTGAAGCAAAAGCTAGAATACCAGTTTTGATGTTCAAATCAAACATGGAAATGACCATATGCGACTGGTCGAAGCAGATGCACTCAAAATGCGAAATAAATATACAAGGCTCTTATTACAACGAAAAAGTTGATACTTGGGAACCACTCATCGAACCTATGGTTCACGAAGAAAATATATATAGACCTTGGGAGGTGCTTGTCAAATGCTTCCAAGCTAAATCGTATCCACTTTCGAGTAAATTAGATCACGATACGTCTTGCTCGGAAATGGACAACGATAGAAACAAGATAAGGAAAATCTCATTACAAAAGAGAACGGATAGCGATAGCGAAACATCAGGAGACGAAAACGATCAATTTGATAATGGAATGACTTTCATTAAACACAGAAGCGATAGCAAAGTCGAGGGTGAATATATGGCGGATAGCCTTAATTTTATAATGTGTTTGCGTCAGAATTCCGATTCGGAAAACGAAGATGGAATCATGGAAAAGTTAGCTTCGGCTATCGGACATCTATTTACCGGGTATTTATTACTTTTTTTTACAACGTATTATATAACAAAATATATGCCACAAAGATTAAATCATTTTATTCGTGTGGTGAATTTGCACGCTTGCAAAATCTGTCATTAGTTTTTCTTATCAAATATCATTTTATATATTTTTTTTTTTGACAAAATACTTTTTAATAGCGATTTTAATACTAATTATTATATATACATTGTACAAATTTCTGTACTTTCTTATGATAGTTAACATTTATTTATTGAAATGTACATTGTTTCAACATAAGATGCTTTACAATGAAGTAAATACAATCATTACTAGACTGAAATCAAAGTCTGTAAATCAGTGACAACTATTACAGCCTACAATCAATAGTGTCATTATGCATAAATTAGCTCTTAATATTTTTTTTATTTATTCATCTGGGAGATTAGGAAAATGTATGAAAACCTCACCTATGATGGATCAATCTCAATTATAATTATAAAATAATCACTAATTCCGATCTTTCAGAGATAGATAAAGAAATATAAATCCATCATGTATATCAGATTTGAATCCAGGTCTTTCAATCACGACTTATACCATTAGTCTATACTTCTATAGAAATGTATTTTTTCTAGTAGCGCAAAATTTAAGAGGACTTCAAAATGTATAATAAAGAAGAACTCAATAAATTAAAAGTATTAAATCTTTTTTAAATACTACTAAAAAAAAATTCTGTCAAGTATTACAAAAGCACTACAATAATAATTACATAATTATAAATACACAAAGTTTTTGTATTTATAACTATTCCTTGTATTGTATAACTAATTGCAATGAAAAATTAAAGTGGCCCAGACAATACCATTGGTGGTAATGTGGGGACCTATTTACATATGTATTTAATTTATTATGGCCAAAATTTGGCGGCATTCTGGTATCACTCTATTATGGCCAAAAACACACAAATTTATTATGGCCAAAAAACGGCGGCACATTTTCTTGGTGGACTTCGCCGGATAGACAGCGGCTGTGGTGCCTCGTCCACTCGCATATATTTTCATAACCAAATATGTAGTTATCACGTTCTTGCCGTAAATGTGTTTTTTACTATCGAGTACGTATAAGATAATAAATTAGGTTAAAAATGTATTTATTCATATTCAATCATTTTTTTACTGAAAAATATGATAATGAAGAGTATTTCAAGGTATATCGTAAATGCTCTGCATAAAACATATTGTGGCAATTTCTAATAAAAAATTGTCCTTTATGTTAAAGAAGTTGTTCAAATGCTTGTAGCTATCAATAAGTCACATAAATGATTGAACTACAGTTTTCTTGCCAAAGTGTATATTAAAAATTAAAATACATGCATATTAAATTATTTTTTTTACATTTAAATCATTATCGACAAATCGACGATATCTTTTAGGAAAAAACTAAAATACAAAAAATGCAAAACCGCTGAATAGTATCATTTATTTATTTCATTACAGAGATTCCAGCGATGGTGAAAATAGTGAATGTGAGGATTCTTCCGGAGCTGAACCTTCTGGTGTCGAATCAGAACAATCTGATCAAGAAACAGGAAATGGCGTCAAATTTAAAAAGTCTCCTGCCAAATACATGACTGACTCGGCAGTCCTTAAACCCGCTACCAACATTAACATGGGCATGAAAGCAGAAAGCATAGATTCTGGCCTTGAATCAGAAAATGTTTCTGATAAAATGGCTACTTACGTCATGATAGAATCCAGAGATTTATTGAATATCACATTAACACCTCAATCGATGAAAGTCATTTACGATTTGGCTAATAACTTCACTCAAAAAATAATATCGATAGTCGATTATCAAACTGTATTGGGAGTAGATTACGAGAATCCAATCAATCTTATCAATGACATAGGTCCTGCTTCGAGAGTTGAATTGGTATCACACGCAGAATTGGATATTACAGGAAATGATCGTGTGATAGCATTTGCAAATTATGATAAAGACTATAGTTGTCCAAGTAGTCCTGCCAATAGCTTCGATGGAAGAAATCATGGTTCGATTGGTTCTGAACATGATTGGGAAACGTACGTATTGAAGCACATATGTAATGAAAGACTTCTTTTTAATGTAAATATTATTTTAGATTTGAAGGTGGTTTTAATTGTGAAATTCGGACACCCACTCCACAGCCAATGTTTAGTCCAACGCAATTGTTTCCATTGGATCCTGTATCGCAATTGTATAGAAAGATCACTGAAGAACGTTTAATTATCAAGATACAAGATTTCGACGATCTATCTATAGTTTGCCCTCAAAGGGCCGTAAATAAATTGCATTCTTTACAGCCGAGCAAAAATAACACTAAATATCATATAATGTTGAACACTGATTCTAAATACAAGAATAAGAAGGTCGTTCTGAGATCTCCTCTACAGGTTTGAATTTTTGATGAGCATTTTATATTTATTTATATGCTTATTTAATAACATTTACTTATAGATCAGAAACGAAACTACATACGCCATTGGAATATTTTATAGAAAGACAGATTTAGAAGCTTTAAATATCAGCTTAATGGGAGAGCAGATGAATCCGTTTGAAGGAACTATGCGAATACATATTTTAGAACCGGATGAAACTTATAATATACCGTTATATGTAGCATACCATTGCCAATTATATTTGCAACCAACTTATGTCGAGTAAGTGTATTTAAAGTAAATGATTATATACGTATTAATTAACTTATCTAAAATGATTTATAGCAAATATCACGTGACTAGTCATGGCTTATGGTGGCCTGAGTTATCTACTGATTTAAATACTGGGGTTAATTTATGTTGTTTGCCAAAAGAAGATAAAGATCCAACTGGATTTTCAATACGCGCTTTCACTACTGAAGGTATATATCTAAATTTATAATAAAACTTATCTACAATATGCTATATTTATTTTATATTTTCTAGGAACAAAGGCAAATAAAACTTCGCATACGATTCCCAATTATCTTATTCGTCTTTTATCTCCATTGACAATACACAATCGTCTTCCATATGCTGTAGAAATCAAAGTACCTAACATTGATTATCAAATCAGGATAGAAGCAGGAGAGAAGACTAACGCTTATCACATGAATATTAACAAATCTCATAGAGTTATAGTCGAAATAAACTATTTGGGTCTACCATGGATTGGCAGCTTCAATCTGAGTAATGATTTACATGAGAAAACTCTGACTATGACAACTGATATTGATACAGATGGCGGAAATAAACAGTTGGGGTTGGGTATCAAAGTTGATAGAACTGAAGGGTGTGAATTATTCCTTCATGCTCCTTATTGGATTATAAATAAGACTGGATTGCCCCTACAGCTAAAAGTAAGTAGATGTTTTATTTTTTGCTCTTCATCTGTGCTAGAACTTTTTATCCACAGACTTCTTTGATAGATGCATTTTCATAAATAACTTTTGCTCTTATTTATTAAGCCTGATTGCTATTTACGTAGTTAACCTTTTTATATTATTAAAACATATATGGACGTCTCAACTAAAAACAGCCGTTCATATTCTTAATGATTGTAGTATAATCCTTATATGATATTTTTAGGGATCAAAATCTGATATGGTTTATGAATGCGTCGGTTCTGAACCTCTACTATTTAACTACAAACGTTCCATAAGAAAAAAACAAGTGCGACTAAGAATCTATCAAAGTTCTTGGTCTTCTGCTTTTGGTTTGGATACAGTTGGTGCTCCAGGTTTGATAATATGTAATCATCGAGAAAGGAATCGTCATTATAGGATCCTAATGACTGTAAGTATTTAATTTTATATAATATGAAGAATATGTACTCAATTTGATTTTGACAGGTGAGTCTCTCTCAATTATGCCCACAATTGACGAGAATCGTAACTCTGTTACCATACTTTTTGGTTTCAAACGAAACCAAGAAGTATTTGAGATTCATGGAAGAAAATGAAAGGGCAGATCTTTGGATGGATTTGGCTCCAACTCTATGTGTGCCATTTTGGCCTGAAACTGATTCAATGAAAATGCATTGCAAATATAGAGATTCGTCGTTGGTTTCACAACATTTTCCTATAACATCAATTCACAACACTGTTCTAAGGATGGATAAAGGGGTATGTTGCATAATAATGTTTATTTACATATAAAAATATTAAGTAATATAAAAATCATAAAAATATATTTAAGCATCTTTCTTCGTTAGAAGTCCTTTGCCTTTTAAATCAAAAGATGAACTAATCGATTTTTGAACATCTACAATCGTCGGTTCTTTGAGATTTTCGGAACTTTTATGACCTTTAGTAGTAGTTTCTTTATCCTTAATTTAAAAATATATATTATTACTTTATAGTTATTTTTTAAAATAATATGTAAATTACTTGATCGCTTCTGGCACGCCTCGCATTAAATCTTTCTTTAATGTCTACTTCTGGAACTTCGAAAGTTGAAATAAAATCCGAGCTAATTTTTGGTAAATCTAATACCTAAGATAAAAATTGTGTTATATATATTTAATATTTAATTGTATAGTATTATTTTAAATACCCAATTCATTGGAGCTGTGTATGAAGTCAAATTTTTGCCTATTGGTTTGACATCATTAAAAAAAGTATTGTCTTGAATGTTACGCTTGAAAATTTCAGGATTTATCTATAAATATTAATTTTTATAATAATGATTGATCTTTAAATTTAAATAATTAAAAATATAATACCTTAGTATCTGGTACACCAAATGATGTTGCAGGCGGAGTTTTAGAATGCTCTTCTGATTTTTTATCAGAATCTGATGGTATATGGTATGGAGGATATGGAGTTGACTATTGTATTGAAAATAATTTAATAATGCTGATTTATACTATGCCTTATCAATTTATGTTTATTACCTTAATGTCAAGAATACCGTACGATCTTCCTGGAGGACTTCTTTTGACAGTTTTGTCTGAGTTCGAGTCTGATTTTATCTTTGGATAACCAACGACCTTAAAATATATGTATATATACTTGAACATATTATTTATAAATATTTTATATTATTTTCATTTAACTTACTGAAGAAAATGGCACTCCATAAGACGTGGCAGGTGTAGTTTTTGCAACAATAACCTGAATAAAATTATTAAAAAATTATTCATAATTTATAATAAATATATAAAGTAAATCATTATTACTTCTTCGTCTAGTTTTCCAGACTCTTCTAATTGTATTCGCTTTTCAGCTATATCAATTAATTCTTTCGGTGGTTTTAACTCAGTGAAAACATCTTCAGAACTCTAAAATAATAATAAGTATATAGCATTATATGGCAGTCAAACAGTAAAAGTAATTTATACTAACTTCATTATTTTTATATATTTCATTGACTTCTCTTTTAAAAGTTTTATCATCTTTATTTTCTGTAACATCATTAATTTGGATCTGAAAGTTAGATTTGAGTATTGATTTAAGTTCTGTAAACAAAAAGTATGAATAAAATTATACTTACGCTTCTTATTGGAGGTGTATCTAATATTTCCTTACTGGTATCATATAGAATACTGTCAGCATAAAACTCTTCACTGTCAACATAAATGGGTCCTAATTGTTTAACTTTTGGTATGCTGCGTGGTTTCAATATATGATCGGTTTCGTTTTTAACAACGTTATCCGTAATAGTTAAATTTTCACACTCTTTCGATTTGTTAATATCAACACTTCTGGATTCGCACAAGATAAATATTTGCAAAAACACACACAACTTGAACACCAATGACATGTTGATATTTTCCTTTTGCGACTATTCAAGTGAAAGCTGAGGCTTACTGTGAATTTCAACAGTTCCGCCTCTGCCCCTATATATATATATGTACATACTTTTCAAAAGTGATAAGTAAAGAATTAATTATCACGTTTCTATTTTTTCCACTTAACACGTGCATGACAAATTCACAGTTTTTTTGTACTTTCGCTCTTTATTTCATAACGTTACGATTGTATAATTCGATTATATGTTATTTTCAGACCGGCATTTGCGTAAACGTCGTCGGAGGAATAGACAAACCGTTTACCATCACTTTCATGAATTACAAGCCTGGTGATTCTCCAGTGAGAGTCGACAATCTATGCGAAGACATATTTTTAAAATTAAATCAGAGTGACTCAGGACAAGTCACTCTATTGAGTCCCAATCAATCAGCGTTATACACTTGGGATGATCCTACAAAGGAAAGGACTCTGTTCTGGAATGTTTACAATAATAAAGGAAAGGGATTCAAAGCCGAATTTCTAAAGGACGGGTAATAAATTAAACAAATATTATTATAGGGCAGTGGCTTTCCAAAGTTCATGTAATTTAAGCATACTTTCTAACTTATACGTATAAGAAAAACGTCTTATTTTAAGATTGACTTACAATTCATTTTGTACACCTCTTAAGTTTCTTGACTACAACGTCATAAAGATTTCGCAACTGTTATATAACTACTTTGACACCCAACGAGCGCGGATTTTCTCAAATCATAATCTTTCAGTAATCATTTCATAGTGTATATTATTCGTTAAACACTGATCAAATCGATTTTTTATTTATTATTTTAA
The DNA here is from genome assembly GCF_051122295.1 of Plectrocnemia conspersa. NCBI lineage: Eukaryota > Metazoa > Arthropoda > Insecta > Trichoptera > Polycentropodidae > Plectrocnemia > Plectrocnemia conspersa. The sequence goes on along the minus strand of NW_028277176.1, from coordinate 23,674,254 downwards.
AAGTAGGATGAAAGAGCGCAACTGTTCGACTAAGAAGTGCATTTAATTGTTTCTAGAAATGGTATGTTAAACACTGAGTCAATGTGCAAGGTGTCGTGACGGAGTGCAGGTTAAGATATAGCCGGATAAGTGTTTTCATTTTCGTAATATAACATTTTGCCATCTTGCAAACTGTACTCCATAACTAGATTCAAATATAAATAATGATGTATTTTTTGCATAATCAACAAGTTTGGGAACCACTGTATTATATAATATACTTTTTTAATTCATATTTCATGTGTAGGTTCGGAGAAGTTCGAGTCAGCTTCCACACAGTCAAACAATCTTCGACAACGAATACAAACAGTGTCACTTCAAAACTATCATCAACACTCAAAAAGTTTACTCCGAAATCTCCAGAACCGGAATCATCAAGCAGCGAAGACTCGGACACTTCGGAAGTATCAAAAGCCAATTCAAAAGCGACCAAAACGAGAAAAGATAAAGCTGTAGTTTATTGGGTGTCATATTTAGAAAACTATCAAAGAGTCTTCATGTTGACCCAAGAGGAAAGAATAGCTTATCAATACAGACACAAGATAGACTCCGAAAAGTGTAACTATGAAATATTTCTATCGCTTACTGGTATCGGTTTTTCCATCTGCATGCAAACTAGCACAGGCATTAAAGAATTGTCTTACATTAGCTTGACTGATTCACCCGCCAAGTGGGAAATCTGTATTGCTCATAAATGGAAGTTGCTACCATTAGAATTGACTACATGGATTGAAGACAGATTCAAGTCGGAGCAGAAAAAGAGTCAACCCAAGGAATGCATACATATAGACTTTGAAAAGATGCAGATGACCAAACCGGTCTTTGCCGAACTACGTAGGACTTACTTCCCGGCTTTGTGGCTGCAGTGCCGCAAATCTGAAAATCAGACATATGTCCATCTTAAAATGCATCGTTTACAAATCGATAATCAGTTAAACGAAGCAGTTTTCCCTTCCGTTCTTTATCCTGCTATAATACCTGTAAACGTAGCGAAGAAAGTAGGAGTTCGCCCTTGCATTGAATACATCAGTCTGAAACGTAATAGACCATATTTTAATCAAGATGTTTATAAATACATAAAGTTGCTAGTACAAGAGTTTTGCATTCAGCTTGATAGAGGTTTCGTGAACTATATATTTGATTTATTAAACGAATGGACTGTCGAAGAAAAGCCAGCTTTAAGGCTGAGAGCTGATTTGGCTTTAGTTCACGTTCCCATAACTAACGTAGCAGCGAGACAGTCGATTGATAATTCTAGACTTGCCATAATAGAATACATGCATCTATCTCCAATGAAATTCCAATTGAGCTTATCTTCGAGGGGTTATAATAAAGAAAACGTAGTTTCAAGATCTAAAACCAACTCAAAGAAGGAGAATAGACCTAAGTTGTTCAATAGTGATCTATTGGAATTTTTGTTCAATTCTTGGAGCTCTTTCTTGACAGAGATGAAAGGTGTTAAATTGAAGTAAGTATTACGTATACCTATTAATGAGTTTACGTCTTTATCACATTATTTCTCTGATTTTCATGGTATGCTATAAAAAAGTAACATCGTTCACGCTTTCCATGAGTCTTTAGTTTTGACTAAAATAAGCGGTAATTCAAAAAAATCAGGCGATTCTTGACATAGATTTTGACTTTCTGTCTCTTAAAATGTCGCCCCTTAAATTATTATAATAATTGTGTATATGTATTTTGTATAAAATTTAGGGTATATCTGACCGCAGGCTGCAACGAGGTGTTCTATTGCACTACAAACTTTTAGTGAAATTTGTGAGATGCAGTTAATGTTTTACCTTTCCATGGTAGAACTTTCCAATACAAATTTTAGATAGTTTATATAGCATATTTTTAGCCATAATTTTCACTACTAATTTTAAATGTTATATAATGTTACTATTTACACCATTTCGAATTCTTGAAAGCCAGCACTAAAAAAGTGCTTTAAAGGAGACATTTATTTTAAATTTTAATCTATATTTCTAGGTCAAAAAAAGGCTAAACCTCAAATATTATATTATACAGTGGACTTCATCTTGTAATATATTTTTTTACTATATTTTAGAATGTCATTTTATGAAGTCTTGGGACAAACAATGTCTTCTTCGCAAGTAATAGCAAACGCTTATCAACATTATTACATTCAAGTCATACAGCAGTTTTACGTGTTGATCTTGGGATTGGACGTTCTAGGAAATCCTTATAATGCATTAGCAGATTTCTCTAAAGCCATCACCAACTTCTTCTATGAACCTTTTGTGGTATGATCTTTTCATAATCACACTATCGTATTTAAAATATCTAACATGTTGATCACTCCAATTTAGGGAATACCTGAAGGACCTGAAGAAGTTTCCAACCGTCTTGCTTACGGAGCATCTACACTGTACGGTCACTGTTCCGGAAATACAAACAGAATGGAATCTCTTTTGTCGCAATCTTTGGGAGAATTAGTAGCGACCTTATCATTTGATGACGATTATAAAAAGAAAAGAAAATATGGTATGAATAAATAAGAAGCAATGTAAAAGAGTGCCTTTTAATGTATTTCATTGTTTATTTCAGGATATGGTACTCAAAAGAACAGCGATTTACCTGAATCGTCTATTTTGGCTAGTCAAAGTTATATAATGAGTGTTACTTTGGGACTTGGTGGTATTATAACTAAACCAACATTTGGTGAGTAGATTTCTGATATTTCAATATTTTTATGATTATTTATAATTGGATCTCATTTTAGTCAAAAGTTTAATAAACGAGATCTTTTTTTTATTTTGCATTAAGTTAGTTTTATGGTCTGAATACGTGTGTATTTAAAAACTATGGTTATTTAATGTTTTCTATATTGCTTATATATTAATGTATATAGAAGATCTTTGATTTGAACATTAATGAATAAAAGAGGTTTAAGTGATCTAAAAATTCATTTTCTTGCGTTCTATTATATAGATGCAATGGATTTTATCAAATTTTGTCGATATATATTTTATTAAATGTGTAGAATAATGTTTTTAGTAAAAATTGGTTCTACAGTAAAAGCTTTAATGCAGTTTCATTAAAACAAGGCAGTTTTTATACAATCTTATATACACTTTTTTTGATATACACTAAATAATATTACATACGTCATTGTAAAAACTATTCATAATAATTTTCATCCGAAATTTGCTAGTGTAGTACTGCTCAATAAATAAAATTGAATCCTTTTTATGACACTATAAACCTTTTAAAAGATATAAAATAATAGCACTAAATACCCGACATTTTCGTGCTATTATCCAAAATGTAGCAAGACATACATGCAAGCTGATGACGCAATAAATATTTTTATGGGAGATTTGTACTTAAAAACTTTTTCCAAACAATATGTATCTATGGAAAAAAACAACATACAAATTAGACAATTTGTTTTTGAGATAATCTTGTACAAACATACACGAGCCTACGCAAAAAATCATATTAAGTTTTTTTGCATTGTCTAACGTTCACTCCGTTTCGCTAAAAATGTATTTTGCCATTATTTGGTGTTATAATACTCCTTGAGTAGATCTTCTTTAATTATCGCACAATATTTCAACTTAAGATGTAAGACTTACACCTGCGAGTTAAATTACAAAAATAATGTTCATGAATCAAATATCTTCCGTAATATTGTTTTTAGCATGTTACAACTTTCTTTTATAGTTATTTTATTTTCATATACGTTACATGTATTGTTGTTAAAAGAGTTTGCGTTTCATTTTATTATGTTAAACACAAATTAACATTTTATTCCCAAACATACATCATAATGTGTGTATTTAATTTCCTTCTTTAATACTATGCGAGCACATCTTACTACAAAAATGTGGCACTGATCTATTACATTTAACAACTGACTCACTCTCTTTTTTTAACAAATAATCGTTCACTAACAATGTGTGTGTTTAAGAGAATGTAATTACAATGTTTTACCAGGGCATGTTTATTAATTAAAAAAATATAAACATACAATGCTTGTTTTGATCATTTTAATGGAATGTTATGTATTTTTCATGTTTTCATAATTGTCTTCTTCGACGGCAGACGAAGAATTCACGTTGAATGAAGGTAACGGACATTGCATGATAACATAATTACTCACTATTTATCTTAAAAATATTATAGCAATTCACAATACATCATATCTTAAGTTGAGCATAATTATTTATAATTTTTCAGGCGGAAGAAATGAATGTGTCGAAGGCGTTGTAAAGAACTGCGGAGGAACTGTGGCAGTTTTTGGATCCAAATCTGGTAGTAACACGATTTCTACAATGTATGATTCTTTAAGACGTGCTGCAGAAAGCGGTAGACCGATTGTATTGAGAGCTAGATTACCAAGATATTGCCACCCGTATGAAGTAAGTTGATCTGAAATATTCATTCAATCAAAAATTGTAATACCTACCTTTTCTTAGGGTATAAAACCTTATTCGTTATATCAAGCGCTTGGTTTAAGACTATTAGCGTCTTTAGAAAGAGGGCACTATGCCGATACGGATGTGTATCTGGCTCACGCTGCGCTAACCACGAATGCTAAAGTCACATTGCTGCTCACAATGCAGTAATTATTATTTATTGTAATAATTATATCTAATGTTCATACATATCAAACATATTTATATAATTTCAGGCACATATTCCTCATAAGAACTGGCAATTCAGGCAGTCCTTGGCAAATCGAATGGGCTATCAGAATCGATGATGTGATAGGCGTTCCAAATATCAGCGAAAATAAATTGATTTTTGTTGTTAAACAAGTAAATTATTTTTTCTAAATGATTTTCTACTATCCTTTACAAGTATTCACCACACCTTTTCGATTGTATTATATCCCGTAACTTCATTATCAAGAGTTTTTGACAGGATTCAGTGGAAATTCGCAAGTGGGCTGAAACGGAGTGTTCTACGAAATTTTGCTGTTCGTGAATAAAATAAAAAAATAATATTGGCATAAAAAATCAACTAGTCCCTATACTATATTATTGACATTAGAATTACTAGCCTTTAAACTTATTTGTACACATAACACATGTATAAAAAAATTACTCTTTTATAGGATGATAACGTCAACTATTTCTCAAACAATGAGCGCATAGTTGAATGCGAAGATATGGAAGTATTGAAATGGTTGCAGTCTAAAGTGGAATCGGCACTTATTTTAAACATGGAAGATAAACACTGCCCTTCGCAGGTGTAAATTAATTTGTAGATAAATATCTGCTCTCAAGTCATAAGTAATTTCTTAATAATATATAACATTTACTTATCAATAATCCAATTTAAAAAATAAGAATTTCCAACATAAGGAAATGTATCTCTAAGTTAATACATAGTTTTATCTGTTTTTTATATTAATTATATATTATTTAAGATTAAACTTTAATTGATTTTATTTATATATAATACAATTGACTGAAAAAAGATAATAATGTCAGATATTCTGAACATACAATAGACAAGAAATAAATATTATTTGTTTTGATAGAAACATCTTTCAATAAACAACATAACTTAAACTATAAGGGGGTAACTAATTAACAATTTTCATTAAACAGAAATTATTCATGACTTGTGGCAAGAAATTTTATGTGTTATTTTTTTTATGTATTAGATTCAAATATATGTATTGATCGTTACAATTATCGTTGTATTGTAAGCATGTGATGAATGAAGTGAATGTATCGATATATTTTAGTCAATTTGCCAAAAAAAGAAATGAATTGTTGGTGAAAAGTATATGGTTAAAAATCGTTAAAGCATGTTAACTTCTATTTATAAATGTATTATTTTATTTTTAGTATATTAATTATATAATAGTAATTGTGTTATTATAATTATATTTAAATAGCTCTAAACATTGTTTAGCTTTGTTATTTATTTAGAAAAATTTACTTTGAATGTTAAAATATGACTATAATTTTAAATATATTTATTAAGTAATATTAAGACAATTATTTTGTCATCGTAACTTAAAATTATATCAAAATATTTGTTAAACACAACAAAAATAGCTGAAAAATATCTCAATGTGAAAAAATCATAATTTAAGTATGAAATAATATATACTCGGGCAGAAAAACCTCAATTGTTATTAATTAATGTAAGTTATATTTATATGAAACGCTATTTAAATGGTGCATTAATTAAATTATCATAATAAAACGTTTGCACAACAACTGAAGAATTAAAACAAAGCTTTTAATATAATAAAATAAAATATAAAAACTATATTTTGACTATATATACATATGGTTATTGTTTGCTTTATAGTTTTTTTTATCATGTTGCCGTTACATTCAATATATCAGAATGGTTGATTTATGCAATTAAATTGAATTATATTTTTCAATAAAGGTTTTTGATATATTCTTCAGAAGTTTTATTTCAAAAATAAACAATATAAAAAAGTCATGATTCAGAACTCGAAGTTGAATCGTAATCGCATAAACTCTTTTTACTTTCGATCCTTTCACTTCCATCCTCAACCTTTCGCTTCTTATTGGCTTCCGAGTTTTCTTCAATTTCAGTTGTCACTGCAATTTCACTGGTCTTTGATTTTGGTTTAATTCCCAACGTATTTCTATTTAAAATTTTACTTTGACTAAGCAATTTTTCTTTCTTTAATCCTCCGAAAGATGTGATCAATCCACTGGAGCTCGGTAAAGCTGGACTGTTGATTATATCTCTTCTGGTGACGGCTTGTTTCTCATCCATTGAATAAGCTGGTTTTAACGACAACAATGCGGCTAAATCTACATCTTCTTGCGATTCCGGAAGTAAAGGAATATCTAATGAAGATTTTGAAAGCAACATTTTGTCTTTTAATACATTTCCTTTAATTTCTTTAGTTTTGTCCTAAAATCATATAGTAATAAATATAAAATAAAATCAATAATATATTAAAAAAGAATGTAATACATACTCTAAAGTTTTTTCTTAATAAGCAATTAGCTTCATAGCTATCTTTCCACACATTTTCATTTCTGTTGAATAATTTACAAATTTGCGGTTTAGCTTCAGCGGCAGCTTGTAAATCACTTGACGTATGTTCCAATTTGAACATAGGATCGTCGAATAGTCTCTTTTGTGTTTCTTTAGTCTCCGGTACTACTTGACCATTATCTGTTGGATCCCATCTATTTTCTTGTCTTCTAGCACCAGTTATTATAACATAATCAAGATTCTAAAATAAAATATTAAATAATATTACAGAAAATAATATCGTTATATAAAATAAGTCAATAATATACCCCAGGATCTGTCTTTATTTCAAAGTGGTTGTCGCATAGATGACACTTCATCCTGAATTTATAAACAGGCGTTGTGTAATACATTCCGATTTTAGATTTTTCGGCATTGTATCGCACTCCCATTCCTATGTGATTGTTGCAGCCGTCACACCAGATGTTATAAGGCATCTCAAATCTAATGATCAGAATGCCTAAATGCAGCTTTCTGGCTCGCTCACGGAGCGCGTGTGTTCCTTGAGCTTTATTTATTCCACCCTTGCGCGGATCATAGTCCGGCGGATAGTATAAATTCTGTCCTTTGCGTTCACCCATTTTTGAAGATCGGGGTGAGCAACTAGTCGAAGAAAATCTGAAAAATATTAGTTTGTTAATTAATATCTTTCATAATCCTCTATTAGAGGTTATTTATTATACATACAAGGATAAGTCAAATTAAACTTGAAAAAAATATTTTTCATGTGTGTTTTTTTCAAATAAAGATGCGTAAAATCTTCAACATTTTTTCATTAAAATGTTTAAGATTTGAAAATTGTGATATTATGACTTTATTTAACCTATGGTAATTTCGGGAAATATTTTGGTCCGAGATGCATTTAAGAAAAAAATTAGTCCAACATTTAAAATCAAGTAAACAAATATTGAAAGGTAATTTTTATGAGTAGAAGTTAGATTACCGTTTTAACACCAATGAATATAACTACGTAAATATCTGCAACTAGCTAAATTTAGGTTTAAATTAATGAATTAAAATGCTGATAAATCATAAAGTATATTATATATAATTGTACAAATTGAACAATAGTGAGGCAATTTTTCGATTATAAATAAAATTTACAAAAATATGTCTAAATAATATATTGTGCCGAAGATGTTAACATAAAAGACAGTGCAGTTGCAAGAGTTGTGATGTATAATTGAATTTTACTATAATTGTATTATTAAAAATCATATTTTCAATTAAATTTCTTTAGATATATATAATAAACTAGTTGATATAATAATAACCATGGACTTTTACCTTCTACACGGCCCGAACGCCTGAAATGTCACTCGAATGACGTTTAAGAATTGGCCATAACAACATATAAATCGGTCAAACGCAATAAATTATTGCAAAATTTAAAAAAGGTTTTACAAATTACTAACATAGAGTAATTAATAAAATAAAACAAATAACAAAATTAATAAAACGACAGTGCATTAAGTAACTATATAAAAAAAAGTAATGTAAATTAAATCTTTGGGCGTTTAAGCATTTTTAAGTTTATTGGGACGTTATTTGCATTTCATTTAATTTTGTTTTTATAATAAGAAATAAAATATTTTTATTTATTACAGAAAATTGAAGGACGTTAATTTGTATTGTTTATTAAGCATTAACGTTTCTAATAAATGCATTTACTGCAATATTAAACGATTATTATTTTATTAGGCGCGTTTTTTATTTTTATTCACGAAAATGATTCACAAATACGTGGAGCGCAACTGACCGCTATCTTTCTCCCCCTCACCCACCTCTGATATTTCATATCCGTCAGTTTATGCCAGTTTATTGCGAACCGCCACGTTTACTAAGCGCGCTCGTGACAATGGCTTATTATTTTTTTTAAATATGTCACTGATTTATAGCCTTAATTTTCATTCTCGTGTCGATTGTGTGTACTTCAATATAACGCATTATCGTTTACGGAAAATAGCGCTTATGACAAGTACAAAAATTATCTCCCTGTCCAGATGCCTGACATCATACTTTACATAACTAACAACAACACATTTACGAAATAGATCGTTTAACCACCGCATAACACAATAAAATTGTTAAATTGTTCTACTTAAATAACAATTCTGTATGAACTGTGCTTCGAAATTTATGAAAAGATTATGGCTAATTTTATCGTCCTACTGAGCGAACAATTCGTAACGTATTAAAAATCTTTGAAGAAACTGGAAGCGTTGGAGATAGGTATGGCTTGTGCCTCAGCATGGCGCCCGTTCAGCGGAGAACATTACTGCTATAAGTGAAAATGTGTCCGAAAACCTGGAATTGTTGATTCGTCGGCGTTTGCAGCTTTTGGATTTTCTTATGGCTCCCTTTGGCGCATTTTGCATCCGGACTTACACCTACATCGTATAAAATTCATATAACACAAGAACTGAAGCTCAGATACCATGGACAGCGAATAATTTATGCAGATTGAGTGCTAGAGTAGTCTGAGGTTGATGCTGATTTTTCTAAGAATTTTTTTCTGATGAGGCACATTTTCACCTTTCTGTGTATTTTAATAAACAAATTTGCAACATATGGGGTAAGGAAAATCCTCATGTGATTTACGAGAGACTATTTCACGCACAAAATGGGACTGTTTGGTGTGCATTGTGGTTAGGCGGCGTCATTTAGCTTTACTATTTCAAAAACAATGAAGGTCGGACTGTAACAGTCAATGGTGATCGCTATAAGCGCATGATAACCGATTATTTTTGCCACGAAATTGAAGATATTGATGTGGAAGTCATGTTGTTCTAACAAGACAATGCAACTTACCACACAACGGGTGAAACATTGAACGCTTTGCGCGAAAAGTTCCCAGGTTGCATTATTTCACGTTTTGGTGACGTCAACTGGCCGCTAAGATCATGCAATTAAGTCGTATTTTTTGTGGAGTTACGCTAAGGTGGTGTTTATGCCGATAAGCCCGAAACGCTTGAGCACCTAAAAACCAACATCCGCCAAGTTATAGCTAATATAGTAAATAATGAAACACTTCTCAAAATAAATTTGAGAAACACTTCTCAAATATATTTTGAGAAGTGTTTCATTATTTTAACAAATAACACATTTTTATGGCAAAATTTAGGTTAAGCAAATTCACCCCCCAAATGAGGTACCTGTGTCTCAAAATGAATAAATACAAAAATTCATCACGTGCTTATACAGTAACAAAATTTGAAAAAATGTGATGCATGTGTTCCAAAATCCATGATGATAAAGAATGAATCATTCTTATCGTAGGTTTTACAGAAAGTACATTATCGCTAATGGCTAATTCTCCATGTTTTCATTTCATGTGAAAAAAAAACTAATTTATTTTTCAATTAAATCAAGTTTGTGAGAAACAAAATTAGCTTCAATATATAATATTATTAATAAAATCGGAGTCGTTTTATCAACCAATGTTTTGTCAAATTAAATTACCAGAACTAAAATGAGCTGCGATTGGACTAATTTAGTAAAAAAATAATGGAACATTTTAAATACATGATTTTATCTAATTTATTGTATATACAATAGATAATAATGTTTGGAACGAATTTGATATACACAAACATTTTATTTACAAATGTTTTTCGTAAACAATTAAAAGCAGTTTTATGTTGAGAAGGAACGTCTCGTTGTCTCGCATTTAAAAACAAAATAAAAGCGCATGAAGGATCATAGATCTTAGAGCGGTACTAGTCACTCGGGTATATTGAGAGAAAAAACGACTACCTGTGTTGCTCAAATATACAAACTGTTTCATATTTTAGATAGTATAAAATAATATTTTACGAATATTCGTATATTTGATTGAGAAAGTCTTAGACCCACACATTTTATAAATTAGGAATACTTCCGTTAAGGAATTGAGTAACGTTTAAGCAGTTTGTATTGAAGATGCTCGGTTTAGTAATGCGGAGCGTGTGTCACCTAATCGATTTATTGGTTATTTATTGGTAGAAGCAGAGGACGTTTTTTTAGATATTTATACAAGAGGTAGTACGAATCGTATTTTATCGAATCTTTGCAAAGCGCGTTGAGATATATAATTCATCGTTAGGGAGCGGCGTTGACAATCCAAAATTAAGGCGGGGGGCTAAGTTTTCTCCCCCCACTTCTACCACGGCTGTGCTACAGCATCATGGTATATATAATGAAATTTTTGTTTAATAAATATATAATATAAATTATTCGTATTTATATGGGTCTGACAATTGTAAAATAAAAAATGTTTTTGAATTAGTTAAAATTGCATATTTTTTAAAATTAAAATTGCCCCCATCTTTGATTATTGCGACACGTTCTCGTGTGTTTGGGTGCGAGTCAATGCAGCTAGCGAAACGTCAGAGCGGCGTGACAGACGACGGAGTCCGGCTGTTAGTCGATCGGTAAATCGGTCGAGCCGGCTGTGCCCCGTCGGTATGTGATGGCGGAGGCGGCGTCGCTGGTGGCGGAGCGCGCGGGGGGCTTCCAGCCGGACACCCGGCGCACCCCTCGCCGCCTGCAGTTCTATGGCCCCCTCGTCGATCGGCTGGGGCTGGAGGCCGAGCTCAAGGGCCACACCGGATGCGTCAATTGCCTCGAGTGGAATGCGGACGGATCGTGAGTCTTCGAGAGGGCCCCAAATTTTTTTCATGTGACGTCACGCGCATTCCGATAAAAAATAATTCATTTGTTTATTTTTATACTTTGTTTTTGTTTTTAATTTTAATTTCAATTTCAATTTCAATTTTAAATTGAACGTTCAGTTTCGTTTGAAGCTTTACAAGTTTGACAGAAAACTTTTCTTCCGGCATCTTTTTTTGAGACGTGATGTCACAAATGTTCCTTCCAGTCATTGCAACAGTCAAAGTATACACAATTTCTTTCAACGTTTCATAATTACAATTCATCAGGTTTTGCTATCCCAGAATTGCTCACAGCGACAGAATCGGGCCTCAATCGAAATGCTTTAATCCTTTGGTTGTGATATGCTGATATATAGGCAAGGCTATAGAAAACGTTCCGTGTTACCAGTGGCAGGGTTAAAATACCACTCTTAATATTTTTCGAAATAAGATCATTATATGTATAATTGTTGACAAAGATACTCTCGAGCCATATTCTGTACAAATATGATCCAAAAACTCCATATTACATATTTTCAAATCACTATGTAACACAAAAAATAATATAAATTTAAAATGCACTTACATGATTTAAGTATCGACTCTTAATGATCTTGACAACTACGGTAAAAACAAAAACTAAAGACAACCTTAAAATAGGAAAATAAAACAATACCTTAATTTTCTTAATTTTAAATTTTGGTGTTTAATTGGAGATATTAGAGATAGCAATTTTTTGAACATGTGGTTTTCGATTAAAGGTACAAAATGACATTGTTATGTCATCCCAAAAGTGGAATTAGCAAACTTACACTAAGCCATCGATATGTATAAATAAATATCATTTAAATTTACACTATATAAATTAATCTTTTCTTGCTTGTATCTTCTGGTTTTTAATGAGGATTAATTTTGAAAAACTAGCACTGGCTACAGATATAGGAATTGTCAGATTATCCGAAATGCAGTCGTACATTGTGACATATCATTTTGAAATTCTGACCGTTAATCAATTTTCTAATCAATCAATCTGCAGAGTAATTTTAATTCTTCACACAGTTCAATGGCATCAATATCAAATTACCCATTATCAGTGAGCTTGGTCTCTAATTTCTTACAATTTTTTATCAATGCTTCTGGCAAAACATTTATTTAACCATTGATGTTATACAAAATTCGCTTATCTACTAAACAATTGAAGAATTCAACTTCGGATTTTTTTAAATATTATGTATAAGTTCACCACAGCTTTCATAATCGAATTGTTTCTTCATTTTTCACAATCTGCAATCAACTTTTAAAAAGATGATGCAGATATTTCGTATTTCGAGGGCTTCTAATAATTCACGAGCTGCAATTTTTATTACTTTCAACCCACTTTCTCTGTAACCTCAGAAAAAGTCAAGCAAGGCTTCTATTGACCTGAAGGCTATGTTGATATTGAAATATATGGACTAACTGCTTGCTAACTGGATTTATTGAATTTTATATATCATACCAAATTATGAGGCAGTACATATATTTATAATTACAGATTTATTTTGTCCATTTTGATTCTCTTATCTATATAACAAGACATCATAAATCTCAGGTAGTTGATATCGCACAGGTCTAATTGTATTAATTCTGGACTCCCATCGCATATTCCAAATAGGTTTTAATGTAAGTGACAGTACAAATTTAAGTGAAACATACCATACGCTGGTGGAAGCCGGGAAGAATTTGTAAATTACTTGAATTAAACCAAAAAATGACAGCATCTAAATTGCATTTGACAGCATCATTGTGAGAATTTCAAGGAACATAAAAAGCACGAGAATTTCTATCCCTGATATGTTTTTCTACCTCATGTTTTTCTCACATATTAACGCCGTTGTCATAACTTTGACCCCTCGTACTATCTATCTTGATATTATATTCCTCCAGTTCCTTAGTTATAAAATAGCTTAATCCATCGCCAGTCTTATTTTTTATTTCGATAAAACCAAGATAATGTTCACATATTTCATGAGAATTTTTACGAACAAATCGTCTTATGATAAACATCTGTTCTATATTACTGATATCGGGTGTGCTGTCTAAAATAAACGAATAATATTTTGGACATGATATTAATTAATTCATTTTGGATTCTTAAAAAAAATCCTTAGTCAGATAAAAACAACATAAAATATAGCAAATATCTCTCTACAATTATAAGATTTAATCTTATTACCATCATTAGTAATATATTTTGATATAATTGTATTTTAAAATACAAAAAATATGTTTATCTGAATGTGTTATCAAATTAAATTTTACTTGTCACAGCCCATAGTCCACAATAAAGTGTGGATAACTGCTTTTTCAAGTAGAGCCATTGGTCCTAATTCGATTGTCGATATTTCAATTAATTCCTAATGTAATTTCAATTCTGATTCTTCAGTCTAAAGACCCAACCAGGAATCTTCACTAAATATATCTTCAAAAAATAAATTCGTACTTAACCCTTTATGTGCTAGGTGCGGATAATCCGAATCAAAATTCAGATTTACGCTCAATAAAAATAATAGATTTTTGAAGTGCTGAATTCATTTTCTAAATATAACTCCATAAAAAGTCGCATAATTAGTCAATTATACAGTAAAAAATAAAATGAAAGATTCCTGAAGGTGAATATAGATGCAACATAGAATGAATATATGTAAATAAATCGTAATTAAATCTTTAAATTTATTTTTTACTGTATAATTGACTAATTATGAAAATTAATTCAGCACTTAAAGGGTTAAATAATTGATAGGATATGACACCATATTATGAAACATAACACCAGTATTCTCATAAAAATGTTGTAGTGACATATTTTGTCTTTAATAAAAAATACCCGATGTTCCAGTTTTACATATGTTGTAATAATTATTATACAAACTTTAACAAAATTGATTATACTCATATAATATCTATTATAACTGCCCAAAACTGAATTTTTCTTCTCACTGTTATTAAATATATTTTTAGAAAAGCAAAATACTAAATATGAGTCGTATCATCTGAGTGGGGCATATCATGTGTCAATGCGTTTTATACAAAAAATACTATCTAAATACTATGTCAACTATTTGCATATGTAATAGCAAAAATATTTTTTACTATGATTTATTATCGTCAACCAGTTGTAAACTTCGAAAAAGCAATTATAAAATAAGTGAACTAAGGCAGCACAACTAGAGAAAAAAAGGCGTAGTTTTACGCCGATTACGAAAATTTAAACCCTTATGGTCCGTCCCATGACTCTTCAGTGGAGAACCAAAAAGTCCTTCCTACGACTTAATGATTAATAGTGTAACAATTAATTTTTTTCGCATTTAGCTGTTCCTTTTTTTAGTTCATCAAAAAATTCATTTTTTTTCAGAGTACTCGCTTCTGCATCTGACGATTATCATGTCATTTTATGGGATCCTTATCGTTATAAGATAAGACACAAAATATTGACAGGACACAGCGGTAACATATTTTCGGTCAAGGTGAAAATAATTTCAATACTACAAAATAACAACATATAAACATTACAATAACAATTCGGAAATGTTACAGTTTATTAGACCAGATGTAGTGGCCACTTGTGCAGCTGATTCCACCGTTAGGGTACAAGTGATTGGAGAACCGTTTGACTCTGACTACAAAGGCTCCGAATGTTACTGTCATTACAGCCGAGTGAAACGTCTCGCTACGACTCCAGAATGTCCCAATTTATTGTGGTCTGCCGGCGAAGACGGATTAATAATGTAAGTAAATACTAGTATATTTTAACAAATTTAAATTGATCATATCTTTTTTTTTAGACAACATGACATCAGAACACCACATGTTTGTTCTTCTTCATCTCCCGTCGTTTTAGTAAACTTACTCAATCAAGTCGGACATTTTATCGAAGCAAAATGTTTGGCGATAAACCCGAGAAGACCGGAACAACTCGCTGTGGGAGCAAACGACTTTTATATTAGATTATATGATAGGCGAATGATTAAATTATCTAAATTACAAAATGTAAATATTTTTTTATACCAAGTCGAGTATTAAATCATCATATTTTTCTTCAGCTTGAAAAATGTTGATATGACAAGCTTTGGAAAGGGGATTTTATTCACTGTCAATTTTGAGGATCTAAAAGCTTTGAAATTATAGTCATTCAGTCAATTAGACCGTTGTTATTTCATAAATGCGATGAATTATTACTCAACTCAATATGTTTTGAATAACTGAATATCTTATTTTATGTAAACTAATTTATTACAGAGTCATAGTCCTAATGAGCAAGTGTATACTTTGTACGGGGACAGGTATAGTTTACGAAATTATCGCAGTGATCCAGAATACGTTTTACCCAAGGGTTGTGTACAGTATTTCGCTCCTGGTAATTTATTTGAATGTGTATTGTTAACAATCATGATTTCAATGCCATAATTAATGTCTTGTGTATGATATTTAGGTCATTTGGCAATACAAGATAACAACAACTCGACAATACAAAAGAAAGCGACTACATATTTGACGTTCAGCGCTGATGGAAATGAACTGTTAGTTAATCTCGGATCCGAGCAAGTCTATCTGTTTGACGTAAACTCAAACAAGAAGGCGACTCTCCTTGAAAGTTTCATCATCCAACACAATCATAGTTACGAAAAGACTATGGCCAACAATGCAAATGGAGTTAATCAGGCCGGTGCTAGCACTGCAAAAATAGAAGTTGAAGTCAAAAACGGGACCATACATACTGAGCCGATTCCGTCTAAAGAGTATATATTACCATTGAAAGCTAAAAATCTCAAAGATAAGGTTGAATATTACTTAAAAGTTACTCATGCAAATATTTTATAGATGCATTTGGTAAATAATGTTTAAATTTTTTAGGCCAATGATGAGTTACACAATAGCAATTATCCTGCAGCTGTACATTTATATAACCAGGCGATATCTTTATGCTCCGATTGTGCTATATTGTATTCAAATCGAGCCGCTGCGTTAATGAGAAGAAATTGGTATGTATTCATCGACGATTAACTTTTATACCGGCGAGGTTTTTTTCTTCGTATTTCCTTATCTTAGTGACAAACTATTTACCAGTGTCTTCAATCACAAATGTATGTAGGCAGGTGATAATTATAGTCCTTGTCTATATATGTTTGTTTTTTACTATTGTGTTGTCTAGAAATGGCGGGGATGGATGCTAGATGACCACTGAGTAAGTGAGCCATGAAACAATTCAATTTTTACGCATGACTGTTTGATTGGGACTGTGCAGGTTGCATATATGCATATTGTCTATATTTGTGTACAAAATGCGGTTATTTGGCTCTATTATATGCAATTGTGTATGGGTTTTCATCTAGAAGTAATGGGGATTTAGTCTAGATGACTTGAGATCCTCAGATCTGTAGCAATGCAGTCTGCATATAGTGTATACTGCGACAAGCAGCAAAAACGTTGGTTTGGCTCTTAAACAACTGCTTCTTTATTTGAGACTCTATGAAGTGGTTACGTTGATGTTGTGATTTTGGCTTATTTGTCGATGAGGCTTCGATAAAAATTGTATCTTTGTTGATGTTGTGTCTGACTAATGTGGCTCAAACTCTTGTCTGAATCTTTTATAGCTATCCTTGTTTTTATATCTGACTCCATAGATATGCATATTTAAATTACGTTGAGTGATTTTTAATTTAATTTTAATATCTCATCGAATATTTAAACCCCACAGTTTTGTTACCAGTTATATCGTATTCTTCAATATTTGACTAAACAATGTTTCATTTTGAATTATTTACATTTGCCATAAATAATATCACAATCAGATGACAAATTTGGTAAAGCAGCAAGTCATATATTTATTTTTGCATTCATAATATAGCTACCATTGAGTCATTTAATAAACAAAGGGTCATAAATAAATTCAATTGCACATAAAATATTTTTTTATTAGAACATATATTTTTATGTTGTAGTTAATATGTATAAATATGATAAAGCTCCTCTTTGTCAGAAACGTTAATATAAAAATTAGAATAAGCAGCTTTGTATTAACAAATCTTTTCAGTTAATACCATGAGAAGGTGGAAGCTAGTATGTACCTCACCAGGAGATGTGTCAGTTAGTAGTTGATAGACAATTAGTTACATATTATTAATATAAAGAAAAAAAACATAGCGATAATATTAAAAAAGATGTAACATGATCCGTGAAATTATAAAGCGATTTTAGAAAGGGAAAATAATATTTTAAAATAATAAATTAGCATAAATGAACAGTATTGTATTTCAATTCTATCGGTAAATAAAACCGAATTACAAAGAGGTTTGTGTTCAGTAGCATTAATAAATATGTTTTTATTCTTATTAATGCCGAAATTGATATTTCTTTAGATCCACTATAATTACAATTTTCTTAGTTACATAATAAACTTAAAAACAGTTGATTCAAACTTAAAAAGCTGAGAAGCGGTAAAAATGTAATATTTGATAATCAAACGAAAATCGAATGAAATTCCGTCATAGCATTACTTAATTATATCGATAAAAAAAACTCTAAATGAGATTTTGTTCTAAATAAATGTATTTAAATTCAATATCACACAAAATAAATGAAATATCCCAATTATTGAAAAAAGGTCATCAAAGAAAATATACAAATTAAAAAGTATTCAAAAGTTTTCATATTTAAAATGGTACTTTTCTACTTTTAGCTGCAGCAAATATATCGATGATGATATCAAAATTTAATTGTTGTGTTAGATTATTTCTTATAAAATCGAAAGATTTTACAAATTATTTTGTTCAAGACTTTTTTAACTGATTTTTAATGCGCTTAAGAACTGAGAAAGAGCATTCACAAGTTAACAGAGCGTTACAAGCGTTATTTTGAGGAAAATCCAATCGTATTTCATTGTTGCTTTCTATCTCCTCCATTGGTTGCTTTTCAATTTATTCTATTTGTTCGCATCCTGCCGATTGTTCTTCTTTCTCTTGCATCTTTGTTTATTTTTCACACATTGTTTGATATTTATTAAAAAAAAAACGCATTTTAAGATTTTGTTTGATTAAGCGAGATTGCTGTATTTCTTACCTTTTTTTTGGCTCAAGAACATATGTTCACTTCATGGCTTTAAAATATTGGAAATATACCGATCGCCCATATCTGTATGATTAATCCGTCTGTGATATATGTATAATAATTGAAATATTTTGGCTTTACTAAATATATTATTTTTTATCCACTTTACAACAACCTCGCAACACTTATAAAGTTATTGGTATCACAGTATTTTAAAAATTTTAATGTCTTAAAAAAAGCATTAAATTGTATCTTTTGATTAATGCTTAAATTTACACAAATGTTATGATTTAGCAAAAAATCCGGACATGAATTTCGCATCGACTGTCTGATTTAGACTGATTTAAATCAATAATTTTCAACCGTCGTTTTGCGGGCTAAAAATATTTCGCTCTGATTCACGGAGTTTAAGAACTCAATTGGATTACTAGTAGCTTCTTTTTCGTCCAGTATTTTGTAACTTGAGTAAAATAAAAACGCTGCAGAAACAAAACCAGACCTTCCTTGCTAGTTAGATATTCATATCCGAGTAAAACAGTTCATTGGTAACTCGAAAATAACATAGAATATCTCTAAAAACAGTAATATGGACATTTATCTATGTGCGTATTTGTCACAATATAATATTAATTTGAAAATTTTCATCAGAATTTTATAATAAATAAATGCGAAATTCATCCATAGAGCTATCTCTAAGACAACCTCCAGTATAATAATTATTTTCCCTATCAAAAATCTATATTTTAAACTACGACTTTTTGTATTTACTTGAATTATGTATTTATTATTAAAAAAAATTATGGCATTTAAGAGGTTATTTTATTAAATATTTTAATAATTTTAGGGCTGGTGATATTTATGCTGCCATACGCGACTGCTACACAGCCATACACTTCGATCCACAACACGTCAAATCACACTTCCGATTAGCCAAAGCGTTATTGGAACTCGAAAAGGGAGTAGAAGCCAACGAGTGTCTTCTTTACTTCAAAGATAAATTCCCCAAACAAGCCGACGCTCACGCAGTATGTTTGTTGCAAAAAGACATTGAATTGTCTTTGAAAAATTCAGATAAAAAGTTCCAAAGTAAGTTTGATAAAAGTTAATGTACCATTTATTCTCATTGAGAAAAATAATCAAATTTTTCTCGAATATTTTCAGTAGACGATCAGAACAATTATGATATGGAGTTTGTGAGCCCAGTCGAGCGTCAACTCAGATCGTCCAGTAACGATTATTCTCATAGATTCTTGGGTCACTGTAATACGACAACGGATATAAAAGAAGCTAACTTTTTAGGACAAGACGGCAATTATATAGTTGCTGGGTATGCTATCGTTCATTTGTTTTATATGTTAATGTGTTCAATTTTCTTATAATGTACATGTTTCAGTTCTGACGACGGATCCTTCTTTATATGGTCGAGAAAGTCTGGTAATATTGTGCGTTGTTTGAAAGGAGACGAATCGATAGTTAATTGCATTCAAGTGCATCCAACTTCGTGCCTTATAGCTACGAGTGGAATCGAAGCCGTTGTCCGCTTGTGGAGTCCACGACCTGAGGTATGTAATAAAATGTTTTAATAGAATATTTCAAAGATTAATGATCGTTTTGTGATATAGGATGGAGTGTCTGAACCTCGAGAAATTGTAGACATTCCTGATGCAGCGTCGGCAAATCAGCAACGAATGCAAGCTGATCCGTTTGAAGCTATGCTCTTCAATATCACGTATCAAGGAGGCTTGGGACGCGCCGCCCGTGAAGGTGGTCCCGGAGCCAGGAGTAGTACGCCCGAGAGGGACGCTACAGTTGCTTGTCGTCCTAGTTAGGTTTTCGTTTATTATTAACGATTGATTGTAAAAATGCATATGAATATATATTAGACGTTGTTAAAGATGGCTGTATTTTTTATGTTATATTTAGCTTTCCTATTAAGTACTGATTTGATTGCGAATTGTAGGGTGGAAATTTGATTGGATTAAGTCTTGAAAACATTTGAACGTTTCACTTTGAATTACAAAATTACTTTTAAGTTACTTTAGTTTACTTTTAAATATAATTTTTGAGGCACATGCCGTATTCAACAGATAACAGATGATTTTTAATATTTACATACATATAATATATGTATCTCTATGCAACAAAGTGGTGTTTTAGAGATATAATTGATTTATTACATAGTAAAAATATGAGCTATCAATTATGAGTATTTTTTATGTTAAATTTCGATGATTTTATTTATAAATATTTTTATTATCTTTTTTGCACTTAAACCAAATATGATACACACCCTTCGATTACACTTTACTGCTTGTAAATAAGTTATTTTTGTCAAAAGAAATTCTGCCATTTCCTTTTACTCACTAATTTTAATTTATAATGATTTATTATTTGTTCTATTTATAAAGACTGACATACTTTGAAGTGTTTTACAAGATGTATAAAAAACATGCTTATTGTGGGATTTTTTTTATTATTTTCTATACTTTTGTTGCACTTAAACCAAATATATCGTACGCTCTTCGATTATTTATATATATATATATATATATATATATATATATATATATATATATATATATATATATATATATATATATACATATATATATATATATATATATATATATATATATATATATATATATATATATATATATATATATATGTATTTTCATTCATTACGGCTTGTAAATAAGAGTTATGTTTGTTAAAGAAATCCAGCCATTTTTCCTATTACTCAGTAATTTTAATTTATAATGGTTTATTATTTTTTTCTTTTTGTGAAGACTGACATAATTTGAAGTGTTATACAAACGACATAAAATACATTAAAACAAAAACTTACAATAGTACAGAATAAATAAATAAAAACAGTCTACATATAAATTTAAATTGTCAGCATGGTGAAACATTAGTCAAATATTATATTCAGAATATTGAAACACTTTTAATACGTAAATGAACAAATATTGATATGATATCCGGACTGCAGGTATATTCGTAATAATCTAATAATTGTGTTGTAAAATCGTAATTTTTCAGTGTTTGTTTTAAATGTACATAGTTTTAAACCCCAACCGTATACATATTGTAAATGCATAAATTACAATTATTTCTAAAAAAATTTGTATCTATTTTATAGGACCGATGGGGGTCTGAGAAATTTGTTTTATATTTTATATGATAAAATTTAGAACGATATATATATTATATAGTATATATATTTAATACATTATACTACTCATAATTACACAATATGTATAACACTGTTAACGTTCTTCAATGCGACATAATTTCATTATGTTATTAATGTATAGATTTTGTTTTTAGTTTTAATTTATAATTAGATTTATGTTATAAATATACCCTAAATTGTGATACAAACGTGTACATATACAAATATAAAAAATATAGTGTTTGGGTACTTGATAACGTTGTATCGTGTTGAAAAGTTATTTTAACGGCTTATATTCCTTTGTCAGTTACCAATGTTTTAATAATAAAAGGTACGTTTTCATCGAGTGTTTTTGTTCGAAAAGATTTGGAAGCAAATTTTACCATAATATTTATTTTTAAACTAAGTTGAAATTATTAAAAATATAGCAAAGATGACGAATCTTTGCTTGCAGGTAAATATTTTGTAGCATCAAGTCACGAATCAAATGATTTCAGTAATAAAACATAAATGCTTCCAAATTTTATTTTATTCAACATCTGAAAGACAACTGTAAATTACATACATAGCCAGTATTTTACTAGCGAGAAAATATTTATTTGGAAAATGTGTTGTTTATTTTATGATAGTTTTTCAATCTTAAATTTATGTTGTCGAGTTCATCAACTAAAACACTCCCTATTTACAAGAATAAGGATTAACGCACATCATAATCATAAAAAAAGTATCAGTTCTACTTGCGATAAAAGCGTTTTATCCGTCGAAAATAAAATGGGTTTCTTAGTTTGAATGAAACACAGAAGGAGACCACTTAACGAATTACGGTACACGCCGTAAATCATAAAATATTTATTGCATTTGTTAGTATAAAACGCGCGCAACTGTTTTTAATCTACTTTATCGGCCAACGAAGAGTTAATTTAAAGAAATTTACCACTTTTCTGTAATCGGTCGTTCCAACGAAAAGGGGCAAACCACAAAATACACCATGAATATAAATACTGAAACTTTGGCAACCAGGAATCACTTCGTGTCACACATACTTGAACATCCACATCGGAGTTCAAGAGACCTCCTACTTGGGTTGCTACCGAGAGGAGGCCGATTCACTCTGTAAGCTAAACAAATACTTTCTATTTATATGTGTTTCATATCATATATTTATCCACCTCCAAGATTATTCCCAGATTTATTTTGAATTTAAATAAGCTTGTTTTTAATTATTCTATTTCCAGGTGTTTCCCGTGTGTTTATAATTATGAGTCTTGTACTGGGATTACAAATGACAGATAATCATTTTTATTTATGATATCGGGAAGCCCCTGAATTTACTGTGTAGGTTTTTGTGAACATTTTCGGCGTGCTTATCCGATTATTAATTGGGGAAATCCCGGTGAACGCTACGATGGAGATGCTTGTGAAATATGAACGAGTTATCAAGCTTACTAATATCTGATATACACAATATGTGGGAGTACATAATAATTATCTTTCAATGTGGTTTGTTTTTATATAATGCATTTTTTAAGAATTTTAAAGGTTAATAAAATGAATTTATTACCAATAGATTTTACGATAAAGCTATTTAAGCAGTCTATATATATATTATGGTACACATTAGTCATTTTTAATCGTAAAACAGGAATATCTATTAAATGGACGATTGTTTTTTTAACGATCCATATTGTAATAGCTCGCTATTAGAATATTTCAGAGTTCATAGCTTATAAACGTCTGCTACAGATCGCGCTGTTTAATCTAACAAGATTTAAATATGTACGAGCTTAAAAAAAATAATTTCAAGCTCTAAATTTGAGCTTCGACACTATACACACTTATTGAAAAACACGTATCCAAAGAGGGCAATAGGTAGGGTTCCCATACGTCCCGTATATACGGGACTGTCACCGTATTTTCCTACTCAGTCCCGTGTTACTATTTGTCCTGTTTTACTCCCATTTTCTCCATAAACTCTGTTAGTGTTCGGTGAACGAATTACTTTTATATAAAATTTTCGTTTTTGTCTTCAGGTTTCATTATATTTTTTTGTACACGAGAATTGTACTTTATGAAAAAAAAACCCTGACAATATTAATGGTTCTTCGACGGAATAGTTGTAATTTTTTTGGACATGCAACACTTTTTTTATATAAAGGGGGGGGGGGGGGAGATTTTTTAGTTCTAGGAAATATGGTTACCCTAGCAATAGAATACTTAAAAAAATGTGCGCGAGCATTACATCATATCCCAGCGCCTTTCTTTTAAGAGTATTGGGATACGAGTTATCACAGAAAGTTGTATGTCGCTAAGCATTTCTTAAAACTATTGAAGGGTGCTGTCGATGCTCGCCTATGGCTGTCGCCATCCGGCTCCTTGATACGCTAGCAATGCATATTGATCTGTTTAATGTCAGTTATGTGGAGCTGGTCCGGTTCGTACCATATAATCTTAATATTTTATGATTTTTGTTTGCTTCTTTCTATGTATTATTTTAATCATAAATTTTTTGTATATTGAAATAATACAACGTACTGTTTTCTACCGTCGTGACGCATTGGGTTAACCTGTTAGTTCACGATGGTCTTAATTTAATTTAAATATATTTTTTTTAAATACACTAAACAATAACAAATTCCAAAGATCAGCTGCAACACAAACGAAAACGCGTCCTAAAAAAATATATTTGAAGAACTAGTTAGGACGTCATTAGTAGTTATCTTTACAAAACAATCTAGTGGCTTATCTGTAATATATATTTTGAACAGAATGACGAATAAGTTAGAAATGTTTCATAGCGTCATTTGACAGAATTTTGGCGCATACTATACACAAAAGCCGCGGTCATATTCTTTAAAGTAAAATTAAGTTTTAGGTCATCTTCACTGTAATGCCTAACCTTTTTTTCTCACGAATCATGGGTTATTAGCGGAAATTACTTTTTTTGCGGACCAACGATTGAAAACCACCCAGATTCTAGGCGTATCTGAACTGCTCGATTGTCTTGTTGACTTTCTGACTCTTCATTCTTATAATAATGATAATGCTAGTATGCGGCCAGTTAGACTGTCAGCATTGCTATGGACAGACGCTAGTTTAAAACTATAATCATATAAATTATAATCATGCTGCAAATGTTTAATTAGTTTATTGTTCGATTTGTTAAAAAAATCATGTCGCTGGATTGGAATCGAGACTTGAGCTACGAACGAATATATTTACCTGCAGATAAATATTACGAGAGTAAAAATGAACATCTGATAGATGAAGAAATTATTAAGTGAGTTAAATATTAAAATGTATTATATCGATAAAAAAAAATGTGATTCAGTTGAATCATATGATTTGTAAATAGTATTCAATTTTATCAATGAATTCTGTGCCCTTTACATATTTTATTCTTTTGCTTAGTTATTACGCAGATTTTTATTTACAAATAACTTGAAACGTGTATTTACAATGCTGTAAGAATGTCGTCAATGTTTACATTGCTGTACTTAATTTATGATATACCAAGTTCTTTATTGTCCCGTTCTATCAGAGAGCTGAGGAGAAATTATTTCGTCTATGGTTTTTAAAATAATATGTTCCTAATGCGAAATGTTATTCTATTGTTATAAGTACAATAAAAATCATATTTTTTTTAAAGTTTACATAGCAATGATTTTGATATGAATATAGCAAAAAATATTGGTACGCGGCTCTGATGCACTGCATGTATCTGCATTCGGCGGGTCAAGTCTGAAAGTTCGGATGTCAGCTAGATTTAGACTTATGCGTTAGGTAGAAGATATTGTCTATCGCGCATCATTTTCAATAAAGAGCGGTTTTGATACAGATGTGCCATTAAATTGTCCGTGAAATATTTCCAATCATTAACGCAATTGCTTGGTCACAAGATCTCTTTTCTATTGTTAGTCTTATTTTCGAGGGCCATTGTTTATTTTTTTATTTGTTTGAAGTGGTCGTTAGAATGACTTTTAAATTTTAAAAAATTGCGCAGGTGCTTACACACCCAAATACAACCATGTTTGATCGTGGGGTAATTATGATAACAAATATATTACGTTATTTGTACAAATTCTAAATTAAATGTTTTGTATAAGTTGCCCGGTAAAATTCAAGAGCTAAATAAAGGTCGCTCGAAAAAAGTAATTTGTCAGTCGTTACGGAAATATGCGTCATTGCGGTCTTATAGAATAGTTAAAAGTTGATTCCAATTAGTTCATTTATAAAAATAAAGTTGATATATTTTGCGGTTAACAAATAGTTATCAATGAAACCATTGTCTGCATATATACATATTATATATTAAGAATTTTCTAAGTTTTGCAACTTACCTGGATTATTTAAAAGCTATTTTTATTGATATAACCATAATATATATTCAAGTAAACTATACGACAAGGTCTTTTTATCTAAGCACGTTTCTTTGAGCGTTTTGCTGTGTATTTTTAAGATAATAAACAATTGTTCTTATTCTATATCGTGACATATATAATATTCTTGCACAAAAATTGAAATTTGCCAATATGTTACTATTATGTTGCATGAAAGCAAAATTTTAGTTTTCTACTTATTAGTAAGGTGTTTAAATTGACACGTTCATACATATATGAGGTAAAACTTTTAATATAATATAATACCATCTTTAATAATCGCTGTATGTTATATTTTATCGCAAAAGCAATATAGATATGTGTGTATGTCGACAAAATTTGTTAATTAACTATTTATACATAAAAGGATTTAAGGTAATCTATGCGATTCGATTCAATGATTAATTAGAACGATAATTATATACAGGATGCCATACAACGGATATTACATGAAATTAATGTATTCAAGTCAATATGAGATTATGGGTTGAACGTTTTAATTACTGACTTTGCTACTGTTGTAGACATGTCCCTTTATTTAGGCGTAGTGCTTAAACCTCCATAAGGGGCAATATGATCAAGGTCTTGAGATGCATACTCTTACCGTGACCAGGGCCGGCCCGAGGGGCAGGCAGTACAGGCGATCGCCTGGGGCGCTAGATCTTGTGGGGCGCCGTGATACCAAATAAAAGCGCAATATTCACTTAAAATTATCAAACCATATTGTTAAAGAATATAATCTGATATTATTTTTTTGTATACACTACTGTGCACTCTTTAGATTATTTCACGAGTAAAAAATCGCGACGAAAATAAAACTACAAATTTTTAAATACCCACAATCTCAAAAAATAGTATGGTGTCAAATGTAATATTAAATTACTTTAATTTGAATTATATTTTTGTGCTCATGTAATGAGTTAATAAAGTATTAATAGGGGGGGGGGGCGCAAATTTAGTTTTTGCCTGGGGCGCCAAATAATCTAGGGCCGGCCCTGACCGTGACTCTTGTCTCCACAGTGAAGTCAAGGTCTAAAACTCGATTCTAAGACAGTTGAGAATTCTCCATTCTTGATGGTGTGATAATTTAAGCTCATATTTTATAAATTTCTGAGCATTTGTAAAATACAGTTTCTAATGTTATATAATTTGTCTAATGCACTATCATGGATGTATTTTTATGATACCAAAACAAGGGTTCAATCGTTTCAATGGAAGCGCTCTAAAGAATCAAGATTAAAAAAGCATGTCAAGTTCGATCAGATGTCAAGATTCTTTTTACCCGATTATAATAGTATAATGCACTAATAATTTCTATCACTAAGTTCTACCGTCAATAAGAAGTACTACTCTGCAGCTTTACGTCGTTTTTGAGAAGAAATCCGAAGAAACCGAAGATCAGAATTGTGAACAAACAACTTTGGGATCTCTGCAGCATAATAACCCACTGACTTACATTTAAAATTCGTGATGTTTTGGCCAAAAGCGACACTGTCGTGATGCCTTAGCTAACGTGTTCGCAGGTAGGAGCCCCGCTACTATTCCTACAGATAAAGAGTCAACGTTTTACTATTATAGAAGAGATGAATGAAACATTTCTGTGTGACCTAAAGACTATACCAAATGTTCTGCGGATAAAAATAAGTATATTATTACCGTTAATTACTACTTTGAAATGGAAACAGTTTTATTTTTTATCACGCCTTATATTTATTTTATTTAACATTCCTCCATAGTCTCAAGATCCTTTACAAAACTATTTTTAATAGTTTATCATAATTTTAATCATGCTTTACATCTAGTATATACTAAATACACTTTTAATTTAAATTTATACTAAAAAGATCTAAGCGTGTCTAAAACTACGTATATATTATATCTTTACCCTAAATATTATTTATATAGGAGGTAGTTAATATAGGTAGTCAATATTTATTAACATTTAATTATATTAAATTATCTTGTCCTTTTCACCTGATATTTATTATTATTTATTTAATTTTTCCTTAATGATTTCCAATATTTACTAAAAACACGTAAAAGTATTTGACCGATAAGAGCTTAAAAACAAATTACTGGACGAAATTGTTGAGTAAGATTATATGTTCTTTATCTTACCGCAAATTGAAATAATATTTAACGTAATTTATATATGTTATATACCTATATTTTAGCTTACGCCATTGTGTATAAATTTTCCTCGTAATCGCACCTTTGTGTTAATAATAAAGATAGAACTTACTGTTGACAATCAATCGTGTGCAATTTTGTTATCATTTACTTATCGTACACTCGATTGCCACAGCTATACATTATATGTCTGTAATAAAAAGATAAATAAATAAAAATTTTCTTTGCAGCTACATAAACAGAGAATTCCCCTTGCTGGCGCAAAACAACAACCAAACCTTATGCTATCAAGTTCCGAAAGTATTTGTCAGGCATGGCGAAAAACAAGGATCTATGGCAGAACAAATATCGTGTGATAGACTTAAGAACTTAAAACTACCAAACCTATGGTCGATTTGTTTCCAAGGAATATCATACGCTGATAGATCGTTCAAGAAAGGAAGATCAGGAGAGATTATGACAAGAGAGCATGATTTAGTTGTCTTTAGCATTTATCAAGGTGAGCTTTTATAAACTACTAATCTTATTTCAATTTCGAAATATTCATCGAGAGCATATTAAACTGACTTGGGCTATTTAGATTATAAATTTCTTGTCTAATAATCGCTACATTTTCTACACACTTTATTTATCAATTTTAGTATTAATTTATTTTAGATGATCTTATCTTATCATTCTAAAATAAATTTAAATGTATATCTGTATATTTTTTTAACTCAAACCACACCAAAGCTTGCACAGAATTTCGCGGCACACTACAATATTTTATTTTTTAGGTTAAATTAAGACCATTGTGGCCTAACAGGTTATCCCAATGCGCCACGATGGTTGAAAACAAATTTTAAATTTATAAAACATAAAAAAACGTATATTTACATAAATATAACAATACTTAAACTTAACAAAAAATTATAAAATATCAAAATTAAATGATACAAACTGGATCAGATCCTCGTAAGTAACATTACATAAGTCAATATGTAATGCCAGCGTATTAAGGAGCCGGATGTTCACAGCTATAGGCGAGTCGGCAACTGCGGACGTCCTAGCCCTAACGGCCATCAAAAGAGGACGCGATAGTGATTCTCGAAAATGTTCCGGAACCCAAAACTGGAATTCCTCGAGAATTGCTGGATTGTCGACAGCACCTTTTAGTAATTTGAAAAAATGTTTAGCGACATACAACCTTCTGCGAGAGCTCAGCGAATTGTATCCCAACGCTCCTAAAAGAAAGACGCTGGGATATATGTACGGATAATAACCAAATATCCTTTTGTAAAGGTATTTTAAATACATTTTTTTAATTTTTTCCACTAAAAGGGAATATTTGGCTATTCGGGGATTCCAAATTATAGATCCCGATTCAAGAATGCTACGAACTAAGGTGTCATAGAGGATGCGAATAACTGACGGATCGTCAAAGTGAAAGGCATTCCTCATAACAAAGCCGAGCATCTTGGAAGATTTATCACAGACGTCGTGTATGTGTAGAGAGAACCTCCATTTGCTCTCGAAAGTGATTCCGAGATCTTTAGTGGAAGTTTCTTTAGTCAAAATGTTACCACCGATATGGTAGAAATAAGCTGATGGCGAATGGTATCGAGAAAATGACACAGTATGGCATTTTCCGACACTAAAGGGCAGACGGTTAACGGAAGCCCATCTCCATAGAGAGTCTAAGTCACTTTGTAGAGAGAAGGAGTCCACAGCAGATCGAATGCATTTATATAATTTTAAATCATCTGCGTACAGAAGAAAACTTGAATTTGTAATTGCTGTATTTATGTCATTAATAAATAACACAAAAAGCAGAGGGCCCAGATTGGATCCTTGAGGAGCCCCCGAAGGGGTAAAATATTCTTTTGACAATCGGCTACCAATAGAAGATGTAAAGTGCATACATAGAAATGTTCAGCTTTTATTCATGTCTTCTAAATTGGATAATCAGCCAATATAGTTTGTGATATTTCAATTGCATCCGTAATATTGACTTCACAACTTTGAATGGAAAGATTTATCTTATTCATATGATGTAAAATATCTTCCAAGTAAGCCAACCATCCTTACTGTTAAAATGTTTAAAGATTGAATTTTTTATTTACCTCTCAAAAAAGTGAAACATTCCCCCTTGGTTTTAACAAGAGCTTCAAATTTCGTTCAAACTAAAACTAACTCAAAGCTTGTACTTCATATTCTGCTCTAATTTCTTGACTTGTTTCAAAAAAAAAATGGGCGTTTATTTTTTAGAAAAAATTAAACTTCTTTCCTTAGTTTTATCGCTTCAATCCCTTTGAAAGGCAGCGTTTGTGTTTTAATGTTTTGGTACCTTTGGGATTGACCTCGTGGCCAATGAGACTCAATGTGGAATCTAGTAGGACTTTTTATTGCAGTATTTACATGTGTGACGGACGATTATTGACGAAACGTTTTCTCGGAGCAGTGGTGACGCACATGATGATGTCCGTGGACGATCCTCAGGGTTCTTGTAGCTGTCTGCAGCGAGTATCAGGAGGCAGTTTCTCTTGCGGCGATGGTCGTTCGGGAGTTTCAGGTCGTCTCTTCGCGTCTGTCGGTGGGGGCGCGTCTGCTGGTCTCTTCGAGTGGCTGTTGGTAACTCTGATTGCCTGTCTCCTGTCGGACCCTCCGAGTCCGGAGGGCTGTAAGGCTTGCTGGCAGATCGCATATATGCAGCGATCTTCCAGCCAATCGCTGCAGTTGCTTCGTAGAATCTTAAGAATGCTGAAGTATGCACAATTTAAGTAATTTTAAATTTTAACAAAAAACACTTCTATTACACACAGTTTTTTCATATGCTAACGAATTTCAATTCTTTATAAGGGTTTAATATCGCTTTTTAATCTTTCTTAAAAAGCCGTTTTTAAAGTGGTTCCAAAATACGGTGTCTATCGAACGGTCGCCACAAAATCAATCATAAATTTATAGTAAAATCATGTTTAATAGTGTAATTTATAAATTAATTAAATTTTTACCAGGTCATCACTACGTCACGTTAATCGAAGTCAAATCAATATGCGACGATCCAACTACAGGATACAAAATTAGTGATACAATGGGAGTTAAAAACAACAAGAGATCTGCTCAGCATCAGATCAGAGATCATTTAGAGATATTGAGGAACATTTGTGGAGTATCAGACGATCAGATCAATACCTTCATATTCTGGCCTTTTCTATCCATGTGGACTAAAGATCCTAGGGGCATTAAAATCAAGCGATGGGAAAAGGAAGACAATCATGCCTTTAATAATATATTCGCTGATCAGGAAAGATTTAATGATTGGTTTTATACCAAAATTGTAGGAGCCAAATCTGTTACAAACAGTATGTTTAATACTGTACTGAAAAGGTATTTATTGAATTGGTTACGTAATTATTTAATCATGTTTATACATTTGATAAAGGTTTATAGTGTTAAGCTGTGGTATATTTGTCAATGAGATACACGAAGGTATGCTAGCTTTACTATCTCAAGAACAAATTGATTTATTGTATACTAAGCCTTTGAAAGATGAAAGTCCGACTATTGTACACGGAGCTGCTGGAACTGGAAAAACTCTATTAGCACTACATAGAATTAAAATTTTATATGAGCATGGACTGATTGATGAAAATAATAGGGTGTTGTATATATGCTATTGGCCTGGAATTAGGTAAGAGAGTCAATATTAATATTATCAATTAAACTTAAGAATTTGCTCCTAATATTTTGATTGTTTCAGAGCTGATTTTAGAAAGAAGTTGTCGATTTTTAACTTGGAACAATATGTAGATACTGAGCGAATTTTTATATCACAAGAAAATTTTATGCATACCAATGTTAAAAAATATAGACATATTTTTATGGATGAATGTGAAGCTATTTGTTTAGCTTTTAATGAAAAGATTGTCGTGGAAACATTTTTGACCATTGAAAAATCTAGATTGACTGATTTTGATGAAAATTTTCATAAAAAGCAATGTGAATACTATGGAATTCATTGTGACGAACATGACGGAAAATCATATGGCGATTTATGGTATTTAGTAGATATTAATCAAGCTACTCTTTTCATTCCAAAGCATTCGCCTAACATGTTAAAGAAACCCACTATAACGTTGTCTAAGGTCATGAGGAATACTGGAACAATTTACATGGTCTTTAGTCAATTCTATAAAAATCCTGTACCTAAAGTCGAAGCTGCCGCTAAATTGTCCGATTTATATTTGAACAATATACATTTGGGACACACTATTGCCGGTCCTCCTGTATTTTGGGTCGATTCTGACGGCAGCGAATTAACCAATAATACGTTCCAGGGATTAATTAGAGTCATAATTGATTTGTATTCCACTAAAGGCATAAAGCCGCACGATATGTGCGTGTTGCCATTTTTCGTCACAAGAGCATATCTGCCCGATAACATCAACAAAGCAATATCGGGTCATTTCATAACCGACGGGTATCGACCTGTTTGCACACAGAGGGTTGAAGAATTTTTGATGGATGGAGATCCTAAAAACTTTCTTCTGCCTTGGGCTCTGAGAGTAAAGGGACTGGAGTTTAAGGTTGTTGTGATAGCGATAGAGAACGAGGACTTTGACTGCTGCGATCCAGAAGATCGCAGGAAGATTTATGTCATGGCTTCCAGATGCACTTGTTTATTGGTCAATGCATGGCAAAGAAAGCATGAAAGACGCGATTGACACGAATAAGGCGATAAAAGCATATCCGTTTGGAATTCACTTTAATGTATGACTATGTTATTTATAATAATACAGACAAACAATATGCAAATAACCGCAAATAAATAGCTGTATTATTGTACTTGTCTATATAATATAAATTCATTCGTAGAATTTTAACATGTATTTTAAGAAGCACTGTATTAAGTCCGGTTCAATTACGTTGAACAACAATTTGTAATAGTAATTTGCATGCAATAAAAGAGGGGAATCCTATGATTATTAGTTTTAATTATTCAGGTAAAACAGTTTTTTTATATCTTGCTATATCTAAATACCGTTTTAATAACTCGTTGATATTTATTAAATGCATATATTAAGACTTAAGGAAAATACTGTAATACCATTTCTAGAGTTGATGCAAATATGTTGATTTTAAAAAAAAATATTGGATACTACGTTGCTAAAAAAATTTGAAGGTTCCCATTATTAGTTTTAGATTAATTTATATATTTTCACATACATCATAGTTTTTAATGATTTAAATATTAAAAAGTTAAAGGAAGCTGGTCTGAAGAATAAGATTTAAACTTTTGCTAAGAGACAGTTATTTTTCTCTTTGTTTATTTAGGTTTAACCTTTTACATAATTATTTTATTATTTTGGATTCCAAAAGCTAAAAAACACATATAATTGCGATTATGTAGTATATTTTATAGTAAAGTCTCAGACTAGTAACTCTGAAGTTGTGGGTCAAGCCCCGGAACTTAGATTTTTATTTATAAAAATACGCTATTATTAAAAAATAAAAGTTACGACAAAATTTAATGTGTTTAGCAGGTACTCAGTGACAGCGTTGCCAAATATACTGCTGTTTAAATAATTGTTGTTAAGCAAGTATTATTATAAGATAAGTAACAGACAATAATGTTCCACTCTAAGATATTAAATTGGCCAGATATTCGAGAGTAGAAAAGAGCGAAGCTGTAATTCGCTTCTGACTTAAAAATAGATTCAAATCTTTCTTTATTGATGATGTAAAATCCGACAATTCTTATGCCTGCACTACACTCTCTGGAACTTGGCCAAGGTTGGCCAAGGACGGAGAATATAGTGGGTTACTTCGGTCGAGTTCGGTTCTGTCCGCTCTAAAATCTCTCGTAAGTTGTCCGAGGTTACCGAGAACGGGAGGTAAAGTTGGGGTAATTCAGTCAACTTGGCCAGCTTCGAGCGCTTCCGAACATTGTCGGCAAACGGACCGCAGTTAAAGGAACCGAAGTCGGAGCTACTCATTCGAGCGGTGAGATACTTCCCCTTTCGCTCTCTCGCGTGTTAAGTGACGACAGTGAGAGAGATAATGATATGGTTTCTTGCAAACTGAGATAGAACGAGTAACTCGGTTCAATTTTAGTATGCGCGTAGGCCCCCTGTGGTCAACACGCATGTCGAGCGCTGCATCGTAGTCACGTGGTCAAGTTATAATACCACATGCTTATCGAGGACTTCAACAGACTCTTACTGACAACTTTGAATATTTAAGGGCACCAACAGGGATTAGCTATATTTTTGATAGTATATTCTTCTAACAGATATTGTTATTATATTTTTTTATATAAAATTAAATAATTAGTAGTACTTGATTTTGTTAAAAAAAATCGTTTCGAATATCCTTATGTATTTACCTAGATCGGCTTATATAAATGTCACACCATAACGAATTATTATTTGGAATCGATGGCGACACATTCTAGGATAGTCACAGATGTGGTGTTCGTATTCTGAAGTATCATTTTTATGCCTTATGCCATTTTGCAAAACCCGACAAAGATTTTGCGTAAATTGAATATTTACGACCGAAAAGTTTTCACTGATATTGTATTGGTGAGTGCCCACACAAACTTTTATAATTATCAGTAGCGTAATTATAATAATATGACAATTTAAAAATTGCGATTATTTGGCACATTTTTCGATCGCGCGCAAATATGCCAGCTGTACGTGACAGAAGCCGCCGTCCGGACGGCATATGAAATTTGCGGCAGTGTGTCGTAGGTCTCGTTCGACTTCGAGTAAGCGAACTTCCAGAGAGTCTAGTGCAGGCATTACCTAAATAGCGAAAGTCAATATACCGGAATTCGGCAACAAAGGTTTAAACATTGAAACACGACCTATTTGGCGAAGAACTTGTTTTGCCAATGATGATTAGTTGATTTCTTCTTTACCACAATCTCTGTGCTGTTTTTACGCTTGTATTTTGCTGATATTAATTACACTTTTAACTTGCCATTAACAACCTTCAAAGACTGACTGGTTCTTAATTATCCAACAAGGAAAAAATACACAATACAAAAGAGTTGATGCACACTACATATTCAAAATACGTTATTTCAATATTTTTCTAGTCGATATTAAAACTCCGAAACCCAACATGTGACGCATATAGTATACAATTCTACTATTTCTTTCAGACGTAATGTCAACATAGTCTGGCAGAAAAACCACGTAGATATAGTAATAAGTTAATAAAAAATCGAATAATTTGCATTTTACCTCTAATATGTGTAAATTTATTTTTTGCATTTTATCTATATCGGATGTTTGTTTGACTTTTATCAACATTTTCGAACTTCTGCATTTTTTTTATATGTTAAATAAACGTTTCCGGTGATTAGGGAATTTGCAATTAACCGCCATGATGACGTGAGTTCATCTTATGTTGATGGAATTAGGTTGTAATTTAATATAAAAAATATTACCGTATTATAAAATATAATATATAATACATAAAAGCATTGCATAATACTATTATACTTTTTCATGCACATTTATACTCGTTCTATCTCATTGCATAGAAATATATCGATCGATAAATTTATGAATGATATATATTGATTGATAAATTTATGAATGACATATACATATGTATATAATAAGATTTTATTTGACGATTGCGATATACACAGCGACAAAATAAATTGGATTAGATTAAAATATTTTTTTACAACAGGAAATGCTAACCGCTTGTATTATATATGATATATCTTTTTTTTAATTATCAGCTTTTCGCAGTTTAATATAGATTTTCTGCTTAAAACCGACATAAAATACATGAAAATGATGATTAATTATTTCATTTTAATTTTTTGACATAGATAACTACTAATGCGTAATCAAATTATATGTTTTAAGTATACAATTCAAACATTATTAAGGCTTTGTATACATAGCTTTCAATATGCTAGAGAGGATTACATTAGTTTATTTTCAAATATAATTTCAATATTATCAAAAACTTTTAACTTGAGTGCCATAAAGATCTAGCACTTTCATTTAATTTCAGTATCGTCTAAAAAAGTAATTTTTAATAATGGATAATGTTGCGCAATAATCTTTGTTTGAGAATTAATATATATGTAAAAACATGCATGAAGTATTGGGTGCCAAGAAATATTTTCTTGACAAATGTATTTTATTATAATATACACTGATACACTAAATGGCGTAGCAAAAATTAAAACTCGTTTTATTTGTATATTGCTTATCGTTAAAGGAAATGTCACGACATATTAGGCAATGCAGCAGCAAGTCTCATGATTTTTCCTCGAGAACCCCTTGCTTATTTTGAGTAACAAAAAATTTACAATCATTGTTTTTATACTACATAATTATTCTTTAATTTAAGGAAAAGTCTCGACTATTTGATTTGGGAAAATAAGTTTAATTTAAAATTTAAAAAAAGCTATAGATTAACTGCTTGGATTTTTTTCGTATAAAAAGTTCAATTTAATACATTTTATTTATTACATAAACCAATTATTTTATATATTTTTTTAGTTCAAAGCTTAACAATTGTCTTGTTGAATTTATAACACAATTTTTTAGATAAGTTGCATTACATTAACTGATTCAAGACTGAAAAAGAACAAAGCAAGAATTATAATATTAAAAATAAAACTTGAATATAACTAAAAAAATAGTAAGATGGTAATATGCTTCAAAAACAATGTACTTAAACTAAATTAAAATAAAACTAAATGTATATTAATTATAAATATATGTTAGAAAACAATGTACTTAAACTAAATTAAAATAAAACTAAATGTATATTAATTATAAATATATGTTAGATAATAATACAAAAATAGTTTCAAGGTGTTCTTATCAAGTCGGGGTCCACTACTTTAAGGTATTCTAACCCTAAGGGGTGTGACTTCGCAGCCAAAAAGACGTTAGAAACTGGTAATAATTTATTAGTTAAATTTACATATTGCGACAAACTATGATCTAACTATGGTTGAGAAGCTGGCGGAGAGATGATGTCAGAGACAGATCCTCACAGAATCTTTGGTTTCTCCTCGTGGGAAATTAGTCTTAAATATTAAGGGTTGCAAAGCTAGTTGACGAATCAAAACTATGCAGCTAATTGTTGCACTCGTTTTTTAGAACAATGAAGTATGTATACGTCTATTAAAAGTGACATTAGTTTGCTAGACACCTTTCCTAGATCGAATTGTGCAATGGGAATATTGTCGCCGTACCGTGATTTTTGTCTTCCGATAATATATTGTTTCCATTGACCGTTTTGCAACAAATATTCTTTCAATGCATCGGAGAATAATTGCGTGTTATTTATGTGAACCCTTTTTTATAGATGTAACAAGGGCTTTTGTGTTGTCCCGTCCTTTACATTCTATTGTCTAATTCATCTATATTATTTGCAAATAATTATAGATAACTCTATTATAGAAATTGATAATATAAAAAATAAATTATAAGTTATATTGTAATTACATATTAAAAAAATAGGTATATTATCTGTGATGAGAAATATGTTAAGTTTTTACATAAAAAAAACCTTACTAATTATTGTACAACAATATTATATATGCTTAATAAATTAGATGAAAAACAAATTAGTGAAATGAAAGTATTTTAAAATAATAATATATTTACTAGTATAATTGATAGATTGGAATGCTTGGATATTCAAAAAATGTTGAATATGATTGTTTTAGTATTTATTTATAAGATGTAAAATATTATGTTAGTAGAGTATTTTAATAAGTATTTAATAATAAATAAATATGTACCTAGATATAATATTGGAAATAGAGACAATTAAAGGATAGTTAGGTTTAAGAAAATGAGGACGGCCAGGGGAATAATGTACGGAAGTGTGAATTTGTATCCTCAATGAAATAAAGAAACACCTTCATGCATTAAGAAATAAATTTAATAATATAAAAAATTATTTCTTAATTCCATAATGCGTCACGATGGTTAAAGATATATACTCCTATTTTTTATGCAAAAGTTAAAGTCAAAATAGTTGTGGTCATTTATAAAAAAAAATCGTTTCACTTTTATTTTTAGCAAGGTGAACATACGTTCTCCTTTGAGAAGGATCGTCTTTCTCAAACATGTTGTTCTCCTCAAACAACAATTTCGAATGCTTTGATATTTTCAAAATCTGGTCACCTTACCATATACCGATATTCATTCGGAAGATTTGGCAGAGCTAGGTAAGCCTATCCTGTAATGATCTATTGAAATTATAATTTTAAAGCTATAGCTTATATTTATAACTAATTCCGATATTTACAGACACGATAGAATTGAAAAATAATATGGTTTATGTATAAGTTGAACCCAGTTCTTTCAGATATTTGTCATTTACTTATATCACTGATTTATAGAGCTGGTTAGCCCAAATGTAATTAGTCGAAACTACTGAAGAGCAAATGTATGTAAGGCTTAATATTTCCTTTCAGGCGAGACATTTCTACTTCAGACTTCAGATGTTACTTCAACAACTCCTCCAGATACTCACATTTATATATGTTCTTTGATTTTGATAAACACTAACTATTTGCATAATACATATAAATTTAAGCTTGGTTTAAAAAACCAAATATCATAATACGCACCCAGCTTCCACACTTTTTTTGGAATGACATTCATATAACTCAGAAGTAAGTAAGTCTGATATGTCTTATTGATTCTAGACTTCGAAAATGCAATACTGTGATCGTTTATAAAATGCAGGGGCACTCCCATTCGAGTGCGCCTTGGGCGAGTGCTATATTATTATGTAGGTCTCTGATTATACACATGTTTTCAATACGGGGAATTCCTGATAAAAAAATGATGGGAGATTTTGCTTGACGAAATAAACTTTCCCATAGCAACTTATGTCCATATATACAACCGCAAAGCGATAAATGAGCCAGTCGCTAGCGAAGTTTCGTATTGTGTGCTCGCTCGTCGTTTTCGCAATGTTTATATTGTGTTTTATTCGCAGCGAAGACTAGAAACGCGACCTTGTGCGGAACAGTGAATAATAATATTCAAGATGTGAAAAATTGAGTGTGAGAAGTCATCAAAATATGTTCAAACAGTGGGACAAGGAGATCAGGGCCGACAGGATTTACTTGCCGGCTCACGAGAACAGCGAAGATGAGACAAAAGGCGTTCCCATTGACAGAGAAATGATTAAGTGA
The DNA here is from genome assembly GCF_051122295.1 of Plectrocnemia conspersa. Classification (NCBI taxonomy): domain Eukaryota; kingdom Metazoa; phylum Arthropoda; class Insecta; order Trichoptera; family Polycentropodidae; genus Plectrocnemia; species Plectrocnemia conspersa. The sequence goes on along the minus strand of NW_028277176.1, from coordinate 23,634,624 downwards.
GTTGTGAAAAATGCTTAAGTCCATATACTTTCTAATAATAATAATAATAATAATAATAATTGAAACAATGAGGTAAATCCTAAATCAAAATACGGTGACCATAATAAGAGTAATCAAAACCTCAATGTGGCAATCGGTAACCAATCTTAATTGTTGTACATAAATACGTATTTTAAATAAGTATTTTATTGCTAATATTATATAAAGGTATTGTCTTTTTAAAACTATTTCTATATTCATAACCATTTATTCTCCTCTCTGTGTATATGTATAATAACCATTCCATTTTTCTTCAAAACTACAGATAAAAATCAATTATCTAACAGTATAAACAGATCTATAATTAGCTAATACAATAATGCAGCGTAAAGCATTATTAATAAATTAAAAATATAATGAATACGGTAGAACAGTATTATAAGTCAGAGATCAATTATCACAGATAAGGTGTTCCTAGATTTTACTTATCGAGATAAATAATTAAAATAAAATCAAACTGACATATAATATATTAATTGTAAGCTGTAATAATAATTTAAAATGATCAAATAGTTGACAATCACTGTTTTACAGACTTTGATTTCAGTTTGGTGTATTATTACTTAGTTGTAACGCATTGGGCTAATGAAAATCATGTTTCTACGTAATATTATAATTTTTATTGATTAATCGAAAAAAATAATAATAATAAAATATCACATGCTTTTACATAAACGATTCTGTACTTGAGGCGTTGTTGAACCAACCAAAAATATAATTTATGTATAATAAATCTTTCTTAATATCCATGATAAGCGTAAATAAGTTGACAACTCGAGATGCAAGGAATTTTAAATTATTTGTTTTTTGCATTTTAGATAATATGATTTTGCTGTGAATACATTTGTGTTTTGATGTATCTTCTAAAAGTATTTTAAGGAAAATTATATATTTAATTATAAAAACATCACAAAGGATATAATTGTATTTAACACAAAATGTCTATTCTGAAAAATGATATTTTTAATTGTCAACTTATTCACGCCCACTATAGATTTAATAGTTATAAAAAAAAATCACTGTGAAACAAAGAGTATTTATGTACAACTGTTGATAGTGACATCACACTTTTCTGTGAAAATACAACACAAGTAATAATAAACCATTGGTAATATTTTATTATCATTTTTTAAACACAATCTTATCGACTTTTGAAATTAATTTAGAAAATGCATCTTAACGCAAAATATCTACACAGGAAACGAGATAGCAAATAAAAAGTTTATTTGATCGCTGATAAAAAAAAAATTATTGAAACTTTGTAAATACAAAAATGGATGGCTTCAGTAACTTTTTTTATAACTTTCTTTGAAATTATTATTTTACTTGTAATAAAAAAAATGATGCATGTATGAATTGTTAATTCTACGTATGTATATAATACATTTGTAATGGTAAAAATATCGTTGTAAATTATTTTTAAAATATTTTTTTAAATATCTATAATAATAACATAATTGTGGTCTAGTTTACCAAAAAAATTATATTTAAATCTAAATAATGAATATAAAAGATGTGCTTAGAGCTAATAGTAGGCGCGTAAACCCAAACTTGTCATCTCTTTCTCAATTATGAATAATGATGAAATGAGAGTTCTCGAACTGACTGTGTTAATGCGAATATATTGAAAAGTATTTAAATATACAAAATAAAAATAAATTTTAGCCACGATAATAATATGACAATTTTAACAATATTTGTGCATAACAAATTTGTGACACAAATAATAATTTAATGTAACCTCAATATGTTATTAAATAATCGTTCAATTTTACTATAAGCGAATATTTTCCACATTTTTGTTATCATATATGTTTAGATCCGTATGTGTTTATTATTTAAATATAAAGAATTTATTTATGTGTACACTAAATATTATACATATGTACATAAACATACATGCTAATCTAAAATGTACACAAGTTTTGTGAGCGTCGATAAAACAATAGATATAGTATTTCAGTATTGCTTATGCAATCGTATTTATTAATTTCAGTTATATAAATAGAGAATTCCCAATGCCTGTTAAAGACAAGAATCAATGTTCATGCTACTCAATACCGACATCGTTCGTACAGCATGGAGAAAAGCAAGGATGTCAAGCTGAACTCGAATCATACAACAGATTGTCTGCTGTTAAACTGCCTACGAATGTAAAAGAAACTTTATGGCAAGCTGCCTTTCAAGGTATTTGCTATGCTGGAAGATCTTACAGAAACGCACGAGATGGACGATTGATGACCAGGGAGCATGATTTAGTCCTATTCAATAAATATGACGGTATGAAAAATAATATAATGTTTGATTAAAATTATATTTAAACTTAAAAAAATCTTTCTTGATTTACAGATAAATACTTTATATCATTGATCGAAGTTAAATCGACGTGCGACGATCCATCAAGAGGTTTCATTGTCAGCGATGCGAATTCTATCAAAAACAATAAACGGTCTGGCCAACATCAAATCCGTGATCACTTAGAAATTATACAAAATGTTACCCAGATTCCGGTGAGCGATATAAACACGTTCTTGTTTTGGCCTTACTTGACGAGATGGACCACTGATCCCAGAGGAAATAGAGTGATGCGATGGGAGAATGAAAAGAATCTGCACGTTTTTACTGACACATTTTCTGAACAGGAAGCTTTCAACGAATGGTTATATAAAAATGTTTTATGTGGAAAATCGATTGATAAGGAGCATTTTAATAAAGTATTTCAAAGGTATGTATATTATTTTATTTATATTTAATTTGTATCAAGTAATGTTGTGTCCTGAATCTTACAATGAGTGACTTGTTCATTATTTTAATTACCCAAACTGTAAAGGATCTTGGAAAAAAAGAAAATGGGAGTTAAGATTATTGTCTTAATCATATATATTCCTTCAAAATTATGTTCTATATGTCATAGTTGCGGTGAATATAACCATTTAGAATAAGTTTGTACTGTTGTAATTCACATACATTCAGATTTTTTAATAACTCAAATAATTAGCTTGTAGTTTATTATTCGTCAATAAAGTAAACATTCTGCAACTACCAATATCTCAAGAATCGAAAAATTGATTAGATCGAATTTTATGTTGATTTTCGCAACGATTTCCGTCATTTGGTCGATCGTCATTAATTACGTTATTAAGAAAAAATAATAAATTTAATCTAAAATTACTGGATAAAAAAATACTTTTATTTCTGTGTGAAATTAAAATAATAACTATTTCAATACTGTTTTCACAATGATATTCTCCCAATGAGATAACAATGAATATTTTTCAGATTTATTAAAAAACTCTGAAATTATTTTATAATGGAATGCTAATAAATTATTCTCCAAACTTAATCAATTTAATTTTGTGTATCAAATTCTGCATAGCTTTTGAGCATTCGTGTTTAGATACAGTGATGTTTCAATGCAAATTAAGTGCCTATATGTGTTTTATTGACTTCAAATGGCATTCGATAAAGTTGAACACATTGATTGTAAATTTAGCAAAACGATGTCTAGGAGTTGTAAAGTTGACCTAGTTGACTATAATGTCTCTCAATTGTTCTTTATTAGCTACAATTTTATTTTTAGCACTAATGTCACCCATACGAAATTTCTTAAACTACCGATAAATATTTCTCTGACTTTTGCTACATTGTGCTTCAAGTTAAACTCGTATAAAAAGTATACATTAATATTTGGTTAGCACGATGCTATATAAAGCCCCTTTTTAGACTTTATGTGCAAAAATTATGTGTGTTTATATTTTTAGATTCATCATATTGAGTTGTGGAATATTTGTTAATGAAATTCATGATGGGATGCTAGCATTGCTAACACAACAGCAAGTGAGTCTTTTACATAAAAAGCCAAAAAACGATGGAGCTCCTACAGTTATCCATGGAGCAGCAGGGACAGGAAAAACTCTTTTAATTTTACACAGATTGAGCTACTTACATGAATGCGGATTGTTAAACAAAGATAACAGAGCACTATACATATGTTACTGGCAGGGAATAAGGTTAGTGAAACTTTTATCTTCATCCTAACAATTAAAAAATATAGTAAAATATCAAATAAATATTTTTTTAGAACTGAATTCTGTCAAAAGTTAGAAAAGTTGAACATATCTGAATACGTTGACACTGTGATATTTCTTATAACCAGAGATGGCTTCTTGAAATACAAGAAAAATAAATACAGACACATATTCATGGACGAGTGTGAAGCTATATATTTAGCTTTCAACAAAGAAATCATATCGAACACCTTCAAACATATTAATAGATGCAGATTAAACGATTACGACGAAGATTTTCACTACCGTCAAATATATTATAATAAAGATACAAATGATTCAACTCCTTACGAGTACGGATATCAAATAGAAAACAATGAAATTAAAAGGAGTGTCAAACCGCCTGATCTTGTTTACGGGGACTTATGGTATTTGGTGGATAATAACCAAGTAACGATTTTCATCCCTAAATATTCTCCTGATATTGTGAAAAATCCTGATATTATATTATCAAGAATAGTGCGGAACACAAGAACGATCTATAATGTATTCAGTCAGTTTTACAATAATCCAACAATGTTAATGTCCGACACGGCTAGAAATACAGCTATAACTGATGAAAGTATCAACGTTGGACATAATATCATAGGTCCACCAATATATTGGATAGACTCGGAAAACTTTCCCACAGAATCGCTATGTCCAGACGTCCTCGGAAGTAAAACGTTCAACGCATTAATTGCCGGAATCATCGATTTATATGCAACCAAAGGGATCATACCGCATGATTTATGCGTTTTACCATTCTTAATCAGCGAACTATATCTACCTGAGAATATCAACAAAGCTATTGCGTCGTACTTTGTTCCGAATGGTTTTCAACCTACATCGACGACAAGCGTCGAAGAGTTCATCGTGACGAAGGATCAAAATAAGTTTCTTGTGCCTTGGGTTTTAAGAGTTAAAGGTTTGGAGTTTAAAGTTGTGATAATAGTTATTGAAGAAGATGATGGATTTGACCAAATGGAAGTTGAGGATCGTCGCAAAGTTTACATAATGGCTTCGAGATGTACGTGCCTTTTGATCTTAATTAGCACCAAAAGTGTGAAAGACGCAATTGATGTTTACAAAGTAATAAAGGCATATCCGTTTAATGAAGAAATTATAATGTAGCATTTTATATTTCAGTATCTGTATAGAACTTATTGATATGTTCCGTCAAAAAAGTTCATTTATAATTGTATAAGATAAATGATTTATAATTTCTATTTAATTTACATATATGTACACATATTTTCCATAAATATATTATATGTTAAGGACATATATTTTATAAAAACATACATATTTTTAACATATATATGAACATACATATTGAAAAAACAGCAAAGAGTTTTCAGGTATAATAAATAAACATTGTATTAGTTTAAACTTAACTATTTTTTCAAAATATGTTTTTGTTGATAGATGTTTATATAAATACTTTTATGTTAATAAATTTGTATATAATAACATATTATCTAACTTTATAAAATACATTATCAAACATCATAGTCGATTGAGCACAGTTAGATATTTAGGGTGTGTTATCAAAACAATTATACTTTCCATGGGTAATAAATACCGATTTTTTAAACCCAAACAAGTGTTTATAAAATGCAGAGTGCAGCCTAGGGCATGTGTATATTATTAGGTCTCTGATTATACACATGTCAATACGGAAAATTCGTGATTTTATGTCCATTAACTAGCGAACTTTCGCATTGTGCGCTTGCTCGCTGTTTTCACAATGTTTATATTGTGTGTTATTCGCAGTGAAGACTAGAAAAGCGAACTTGTGCCGAACAGTGAATTAAAATAATCAAGAAGTAAATAATTGAGTGTGAGAAGTCATCAAATGATGTTCAGACAGTGGGACAAGGAGATCAGGGCCGACAGAGCACTCACGAGCACATCAAAGATGAGATAAAAGGCGTTCCCATTGACCGAGAAATGATAAAGTGAGTTGTTAAAAATGCTCATTTCATACAATTACTAATAATAATAATATTTGCAACAATGAGATAAATCCTAAAACAATACATTGACCATAAGAAAAATCAAAACCTCAATTTGGCAATCGATCAACCTATCTTAATTGTTGTACATATGTACATACGTATTTTAAATTTGTATTTTATTGTTAATATAAAGGAATTATATATTGTATTATCTTTTATAAAACTATTTCTATATTCATTAGCATGTATTTTCTTCTCTATATAATAATACGTATAATAAGCATTACAATAATGCAGCATAAGGCATTATTAATAAATTAAAAATATAATCAATACGATAGAACTTTGCGATAGATTATCACAGATTTGGCTTTTCTATGTATTACTTATCTCGCAAATGAATATAGAGATAAATAAATAATTAAACAAAATCGAGTGAGATTGTATAAGTCAGTGATCAATTATCACAGATTTGGGTTTTCTAGAAATTACTTATCTCACAAATGATTATCGTGATAAATAAATAAAATAAAATCGAGCGAGATTGTGCAAAATAACATATAATGATTGTAAGCTGTAATAATAGTTAGGCATTATTAATAAATTAAAAATATAATCAACACTGTAGACCAGTAGTATAAGTCAGTGATCAATTATTACAGATTAGGTTTTCCTATCCTCAGGAATGAATATCGAAATAAATATTTAAAATAAAATCGAACTAGGTTTTGTGAAGTGACATATAGTATAATACTTGTAAGCTGTAATAATAATTTAAAATTATTAAAATGGATGACAATCACCGCCTTACAGACTGATTTCAGTCTGGTGTCTTAATACTTACTTAGTACTTGTTGAGCTAATGACTATTTAATGTTTCATCGAAAGATTACAATTTTTATTACAATTAAAAATTTGTATTTATTTATTTAAAAGAAGTAAATAAATATCATACAGATTCGCATCAAATGATCTTGTAAACAAGAAATTGCGCATAAAATAGCGAATTGCATGATTAGGTTGTTTTGATTTTTACAGCAAGAAAACTTAGGTAAAACGTTTCCTTGGCATTACAATGAAAACATTTTGTATGAAAGTTTTTCGGGGACAAATTGAAGATTTGTTATACTGGGAGTTTTGTTATTTCGGTATTCGTTACAAAGAGATTTCACTGTATTACGTTTTAAAATAGGTTTGCAACTTAACTAAATATTAATAAAACAAAAATATACTCAAATGTTTTCAACATAAAAAATAATATTAAAACGTAACATGTTGTATCATTTAAAAGTAGATTTAAAATTTAAATAATAATAATTAATAGCATCAGTTACACATCCGCTCAAAAATATATCTGATATGAAAAAATATTTTGTTACAACTTACTGACGCTACAACACAATCAATCACCTATATTTGGTGCAATGTGAGCGATTATAAGTTATTGATTGTATTTTAGGTATTTGAATTCCCGTTTAAACGCTTCTTAAAACACAAGTTTATCATAAATTTAAATTTTACAAATAAGAACGTTTTTTAGCTACACTATAAGTTACTTTATAATTAAAAAAGTTGTTTATATGTTTTATGTGTAAATATAAAAGCCAGTTTTAAATTACATTTACTAATTAGAAAGAAAAAATTAACTGAAAATATCAAGCACCTAATCTGTTACTTTAGACTAAACGTGGTCAGTAAGCGCAATATGCGCTTAAAAAATAATAATAATTGTGAGACCTTTGTCTTTTTTTATTAAAAAATATTTTAATTTTCATATTTTTTAAAGTAAATAGTTTTACTGCGCAGCATTATATATTTTAATAATTAATAAATGCAAAATGTTTACAGGGTATTTAAAATTTATAATAAACTAAACATATTTAAAATCTATAATAAATTAAGAATATTTGAAAATAAAATAAAAATTATTTTTAAGATTGAAAAAAATATTTTGAATAAATCTTGAAATTTTATTCTGAAACTTTATAATTTAAAAAAATATTTAAAATAGTGTTATACAATTTTGTTTAGTTTCCTTTCTAAGGCGTCAGTAGGAGGGATTTTTGCAACACTATGTGTTTAATAGCTGGTTATTAATGAATAGTACTTATTTTGAAACTTTGCTTCTTTTTGTTGAAAATGTTTTTTCAAAAGAAATTTTAAAAATTCTCTATAAACTATAACCTTAAATTGCTAACGTTCGCCAAAATTTAAAGACTTCTTTTTTCTGTATAGAAAAGCTAATACAAATCCACATTATTTATATTATATTTAAAATCCCGTATAAACTAAAAATATTTTTCGTAAGTTAAAAATATATTTCCTTTAGAATGAGATGATTTTTATACATATTTTGATAAGTGTTTTACAATTTAAATCGATAAAATCAATCTCGTAGTTCATTCTCAAGCGCGCCCAAAACAGGGATAATCCTTAACTCTCATGTGACAGCTCTTCTGTCATCTTGAAAGCGCTCGTTTTGCGCAGTTCAGTGCAATTAAATAAACAGTGAAATATGTTATAATCACAGCATTTTTCTTACAAAGTGCTAATTGAAGATGATTATAAATGATGTAGTATTGGAATTATAGACAAAATAATCAAAACTATAAATTATGAGTGTACTAATAAGTGTTTGGTTGTATAAATAATATATTACGCTTATTCTAACAAAATTACTAGTGATTTTCTAGGATCACATATTAAAAAACAAAGAGCAGTGATTTGTCAATTAAAGATATATATATACCAAAGATAATTAAACATATTACAATGGTAATAAAAATGAAAAATCTCATATTTGTGTAAGCAAAAATTACATTTTATTTACTATATAGTATCGTTTACAGTTAATTTTCAGAAGCAACAAAAGATTTAATAACATTTACGTATGGCAAACAATTAAAATATGACGTACAACTTATCAGTTTAAGAAGTGATGCTAATCTACATGCTTAATCTTCTACTCCGTATAGGATTAATACGGATGCTACCGTAGAGTCTACGGTAACTTCCGTTAATTTTATTCTTTAGTTGCCATTCAAATTTGATTTATGGATTATATTAGTAGTAATAACGTGTTTAATTTTTAACTCTTGATTGTTCAGAAGCAATGATAGAACAATTTGATGACCTATATGGCTATAATATAGAATTGGTATATATAAACCAAGAGTGAATCTTCTCATGTTGAAGTCACTGTCAGCAAGTATTATCATATTACATAAGTTTGATATAACTGAATATCCTGAATTTGGCTGTTCCAAATGAGAAATGATTGCACAGAAGAAAAAATGATAAAAAACCATGACGTAGATACATATTTTGCTACATCGGAATTAAAAATAACCCACTCTTAGATATTTTGGCTATCGATTATTCTAGGTATGCAATCACATATTTATAATCATTGTAAAATGTCGTTTATTAGATAACATCTAAGAAACTACACATTTATAAGCTGTCCGTTGGCTAATATATCATATATAGAGTTCCCACTGCGACAGCGTCGATTTGATCGACATTAACTTTCAATCCTCATACAAACTAAGGTTATATTACACGTTGCGTTTAAAAGATACCTGGTTTATTTACAATTCATCAAATCTAACAAATATGTGAATTAAATCAGAAGCAATGATAATTTATATGTATTGTAAAAGGAAAAACTCACTTTTTGGCCTCGGAGCCCGTTGACGGGAATTCAAAATTTGAAGATTTCATTACGAAGATTGTTTTGTGATTGTTTATCTGGTTTAATCAATGTATTCTTATAATCCTTACACACGTTATATATATATTTCATTTTCATATGTAGTTATAACATACCTAGTTAATTTGCAATCCGATTATTCATATTCAGTCAAATCAAACAGCGCACATGAGAAATTAATGAAAATTATTGTAACGTAACAAAATGAAAATATAGTCGCATAACAAAATTATTAAAACTGTTGTCATGTTGATGTCGGCCATCTTGTTTTATATTTGAATGCTTATTTTTCATTGGTCGACAACAAAAGAATACATTAGCGGAGGCTCGAAAATCATCGTGCCAACTCTATTTTTATTTTTATTAATTATAATTAAATATATTTCCTTTGTTTACGTGTATTATTATACACCGTTCATACAAAGCGATACAATTTAAAGAGTAGAATATTGAGCATATAATGTTTCATTTTAAGATAAGCGCGTCCGGAAGCGGAAGCGACAGCGACGGCTTAAAACAATTATATATACAAGAAATTATTTAAGCAATTTACATAAATAATAATTAATTAGTACATTTCTTAAATTAATATTAATTAAATTCCATTCAATTATAAAAATTAAATTTCAATAAATACATATTTTTCATATGAACTATTTATATTATAAATATAAATTTTAACTTCTAAAAGCAATTCTGTTAAAATATAATTTATTTCATATAATATAGAATAAATTGTTGTTTTATTTTAATATTCAATGATCATTAAATTATTTAATTAAATATATTTCTTCAAAATAGATTGGACTTTGAGCAACACTTATTAAAAGTAAAACGGACTACAAAGGGTTAATATAGCCTCAAATATCTACCAATCTTCAGTGGAATTGCTTGTTCTTCTTACAATATTTATTTAATTTAAAATGTGGATGAATTACTATTATGAAAATTTGACAATGCTTCTTTTAAAAATCTTATAATTTAATGATGTCACAAGGATGGTGGTTTAATTGATTAATATGATTATGAAGCTCTTTTGATACTTATATATAAATAATTATAATTAAACACTTAATTCATATAATGCTGAGATCGGCGCTGCGAGGTGAAGGAACTCCTCAACCGCTGGCGGTCTAATTGCCAAGCCAACGGTGGTGGAGTTACCAGTCCTCATAACGTCATTCAAATACACATGTAATTAACATTTTCTTCGATTTATTTATCGCAGCTGTTCTGATGATCAACCTGAAATATTAAGTCATAACATTAAAATCTGATGTTTTATTATATTATATAAATACATTGTTAGAATGTGAATAATCTAAATACATATGTATACAATATATACGCACACTTCAAAGATACATTATATTAACATATGAAGCACCAACCACATTTTATATACATCTAAGCGTTCAGGTTGTGGGATAGGTCTTTTTTATGGTTCAGGGATCACAAAAGCACAGGTTGAACGAACAATAGAGGCATTAAAGCAGGTAAGACCATTATAAGAAAGTTTACCATCTTCTTTTTGTTGAATAAAAGATACCAAGATCCTATCTTTAGAATTCAACCTGTTAAAATATACACATTTTTAATGAATTTGACGAATATGTGCTACATTTTGCACGTTCATTTCATAATCACAAACGTTTACAATAAGTTATTTATTGTATAAAAATATGTAATAATAAATTAATTGCATGTTACACATGTGTAGAAATATTGTTTTAATTTTTGGTTTGAACTATATGAGAGTAAAAAATATTTTATAACTTTTAAAAAGCAAAAGATCTGCTGTCAATGTCACACGAGTGAGATAATTGAACTTCTGAAGAATGAAGCAAATAACGAAGGCTTGTTAGAATATTGATTGTAAAGAAATATATTTCGTCAAAATACTGGGGTGAAGCATAAGATTCTAAGTGCATAGTAAATAGCAGTAATGCTAGCTCATAATTAATATTATAATAGTAAAACATACATCAATTTTATATAAAAAAAATATTCTAGTAAAATTTGACTCCCCTAAACAACAATCTGAAGTAATGCCCAGAACTGTTCAGTAGAAAATGTGGATAGTGTTTAAAGTTCAAACTCATGCAGATAATTTTGCCGAAAATTTGATAAAACTATTGAGCATCACTGGACGTAATTTTGTAAAACGATCATCAAAGTTAATAAAATCGAACGGAATTTATGGTGTGATTTGGGGGAGCGCATTGATAGCCATAAAAACGCCAACCGACGCTTTTTATACGCAAGTCATGGATAGTTTGGTACGAGATAAAAAACGCAGTGATATCTGACTAACAATGGCGCTTCGGTGTTTTTTTTATTCTGTTACTCTCGCAGGGAAGTGAGCAGCGCCTTGTGGTGGTCTTGGCCTTGGTCGAAGGCACTGCCCTCGCTGTCTATAGATAACTTGGTAACTACTACCTCACCTGGATGGAGTTCGTGGTCTAACAATTATTACATCCACAGACCCTTTAATTCACTAGACCGAAACCGTCGAGTTAATGCTGGTCAAGTATTTTCAATGAAATGCCTTTTTTAGTAAATTATGCTATTCTCACCTGTAATATTTAATTATGCTTCGTGCGGTAGTCTCTCTACACCATAGGTCGATGTCATTAAAAATCTGAAAAGTTAAAACATAAACTAAATTATGCATTCTATACCTATACGATTATAGTAGTATAATCATTCGTTTTAATGAATATTATATTAGTTCATTGTTTTAAGTTGTAATTCGTTATTTTACACATGAGTAATTTACGTAATGTGGGAACGTTACGAAACAATAGTTTTTTAAAGGGGGAAAAGAGGAAATTGTTTAGTGGTTAACGTGTCATCATTATAATTTTTGTATTTGTAATTTTACAACATAAAATATTTAATTTTGATATTATAATACTAATATTATCTTGCTATATTAAATCTTTTTGTGCCGGAAAACATATATATGTTTAATAATTAAAGTCGTGATGTACAACTATTTACTAAACATTATAAATAATTCTTCAAAGCATCAAAAGATGTCTTTATTAATGTATAAATCTATAATATAACGTATATTTTACTGCAAAAATATCATCAGAAAAATCATATGTTAATAAGAATGTGTACTTATTTTTTATTTTATTCTTCCGATGCGTTATAACGAAGTAAATCTGTGTAAATCAATCATACATAATGAATACCTACAAGTAAATATTAACCGCGATATTAAAAGTCTGTGAATCGATGACATCTATATAATTTAATATAAATTATTTTGTGCATTCTAATTTATATTCAATAGATGTCACTATTTTATAAATAAAAATGCGTGTCTGCTACTGTGGCTCGAACCCGTGGTTTCTAGATTACCAGTGTAGACCTTACGGAGTACGCTATTCCGACTTTAAATACATAAATACAAAAATCAAATTATTAAGGGTGTAAAAATTGCAAATTTGGGGTAAAAATGTGATGATTTAGAAAGAATTATCAATATATGATACAACCCCATAACAGGCGTTATAAAAAATGCTCTAAAAATACACCAAATTCTAGCTAATTTACAATTTATGTACTGTATATTTGGGTTAGAATTAAACAAATTTATTTTTTCTATGATTCTAAAATTAACCAAGTTTATTTAATAAATTTGTTGTTGCAAAATGTCTACAAACGTACAATAAAATAAATTAATCAAACATATTTGGTAGCGACTATTAATGGGTCACTGCTTACTCCCAATTCTTGCACTTGACTTACACTTAGAACCTCTCCCATTGCCCATGCAGTTGCTTTTTAGAGTGCACGCGTGCTGCTGAAGATTTTGTTCGCTTACTATATAATTTAAAGAAACGGTAAAAAGTACAGGTGAATAATATAATAAAATAATGTCATGATTTATGCGATATTTCCTGGAACGTATCATTATCATTGATCGCAGAGTATGAAATAAAAATAAAGCAACTATCTAGAAATCTAGATAATGCAAAGATTTTTAATGCAGCTATTTTTTTCAATAGTTACTATTTTAAAATACGATGGCCGATCAATTTTGACGAAATTCGAACTTTTTTCAAAATTCACTTCCACTTTTAAATTGAGGGTGGTTTGTGATACTGATGATAAACTGCATTGAATAATTTGTATTACTTAATTCGACGTATATCGTAAGAAATAGTACATATTTTGCAGTAATAAAATAAAATAGAAAAAATGTCTGAGGATGCCTAATAATAGTTGGGCGAAACGTCGTATATTATAAATAGGTAATATTTAAATCGGAATGTATGTACTTAAACGAAGGTTGATGGAATGTCTTGCTATGTTCTTTGATGAATGTTTTTTTTTGGTAGATGTAAACTTTGAGGTTTAATTGATTAGATAATAAGAACATTTTTTTAATATCATCAAAGTCATGAACATTTCTGCTATACAAAAATCACATATATACATAAAAGTCCGTATGTCTTAAATATAACGGTTTAAAAAGCAATATTAAATTACTAAAATATATTTTTTTTCCTGTTATGGCATCGATTGCCGATAAAAGCACTGTTTTCGTGCTGTACTGCTTTTGTTTCGAATCGAAGCGCAGTGTCAGTGCCAAGTGCACGAGAGCGATTTGACACGATTGTGTCGGCAATAGACGCTGCATAGTCGCTTATGTAATTGAGCAGTGGCGGGCGATGACGTCGACAGGTAAGTCGAAACGGCAGACGTTGACCCGACTCGATTCGCACATACACACATACACCGGCAAAAACTATAGCGCGAATAACACATAATACGCTTCTCATAATTAACTTTTATGGGTTCGAATATTAAAAAAAGAACAGAGACAAAAAAGATGTATGCGCGTGCGCGTAGCGTCCAGAGGATGCGGACAGGATTTTCGAGAATACTAATGGCCGCCGAAAGGTGAACGGCCACTTTTTGAATATGTATGTGTGTGTTCGTTACATAAAGACAAAAGTCAGTTTTACTCTTCTCGCTTCACTTTTAGTACATATTAAATATAATTGGCCGCGTAGCGCAAATTTTTTGAGTGTCTGAAAATCGGGCTATTTTTTAATCAGCATTTTATGAAATTAAATGTCATTATTAATATATTTAAAATATAATAAAATTATATTTATATTATACAAAACATAAAACACGAATAGTTTCTGCGCAATCGCCGATACAAATATAAAAAAATAGACGAAAATAATCGTCTGGTTTTTACCGAAATTTTATATATTATTCCAATACATTTATTCTGCAGATAACAATCAGAAAATTAATGGCATACAATTTAAAGTATTATTAACAAATGTATGAATGAGATATTATAACCATTCTATAGTAAGTTTGAAAATACTGCACGCGAATTATTCTGTCATAGTAATTCACGAGAATGGGCGAATATATACGGAAATATGGTAATCCGGATGGCTTAGAGCTATTTATAACACTCGAAAGAATGGGAGTTGTTTATACAACTAGTCTAATTGACGCATAGCATAAAATAAGCTTAACGTGAGAAATGTGAATGAATCTAATAAAAACATTAGAGATGCGAATATGAATGGAGATTTTTGTCTGAGGACAAGTAGCGTCAGACGCTAGTGTGTTTGAGTTAGTATCATATATATTTTTTAAATATGATACAATTGAATTACCTATTCATTTATATATCATTACAGATATACGATATGGATATAAAGTAAGTCATTTTAACTGCGGTTTCGTGCCTGTGATTCAATCGAGACCGACCGCAGTCGAGACCGCAAGCTGACATGTTTGCTTGACGTATGAAAATGTTTGCTCTGCAATTCAGCAAAGAAATCGATATATGTTTGATCTTATTGCGTCCAGTATCCAATCACCTAACAGTTCAGTGACGGTATATTACTCATTGAACTTAAATATACGCTACATATACATACATCTGTATAAATAAATCAATAGGTCCGAATCAGTAAAAGTATTATTTAATAAGAAATATAATCCTGATCAATAGATGATTTTATTAAATGGAATAAAAAATGTAAAATTAATAATTAATCGTCTTGTCAATGAACTTCAAGTCATGCATTGGACCAGTTTGTAGTTATATTTAGAGATAGAGATATTATTAGACAGACGTCCGGCAGTTAGTGTCATGTATGATTTATCGTTATGCAAGCGCAGAGTTAAAAGCTGTGTTTAATTTAATTTCAGAAGAGATATATCTGCTTATTAAATAGTAGCTATTTAGGATTTGAAATAAAGGATGTAAATATATTTAATAAAGCATCAAACATTGTTAAACAACGTGAAAAAAAATATTGCTGTGTTTTTGGTGCGAGAGATGATGTAGTTCAACCACGAGCTTAATAATGTAATCAACTAGTAAATGCAGCGAATGAGCAAGAACAAGCCTATCAGGAAAGTTAGAAGGTACAAATTAAGATCAGACGCCAAAGGCTTTACAGATAAAAATAATAAAAATGTAGGATATGCAAATATTTTAGCTATGTGAAATACTAAAGCAAGATTAAGTTAGTTAATTTTTTTTAACTGCCTTAACAATATTACAGTGAAACCTTGGATCGCACGTAACTTAGTTTAAGAACAAAAGTTCTTAATCAATTTGGACTTGATAAATGAGCCATGTCTTGCAATATGAGCCGGTGATTCTTCTTGCAGTGAAAACATAGCTTTTAGAAAAGATTTTGCCACTTACAGTCTCGTTGGTTATGGATAATGCTCCTGCTCATTCTTCATACCTTGAGTACGACTTACTGGAGGTATTAGATGACACCACTTTATTACTTCAGACCAAGGAGCAATAGATCATTTATAAAGCTTTACACAAAATAACGAATTCAGCGATGCTTCGAAATGACTGGAGGAACAAATCTTACTTAAGAACTTACACCTGAAATACATCTCAAACTACTGTTCAGATTCATTATTTAAGGTCAGTTTTTACTTTTTTTATACATATATTCTTGTTATGATTTTTTCCAGAGTCGGGTCCCTCAAGGGAATTTTCCCCCTCTCTTAACTCTGCTTGAAGAAAACTGTTGCTTGGTTGCGTTGGCAATGAAACTGTGTCATTGGGAAAGAACATATGAATGTAGATGAATGAGGACGATATTTAACCCTTTATGTGCTAGGTGGGGATAAATCCGAATTAAGTGCTAAATCAATTTTAATAAAAAGTTACGTAATTAGTCAATTATACAGTGAAAAATAAAATTAATTAAGAGTCGGTGTAGGAACATGGCCAGAAGCTGACCATTGAGTAACTAATAGATCTGCATCGCAAGCAATAGCACGAGGCTACAGAGAAAATTTCGTCTGATGGATAGGAGAAAAGTACTAAGAATCCCTCATTTTAAATCTGATTAAATGTGAGTAAGGCTTGTAGCAGTATGAGCCATGAATTTATTCAATGACAATGTAATGTCACATTTTTTCCGAATCTTCATTGGATAGGTTTCAGTTAAAATTCCACGAGAAGAGAAATATATTATTAATCTAAAGTTAAAATAAAAATTTATAATATTATGTTACATGTATAATATATTAAAGACAAAGAAAATCCAGGAAAATGTACTTCAAGAAAAGTAAGTCATTTTTATATATGTAAAGGATTGTAGAGAAGATTGGCCAAATTAAGTCTGTAATCGCTTTAAACTTAGGCTCTTAGTGTGACAGGAAAAATAGAGTCATGGTTGAAAAAATATGAGATAGGATGGATCTTTAGTGATTCGAGGTAATAATTTTCGAAAATTTGAGTCGAACTGCTGATTTTTTTTAAATACAGCGCTAGTGAGTCACTGATATCGTATTCCTTAAATAGTTTGGTCGACTATTTTAATCGATCAGACCCTTTTAAAGCCTTATTGCTAATTGGACATTGGAAATGTCAGCATTCGAGGCGGATGTGTCTTTTTTTGTTGGTTATGAAAAGAAAATGAACTCTTAACAAATGGCGCGCGGGCTCCGATCGACTCGAAACCAGGTTGAATAACTCCAAGCCGAGAGGTCACTCGCTTTTATATTCATTTTTTGCGGCTCGTGTAATATTTTTTTGTTGTGTGCGCGGGCCCCAAAAGAATCTGCACGCCGCGGAGTCATCAGACACGAGAACGTGCGATTTTTTCCGCACACAACCACATCCGACCGGCGAATTATGCAATTCGAGATCTGTATCGAAGGCTCTTCAGACAATGCCTCGTTTTTGACGTGCCGCAATTAACTTTTGAGGCCTTTTGATTAATTGCCGTGCGAGCTGTGGTTCATCCTGAGACAATGTAACATGTAGCATGCTCTGGGGATGATTGGAACCAAATCTACATTATATAATCGTCGAATTTGGATCTATAAATTATCTCAGATAATCTCGGGGTTGTTACAAAGGGAGCCAAGAGCAAAGCAAGTCACGAGCTGCGGTCATTGGATTTTTGCTAGCATTAGCTCATGACCGATCGTGGCCTTGAACAGGCCAATACTCCCGAGACGGTTATATTCGCGATCGACTATCTGCAAATCGTTGCTTAGATCATGGCTATGATATCAATGTATTTAGACACGTATAAATGGTAATATGAATTCTATAAAGGCAAAGTTGTCATCTAAGATGATCAAATCTAAGATAAATTATAACGATTATTTTTTTTAAAGAATTTTGACGAATTTGACTTTGAAAAAAATAAATAGGGTAAAATGACAGATTTAAACGACTTATATGTAAGCAAATTAGAAATATTTATATAAATATTTGGAAAAGAGAGATACAAGACTATTAATATTTGGTTAATAGTGATCTGATTTTTTTGACCAAAGGAGAAGCTGCTACTGAAATTAATCGCCAATAAATTAATCGCAAAAATACTACTCAAATCATCATTTAATTTTCTGTTTTTGTTTTGTTTTCTGTATTTAAATTTTTTATTCGTTTGAATTGTGAAGGATTTTGTATTTTTTCCCTTAAATTATAACCATAAACGTTTTGTTTTATATTCTTTAGCTGATAACTAATTGTAAATATGAAAATTGTTATAAACCAGTAACATGTATATTATATACATATATATATACAATTAGTATGTATATAAAATTATTTATGTAATTAAAATAAACGTATTAAAAAAAATCGCCAACTTGTGTTTGTATATTGCAATAATGCTATGAATAGACAAAATGTAGTAAAATAGAGCTATGCACTTTAAACAGAAAGAAGTGGCATTTATGATAAAAAAAAATGTGAAAGATACAATTTGTTTAAATTTGTGAAATTTCCGAAACATCATTTTGATACGGCATTTAACAATTGATGAAGTTTATGTATAGTATAATATCCAAAACCGAATATTTCTGCGCGTCTTGGGTGCCAAAAGTAGAGAGTATATAATATGATCTACGTCCACAGATATTGAAAATTTAAATCTCGTATTAATAGTTGAATCAAACAAACAACTGGAGGCTCTAATCTGATTATTTTAATATTTGTCGAACTATAAAATATTTTGCAATTTTTAATTTATGAAAACACCAAAAACCAAATAACACAGTTGTGTATTATTTTTTGAGTCTTTTAAGTTCTTTTTTCGTTTTACCATTGCTTTATCTACAGCCAAATCGTGCCGTAAATTTATATTTTTATAATTATTCTATTAAAAACCATTGCCATAACAACTAAATCACAAAATAATAAAATAACACTTTATTGTAACACGTTAATTGCCGAAATTCTTCATATTTCCGAGTTAATATTTTGCAGCTGTGGACTTTATTAATAGCTAGTACTGTTTTTTATATATATATTTTAAATCAATAAAAATAATGTTTAATTTTAAGTCTGTCTAAAGTATTCTGTTACGTAGTAGATAAAATTAAAATTAGACTTTGTATAGATATTGATTTATGCTCTATTATTTTTATATTTATAATTTATTTTAAACTATTTGTATATCACATAAACAAGAATACAAGCTTAAAAAATACTGTTCAAATTATGAAAACAGGTTAAAATTTAAATAATTTTTCATTACACTTGCTACCAAAAAGGCTGTGCTTAAAAAAATATGATCATATTAAAATACTTTAGTCTGACTATACATTATTCATATTAAATTAATAAATACTAACTATCGAGAAAGCCCACAGTTACACAAATATTAAATTGGAATAATGAGAAAACTGAAATTTCGGTCGTTAATTGTTTAGTTTATATTCGGTATTAAATTATTCAAATATTTGGATTAATCACTAGTTATATATTATATATAGATTAATGCATTAATACTCACTCGAGAAAACTGCAACTAGTAATAAATATATAAATATATTTAACATATTAATTTTAGTATTAAAATTTGAATTAAAACAAAAAACATTGCTAGCAATCAAAGAAAAAATTAAAGAACGTATAAAATACGATATATAAATTTTCAAAATAGGCCGATTAAAATATGCTGGTCACGTTTAGCGCATGAGAAAGTTAGTTCGACTGAAAAGATCGACGCGCAGGTTGGTAGGCCTAAATCAAGGTGAGAAAAATCGCAATTATTTATTTATTTATTTTTATTAAATTTTCTGTTGTAACTTTACAGGTATAAAGCACAGTGTGTTATAACGGGGAAAATCTGTACTAACTGAGTAAGTCAATCAAATATAATTAATACCTACAAGTAAGTATTAACCACCATACTGAAAGTCTGGGAATCGGTGACATCTATATTAATAATTATAAATGGTTGTGTGTAATATTATTCTTAACCATTCCATGTCACTACAGCTGGGGCCGGTTTTTTAATAATAGCGCATTTTTTATAAATATAAATTCGAGTGTTGCTGCCGGGGCTCGAACCCGCAACCTAAGAGTTACGCTACGCTGAGACGCTATTCCGTCTTTAAATAATATATTAAATAGATATTGTTTTATACTATTAACCGTTCTGTAATATTGGGTTTATGCATTTAAAGTTGCAGTATTTGATTTAAAACGTATAACGTTTATTAGAAATATCAGGATACCTAAAACTACAGTTAAAAAGTGCGATATAATATTTTATATGAGATATTTCAAACATTTTTTTTAAATTGGACTTGTAAATATTTTGGTTAAGTTTGATTTGCTAATTTAATTCATTAGTGTTTCAAAATTGTGGCTGTACAAAAAACTCGTAACTCCGTTTATCAAAAATATTTAAAGAAAGGCGCGTTATGAGATCTTCTGTAAAAATTATATAAAACACTGAAATCTATCTGATGTTTCAGATTCAATAATTTGATCATCATTGGAAATTGTGTGCTCGTTAAAAATGCTATAATTTTAAAGTGAAAAATTTATTTGGGCTTATATTGTACCACATTACCACTAAAATAAAATATAGTTTTATTTTATAGCTAACTATAAAATAAAAAGATTGATATGATTTATAATTTAAATATGAGCTTCGAATTATAAAATAACATTGAACACCTTTGTGTCACATCACTTTTGTTATAGCACAGTGAATCAGTTTCCGCGTTTTTTTTTATTTTAGTGAAGTACCATAGTCCGATCACTATCACGCATTTCGATGCTTTTATTTGAGCTTTTCCAGGCGGAACGTCAGCGGCGCGTCAAAGAGAAAAAATTGTACTATTACCAAGTATGAGTCAAGGTAACTTATGTGTTACGTACGTTTGGTGAGGTTCGACACAATCCGAGACAGAAAGTGAAATTGACCTCGAACCGAACCGAGCGGCCGCCAGAGACCTTCGCCTCGGTTCTTTATGTCTGGGGGATTCGAATCGAATGCGTTTTGCACAGCGATTGCATTTGAATGCACAAATGCAGTTTACTAGCCGACCGGTCCAGACACGCGATGCACGCTCCCCTTTTGTTCCAGGGCCGTTGGCCACACCTCCTCAAACCGTGGGGCCGAGGCCGACACGTGCTTTTTAAAAGCTTCGTTTCGAATGAAATTAAAAACTCAATAATAATTTAGGAACATATATTTACAGTTGTATATCATTGAAGTATAAGGAATAGATCAATTTTTGAGATATTCATATGTGGAAATTATGATATCTCTCAGGTACAAAAATTTGTTTTTATAATCATTCAATCACTTACAGCACTAATTGTTTCAAAAACATTAATTTTAGTGAACGAAAGCAAGGCATGAAAAATGCGTTTCAATTACGAATTATACTGCTTATTTGTAAGTTTAAAAGTGATTCAACAGCCACTTGAAATGGGTTAGTCACTTGAAAGATTGTTGGACGAGAGTTGGAGGACAAACAGAATATGGACGCCTAATGTGAAATATTGATGTATATATATAATACATCGAATATGAGAACTAAAATTATTTTATTAATATTACCATTATAAAAAAATGGTTTGAAAGACTAATGAAAACCACTACACTTACACCGATTATTATTTGTTGTACCGAAGTACACAGAAATCTGGAAAGTTTATAAATTTAATTTAGATCATACTATTTTTTAATGAAAATATATAAAATTTAGTTTTTGTACTTGATTTAATATTTTCAAATCATCTTAAACCATTTTACTGCTAATTATATATATGTATATTATTAGATGAATTTTTAATGATATATTGATTAAAATAGTTTAAGTACAGATTAAAACATTTTATTTATTTAAAACCACAGTTCTCTTTTTTAGATGATATAAATAAATTCTTGCGTGCGCAAAATCTCTGGTTTTCATACATTGAATTTAAAAATAAAGCACCACAACCATAAATTTGCTTTACGCTTTGGAATGGGACGCTTTACGAGCGCTGCACATGCATATGCATGCGGGTACGTTCAGATTGAAATCGTATTTGACTCGCTGCTACCTGTTTGAAGGTTTTTTAAGGGCTGCTTTCCAGGTAGAGACGCGATTGCGGTACCGCCAAATGACCAGATGCTAATTATTAGTACCACTTTTAGCACACCTGCTTCTAATATTCTACACGTGCTCCAAGTTTAAACTAAGCCCAACACCCACTCGACGTGTTGAATATGAACACCCACTATGAATATATTTGAAATAAAAAAAAGGATGACTTGTCAAATTGTGAGTGTATGGAGATTCAGAGGTACCTAAGTGTTGCGTCCGAAGGGACGCAAGACAGGTTTTGTACCTTTCTTGGGTTATAAAAAATGAAGTGTAAAACGGTCGCTTGACTTACCGAGGGATTCTGATCGGACCTTAATAGATTGCGTTACAGGTCCGAAGGTCGTATGCAACGGCGGTTTCGATTCCTCCTTCGTGAAATGCATACTGTAATGCGATCGCAGCGGGATCGGCGGCCGTGTAAACAGATCAGAACGAAACTTCGTGGTCGGTTCGATTGCGGCACTGGATCGTTCTTATCGGTTTCTGGCGTGAGTCTAGTTGGATTTCGTCTCATCTTTGTGCGATGAGCAGGCGCTAGGGCAACTGGTGGATGCGTATGAGCGAGCGACTGCGAAGCGGCTGTCGCGAGGCCGGGCGGCTCAAGACTGGTGGGTAACGACGCGAGCCTTGTGAGATAGAGATGCGCGAGATACTGCGGCCAGGACGTAAGCCCCATAACAGGGTTGCCACAACACGATCGGTGTCCTTCGGCCACTCAGGGCTGGTTGAAATCGGGATGCAAGAAAAACATTCAGATACATTTACAATACTTTGTTCAACTATGCTAATTGAGCTAAGATACATTGAAAAAATTAATGGCGAAAAAGTTAGTAGACCCAAATCGAGGTGGATGAAAATCGCAATTGTTTAAATATGCTACAATTTTTTTCAAGTGAAAAATTTGAGTTATTTCGCACCCCGTTTTGGTTCTCTGTACGTTAAAAGCAGGGTTCTTAGTCAAATATTTAAATATTAAATTATTCGAATAATTAATCGAATCTCAAATTAAATTATTTTTTTTTTAAGTTTGCAATACATATTGTTTTTTCTCTCAATATACCCATGTGACTAGTGCCGCTCTAAAATTCATGATTATTTACGCGCTTTTATTTTGTTTCATAGTGCAAAAATATTGTTAAAAATAAGTGTTCTTTAATTATCGGTATATAAATGCTAATATAGTATGTTTTGAACGACTTATAATTTATAAAATTAGTATTACTGGTGTTACTCTACACGCATATATTAAATTGGTTCTAATTAATTGTTTATAAAAATATTTTTTTATAGTAGGCGTGTTGGTTTAAGGACCGTAATAGCGGTAAGCCACTTAGAGCGAAGTTCCAAAATATGTTATATTAAATTTAAGCTTCATATAATGTAGCTTTAGCTTGTAAAAATATCATGTGCACAGATTCAAGCTTTCATTAGAGATGGAAATACATACATTTATAATTATTTTAGTAACGTGAAAATAATGTTACCTTTTATTAGAACATAGTATATAATTTTGCGAAAAAAGCGGACCGTCATGTGTTAATATTGATTATTGTGCTTCATCGCACATAAGTGGTAACCGATTTAAGTGTCATATTACAAGTGGACTACAGATTCCATCAGCATGAATATCTATTAGTATAATAAATACACTTAAATAACAATATTGAATCACTGGATTTATTTATAATAAAGCTATAATCTAAATTTGTAAAAAAAATGGTTTGCCCGATTATAGTGCGTAAATAATTTTATATAGTTTGCAGTTAACATTTGCTGGTTTATAATAAAAAAAAATAGATAAGTGAAAAAAATTGTATTTATTAAGCTTAAATCTATTTATAACTATTAACTTAACAAAGGATCTGATCACACAAACATTTTTGCCTTTAAAGCAAGGTATGTTTCATCGTTTTTTGTTTATATTTTAAATTAGGTATTATCATATTAACAGATTTTTGGTAGGATTATAAATTTTTTATTTAATTGCTGTTAATAAAATCCATGCATTTTTTTAATGTTATAGAAAAGTGTGTTATATATTATGGTTGTCACTTTATTTTTAACAAATTAAAAAATGCATAGTAGATTTTATTTCCAACGATTAAATAAGATTTCTATAATCCTACCGAAAATCTGTTATTGCGATATTTAATAGTAAAAACGCATTAACATTTTTTTATAAAATAAACAATTCGACTAATTAAAAAATACGCTTGCTCGTAATGGAGTAACAGCAACATTTAAATTTATTTAACCAAATAATAGTAGCTCCATTCCGAGCAAACGTATCTTATAATGAGTCAAGTTGCCTGTTTGTTTGCTAAAACAAAATGTTAATGCGCTTTTTCTATTAAATATTGCAAGAAGTTTCGCGATTTTTAATGAATTTAAACTTTATAGTACTGTTGACAACATGTGTAAATTAAATGAAAATCTCACTAATTTTTCCTTTATATAGCATAGTTTCACAATATATATTTTAATGCAATCAAATTGGTTAACTAAAGCATTTGTAGTTGTTTTTAGAAAGTAGTATATTTGTAGAATTAATTACACACTGCAAAACATTTCATTTGCAATGCTTACTAAACATATTCGCTGATTTGTGCAGAAGGTAAGTAAGTAAAGTAAGAATTACCGAGGCACCAATCAATAGCAAACATATTATTAATTTCATTACTCATATTATTATTTATATGAGCGTAATATATAGCATATATTATTATCACCATAAATATATTGATCTCGCTTCGGTAAGGCTACATTTTTTGCTATCTATGGACTAGACAAATATTATTTTTTTATTTGACTACGAAGCAATAAGTTTTTCTATATTTTCTAAAAAAATAGATAGATAGTAACCATATACATAAATTCAATATTGCAATTCTATATACATAAATCTTCTTATTGTTCAATTTCAGAATTAGTGATTATTATATATTTGTAATTTAAATGTGTTCCTAGATTTTCCTAATATCATTGATGAATATCGTGACAATTAAAAAAAGATAAGTCATACGTATTAGGTATAAAAATTCACTAATAATAAGCTACAGCTCATAGAGAATATCATATATGTATGTAATACATAATAAATAAAATCATGGTTTTTATGATAGGGCTCGCGAATCTTTTATAGTATTTTATATATAACTTATTTCTAGAAGTAAGTTAATACCATAAAACACATAAAACACTTTGTATCCTCTTAAGTTATGCTTGGATATTGTCATTTAGCTGGCTGGTTTTGGTGTGATCATATAATTTTGTGATCTCATTGATGTGAAATTTACAAATAATACACGATTGTAAAATATGATTTATGCTTTTTATTTACAATATATTTATTTACAAAAATTATGAGCACATCTAAATTGAACCATTTAAATAATCTATAACAAAATTACTGTATCATCTTATATAATTAAATTAAAATTATAAATATAGTGATTCACAGTTGTGCGATTGATAAAAAATCATAAGATTCTATAGAAAAAAGCTGCCTGATTGACAGATTAATGTATCCAGCGAGACGTTAACGCCTCTGATTATCTTACCTTCAGTTTATTACCCCTGAACCGCGATGGCGTGAATGTCGGGTTAGTCTCACGTACACGCTGAGGGAATTTGTGTAAAGGTACTATTTAATACATATACTTTATGCTTACCTGTATATATGTATATAGAGTATAACGTATAAATAGATGCTTAGGATTCTGATATAAATTGCGATATAGATTTAATATTATATATAATAATACTTTAATTTTATTTACAAATATTTTTAATTAATCCAACTATTTCTAGTTAAATTTAAATCATATTTTAAGTCCCAAACTGTTATTTAAGAGTATGCTATGTGGCCTGCATTCAAAGTTGTACTATAAACCAATATTTGCAAGTTAAATGAATAAAAAAAAGATCTTTGCTATACAGAAAAGTACAATATAAGAAACAATTATATTCTTAAAACTTTTGCATCATTGATGAACATTATTGATATACACTTAAATCTCAAGTGCCAATATATTTATTATTTTACGATATATGCGATAATTTCCAAGTGCTTTTGATATCGACAAAGATTGAGTTATATTAAAACTGGTTCAAATTCGATTCGGAACTTCAAATCACATCGCATAATGTATACATGTATGATATGTTTATATACCCTCTTCTTCACTATATATATACCTTTCATCACGTATGGTATATTAAGAACTTTACTGACTTTGTTTAGTCTGCGAATTCACATTGCGATAATTTTATTATTCAATGATAAAACATTTCTTTGTAGTTTCTAAAAGAATTGTGTCCTCTTACCCTCGGATCGTTCCGCTGTGTAATTTGTGCGGGTACAAACACAAAGATTGTCAAAATATCGAATAAAAAAATACATAAGTTGTTTTATGAATAAATTATAAACAGAATGGGTTTCTCATACTGAAATGTGTTACAACAGTTAACTATATAGGGAACCAATATAATTACTAAAAATTAGGATTTTTTTTATTAAATATAAACTAGTATTATTTTATTATTGTGGTGGTCTTAAGCAGATAAGGCGTTTTTAAAAAGATAAGGAAGGATCAGAAGACCTTTTCAAAAAATATAAATTTTTTCGTTATCACATATTTCTAAAATGTTCCGAGAAACATCGTCTTTTCGACAGGCGCCAGGGATAGCAATAGTTATGAGCTACGCTGCTAAGTTGTTATTGGGACGTAGACCAGAGCAGAGAGGAGAGCGCAATTTTTTTGGCTTAACTCCAGAGTTTATTTTAACCTTTGGCTTGACGGCCGGCAATCAGGCTTCATAGTATGTTAGCATCACAGCGAGGTGCCATTTTCCATGATCTCATCCTTAGCCAGCCCTCCCATCAGAGATACCTACTCATAAAAGGCACTATATACAGAACTTTCTCCCTTTACATTGATTACTGCGTTATTTTAAAACGACTCTTTGTAGGTACATATTTGTTTTAATTTAATTGAATATCAATGTAAAATATTCACGTTATAAAATATAATATTATAAAAGCTGTATATATATATTATATATATTTTAATAATTCAGCAGTGTTTATAAATACATGTATGATAAATTAATGAATGAGCTTATATATAATTAAATGCTATAAAAGCATTGTTTGCGCTGGGAGCCAAAAAGTCAAATATCAAGCAGAAAGTTTTATTTTTTTAAAGTTTTAGAATCACAAGATCAGACAGTGTATGATCCGTCACGCGCAGTTCCTGCAAGCGTTGCCACGTCTTCTATGCGCACAGGTGGGGTAAGAACGCGATTACCATTAAAAGCTTTTACTATCACAAATCGATTTGTTGTAAAATAAAAACTCCTCGAATCGTTCGAATAAAGGCACTCCGCCGTGTAATGACGCTTTTAAGATATAATTGCAGGTAAAGCGTGCAAAATCTGGCAAATCGAATAATTCCATTGAAGCTTTACATCGTACATAACATAATATTGTAATCGTTATTATCATCAAAGCTCTCAGCTCTATTATTTTCAGTTGTGGGTAACTTGAGCTCAGGATGTCGATAATACTAAAATCATACGTTAAAAACTAATTTGGTAGAAAAATGTATCGGTCGATCCATGATCGAGAATGAGAGGATCAATAACCTCTCTTCCTCGGGGCCATCGTAAAATTAAGATGGGAACGAGTGATAGGGCTCGAGATGCATTTGAAAAGGGACAAAATTGTTGAGGTAAATAACGATTGTTTTATAATGTATTTTGCGATACGTTTAACATTTTTGCTTCTTGTATATTCGATATAGAGAGGTTTGGGTTGTTATACCGACTGTTAACTTTCAATGGTTTGGATGTAAAAATGTTTAATATTTAAATTAATATATTATTCATAGTATTATCTATTTAAAAGAAGTCTTCGTTAGATGTAATTTACTTCTTTGAATTAAAAAAAACATTTGTAGAATACACAATTTGATGTAGTCATCATATTTTTTTATAGTTGTAAAACGGTGCTTTTTTAATATCATTTTTATCTGCAGAAATAAGAAATAGCGGTAAGGAGGTCCTTCTTGTAAATGAACTTGACGTGCTTTTTTGCTAATATTATTTTTTTATTATGTAATATGAACTGTCCGTCACCTGATATGACGCGTCATAAGATTTATTAATGAATTAATTATCAATTTATTTACGATGCTGTTATGTCATGTACTAATAAAAGGCATTCAAAATATACTTTTATTAAATGTTTTTATCAATAATGGCAACACTTCTGATGCTTATTTTTAAACGGTCGTAATGTCTATTTCGATGCAATTATATAAATAAAAAAAAATTATATGTAATTGAAAAATAAATTTGAATTTATTTTTATTATAAAATTGTTTTGTTTTTATTAAATTAGTAGTTCAAAAAATATACTTGAATTTGATTTTCAGTGACGTGCCGCGAGATAGATATATCGCAAATATGTCCATTGTGCACCACTCTTTTTTAAGAAAAGCATCATAAGGACAAATAAGACACTGGACTTTGTGATATAGCTTGCAGCAAATGGTAAGTGAGA